>NC_092835.1:11690000-12290000 GCF_039878825.1 Excalfactoria chinensis | reverse complement strand
CAGTTCTACCCTGGCCTAGCTGTATGACCTGTCATTTTTTTGTTTACCTCCTTTGGAAATGATATGAGCCTTCAGAACTTTTAATATTCATACTTTAAATCCAATTTTTTTCTATCTCCCCATTTACTCAGTTCCATTTAAAACTCTTTTTTTTTTTTTTTTTTTTTTTTTTTTTTTTTCCTCACTCACTAGTGCAGTAATTAGTTCTTAGAAAGCTCATAGACCTGCAAACTGTACCCTGGCTAAGTGAAATTGTCTTGTGATCCTATTACTGTGATTTTTACTCTTCTCAGCATGCATCCCTCTCCCTTCCTATTGCTCGTCATGTCTTGTCAAACATTCAAATGTAAGCTCTTTGGGAAGGGCTTTACGTTTTAATGTTTCTTCATAGTTCCTGATGCACTGTAAGAATAAATGAATACTCAAGTTCAGTCTGCTAAAATTTATTTGATATTCCAAAACTCTTCTTCAGTGCTTTGGATACAGCAGAATGAGCAAACTCAGTTTTTGATTATTTTTTTATATCCAGTGGCTTTAACTGTGAAATTAGGAATGCAGTTTGCAACTGCCATGGCAGTGGTCTAACCTTTTCTTGGTGCTGACCTTACTGGAGGGCTGTTACAAGAGGAGATAACCTGTTTTTGGATGCTTTTGAGTCATAAGCCTTACACTAAAGGATGCAGATAGAACTGAGAATGGCTGTTTGAAGCTGGTCTTATCCAACAAGACTTTCAGCTTTTCAAAACAGAAATAATGTCTTGGTTTAGGCTACACAAGCATGAAGCTCAAATTTGTGACAGACTGCATGAAACTTAGAATGCTGACTGGGATGCATAAGATTAAAGAAGCAGTGGTTTCAGTGTGGGGGCTAAAGAATGTGTTCATATGTTATGGAAAACTGGTGCAATTTTATCTGACACTCCAATAACACAACAAAAACTGTATATTGTATAGGTATTATTAGTGAGTACTGTGCAAATCTGGGGCGTGAAAGAAGAAAGCAATGGAGACTTTAAATGTAATATTGCCTTTCGATATAAAAGTGCTACCGCTGGATACAGTGTTTAAAGTCAGAACTGGAGTAAGAAATGAATCTGTTCAGATAAGTGAATTCATCCTGCTTCTGAATTTGCTTGATAGCAGCTGCTTTGCTGCTAGTTCTGGTTTAAAACATATAAATGAGTAAGTGCTGTTTGTGTTTGACTGTCTTTGCTACTGTACTGACTGCAGAGTAACTTCATTTTCCCTCCTCCAAAGCCATTCTAATATCAATGTATCAAAGAACAAAAGAGTTCATAGATTGTCACTTAAACTTTTAACCCTTTCTGCCTTTGCTGGGGAGTTGAAATTTAAAGTTATTATTTTTCTCATTATGAAATTATTAGATGAAACTGAATTTATATAAGTAAGTGTTAATGAAAATGCTATTGCACAAAACTACATATTAGCCATCTAATTGAAGAACCTGGAGAGGTCTAGAAACTTGATTTGTATAAACATCTAAATACAAATGAAGTGTTGTGAAGATATAACATCTTCTACCCCTGTACATGACAGTGTTCATAACATACTCATACAGCTACTCAGAATTAATTCTTCTTTTTCTTGTGTAAAAGTAGCTTTGCCCATGACTTCAGACTGTTAGGAGAGCCGGCTAGGCTGGAAGGAATTCCTTTTCTTCTTTTATTTTTTAATTAGCAGTCCTTAGTTTCATTCTTGTCTGTTTTATTGCTCTCACAGCTGCAGTCATAGACTAAAAGTGGGACTGGGTGATGTTTGTGGCACTCAGAGCCTGTTTCTCAGTCTGCTTTCTCTCCCTGGTGACCTCTGGCCACTAGAGATCACCTAGTCCAACCTCCTGCCAAAGCAGGCTCCATACAGCAGCGTGCACAGGTGAGTCTTGATAAGGGTCTTGAATATCTCCAGTGAAGACTTCACAATTCTGCTGTGCAGCCTGTTCCAAGGCTCCATCACCCTTGCTATGAAGAAATTCTTAAGCACATTTGTATGGAACTTGC
Source organism: Excalfactoria chinensis (assembly GCF_039878825.1). NCBI lineage: Eukaryota > Metazoa > Chordata > Aves > Galliformes > Phasianidae > Excalfactoria > Excalfactoria chinensis. The sequence goes on along the minus strand of NC_092835.1, from coordinate 12,287,982 downwards.
TGTGTTCCAGTTTGTGGCTGTTTCCCCTTGTCCTATTGCCACACACCACTGAAAAGGGTCTGGCCTTGTCCCTTTGCCTCCTGCACCTTAGTTATTTGCAGACACTGATCAGATCCCCTCTCAGTGTTGTGTTCTTGTAGCTGAACAAACGCACGTTGCTCAGCCTTTACTCATAAGAGAGGCACTCCAAGCACCTAACTTTAGCTTTTTTTTTTTTTTTTTTTTTAACTTTAACTTTTTTTTTCCTGACTTTACAGTTAGGATTTTAATATTACAAGTGTGAGTGTAAAATAAAACTCAACACGGCAAAGGAAAAGTAGGTGTTTATCAAACGAAAATACTGGTGAAACAGGCAGGTATTTTTAGAAGGGCGTAGTAATCTGAAATCTAATCTTGCCAGTCTCCTTAAATGATATGATATGATCTACAAAATAAGAATGTTTCTTTAGAGGGTTTTGTTTGTTTGCCTGTTTGTTTTTAAGATGGAGAAGTTCTGAGTTCAGGCACCCACTGAGAAAAAAGAATTGGCATCAGATGCAGCACTGATTTATTAGGGGTAACTTTTGTCACGGTATGTTGGTGATGTTGCATGAAAAAGACGCACTTTTTTGCATGAAGATTTCATTTACAATCTCATGCATCTTGAAGGCTAATCGATTGCTAGGTCAGTCACTCTCTGAAAAGATGCTTTTGTTTTTCACATTAGTGGAAAAATACTGATGGAGAGCTATGGTAGTAGGCACCGTGTGAATCAAGTGGGTGCTGCCAAACCGTGTAGTCAGAGGCACTCTGTGCAGAGATATGGTCTTTATTGGAGAATTGGGATTAGCCTGTGCAGGAGCCAGGTCTGATAAGCCCCCTGGAGTCTTCAAAGCTGAAGTCACAGAATTTATTATTTCAGAAAACATTGGCTACGGCTTTAAACTATTAAGAATAAAATGGATTTACAGGCATCCACCTTAATTGTAATTCTATATTCTCCCCACTGTGGCTAAGCATCTGATGGACTTTAAGTTATTCTCTTCCATTTTGCAATTCTTACCTCCTATTTTTGCCTACCATTATGGCATCTCTTTATCAAATAGGCATTTGGGGGTCCCTGCTGCTGCTTATCCTTAGCACAGTATGTTTCTGATTGACATCAACCAGAGAGTACCCAGTGCTGCTAACTTGGGCTGAAAGAACAGGCTAAAGCCCTTACTTGCTCACAGAATCTATCCTGAGAAATGTGCATAGCTAAAATGGAAGCTCGATTATTTTCTATGGGAATTATTGCTCATGCATAACTGGGAAATGGGGGGAAAATAACATAGCAAGGAAAGCCTTCAGAAAGAGAGAAAGTAGGTGATAAAAATAGGGCATTTTCCTGACTGAATTTCCAGGCTGTACAGCAAGAGGTTTCATTCCTCATTTTTGACCTTAAAAAACTAAAGGGTGAGAGGGATGAGTGGAAATTAGTACATCAGATCAATACTGGAGGTTTCTTAAAAGATTTGAAGTTCCTAAATGAATTGCATTTTATTTTGCATTTGCTGATTACACTGGAACTGGCCGTAGCATGTGTTAAAGCATTCTGTAATTTTAAGGCATGTAATGAGACAGACCACGTCACAGGTTTCATGGACGTGAAAACTAGTTAGAAAGCTGGCACTGTAATTCCTGATCAACACTTCTGATTTTCATGCTAGTATCAGCTAGATCTAAACTGGCCATACAGTCTGATAATGGAATTAATGTATATATATATGTATGTGTGTGTCTATTAAAGAAAGAAAGAAACCCATAAGTGATTGTTTTACTCATTCAAAAGCATGGATTTTTTTTTTCTCCATGAGATACAAAGTGTGCAACTATAGCATGAAAATGAACGTGCATGCAATAGATGTATCTATTTGTGTGTAAGATAGATTGTGTGTATAATACAAAACTGTGTAATGTCCAGCGATTTCAGCTATAAGTGAGCTCCATCTGGTGGTGATATAAAGAAAGAGCCATTAGGGAAACTGCAGGGCAAATATTCGTGAAAGACCTTAAATGTCTTTTCAAAAGACAAAAAAATTATCAGATATAAGTATATCCAGGTGAAATGTAATTTCTACTCTCATTTTAATGCTCAGATATGCATTGTAAAGTAATAGTTATGTCTCAGTAAAGAAGGAAAATGTGCATTTGGAAGGTTTGCAGATGGTTTTCAGCCTTTTGTGGTGATTGAGTTTTGATGTAAACACTTGGTTATGGTGTAGTCACCTTTCACATCTGATTCAGATAAATATTAGCAATGCACCAGCTACAGAGAACAAGAAGTGAATCAGCAGAGTAGTACTGACTGGCAGTGCATATGAAATTCCTGTTGAGCATCTCTGTATTGTTGCTCATCTGAAGCTGGCCTACATTAACTTGCTTTCCAGATTAGCAGCAAGCACTGAAGAGTTTGGAATTGTCAGATGATGTCAGACTTTGCCATAACAGTGTGATAAACTTTTTGTTTATCCCCGTTGCTTTGAATTCCTGTCACAGTGAAAAGAAATGCATCTCCCTGGTACTACATCTTGTGGGCAAGATAGGCTGATCTCACCCAGAGACTTCTTAGGTGACCTGGGGAGCAGGAAATATGGGGACTGCCGGGGTGACACCACAAGGGCAATGTGGCCCCAGTTATATATCTGCCCCAGTCTGAGTCAGGTTGTGGTGGTCTTTGGGGTCTCTTCTTCCCTGTGACCTAGAAACACCATCCTTTCGGTCTCCCAAATCCTCTCTTTAGAGGGTGGGTATGGATAATCCAGCTCAGCAAGGTCATTCTGCTCTGGTTTTAATCCAACAGGCAAGATGTGAGATGTACAGAGGATGGAGATGTGGGAGATGCTATGCCCCAGCCTTGCATAGGGAGCTGGGCTGGGAATCCATATCCAAAGTGAGATTCAGGTCTGTGTCCACAGACACAGTGTGTTCCACAGGCAGAAACGTTTCTTCAAACTTTATAATTCTTCTTTGTTCACAGAGCTGTACAGAGCTATAAATGTGGCTCATATTCTAGGTCCACCTAATGTTGAAAGTATTTTTTTTTTTAAATGTACTTTTATAAATTTGATTTGTTATTCCATTGAAATTAGGAAGTTCAGATATTTGGTGGGCAGTTAGCTCTGTTGTGACATGAGTCAGACTGCCCACAATGTGGCGATGTGCTCAGCACAGGAACAGAGTGCAGGTGTTCTTGAGTCCTGCAGATACCCGCACAGACACTGGCTGCCTGCTTTTCCCTTCTGAGCGGGGACTGCTGACGTGCTGTTGATCTGTTTGCATTACATTCATGGTTTTTGTTCTTCCAGTATGCTGATAAGTGATAAGTTCAGTGTGAGTAGTTTGTGGAGTTTGCTCAGCATGTAATATTAATCAGCAGTGCTCTAACTGTTGTTACATAGGTCTTCCATTTCAATTGTTTATTCTGGCTGAATCACTGCGTTTTTTGTTCAAGGGTTTTTGTTGTTGTTGTTTAATGGACTGCATAATTTTTAGCTTTACCTGTAAATTGTAACACCAGCATGAGATCCTTTTTTACAACATGCTGTTCTTCAGGACAATTTGAAAAGGATTCTGTTTAAAATATTTCGGAGGACTGGGAAACAGAATTATGGTTAAGTTAACCAAGCATTTTGCTTCCCTGCCTGAACTAATATTTATGCCATCTCGTGTTATCTAGTTGCTATGAATCTCCATAGTGAAGCTATTTCATGTCACTCTGTGTACAGGGATTTTATCAGACATTCCTCCTCCCTTCAGCACCATCTTCTGTGATTGTAACCCTTTTCCCTCTTTGCTGGAGGGCTGATAGGGCTGTGTCTTGGATTCTGACTAGGATGGATGAAATCATGTCACGCTGATGGAATCAGCATTTCTCACAGAGACTAATTTCTGTGCTGGTACTTACTGTTCTCTTTTGAGCTATTTTGACTATGATGTCTTAAAAAGCATGCCGCTTAACTTGTAATAAAAGTGAAAGTTTATAAGAGGCATTCATATAACAGAATTGCTTACAGTTAAGTCCTGTGGATGCAACAATTATTCTGTGTGTAGTCAAGGCTGTTTTTCCTCAACATTTTAGCTCCTTATGCCAAGAATAATGCTAATGCCTCTCTAGGGATCAAGGTTGTCCATTTCTGGTTTAATTTTACTACAGGAGCACAGACGATGGTGGCATACTAACTCTTCTTTTGGTTTTGAGTTCATACTGGCAGCTGTTGAAGTCAGAGTTGCTCTTCTCTGTAACAACATTGCATCATTTAACAGTGCAGATATCTTGCTTTTCTACCTTTGTATTTTTTAAATGAATTGTGTGGGTATTTTTGGCTTGTCTTTCTCTGTACAGAGTCTATAAATGACACAACTTTGGAAATGGTTTATGTTTGCAGTAGCTAGCTTTGACACAAAGACTAATCAGATTCAAATGTGATGATATTCCTACCTTGGGCTGCCTCTTGGGTCATAGATTTCAGGATGTGAACATCATTCTGCCATGGAACACTATAGTCTGTTACACGGTACCTTACAAAGCCTATTTTTGTATTATTAGGCAAAAAAAACCAAAAAACAAACAAACAAACAAAAAACTGAAATGCCACATGATTGGAATCCATGGTACAGAAAAAATCTGAAATTAGATAAATACAGGGTGACCTAATATTGCCTTGCAGTGGCACTGCTATGCTTTTCAAGGAGCATCGGTAACGTGTGGGTGGGAAGCAGTAGGGTGGATATAATCAAGTCTAAGAAAAGCAATAGCTTATTGACAGATAACATTTTTAGCATGTGAAGAACTGGACTGGAAGGGAGGGGAGGGTGTGATTTGGGAAATTTAATACAGAATATTTTAATCAGAATTCTTTTACATCTCCAGGCAGGGTAAGTGATCCTCTGGGTATGAGATGTTTGAGAAAACTGAAGAAATTTGGAAAACATTTTAGAACTATAAATAGGCCACAAAGCTCAAACTGGTGGCTTGTTATGCGTATACAATGAACGCTGGATAAAACACCTTCACACAGAAGCACCTCCTGTGCTTGTGTCTCCTTACACAATTCTGTTGTTTTAATGTTGCTCTGAGACTGTTCCAGGCATATAAATAAGGGTATATGTAAGGAAACATGCCAAAACGTCCTGCAAATATTTTGTACTTTTTTAGTTGACTTTTTCAAATACAGCTGTTACTAAATGGTTTCTTATTACTTAATTAATTAATCTCAGAATCGTTTCTTGAGTTGTATGCTCTAAACACACACAGCCATTCTTTAACAAAAATAATTTCAAGTTGATGGCAGCCTATAGCGTGCTCAGCACTATTTGGAGGAAAAGGTAGCCTATTAATTGGCATCATTTTAATTATTGTAATTACATTTTTATATTGTTTTAGTGAGAAGTCAGATCACTAACAAATCCCTAACACCTTGCATGTTTTACTAGCTAAGTGGAAAGAAGAGGAGGGGGGAGGAGAAAGGGAAACATTTTGTCAGCGTCTTTTAATAAAATAAAAATGATGATTTTTATTTATTTATTACCCTTATTAGGAGGCAAAGATATCACATTGAAGCTCTTCTTTAGAATTCAATCCCCAGTAACCTCACTGTTGAAAGTAACATTTTTCAGCAATCTGGAAAGCGCTTTTGCTGCGTCTCACCTGTTGTCCAAGAGCACAGAGTGGGAGCAAAGGCTGGGCAACCGCATTAAGCCAGACTTCTCATTTGGTGTCAGCACTGGAGCAGGAAGCACCACTGAGCAGTTCAGGTTGGTAATGCATCTTTCTGAAGTTCAGAAGTTGAAAGGAGTTAACATAGTGGTTGACATGGGATGTTTTTATTTTAATCTTCAAGGAATTCCTGCTCTAATATTTCTGAGTTTAGACCCAAAGTTCAAGTTATCAGTTAACTGTAAAGTTAACTGCATGGTGTGCTTCATGCAGTTTGACATCAGACTTAAAGATTTTCTCAGATTTATAGCATGTATCAGTAGGGATACTTAGTAATACATCTGATAGTTGCAATAATTTCTCATTATCATTTATCATCATTTTTGCAATGTGGTGGCTGAATGGCTGCAACCCCATATAGCTGTTGCCATTAAAAGATCATTTGGCAGCAACAGCACACGGTGCTGTGTAGGTTGCTTCCCAGGCTAGCTCCAGAAGCTAAATACTGTTGCTCATGTGACATTGTCTGCTCACTGTTGGGAGCTGGCGAGTTGTTAATGACACCCATTATACCTATTTTCTCTATAAATCTTGTATCTATTTTCTTTTTCCAGCAATAGTCTAACCTGTAGCTCAGTCTTCTTCAGGTCTAAGTGAGAGTAGTGTTTGGTAAAATCTGTTTTCATTAGTAATACTTTCAGAGAAGATCTCCCAGCTGTTGACATTTGGAAGTGCAGAGCTGTTCCATGCCTAGGAAGCTAAGGAGGTGACAACTTATATTCCACTTCTGATAACTTTTGCAAGGAAGAAAACACTGCTGTAACTTCTTGTTTGGGTAAGGCACTGTTATCCATGTTATAACCATTTCATGCTGTGACCTGCCTTTGAGACACTTGTCATTTGGGATATTATATGAGAATTATATATTATATTATATGGAATTTGTAGTTGAAACGGGTGGTGTGGAGGAGTAGTTTCTACTGACAGGAGTAAAGTCACTGGAGTGTACTTTTACTGGGAGTAGGATGGAGTGACAGGGAACAGGAATCTTAATTTGCTTCCCTCTCAGTGGTACTGTTTTGTCTTCTATATTGTCTAAATCACTTGAAATTTGTAACTATTTATTTAGTCTCATAATCCCCCTGTGAGTAATTGAGTATCCCCATTTCACAGATAAGGTACTAATTGATTTCCTCACATTACGCAAGGAATTTGGCAGAGCAGAGAGTAGAACACATGTCTCCAGAGCCCAAGATTCCCTCAGTAGTTACTGGGCTGTATTCATTTTCTGTGCCTCTCCTGATTTACCCCATTTTGTTCCTCTCCTTATTTTCGCCCCTCCCCCCCAGTCCATTTTTGAGAAATGTGCCCTGCATTGTAGAGGGTAGGCATAGACTGTAAATGTCAATCGAGAAGTGTGTCTTAGAAAGTAAAACTGCAGTCTAGAAACTCAGAGGATACTGCTGCTTCAAGGAGGAGGATGGGTAGTGATGGCTGTCAAAGGGCAGTGACATAGTTCTACATCAACTGGCATCACTTGATGACATCTGCATCCCTGCCATTAGCAAGCAGGATTGCATAATAATAAAGATTTCAAAGACCTCTAAAAATGGGTCAGTGCTTTTCACCTTAAAATGCTTCCTTGTTTTCTCGCTGTCATTTTTCAGAGTAATTGCTTAGGATAGATGCACATGCAATGATTGATATTTGAAAACATAAAACTGTCATTTCTTTAGAGCTACCACTGAATTACAAGTTGTTCCTTGTGTACTGAAAAGCTCTGGGATTTGCTAAGTAAAAATGTTAATATTTGTCAATCACAGCATGTTCTGATAGATACCAAAACTAAAGACATTTTTCCCCTGCTTAGATTTTAAAATTCAGAAGTGCTACTACCATAACTTCCTGTTTATTGTGTTTTATAAGAAAACAAGTGTTGCTACAGAAGTAATTCACACTGAAAGTTAGTTTTAGCACCCTAAACCTCATAGATTACATTTTTAAAAGTAAATTATTCAAGAAAGCTTAGTTATATGAGGAGTTTTGTTAGTTTTAGTGGGACTTCTTGCCTGAGGTAGGAATTGCAAATAAAACTTAAGAATCAAAACATTTGTAGGTGGAATAAATCAATCTTTTTTAAAATTATTTTTATTTTTTTAAATACAGAACTTCTGTATAATTTTTCTTCCTCAATTTCCTGATTTGGCTGCTCTTAGGAGAAATAGTTGAAGCAGATTTTCACAGTAACTTCAAGCGTATGCAGACAAGTGAATTGTTTACACATTTTCAAGATATTTGCATTGCCTTACCTTATACTTTACCTTATACTTTGGTTAGCATGACAAATGTATGCTTCATTTCCTTCTCCAATTTGGACTATGTAATTTTTAAAGCTGCAATGTTTCCTAGTGTTTTAGTAGAAATCATTATTTTGGAGTTATAAAACATGCATGTTCTTTTCCTAGGAGGCCAAAATGGCTACAGGTCTTTCAAGTTAAGTACCATACATAATTAGATAATTTTATAAATGCATCTTATTTACCCAGAAGTGATTGCAGTCTCTTGATGACACACAAATAAGGCAGATTTTTTAGTATGTATTTACAAAGCTGCCTAGCCTTTCAGTCAAGATGTAGTGTGGTAGCTTACACAAATATATGCTTTGGTACATTTAAGTGGTAACTTGCAGCAGCTGGCTGGGTAACGTTTACTGGAGCTGATGCTACTGCATCTGTTCAGTTAAAGACTTAGAAAACAGTTTTAAACGCTTTCAACCTTGTGTCTTAACAATTTCTGCATAGCAGTAGTATTTATTTGGGGGACACAGTAGCACGAAATCACTGTTTAAAACTAATATCTTTATATGAAGCATGAGCAGATTAGTATTTAATAGGGGCTGAGCCTTCAGTAGCTGAACATTTCAGGTCTGTCTGCTTTTAGCTTTTGTACACTTGTGTCATTCAGAAAGGTTCCTTTATTATTATTTTGCTTTGTTTTCTGAGGTGCTGAGCACCACACACAAAGTGGTGCATTGTGCTTTGAGATTTTTTGAGTAGCTCTTTGCTAAAAGGCATGGTAGTTTGGGGGTTGAAGCAAGCAAGATCCATGTTCACAGCAAGAAGCCATACATACAGCACAGACTGTTGAATGAGAAGATGTAGAGGAGCTTGAAGAGAGACTTTGTTGCAAAGCCAAAGTATTTCTTGCCCTCTATTTTACTGTCAGTGTAAGGAGGAATGTGGTTTATTGGATTGCAGTGATCACTGATCAGGTTCCAGGTGAAACAACAACGTAGTTTCCTGCAACCTAATTTCCTATCGTACTATCTGGCAGTGTGTTAACTTGTTAAATGGTGATTTTGAGGCAGGAGGGTTGATTTCTTTTTATTTTGTTTGTTTATTTATTTATTTTTAATAAAGCAGATAAACTCTTGTGAAAACGACAAAAAAATATTGCTGTTGCTTACAGGAAGCACATCAAATCCCTTTGCTTGAAGTTCTTCCCTCTGATTGGAGCGAGGGCATGGGAAAAGATGCTAGGAACATAAACATCAGACAGAGGAGGTGTCATGAAGTGCTGGAGCTTTTGTTGTGCTCTGTTCTTCTTTTAAATGTTATGTTATGACTCTGGTAAATTCAAAAGGATTTTCACAGGAGCTGGAGGAGGCTGATATCTTGCTGTCCAGAGAGGAGGAGCTGATTTTTTGGGGAGCCATCCGTTAATGCATCAGAACAACAGTGGCTCCTTTGTGGATCTTTGGATCAAAAAGCGTTTTCATTTACTCTTGTTATTTGAACCCTTTGACAGTAGCTGAGGCTGCTGCTAAGATTATTTTTGCTGTGTTTTTCTTATGTTCTCTGGATCACCTTATTGTTCTGCCACCATCCATATTACAGTCAGTTAAGCCTCTTCAGGAACTTCATTATTGTCACAGTCTCTATAGTACTTTCTCATTTTCAGTGCTTTTGCACTGGATGCAGGTAAGTCTGAGCATCTGCAGGAGGATTTGGTCTTTTTTTCTGTGGGGCAGTGAACTGTTGCCCTATTAAGTACATGCGAGAATTTGAAATCGGGATTTGGTTGTAAACTGGCAAGAAAAATAAAAAGGATAGTTTTTTCTCAAGGGACAAGGGAAGACATCCCTTAAAGAATGGAAAAGTCATCTTTTTCTGCACGTGATTCGTCTTAGCAGTAGATAAGACTCACAGGGACTCATTCTGTTTAACTGGAATAGTGCACTAAATTTTTGTTCTCTACTGAACTAAGTGGATAAATGGAAGTCAAATCACTTTATGTGCCAGCTAATATATGGCTTGAGCTTTATTCACCCTTTGAAGAATGTGCAAAAACAGCCTTTGTATCAGATCTCTCAGAAAGAGAAAAATCCCAGTGCAGCGAAGTGCAGCTATGGAGAACCATAATGCTGTTCTCCACTAGAAAAACAGACCCAGTTTGATGAAATCACTTCGTATTAATGGTCACATGATTGCAGGAAGACTTGTGAGTCAGTGTGCAGCCTGTGACAGCCCACAAGGCATATGGTCACAGCTGTGCTGATGCTCGGCTTTGTGCTGCACAGATTCCAAGAGGAGCTTGCAGGCTAGTGTCGTCTTGAATGCACTGTGTAACGTGCGTGTGGGCACGGAGCCCCAGTGCTGCTGGAAGGAGAACAGTTTTTCCTCCCACAATGAATTCAACCAGCACGGCTGAGGCCAGAGCTAAGAAGCATTCCCCAACCTACCCTGTGCTCCTGCTTCCTTAGCTCCAGGCCATTGCTCCTTGTCCTGCTATCTTCTGAGACTGGAGAATTCCCTTCCTTCATTTATATTATTACCTTGAAGGTATTTATAGACTGTGATTGAGGCCCCCTGAGCCTTCTCTCTATGAGACTATGTAAGTTTAGCTCCCGCAGTCTCTCCTCACACATCTTACCCTCTAATTCCTCTATTGCCTCTTTGTATTTCCTCTAATATTTTAAACACTCTTCCTAAACTCAGAGCACCTGAGCCAGCTGTAGCATATCACTAAGCAGGGCAATGCTATTAATGCCTGCTCAATATTCACTTTCCCTGTAATTCATCCAAGACCAATATTAGCTTCTGTGCTTGCACATAGTATTATTGTGTGCTCCCATTTTGTCAACTGCTCCCAAATATTAAATCTTTCATTCTGCTTTTGTCTGTCATACAGCAGTGCTAGTGCTGTTTGCTAGTGCTATTTCTCACAGTTATAATTCATCCTTTATTCTTGAAGCATTTTTTACTTGGCTTGATTTGTTTTCTCTGCTATTTTGTTTCCTCTTAATTTGCGACCTGTCTACCTTAGTTGCCAGTACTTTAGGTCATCTTGTGCCTAAATTTGGGATGATATGTTATGTCCATGATGTCCACAGATACTGAAAGACAGCTTTGCAGCACCTCTCAAGTACATGTCACTTCTCAGAAGAGAATGCCACTTTTATCACAGCTGCATGTGGGGTCTAAGATTTAGAAATATGCCCTTGTCACCAAGAATTCACCTGCCACACTGAGCAGTTAAAAAATATAATGGTGATATTGTACAGACTCAACACCATGGATCAGGCCCAGTAGGACTGAGTTTGTAAAAGTAATGATGGTAAGCAGTGGAGTAGGAGTTGTTTTATTATATAAATGGCAGGTCTCCTTAAGGATGCTGCTACATTCAGTATTGCACTTGTATATTAGCGAATTCAGTCATGGGACAGAGCACTGTGTCTCTTGTGATGTGTTTATAAGCAAACACTGAGCCTTTTGTTTATTTTTTTACTAACAAAAAAAGAAAAGGAAAAAAGAGAGTAAGGCTGACGTGGTGTGGAAGGCAAGTGAATTGATGGTAACTAATGAATTAAAGTGATCTTGTGATAGCAGCATATGTAGTGGATGCTTTATTATATGAAATAGGGAAAAGACCCTATTGACATATCAAGAACAAAACTCAGGATCTTCAGAAATTGCAGGGCTAAAATGATGTGAAATCTAGTAAGGAAATGATGAATTCAGACAGAACAGATCTGCCCTTCAGTATCTACATGTCCTCTCAAAGGCTGTCAGTGCACACACTCAAAAACTCAGTCACTTGTCCTGCCTGGAGCAGGGAAATAGGGCCAGGACATACAGCTACCAAAGTTATGCTACATTGGTGCTGTGGTGGCTTATGGTACCAGTTTTGTCACTTCTTCACCAGTCTGTCGGTCTGATAAAGTATAACAGTACTTAAGATGCTAATCAGTTGGCATTATAGCAAATTAGATCACTGAACTAAAGAAAATATACTTCCACCATGATTTTTTCACCTTACTATTTGTCTGTCAGCATGAGATCATTATCTCCTGGCAAGGTTCTGTTCCATTGATGTTCTCTCTTAATTATATTAAAATGAAAGACAGAAGAAAAACGAATGTTTTGCTGTTTAAAAAGCATTTCTAAAAATATCATTTAGATTTAAAGAACTGTCAATAAAGCAGAGGGGAGATGTTCTTCAGATTAAGTCTAATTGCTGTAGTTAGGAAAGTGAATCAGTGGATCTCTGAAGAAAACAGTTCTGTCCCAGCTGATACTAAGATACCTGTCTTAACCTGGTACATAAATCAGTCTTCATAAAAAGTGACATGAGCGCTTTAATTTCCCCTAACTGGACCTTCTCTTTTGGTTGAGTGGTACAGGAAGCTAAAAATGTTGGGCAGGGCTCCCTAGAGTGGCTCTGCTGATTTTCACTAGAACCTCTCTGAGACCAAATGTAATAGGTTGGCCTGCTAGTGCACTTCAGTGGATGGTACCTTCCAAAGTGACTGCTGAGAAAAGTGTTGTAAGTTAGACAATTAGCATTTTGCAACTAGATGGGGCAGTCATGTGCTTTTGTGAGAAAAATGAAGATTTGTCTATTTTTGAGTTAATTGAAGCTATAACTAGTGCCATAACTGTGATTAAGACTAGTTTGATCTTTTCCTCCATTGGATTTTCTGTATATGAAAAATTCAAGGTCTTTTTCTTCCTGTATCTAGCAGTTTGCCTTGATGTTGAAAAGATAGAAGTACCTACTTTTTTTTTTCCTTTTCTTTTTTTTTTTTTTTTTTTCTCTTTTTTCACAGCATAACTGATTTGTCTTGCTGTTGTATTTGTCTTGCTGTTGTTGGAGATTCTCCATGTCAGAGCAATTTTACTGTCTAGCTTGTCAGTAACACCCCTTCACATTTGTGTCAGCCAAGTTTTGTGAGGGTGAGGAAGAGACAGACTGCCAATTTAGGGGTAACATCATTTCCCTATATTTATTATTATAGTTAAGTTCTATATGAAAGTGTCCACTAATGGTTCATCTCAGGTAGCTGGTTGGATGGTAGATACAGGTGCAGAACATGGAAGAAACTGCTGTTAACTGCACTGTGCCACAGAGTGATGCCCTGGCAATGAGAAAGAAAGTATTAATTGGGCAATGGCTTCTCTAGCAGGGCAAAGCTAGCTTGTTTCAGCTGTAACTGTGATGATGGGAGACATTAAGTAGAGCATAACTGCAAAACTGTTTACTATAGACAAGTATCTTGAATACGAGAATGATTTGAAAGGCTGCATTTTTGTTCTACATTCAGTGCATTTACTGGATTACAGACATTTTTTCAAGAAACATTAATATTGCGTTTTCTGCTGTGTGTCTTTTTTGGACACAAATTTCTCACTTCATGTTTATACAACTGGATAAATGTATCAGTTGCTTATCTGCAGCTGAATTGCTGGAAAACACCTTCTTGGTGGATGAATGTCTCTGCTGCCGTATAGCACGTAACAAATTTGCCTTCTTGCTGTTTAGAAAATAGCCCAAGGCTATTGACTATGATCAGGGTTTCATTTTCAGTATTTTTAGGGCCCTGTTTTCAGAGAGGTTTTAAAAATTGCACAATTGAGCCATGATGTATATGGTTAGGATGATTTATATTTGATCTGTTCATGTTGACAGCATACTACAAATGGTAGGCATTGAAGACCTGTTACAAATATGATTGGGACCAAAGGTACAGCAGAAACATTTTTTATGTCAGAACTGAGCTGGATGAGGAAAACTTTCAATGTGGAAAAAGTGTGAGTGTATTCCTCCCTTCAGAAAACAGAATTTGCAGCTTCTCACCTCTGTTCAGTCATGCTTTTCTCTGCATGTGTTCCTTGTTACAGAGCTTTAATGTACCTCTGTGTCATCATCCTCAAGTGCTGCAATAGATATTAATGTAATAAGTAACAAGGGGAAGAGATAACAAGATCCTATGTATGAGATATGGGAAACCAAAATCTGCAGCCAGCACTTTGCTCCCTGAATACTGTCCTGTAGCCCTGAGTTCAGAGTTGCACAATCAGCGATGTGTGGTTCTGGGAGAGGATAACTATTAAAGGCTGCAAGGGGAAGGCAGGTATCTTACTGGTGTTCAGATTCAGTAGCTATTTGTGGAGAGGAACAAATGTGATTGTTTACAGAAATCCAATGATTAAAACCAATGCATCTTTTGACATAGCAGAAAAATTATTCTCCGGCAACTATCTCTCAGAAGATGGAGCATCAGGAATAAAATACTCATGCAAAAGTCTAGATTCACTAATCTGGGTCTCCCAAGGACTTCAGGTTGTCCAATAGCTTGATGCAACAGAGTGGCTCAAAGGAAAGTGCTTCCACTGGGATGTATGTACCAATAGCAATAGACCCTTTCAGAGCTGTTGGATGCAGTGTGCTGAGAGCAGCTTTATGGGGGACACTTGTGGCTTTTTATAGTTATAACATATTCTAGATATCAGATCCTGGAGACTGAATAGTGTATTTGTTTTAAGATCTCATTTAACAAGATTGTTAGAAGAAGGCATTAGCATTACAATATTCCATAGTATAGATTCTTCTTAGCACTTTACAAAAGGACCTGGGAGTGAATCTGTGCAGTTTTGGCTGAGGTGACCTTTACATACTAGAGAGGATAAAGCCTAGGAAAACACACCATAAACAAGCTTCAATAGGAGTGTTTTTCTCAGTGTTTGTATTCTGATTTAAAATAAAACCTTCTGTAAAAGCCACATTTGGGAAAACACAGAAATGCAGCTAGCCGTGTTATTGACAGTTTGCTGCCAGGAATACAAATCAAAGACTTGGCACCTTAATTTTTTCCTTTTAATTTATAATTATAGCCTGCTTGAATCGTGTGTGTCTACTGGGCAACACACAACTTTATTCTGGAGGGAAATAACCTTTTGCTTGCAGTCAGTTAAGTGCAGTGTGTTTGGCCCAGAGGCTGGGCACAGGCAGGGTGCCTGGGAGAGCTGGGACTAGACAGCCTGTGTTGAGTCTGGCTTCCCACCAGAGCTGTGTTGTGTGACGAAAGGGAATCTTTACTTTCCTCATCTCCCCCTGGCTTGAGATTTTGGTGCTTTTTGGAGTGGGAAGTACAGGGGCAGGCCAGGTCAGACTGAGCAAAGCTGTATGTCCTGGGAGAATCAAGGACTCCAGATTCTGGGGAGCTCAGACTGGAAGAAGATAACAATTTGGAGTCCTCTTAGGCTGCTCCACTCATGCATAAAGTTTTGCTACTGCAAGGGGTAAATACACAATATGTTATGTTGTTCCTAAGGCTTTAGGAGGGGAAAATAACTTTTATCTGTGCTGCTGGAAAACCCTGAGCTGCTCATGACACACAACTTTCTCAGTCAATAGGTGGAAACTAGAGAGCTTTCTCTTCTAAATGATGCCCCCAGAGGTCTGTATGCTTCTGAAAATGTAGTTAGATTTGAATGGCCACCAGTAAAAACTGATTTTGGGAATCTGCAAGTAGCATGATGGCTGGTGAAAACCTTTAGTCTTGCCACAATTCCTATATATGATCTCAGCTGTTTGAACAACTACAAGAACGTGTCCAGATTAAGGTATCCATATATGACCTACTCTCTTGCCTTTGACCTTCAACTTTCTCTCCCTCAACATGGCATTTTATTTTCTTAAGAGGAATAAGCAGAAGCAGCTGAAATATTGCTTCATGTACCTTGCTACAAACATAATAGTAGCTGATGATTTAATTTAAGAAAATTAGAAGGCTCTTTCTGACGCAGCAGAATTAGAAACTGGGGACCACTTATCACTTACAAACATGGAACTCAGGCAGCAACAGCACAAACTTCTTCATATTGGCCCCTAGTGTGACACTAATGTCAACTGGGAGTAAGAGAATTCATTTTGTGGACCCTGTTTCACAGCAAAGATCACCTATTGTTCTTAATTGTATTCACTGGTTAGGAGGATATGGTATAACTAGGGACAGTGTTGAAGCTGCAATACCTGTGCTCCCAGGGCAAGGATGCAGGTTGCTTCCAGCCTGAAGAATTGGCACATACAGTTCTTATGGAAAATGAGAACAAATACAGCCCTCCTGCAGATGCACTCACTTGAAGCCAAAGACTTGGAACTGTCAGGAGACATTAATACATACTGCCAAACAACTATGGAAATTTGACATGCTGCATTATAATATATTTATAATAACATGCACTAGGTTGTGATTTGCTCATTAAAAAAGAATCTAGGAAACTGTTTATCAACTTATTTTTATTTATAAGTTAGCTTGAATTTTTTAATGTAGAAATTAGTGTACAGTATTGCCACTGTTAAATTCTGAATCAAAGAGCTGCCTTTTCACTGAAAATTCAATATAGCCACTGAGTTTTGTAATTGTGACTAATAACATGTATTGTATAATTATGAAGTATTACATTATTGCACGATGTATTTTGTTGGTAGAGATATAGGTGCATTTTTCTGATTTGCAGATATAATTCATTCATCTTTCCAAAATTCAGCAACAGAAGTCTTTGAATCTGCCACCTTTACTGCATACTAACACTATTCACTGGAATCCAGCTGCTGGCACTGTAACAAATTATTTAATACCATTTTATGCTCTTTTTCTCTGAATTTCAGAGCTTTACTTCACAATTTTCAGGCCTGGAGGCTGCTGTCACTCAGGAAAATACCAGCATCTGATGCATTTCTTGGGTTGTTTCAGTATGGGTGATGATATTTTCAAGAACCTGACCTTGCTCGTATTTTGATTCAGAAGAGTGCCAGCTTTGAGTCATTAGAACCCTTTTATGCACAGCCTGATTCAGAAAAATTAAACCTTGTACTTCATTGATTCATCAGCAGTTTTGTGATGGAATAAACAAAGGATTGCATCTTTAATATGGTGAAGCATACCATTTCCATGTTGTATTGATGCTTTGACTTCCTTGAAATGTAGCTCTTCAGAACTCCTTGGACTTTGGGCAATGCAGATAAAGTTTGTAACTTGAGTCTTGCCACTCCAGTCTGAAATGAACTGTCATTGGCTTAGCATTTCTGTTTTGATTAATGAAAAAATGTTTGCCAACTTTTTCATTGCAACTCCATAAATTGCTGGAGTAGTAATTAGGCTGAGGATGGATTCCATTCTCTGACTTATAGCATTGCCTCACAGAGAAGGCAGCAGGGGAATTATTTACCTTTTAATTGTAGTTCTCTGAAGATGGTAGTCTCTATGGATTGATGCTCAGGGGGTCTCAGCTGTTGTGACCTTGGGTACTGAATGACTAGATTAAATGGTAAAGTTTAGAACTGGTCATAATGAGTTAGTACAAAAAAGATGCCTTGAGGGGTCTATATGGCATATCATAGCCCCTTACTCCCAAATCCTTTTCAGACTAATTATAATAATTAGAACTTAAATAGGAATAAAACCCCAGCTCTCAGGGGGAGGTGGGAGGATGAGTGTGGCTCTAATAGCGGACACCATACTCAGAGAACTCAATTATAAGCAAGTAATTTCCTTCTCTCCAAAAGGTAATTGGCCTCTTCCACATCTCTGTTCTCACTGATGATGGGGGAGAATTGCATGAAGAAGGTGCTCTTCTGCCAATAGGAGCAGGGGTTGCTGGATAATGTGTGGAAATGAAAACCAGCGGTGGTCTTAATCTTATCCTGGACTAAAAAGGAAATATCCTGAACAGTATGAAATGCCTGGTACAATATATATGGGGAGGGGGGAAGGGGGAAGTAGGTGGTTGCATGGAAAGCATGTTGTCTTTATTGCCCTGGTGTAGTTGGCTTCATATAGATACAGAAAAGGGACGTTTCTTGAAGCACGTTGTTGTACCTCAGTATCCTGTTATTAAGACCATTTCAGGAATAGGTGTTACAATTTGACTGTAACCTCATTTGGGATAGCTAGTAATGGCCACATAGTTTAATGTGGCACCAAATACATTTTAAATAGTGTAGCTTGGGTTTTGCTTTTTTAATGTGAACATTTAAACTCAACTTTTGTTACAGATTTAAAGGTTCTTCACCGTAAGGTTTTGGCAAGGAGAGGCGCTCTAAGGGTAAATCTGTACACCTCTCTCCCCATCAAGCTTTTCCTCTTGATGCCAAGCCACCCCTAGCAGTTCCCCTGTTTGGAAGACAGTACAGTTTCTGGAGGATCTGAGTGAGTTGATGCTTGCTGGTGCAAAATGAAAAAATGCTCTGCTAGTATTTGTACATGTTTAAGCATGGATTCTGACCAGCCTATGTTTGACCCTTTTTAAAACAGGGAAAAAATACAGCCTCTTTGTATAGTTTGGAGAGAAAACCAGAGGAGAAATCCGTGATTTACATTATCAAATCATTCAGTGTCTTGCAGAGGACATGCAGGCTAATGGGCTGGTTGATATCTTAAACTTGTTATTCTAGAAACTTTGAGATTTGCTTGCAGTTGGCAAAATACGTGAAGTTCTGGGACAGAAATATGTTTTAAAAGATTTTGGGACTCACTGATTTCATCTGACAGTACTCTGAGCATAGATAGCAATTGCTTACAAAAATAAATGTTTGTTATAGAATTACATCTTAATTTTTTATAGTTAAGGAAATACAAAACCAAAATCTGCTTCTTTTCCAAAGATGCCATTGGATAATTACAAACTGTCTTCACAGTCTATAGTTTTGATCCTCCCAGAACAGAGACCATACGGATTCCCAAATATCAATATTTTCAGGGACTCTTAGATGGACTGGCAGTCCTTTTTCTTAGATGGACTGGCTATCCCTGAATTGCAAGCTTAATGTTCAGGTTTATTTCTAGCTTCTCTGGCATTTAAAAACATATCTGAAAGTGTGATTACTGCAGGAACTCCTTGCCTGGAAGATAGAACCGATTGTTCTCAGCTTCCTAATAATAGATGAAGAACTGCACAATGGTTTGCAACTGCGATGAACTCCTTGTTACTTCTTACATCTAATACTGGCAAACTTTTACCTAGCAAATCTCCAAATAGTGGTTTTAACCTCATAGCATTCAGCATCTGTAAAAACTGTAGTTACCATGGTAACAAGTTGTTACCCGAGTGACCATGCTCTTATGATGTCATCAGAAAACAGGCTGTTCCAAAGAGTACCTTGAACTCCCATATATAAAATGTTGCCCTTGCTGTGGTTCAGTATGGAAACAATTAGAAACTCGTATTTTTATGTTGTTATGAAATACCTCTTCTCAATCTGTTGGCACATCTTGACACCCACGGTGGAATTTTTAAAGAAAACAAGAGAATTACTTTGACCTTGTTGAAAGAGAGTTATGTAAAAGGTGTATCTGGCAGTGAGTGTTTGTTACATTAACTGTAATCATTACATGCCTATCTGCTGTAGACTGGCTGTTGTTTAACTATAACTATAATGTTTTATTTTACATTGCAAGATTCATATGAATTTCTGATCTCCACTCCTTAAAGAACTACTGTTTAAAAGCTTAATGCTGGTTTGTTCCTCTCCACTCTCGGTACTTGACAAAGAATATTCTTTCCTTGACATACATGTCTATATAGAAATAAGGGGTACATTACAATTTTTACCTTTTTTACTAGCCCAGATTTGTACATGATAAATACCAGACGGAGCTGGAGAATATAAGTTGGCACATGCTGGTTTGGGAGCAGTAGCAGGGAAGTTACCACTGGTCCTGTACCTAATGTAGGGTTTTTGCATGTCCTTGTATAATAAATGTTTGGTAGAAAGATAAGCTTGTGGCCACTCTTCTGGCTATTTCTAGTTGTGCTGCCAGACATCCAGAAACTTTCATATATGTATGTATACACATACATGCTGGCACTGTGACCAAGCTTCTCTCATGTGGTCTGTGAGAGTGCTGGCTGAGACTATTGCTTGTGATCCTAGTGCTATTTGTGATAATCAATCAGGCATGTAATGGCACAGCTACTTTTTGTACTGTGAAGTGCACACTCTGTCACTGACTTTGTAGGTCAGACTGTTCTGGTGCAGGGCAAGAGCTTTGAAGGCATCCAGCACCTCATGTCTGGGCTGAGGAGCAGAATGCAACACATCCAAGTCTCAGACTTTCTTTGCAAGGAAAAGTTTGCGCTATCTATCTTTCATTTGCTTCAAGACAAATGAAATATTTTGCTCAATTTTTTGAATATGTTGTCAGTCCCTTCCACCCTTATAAAATGAAAAGAATTATTTTCTACATTTAAAGACTGGTGTTTAGAAATATAGCCCTTCTGGCACTGGGAATGAAATATAAAAATATTCTTCTTTTATCCAGAAGAAAAAATGATAATTGGCCCCATCTGCTTTTTATACTAGCATTTATTAACTATTAACTTTTTATTTAATCTTATTCAGAAAAGCAAATCATTTATATTTCATTTCAGGTAGGATGCTTTGGACTCAATCTATCCAGCAGCAGAAAGAGCTGGAGAATGGAGCAACAACTGTATTATTGAAGAGCTCCATAGCCACAGACTGGGAAAAGCATGATCGGATGTGATTTTCAGAACAGATGCCCAAGCAGAGTTGGCAGTTAATTAAAAGCACTATGTACTTAATGATTAACTAATCACAGCATGATGGCATTCAACGGAGATGCAAGAAACTTCTCTGCTGGATTCAACAGAGAAACTCCTAATGTCTGCCTTCAGGGTACCGTACTTACAGTCGTTTGCTTTTGCATTACCAGCAGAGACAACACGAGCAGTTAGTCTAGCAAATTTCATTAAGCATTGCTTAGTTAGAACTCTAAAAACAGGAAAGATGAGCTTAGTCAATACTTTAGCAGATGTAAATACCGCACAGCAATAGTATTCTGCAACCATACTATCGAACAAATGATTGTGAACCACTAGGATCATTTAATCATATTTCATGAGGGAGTTATCTTAAGAAATATTTCCATTTTGACAATGAGTAAATGATGGGACAGAGAGGTTACTTGACATAAGTAACATGTATGTAAATAACAGCCTGGAAAGCTCTGGATTTTCACAAGAGCTGATCTTTTTTTTCTTTACCAGAGAATTATAGAATCATTCTTGCAGTAAAACACCTATTCATTTCAATGTTACCTTTTTACTCACTTTCTCCAGTATTTTTTATTGTTTTTAAGCTTCTACTAAAACATTCTTTATTTCACATGGAAATGGTCTTTTTACCTGAACTTATGTACAGTACCTAACATCATGGGATCCTGTGGTGTGACAAATTGAACAATGGCAATATTGCTTTTCTCTATTCCATAGACAGCGTTTATAGAAAAACCAGCTATATACAAAATGTGGTGCAAAAAGCAGTTGCTGAGGCATTTTCAACCAAATCAGAAGGAAAATTTCTGGGAAATCTCTGGATGATTGCATGAAGCACAATTCTGCTCCATAGTGTGGGTGCAATCCAGAAAATCAGAGATAGAAAGGAGAATGACTGTGAATTTTTAAAGGAAATATTACAGCTTCAATTCAATGATGATATCGAAGAGAGCATTTTAAAATTATTTTTTGAGATTGCCAAAGATAATTGTTCCAGTGTGGAAGCATTTGGCAAAATCAGATGGTTTTTGCAGTAGAGAAGTACTCTGCTTAGCTGTCAGGATGTCTGGGTGCTGTTCCTGACTCTTGCATTGGCTGCAAGTGCAGGGTACTGAACCTGGCTCTTTTTGCTTCTCACATCCTAACTTAACAGTAATTAAACACACAGACAATACACAAGAGATGCTTGGCTAGAGCAGGCTGTCACACCTGACACCAGACCAGATGGGCTTATTTCATTGATAAAGTTAGAATTTTTCTCTTACTGTGGAAGGGGGGGGGGGGGAGGAAAAGGAAAAAGAGATTGTTACCTCCTTTGTCTCCATTGCCACAGCTATTTGCTCTGCATGGGCTGTATTTCACTGTGACATTAGCTCTTCCCTAAGCAGAGCTTTTGGAAGCATCAAAACCACCTTTTCTTTTTCAGGAAGTAGATGGAACAACAGGACTGGGCAGCATCTCTGTGTTGGCAGCAGCTGCTCAGCATGCTTTCCTGTTGAGATAGGTCTTCGTCTCCTTTTCAGCCTAATAACCACCCTCTGCTCATTCTGCCCTCTCTTTCAGTCTTGTTGCACTAACCGCTTCCAGTCCACAGCAAAACAAATGAGCAGTGAGCTGCCTAGCAAAGAACAGAAGATAAAGGTGGCAAGAAGAAGTTTATAGCTTTGGTGTCTGCTGGAAGCAAGGATGACCTGTGGGTCCATGTGGCACTATGGCAGTTTTCTGGTGCCCCTACAGGCAAGAGGAGTTTGTTCTGCTCTGGGTGTTATTTGTGGCTGCCAGCATGTAACTCAGCAGATCCGGGACCTTGTTCCAGGGATTTTCACGTGGACAAGGCAGCCCTAGTAGAGTTGTTGGTCACTGTCCAGAAGCCTTAAAAGGTAAGGAATATGTAAAAACCCTTGATTTTCAGTTTCAAGTTACTGGTTGTTCTATGGAAAAACCTTTGCAAAGTCTACAAACTAGTTACAGTTGCAGGGTATTCATCTTTACAATGAAGTTGCTCATTCAAGCAAGATAAGCTAAGTAAATATGGTCATTCCTACAGTCCTATGAGGGAGAACTGTGTTAGGAAATTGACATTACATAACTGATCCTGGGGTGTATGGGTTCTTGTGCTTCTGGGTGCTATGACTGCCATTATCAGTTCGAATTCTAGCAGCTAGAATAGAAGTTCTGAATATTTACCTGCTGATCTTGTCCCTGCTGAGGTTTCTAGTCCCCACCTACCTCTGGGAAGAGGGGAGACCCCAGGGCTGCAAAGCCATCACAGAGCTTTCAGTGCTCAGAAGTGGGACTGCTGCTGGACCATTGTGCAAATGCGTGAATCTATGTCTTGTGTCATCTCTTTTCAAAAGGGGTACCATTCTATTCCTGTGATTTTTCTGGCTGTTTTTTATTGCTTTGCTGTGGGGAAATACTTAAGTCAAAAAAACTTGCCAATAGAGACTGTTTGTTGAGAAAGTAGAATAACAGTTTTATTCAGTGACTGACCAAGGTAGAAGCAAGAAGGAATGAAAATGTTAGTACAAACTGATCTGACAGTAGATGCTTGCTGCTCTGAACAGTGCAGCAGAAGTGATGCTGAAGTGCATGTGCCTCATGCTTTTCACGTATAGAAGAATACAGTGTCCTTGCTTTCAAGGTAGAAAAACAAGTGAAGAAGTGCAACGTGAGCAAAGCGTGAAGTGGCTCCTCTCCATGGTAACATGTTGAATAAGTAACATCTATTTGGTGGTAAGGCACATAGGATGCTCTTGAGCCCCACAGAAAAAAAAAAAAAAAAAAAAAAAAAAAAAGCACCTTGAATAGTTTTCTGTGAGTCCTCTGAGATAAACAACCACGCACACAGCATTGAGACATTTTCAAATAGTGATTCAGAAAATGATGTTTGAGTTGTGGGGTGTTACTCATCTCTGTAGGGGAATGGTACTATCACATCAGATATGCTTGTTTCTTAAATAATAATAATAAAAATTACTAGTTCATCAAAATGAAGAATATCTTTAAAAGTACCTGGGTAGCTCATCAAAAAGACCTTTAGCTTTAATGGAACATTCAGATGTTGTCTTCATATTTTAGTATATTGGGCCTAGAGGAAGCTGACCATTATCATGTGATAGTAATATGAGAATAATGGGAGAATCCAAGAAAGGCGAAGATTTATGTTGTTTCTGATTTCTGTGTGGATTTGTATGTAGTGGGTTGAGGGTCTTTTGTTAATGTGATGGGGGGATTGGCCCTCCCCTCGTGGGAAGCTGGCAAAGAGGTGAGAAGGACGAGCTTGACTGAGATGAACTAATCTACTAGAAAAGGTAAAATAATGTGGTATGATACAATGTAAAAGAAATCAAGATTAATAAATTGGAGAAACGGGGAAGGAAATGTCTCCTAACTGTATTGCAAGGCTCAGCAGGTAGAGCCAAAAAGGGGGGTCCATATGTCACTAACTCACTTTGTTTCTCCCTCCTCCAGATGGCTGGAGTACCTCTGCTATGAGGAAAGGTTGAGGGAACTGGGCTTGTTTAGCTTGGAGAAAAGAAGGCTCCAAGGAGACCTCTTTGTGGCCTTCCATTACTTGAAGGGACCGTATAAACAGGAGGGGGAATGGCAGTTTATGATGGTGGGTAGTGACAGGACAAGGGGGAATGGTTTTAAACTGAGATGGGAAGTTTAAGTTGGATAATAGGAGGAAGTTTTTCACACATAGGGTGGTGATGCACTGGAACGGGTTTCCCAAGGATGTTGTGGATGCCCCATCCATGGAAGCATTCAAGGCCAGACTGGATGTGGCTCCGGGCAGCCTGGTCTGCTGGTTGGTGACCCTGCACATAGCAGGGGGGTTGAAACTAGATGATTGTTGTGGTCCTTTTCAACCCAGGTCATTCTATGATTCCTGGAAACCACTTAGGAAAGACTGGAGCATTCTAGGAACTGTTCCTGTAGTTTTCCTGTGGTTCTCCCTTAGCAGCTCTCCCAGTTCCATCAGTTCGTTTCATGATGTCACAGTATGGAATAGTTATAGAAAACCATGACACCATACCTGTACAGTGTACACTTATTTGTACACTGTACCGGTTACTCTGTACACTTGTCTATCTGTTAGGATTTTCCTCTGAATATTCAGTCACTCCAGGACAAAACCTTAGAAAATGAATGCCAAGAAATAGCAAGGCTAGAGAGCGTGATTTGTGGTGACTAAGACCACTCTGTGGAAACAGTCAGCACCATTCAGAAGAGCTCAGCCATCAAGCTCTGATATCTGCTGACACGGCAATTGAGGGCCATCAGAGGGGGAACCTAAGTACAACCAACTTGTGATGGTGTTTTCTGACCTCTTCCCTTGGGTAGCTACTTAACATTATCCCTTCAAAATGGAACAAACTAACAGGAGAAAAGAATGGGAGAGAAAGAGCGGTAAGCCTGCTGATAGTTCAGTGTTTGTGTGTGCATCCATCTGAGGGTGAGCACTCCTTTCTGTATCACTTCATGAAACATAACAGCTGGTTCATACTCTGTCAGAAGTATTAATGGAAAATCAATGCTTGCACTAAAAAACCACTAAAGCAGCAACAAAACAGTGTTGAAGTTGAAATGTTCAGATAATAGAGAATAAGCTAAACTGCAAAAAGTGAGTGTCTGAATGCCTTTTTTAAGCACCAAAGACCTGGAGGCAAAGATTAGTGCAGTTAAAGCTCTGAGCTGGGATGTGGATAGCTGCAGAAGAAAGGGTACTTTTGTATAATTGTTAAAATGACAAAAGCTATTGTTCCTTTTTTCAAACTGTAGACCACCAGTGTCATTTATTGAGTGATAAAAAAGGTTGTTCAGTATGTTTGTCTCATTTCTGTGTTAGTCTGAGTTTGTAAAAATGTCTGTTATTTAATTATAAGATTTCAGCTTGAATTTCTTCCCATCAAGGTTGCCATATTTTCTGTAAAGGTAGGTATAAAAATTAATGTATACCAGAGTTTGTACTGAACAGATATTGTCATTCTGTAAAAATTACTGAGAGCGCTAACTAAATGTATTTTCTGAACCTAATCCTTAAATAATGAACTGTTTCAGAAAACATGTCTGAGGACAAGAAAAACTGTGCTTCCTTCTATATTCACGCAATAGAAAAAGATTCTAAAAGAAACACTTTGTACATGCAAAACAGTCATCAAGATATATCAGTTGGTTCTGCTTGTTGCCCCGTAAACTTCTTCCTTAATTTTCAGTGTACAGAAGCTTAGAGGCTGAACTGACCTTGCACAAACTTAGCCAACCTGAGCAATCCAGATGGGTGCTTCATTATTTAAGTGATAATGCACTGTTAAGCTCCTTCAGAAATGGACATGCCAAACCAACGTCTGATCTTCAGATCCTTATCTCCTGTAAGTAGAAAATGTTGTACAGACACAGAGCTGATTCCATTGGCTCTAGGGAGATTCACATAGATTTGAAATGTTAATCAATGCAGCTCAGAACACTCTTAAAAACTTCTGTCCTGAAAGTGGTCCTGCTTCATGTATGCAGATGTTTAAATGTTCATGTTATTAAATATTTCTGTTAGAGTTTATGACAAATAAGCTTTAATCATTTCAGGTTTATATACAGCGCTTTAATCTTTTTTATTTTATTTAAGCAAAACAAAACAGGCTCTGCACATTTATATTTGCAAGTTAAATTGTGTTATCATGTTATCCATGATTCCACCCCTTTCCTTCTGTGTTTCTTCATAAAAACGGAAAGTCAGCTGAAGCACCTGAGAAAACTGATTCTATCAAGGAAGTGGACGAGTAGAAACATCTCAGCTTAATCAGTACAAGCCACATAATGAGAGAATTTTAAAATAACGATTTAAAAATCTTGCTCTGGCTTCTACAGAGAGCAGGGGGGATTTATTACAGCTTTTGTTTCCCACCTAACTTGATGATTGTTGAGGAGTTTCGCTTTCCAAACAGAAACATGTTCCTGGAGGCAAGACAGTGGCACATCCCAAACTTTCTCTCTCTCTCTCTCTTTTTTCTTAATTTTTTTTTTTTTTTTAACAGAACAGTGTAAGAATTTCACACCTCACTAAGTGCCAAATTTAATTTGCTATTTTTTTTTTATATAAAGACTATTTGCACAGTGAGGAGGCTGTTGGTTTAAGCAGGGCCTGAAAGACTGAGCATTTAGAAGCGTGCAGCAGAGCATGCCAAATTAAGCTGGTAGTCTACGAGCAGGCAGTTTCTTTGATTTTTCATTAATTTATTGCATGTGTAATTATTTAAAGAATTACACATGGAGCTAAAAGAAAATTCTCTGAACTGACTGGGAAATGATCCTTTTAAGCTTAACAAGGATGTATGATACTATGACAGCTGCAGAATCAAAGTATAGTTAAATTGTAAGAGGCTTCTGGAGGTCTTCTATTCCACTCCCCTCCTCCAAAGTTATCTGAATGAGAACTCTTCTAATGACATAAAAGATATTTTATACTTTCCTGTATATGTGGCTGTTCTGTGGGAGGACTTTTCTTCATTAACTGACTGCATTTACAATTTCTGACATTTTGTTTTTTGTTCAATCAGTAGCTTCTATTATAGTCTCTACTCTTCCATATCACTGTGTATCTGAGGTGATCGTCAGGTTCTAGATAAAGGAGACCACAATGGTGTTAGAAAAAAACATTTCTGATTTATGGATCTGCTATTATAAGTAAGCAAACTAGGAAAGAAGGAAGGAAGTGGACAGTGTGTGAGACATCTGCCCAGAAAGACATGGGAGTGAGGGTCAGAGCAGGAAAACTCAGGACTTAACTACAGTCTTCTACCTGGTACCAATATTGTCTGCACCCATGGTTCAAGCTCTTCTTGGCTTTGGAAGAACATTCCAACCTCTCATTAAAATCTACTAGTCTTTTCTTGTTGAGTAAGTAATTTTGTGTTGTAGATAGTGACCATACTAAGATATTCTCATGTGTATTAGTGAACCAGGCCTATACACTTGATTATCCTTGTGGGTATTCTGTGATTACCAAAGCTATAGACTATTTAGCTTCAGCTGAAAACATGGGCTGGTGTAGTATGTTTCTACACTTGAAATCGAAAAGAGAGATTTTGCAGTTAGCTTTTTCCCCATGTATCCTAGTTCCAAGCATTCATTACTCTGTATAAGTAGGTCTCCAGGGTCTCTTGAACACATTCTCAATTGTGTAAAATCTGCCTAAGGTTTGTTTGAGCTTTCAACAACCACATAGCCATGGTCAGCTTGCCACAACTTATTACCATGTTTACCCACCTGGTAATGTGAGAACTGGTTTAGGATTATGCTAACACAGCAGTGTTGTTTCTCTTTGCCTCAGAATGTGGACAGACCTGGTGTGTCGTCTTCTGGAGGTCAAATAGTTGTATTTGTGAGGGTGCAGTTGTCATGTTATGCAGTACTTCCATGAGAAGAGAGCACCAAAACTGTCTCTGCGTGAACATATATTTCAGAGATGAGACAGGCTACTGGTATGAGGAAAAGAGAGCAGAAAGCACACATTGCTTGCCTTAATAGCACTGTCAAGAACTTCTGTCTTTCCTTCTTCAAAAGCATTTGAGAAGCAAACAGAGGGGACAGCTTAAAATAAAAGTTGCTCTGGTGGGTGAGATGCAGAGGCAGGTCATCTTCAAGCTGCACTTTAATTGTATCACGATGGATTATCCCCCATCTGACACAGACTCTTAGCTCTTTAAAAATCCAAGCACAAGATGTTTAGCTTAAAATTATTTAACAATATTTTTATTCTGTTAAGATCTTTTTTTCCCCAGTGTAAGTAAGTATGCTTAGCCCATAGCTTGTGCTGCTGGTGCCTTGCTGCTGGAATGCAGAGTAACTCCTTTGTGTTAGGGGCAACCTTGGTGGTGCATGAGCCTATTACTGGAAATTTTGAGAGAATGTTTTGCATCAGAAATCTTTATTCAGTTAATTCTGTTGTGGACCTATTAAGAACAAATTCTGTAATACTTACTGAAGCAAAATTGTCCTTGAACATGTCAATGGAAAACAATTTCTGCCATAGGTTTACAGTTGCAACAGGGGTGAAACACATCCTTGTGTCTATTTAATATTCTGCAGAAACAAGACAAAATAACATTTGCACTTAATAGGAATTCAAAGACTTTTAAAGAAAATAAATAATTCCTGTCTGAAACAGTACTAGGGTTTAACTCTAGAAATGCCATTTCTTCTGTATTAAAAGCACCCAGTTTTCAGGGCTAACCAATATGGAGCTGTGTGAACAAAGGGTGATGCTTGACTGTAGCGGAATTCATCCACTGAGAGATGGAACATGTAACACCTCAGCAAACTAGGATTTTCCTAGATCATACTTGAACTATTATCCACAGGATTAAATTTCACCCTAAATGCATCATAACTATAATTATAGTTTGGATAACAAAATAAAACAAGAAACAAAACAAAAAAATCCACGTGCATGAAAACTGTTAGTTAAGTTGTAAATGGATTGATGTGCATGATGGGCCTGAGTTTCTGGCCTGCTTCTACTTAAAAAAATCAGTTTCTCATGTCTAATTATGTTTATTGTCTCTTAAAATTCCTTTAACAAAATATCCCCAAAGTCCAACAGTTTTTCTTTGAGAGCAATGTCTGTTTATCACCCTATTCTAAACTTTGGTTTTCAGTTGGGACATTTTTAAAGCAGTATTTGACTTGTCTGAATTAAGCTGCCCATAGTTCTTGATCATCTTTGACAACTACTTGTCTAACTCACGCTGCATTCAGCTTTGTCAGCATATGTGGTTTGCAGTAACTGTACTGTTTTGTGTCAGCAATGGCTGGAAATAGATGTTACCTGCTAACAAATAGCTCTGGTGGGAAAAAAGCAAAAAGGATACTGAGAATGTATCTCGGCACAAATAGCTCCACAGTAAACTTGTTTTATGTTGCAAATGTAGGTTCTTTAAGAAAACTTTAGCCCTTGTTAAAAGTAGCAGTTTTCTGAATTATCTGGTTAAAACAGAAAGGTATGAGCTCAGATGCGCACAGAATGGCTCTGCTCATTGAAATGGTGCATAGCGAATGATTTTTTATGATGACCAGAAACTTTGATCCAGTGCATGCGGTCCAGCGCATGCAGTCCAGCTCTGATCTGAGAGTGCCTTGGTTGCAGTGCAGGGATGAACACCCTTAACAATCTTTGTGTAGTGAGCACCTTTAGAATGTTTTTCCTGGGAAGTCAGTGAACAGATTTCTCACTTCCAAGAGCCCCCTGCTGCTGAGAGGGTTGCAGTGCCCCTGTGTTACTAACAGTCACAACAGGAACTTTGCCAATTAAGATCACCCTTTTTCTTTTGGTGCTAAATGGGGACTTTCTGAAGTACTGCAGTGTTACTTTGCATAAGAAGACTTCTAACACCAGTATACCATTAGAAATATTAAAAGTAGGCAATATCAGGGTGTTTCGTAAAAGTTTTCTAAACAATATTGCCTTTCTGTTGCTCTCAGATGCTTGTGACCAGTCATGTCTGCTGTATCTGAATCTTCTGTGATTCTGTGAGTCACACCTGCAAACTTAAAATCAAACCTTTGTTTCCCATTAAATATATCCATGAAAATAACTTAGCAGTATTTTTGTGTCACTGGGAGCAAAGTATCAGCCTTATGTAATCCTTAATTTTGTTTCATATTCTTTTTAATTACTTCTGCTTTCATTTACTGTATATTTATCTTCCCAGCTGTAGGATCTGCAGGATTTTAATCCACTTTTTTTTTTTCCCTGCTTTTAATGTCAGAAGATGGCAGGCATCTTCTTGTGATCTTTCATTTCTTTTTTTCTCTCCCATAAAGGTGCTGGACCTTCTCATTTTTTAGTAGCAGTTATTTCTTCAGCTGAGTAGTTACCAGAAATGTCTAATATTTTTCTTATTCCTTATGTTATACGTAGAGACAAAGCACAAATGCAACTGATAAACCTGAAATGGGATTACTTAAGTATTTAAATTAAGCATTAAGTATTTAAATTAAGCATTTAAATATGTTATTATTAGAGTATGATTTATAGAAAACATCCATCAGTTTTACCCAGTATTCCATTCATCTAAGAGACTGCTTGAAGCAGTTACTCTCCTCTTTTGAGTAATGGTTCCACTGGACACATTCTGCAACACTGTCATTCTCTGAGCAGCGCTTTACTTTGCCTGTCTTTCTGGAGTTATCAAAGGCAGTGAGAATCAAACCTTCTGTTAACACACAAAAGCTTTACTGCCCAGAAAAGTGTGTCAGCTTTGTTTGTCTTTTTGTTTTGTATTTATTTGTTCAGAGTTTTTCACTGACTGCCTTCTGGGTCAAATGACAAGTATTTGGAGGCAAAGTGTAGCTTCAAAGTTCTCTTCTGTAAAGAACCTAATCATATAGCTTGTCCTACTAGAAAAATATTCCTGATAAAGAAAGTTGACTGCATCGCATCTCAAAGGATGAACCTACTGAATCTCTAAGCTGCTTTACTTCACTTGCCTGATTCAGGTAGTGAAAATGGGGGAAAGTACAGTTATCTACAGTTATCAAGACCCCAAAGGCAGACCACGGAAGCTGAGAAATGGGCTTCTCCTGTTGCTGACTCTCTCTTTGGGAAACAGCTTCTGTTTATCTTAAAGAAAAAAAAGGTGTTTTGTTTTGGGGTGGGGGATTGAGCAGTGGTTTTTTTTTGTTGTTGTTTTTGTATTGTTTTATTTTTAATTAACTTTCAGATGAGTGTGTAACTTAGCAGATGAACCAATATTTAGTGACATCTTTTGTCCCTAGCTTCTTCCTTCTTTAACCCTTCTAATAATCCTAGTTAAGACAAATGCATGTAATATTTTCTTTTAGAAGTAAGTCTGCAGTTGCAGCTGTCCTTGGCTAACACTTTAGGAAGACAAGTGTTTCAGATTTCTTTGCATCTTGCATTAAAAATATCTTAATAGATGGAGAAATAGAGAGGTAGAATTTTTCCTTAGATATGCCAGATCTGCTTGCTTTTGAAGAGCTGTTATTGTCAGAGGTCCAAAATGGGCCAAGTCAAATTAGCACTAATTAGCACTTCAGCATCATTTGTGCTGTAAATAGCACAGTTACCGCAACTTACTACTGCCTCACTGTGGCAGAGTGTGAATAAATCCACAAGTACCTAGCAGATGCTCAGACTTTTAGGGGATATAAGATGCGCCACTAACTAGGTAGCCTAATAAGCTAGATTTACGAGAACACTTGATATGTTAATTTATATATATATATATGTATATATAAATATACTAGTATATACTATATATATATATACTACTTCCTGCTGCCATGGTGTGTGAATAATGCATTAATACTGAGACAGCAACTACATGCGCTGCAGGGTTAATTAGCTTCTGTTTTCTAAAGCATTGTTAAAAAAATCTCTAAATTCTATCTAACAGTTGCTTTATCATAAAGCAATTTATAGTTGCTTTATATAGTTATACTAGCATATACAGTGTATAAACAAGAATCTGAAAGTTGTATTTACATGAAAGGGCTGCTTTGCTCAAGTTTCTGCCTGCATGCTTGCCAGATCCCTTCTCTCATTTAGAAAACCTAGAGTGGAGGTGGTGGAAAGGAAATAATGTGGAGGGTCTCTTCACAAACCAAGGGGATGCACATTCTTTTGCAAAATTCAGTGATGTTTCTCCTTGGCTGTATGAACAGCTGTGGCAACAGCCCTAAAGAGGAGGAAAAAGTGTGGATACAGTGGCAGATGAGATGGAGCAGGAGAGAGTAGATAGCATTTGGTTGAGCAGTTGGGTAGGGATGAATTTAAAGCAACAGAGACTTGGCAGGAGGGTTTTGAAAATGGTCGAAGCATGGAGTAGAAATAGTAGCATGTCCCATGATGCTGACAAAAGATCACTGAAAGCCTGATTGGAAAGAGCTGCATAAGGACTCTTAAATATGTTTGATCTGAACAATGTTTCTAATGCTAATGAGACTGGACATGCTTTCTAGGACTGCTCTAAGCTTGATTTTATGTTTTAATCATACTAAAGTTTTTGACAGCAAGAAAACAAATGAATTGCCTCTACCTCCTCCCAGAAACCATGACAGAGCAAAGAGCTTTGATTTTCTTTGATTTAGAAAACCATTAATGCCCAAATATTTAAAGAAAAAAAAGGGGGAAAAAAGGAAAAAAAAATCCACACTCTTCTAATGCATCATCATGAAGAAGTACCTCCATTTCTTTTAGTGAACATCTTATCCAAGGGGATGAAACCTTTTGGTAGTAAAGGAAGAAAATTGCCTTGGAATGGATGAGTTCACTGGTCATCCATCTATTGCACTTTAAAACAGTAAATGGTCTTTCTGACATCTCTTCCCACCAAATATCAGTTCTCATTTTCAGAGACTCTGTCTGGCAATTGTATACATTAGGGAATGCTGCTTAGAAGTAATAAAACATGCTATGGATGTGATGAAATAAAATTAATCCATAATGCCACAGAGGAAGCATATGTTGAATGCTTCTCCCAGGGATGACGGGGGTATTTAATCATCAAAGCTTTGGGTTTTGGCCTTTAAAATGTTTGATTACATAAATTTAGGAGTCCTAGCCCCTAGGGTATTATAAAGAAGTTTGGAAAGGCTGGGGCTGGACTGTTGCACACTGCTGGTATTTATTTGTTCTGATATTCACTAAAACTTGAGTAAAAAAACATCTTTATAATTTCTATTATGATAAATTCAGAAACAAAAGGCTTTTTTTGTGTCTGAATTTTAACTGTGAAAATGATAATATGAGAGATAATGATGATTCAGTATTATATTTTCACTTAGTTTGACTATGAGTAGCATTACCTGCCTGCCTTTGTGTTTAAATAAGCTCTGCTGTCTGATTATTATTGTTATTGCTCCTACATTCTCACACAAAACATAAAACCAATTTGGCATAAATTCTTTACATAAATGCTGTTTCTAAGTGCAACCAGGAATAAAGATAGATGATTTCCAACCTTGTTGATTCTATAATTCATTAAATCCTTCTGAGCAGGAATAACCAGGAGGGTTTAATGGAGCCCCCATCAAACACAAACGCCAAGGAAGATGGAGAAATGCTTCTGTGCGTGCTGCCTGCAGTGTAGAGAGGAACAGAGCAAGGAGAACTTCTATAATTTACTATCATAAGAAGAAAAAAAAAAAAAAAAAAAAAAAAAAGAATTAAAACACATCACCTAAACCAAAGCCCAGTAAAACCTGTGGGAGGCTTTCTGTTAACTTCAATGCTCACTAAGCCTGGTCGTTAGATTTCTAAAATATAAAGCATTTCACATTGTGTGTTGAAGAGATTTTCCATGCAGTGGACACACAGAATGAAATCTTTTATTCTCTCTCTTTCCCAGATTTGTCCTTGAAGTATACTCTCGAGCTGAATGTCACTTAACTTTGAGCAAAGTTGGATTCTAATCTGAACTTTGAGGACAGAATCTTGTCTCTTTTTGTTTGTTTTGACACGTAATTTCTTTCTCATTTGCTGCTCTTTTCTTGGTTATCTGCAGGACAAAGGATTCTGAATCTCAAACAGAACTGCAGATGGAAGTGGACCATGAGGGCCCATTTCTCTCTACCCCAGCAGAAGTGCTTGGTGCTTCCCTTCTGTGTCATGGAGTCACAGCTGTATGTGCAGAGTTGCCTTTGAACATAGATGCAGGTGAGTGTAATTTTTTTCTTATCATGAATGTGCAAGGTAGAAAAACCAGTAAAAAAAGTTAAGATCTGTGTTTCAGATAGTTAGATATGGACACACACGCATGTTTCTGTAGCTTCCTACTTGATTTTGTCATCTGTTATTTGGCTTCTTGAATTCTTTGAACCAAACCCCTACATGTAAAATCAAAGACCACAACTGTGCAGATCTGTGTTTATGGGTACCAGAGCCCCTAGGGGACTATGAGTACATCAGTGATGAGAATGGCTCAGAAAAGTGGAAGGGTTCTTTATTGTTCCACACATGGAACTAGGTAGGAGCAGGGCCCAGCCTGTCCACAAGGGAGATGGCTCACTCCCATTCACAAAGGAAACACCATTGCTGAAGAGAAATTGTCCATACTTGCTTTCTTGGCATTACAAATGCCTGCTTAAAATCAGCTTTTAGTGTTTAGTATGAGTGGATGAGCACATCTTGAGCAATTAATGTTCAGCTCAATCCTGTCATCAAGCCACATTAATGTTTTAGACAGTGAACTACCTAAAGTGTAACCTTCTCTGTTGTGCTAAACGCAGGAGAAATAAAAACTGTGTAACCAGGCCAAGGATTCTGCAATAAAATTGACTTGTTTAAACACAGTTATGTTTGTATGCATTCAGCCACAATCAGCTCGGAAAGGCAATTGAACAGTTTACTGTGGTGCTTCCAGCATCTTGCCTAAACTGTGAAGCTGATATCTTTGGCAAGTGCTGAAGCAGCAGCTGGTAGCCATGAATATTTTTGCTACATAGAAAAGCAGCAAGCTGTTTCTCATGGTACTCAAAGCTGTAGGCTCCTGAGCAGTACTGTCAAGGTCCCTCATAGGAAAAGCATTTGTGCTTTTGTGCCCCACACAAGGCTGTCAGTGCCATCACAGCTTTGGCAATACACTGCTTCTGTCACCAAGAAATGCTGTGTGTTCATAGAAACAAAGGACTTTATCACGTGATTGCTGTTTGCGTGTTGTATAGATGAAGTGGTTGCATATTGTTTTTCACCCAATCGTTTAAGCAGTTCTTCAGTTTCTTTGTTTCTTTGCAGTTGAGAGATGAGTTTAGGAGGATGCAGATGAAAACTGTGCGTGGAAAGAAATTTTCAATGAGGTCACTTTACTTTTTCTTCAGATAAGGAGAAGGTTAAGGACAACTGTTCAGGCTTTCAGAGAACACGGTTCTCTAGTAAAAGGTAGAGATTCTCATATATTTGATGGCTTATGTCAGGAATGTCATAATGTTCTTCAAATCCATTTTTTGCCATCCATTTTTCTCTTTTCTCCCACAATTCAATAGACTGAAAAAAATAGAAAATATCTCTTCATGGGAAGGCTTTTCTCCTAAAAGAATTTAGACTGATACAAAGAACATAACAACATTAACACATCATTGTTCTGATCCTAATTTCATTTTCTATCTGCTTTGCCCTTATTGAAAGACTGTGCTATGTTTAGGGCAATGGAAACTGGCTCTATTTGTGTGCTTTTAAAAAATCCTCTATGTGTTTGGAAGCTTGCCACCACTTAGTTGTCTCAGGGTGCTTGGAGTCATTTGTTCTCAAATAGCTGTGCCCAAAATCCAAAGGAGGGCATCCAAAGGGGATCAAGATACCTATGGGTTGAGGGTGCTCTGCAGATGAAGTCAGTGAAATTTATGAGAATCAACAGCACACCTTTCTTCTTTGGGTCTCATAAAAATGTCACTTTTTTAACTGTGGGTCTGCCTTGTGATCTGCACCTCAAATACATTCTTTTTCCAGAAAATTTGGAGTATATTTGTAGGTAAATTCTATCAAAATAACAATATGGGTATGTTTGATTGATCTTTCGCAAGTTGTCGGTTCATCACCACAAAGATGAAAAGACACTGATGGAAAACTAAACAAATTGTAGTCTGCTTGAGGTGGATGGGAAGCACCATTTGTTGATGTTTTCTAGTTTAATTAGAACAGTCTTTGTTTAAAAAGAAAAGCAAAGGAAAAACAGAAGAGAAAAAAAATAGAGGTAGTTAAGAACCTCCTTCCAAGCCTCCTGCAGAGTGGGCAGAAGGAGAGAGAGTTACAGGATTTCCAAAATGCTCAATAGTCAGTGACAGCGGAAAGAGCTGAAAGATGTAGAAACCCTGTTTCACTGACAGGATCTGCCCTGCCGCAGCAGAAGCCTGCAGGGGACCGGTGATGCTGCAAAACTGGTGATTTGCAAACTCACTGGAATACTTTTTGATCCTGAAGCATGTAATTTATGAATGTAATTTTTTTCAATACCCATCTGCCACATAAAATGCATTATTTTAATGCTGAAGAGATAATTCACAAATTGAAATCAAGTGAATCTGAACAGTTAATGTATGGACTAATTGGAGAGAATGGATCTGCGATAAAATGAAGTTCTAAGGAGGTCACAGCTGGAATATTACAAGAAATACAGTGTTTCTCTTGTTTGTCTGAGCACCGTTATCTATTTTAATTCTTCTTTATTGAAATACAAATCATGTGATCCCTACCTTTGAGTTATTTCTTTATCTCTGCTTTGTTGGCTTCATAGGTTATACAAAACACAGCAGAGGAGAGCCATGAGACTGTATATCAAGTGTTATAGTACAGTAGTGTAATCACTTTTCTCTCTAGCACATTAGGTGTGGTCATCACGTTTTATGAGCAAAGGTGTTATTTTTTTCTCAGAATCTCCTAAAACTACTCATCTTAATTAGCAATAGCAGAAGGTTCTTCATAAAGCTTGAAAATATCATATTATGTGGATGTTTGGTGGTAAAAGTGCCCACTTAATTTTTCTGAAGAAAGTGGTACAAAACGATTTCTACAGCTCAGTAACATTTATTTATTAAAACATCATTTTGCAATTGTTGCAGTAGGACTAGAAGTCTTAGGATTTTCCCTTTAAGGGACTGGATGGTGAGCCATGGCTTGCAATTCACAGGCTAGCTCCTCTGAGCATGTCTGAGCCCCACCATGCACCAGAGCCCTGTAGCTACTGATGTGGGAGTGGGCTACATAATTAGGAGTTGCTGTCATTGTTGTCAGTGCTGTGATCTGATGTTTTCCTACAGTCCCGTGTGAAACTGTAGGTGCTTTTTGTCTTTTGACTCTGAGCAAAAAAAGCTCTTTAATCAGAGGTCAGAATCCCACTGACCTCAGCAAATGCAAAGTGGATTGTGTTATCAAATGACAAAATTTCAAAAGAAAAACAATACAAAGAGCTAATCTAGCTGTCAGTGGCCAACCTATGAACAGATTTCTTAAAGATGAGCTTAGCTGCTCTCCACCAAACTTTCAAAGTAGAAGAAAATATGGGCTAAATAGTCCCTGAGCTATGCATGATGGTAACCCAGGACACTGCTCTGCAAGCAGCAGCTCCCAGTGAGCTGGCGCTAGTGCTGAGAATGTTGTTCCACACAGTGTTATTTCAGTGTTATTTCTAGTCCTGATGTTTTGCTCCTTTTTTTTTTTTTTTTTTCTTTTTTTTTTTTTTTTTAAGAGATTGATGAATAGAAGACCCTGAATGAAGTGTTTCAGCATTTGTTTTCTGATGTGGCAAACAACAAACGTTGCTGTGTTCAAGGCCTCCTTAATCCTCAGCAGCATTAAACTAGCTGTGTCCTGTCATTATGAAACACTGGAGATATTTTTTTTCATTAGCTGCAAAGTAGAATTTGACAAGAAAAGCTCTTGGAGAACAACAGATATTAAGAGACATTTTATACATTTGAATAGGGCATTTATAGGTTATTTTTGTTATCAGCTTGTTGTCAGGGGGCAAAAAGCTCACTCTTTAAAAACTCTTGGCACTGTTACTCTTGTGAGATTTACCTTCAAGCTAGCCTAAATTCTTCACCCCTAAATTCTTTATGGACTCGTGCTGGATGCTGCATGACTTCTTACATTCAAAAGAGCAAAGACATTCTACAGTACTGATTGTCTGAAGATGAGCAGCCTGTTCAGCACTGCAGGGCCCTACCTTGTCCTGCCCTGTTCCAGCTGCCACCAAGCAGGCATCAACAGGTTAAAGGGCTCTGAGGTGGCCTTCCTGTTCACCCGTTGTGTCCCACAGAGGGTAGCTGAAATGAAACGTAGCTCTGACCATGCTCAGCTACTTCACTGTTGTAATCTGAGCACCCTGCCTTTTCTGTTTAAGTTGTGATCCTGTCAAACTAGTTTGTTTTTCCCTGTGTGTTTTGGTCTTATCATGTGGAAAGAAGATTGTTTGAACTGTTGGTGATACATACTTATATAGAATTATTTTCCTTCACTTACTTTTTTTTTTTTCCTGTGATGGATTTAGCATGTGCATTTGTGTCAAAACACGTATCTCAAGTTCTGCAAAGGTAAGAAAATATAATGGGTATATGCAGTAAAGCATCACAGTTTTGTGCTGATAGTGATGGCTCAGTATGGAGCCTGGACAAGAGGTATTGTAAATGGTGGCATTTGTGGAGAAGCAATTTGTCCGTTTGTGTCATTCAGTGCAACAGCTGCATCTGAAATCTGTTCCCCTTTGTTTGTATCCTGATCCTGGTATTTGAAACATCAAGAGTACTGCACTGTTCAGGTGTCCAGAATTTGAAACAAAATCAATTATAACTGCTATAGATATGTGCTTTTATAATCGTCAGGTTCTAATGACAGTTGCAAAGGAAAGCATTGGGAACTTTCAGCTAATCTTTATTTGTAGACATTTCTATACAGTCTTAAAATAGCAGTAATTGGTGCAGTAAAAATAGATACAGCACAATCTCTGCTGCTACAGAAAGTAACTATTCAGACAGATAGGTAATGTTAAGAATAAAAAAAATGAGATGTGATACAAAAATGCAAGTCATGCTTTTAGATAGAAGATAGTTGGTTTCGCTACACTGGCTTCTAATGGCAATTTCTTCACAGGATGCTTCGGAAGTGATGGATTGAGGTGCGCACATAATGACCTGTTCCAGTCAGAAACTGAGAGCCTCAGAAGGAGTTGCCAACCAGATCTATAGAATGAGATGTGAGTGTATACAGAGCAGCGCTCATACATTTTGCGTTTCTGTCTTCCTGCCAAAACAAGTAAAAAAAGTCAAGACTGTGCATTTTGGAGGGTTAATTATCTGAGATTTTTCTTTAATTTATTACCAACAGAAATAGCATTCACTTTGATTCTGTTTTACACAGAAACCCACATAGTCTTTTAAAGACATAAATAAAATGAAGTCCACATGGGCTGTGGGTCACTCCAACAGCTGTTCGTGTGACACTGTATCTTAACTGTGTGTGTTTAATCTTTCTTTTTTCCTGAGCAGCTGTCTCAATCTATCAAAATATTTGTAAATGGATTCAGTTTCTGGTGAAATTTGCTTTCACTAGCACAACAGAGAGACAGGGAAGACTTATGCCCTGTGGGAAGGAAAAAAAGCAAAATTGTTTTCTATTCCAGGTTGAACAGATCAGTCCTAAGGCATTTGCCAGTTGTGTGAATCTAGTATTCTCACTTAACAGCTATCTCATTTCTTGGAGGTGGTGTTTTACTTCATCAGACAGATTTCTCTGCAACTGAATAGGCATAAGCAAAAATGGTGGGTGATAGATGGTTGTCCATTTCAGCAGAGGAGAAATTCACCTTGAGAAGAGGGATATTTGGTGTCTTGTCCTGTTTTTGCCCTTGGCTTGTTGTGTCCTTATCTTATTTTCCTTCTCTGTGTGATGGGTTAATGCTTCATTCCTGTATTTTGGTGACCCCTGTAGTCTGAGGGTGCCTGGGGGCTGCTGTGTGACAACTTATTACTATAATGAAACAAATAAGCTGGTAACAACTTCCTACCACTTCTCCAGTAAACTGTGTATGCATTAGCCTCGCCTCCTCGTATTTGACCAGGAGTACAGGCAGGGGGGGAGAATCACCAAAACTTCTTGGCCTTCCAAGTCCATCACTGCTCTTCTTGTGAGATAACAAAGGTACCTGAGTTAAACTCACCACATGGGAAGGAGTGACGTTAAGTATTGATAAAATGGCAGTGAGGGCAGTTGCCTCATTAGAAGGTATCTCTTAACTGCTCTCTAGAGCTATCTGGAGGAAATGAATTCACTAAAAGCATGCAACATGGGATCATTTTAGGAATGAAAGCATGCAGATACGTCAGCATTGCCCACTACCATGCTCATGCTGTCTTGTCTAACTTCTACACCTGCAGTCTGATCAAAACTGTGCACCTGAGGTTGTAAAAATCCACGTGCTTTGATTGCACCCTGAATGAAGTAAGCCCTACAGCTCAAATCAATATATTGAACCTTAGCTCTGCCTATAGAACAGAAAATCCATACATCAAGTCTATTTTTAAGCCCAGAACCATAGCAACAAAAGTTAGCTTCATGTGTTTGATAAAGCAAGGTGATTTCTGTGTGGGCAGGACTACCTGGGGTCTCACAGAAGGGCTTGCAGGAGGAGGAGATGGCTGGGTTAGTTGTATAACTCTGTTGATGCTTCAGCCTGGGCTGAAGCTGCTTTTAGTGTGACTCAAGCAAAGAATCGTGGTTTTATGCAGAGGCAGTTCCAAGTGTTGACTGCACTGTATGCTTGTCGTACTTTTTGAACTCATTCTTCATCCTAAATTAGGATACAGGTAAACCACAACCTTGCTGCAGAGCAGTAGGCAGCCACCCTATCTTGGCTGAGGCTGTTGTGTCTGTGTCCCAGCTGGGTCTGCTGCTGCTCTTGGTGTACCCAGCTGCATCTTAAGGCAGGTGTTGGGGATTTAGTGAGACCAGCACTTGCAGTCATTTTAATTTAGTTTTGAGCACTGATGTCAGAGCTGTGTGCAGGGACCTCACTATAAATGAGTCAGACCCCTCATTATTTCACTTATGGGTCCTCTGGCATTCCGGATCTTGTACTCATTGGTTAAGTGGCCAGATGTCTTGAAGTTGTTGCGTACAGGTGGACAATTAACTATCTGCCACAGAGAAATGGCAAAGGCCTCTCTGTTTTATTAGGATAAAACTGTCCATTTTATTGACTGGCTTTTTGCCTTGATCATATTTACAGTGTTACACTCGACCCATTTCATCATTTCAGTAGTGAGCTGGATACTCTGTGAAAGCATTTCTGATTTCCAGCCTGAAGAATAGGTAGCTGCTTAATAGAAAAGGAAGAATAATTATTTTTCATATTAAAATGTGGATATGTGACAGTTCATTGTAACAGCTGACAGCTCGTTTTGCTGCAGGCAAAATACATCTTTGATAAAGTACATTGCCAGAATGAACACCACACTACACACTATCAAATGACTGCTTTTGCTACCCGTGTACAAGACACGGTTTTAGGTGACTGTATATAAAAGAATCCACTACAGATGCTAGAAACAGAAGTTAAATCAAAAAGCAATGAAGCCAGGAAGATGCATCAGCCTCAATTGAATGAATTAAATAGCTGATAAACAAGGGATCCCTATAGCCTGGCTGCCAGGCTGCTTCTCAGGCTGAGGTCTGTGGGACATCAGAAGGGCTTCTGGATAGGGAGGGCGTCTGGATAGGGAGCTAGGAGATATGGTTTAGGGGTTTTCTGTAGGTATGGTAAAGGGAGGACGGTTGGAGGATGATCTTATGGGTCCTTTCCAACCTTGTGATTCTATGATTCTGTCAAAACAGCTGTAAAAGAAAGTCCCTTTTAAGAAAAGCTGACACGCATTCCTGCAAATTGTGAGCAAAGTGTGTGTGGGCACGAAGTCAGCAGTGTATGTATGTATTTTAATTGGCTGCAAATAAACTTTGTGTTGGCAGCTCAACAGAAAATCTCGGGAAAATGAGATATTCCTTTGCTCCAAAGGTGCAATTTAGAAACAGCATTCTAGGAAGTGCAGTTGTACTCCTGCGAATGTGCTGTCCTGGTCCACTTTCTGCCATCTCCCCAATAAACTCAGCAGAGGTGCTGTGGGGCTGCTTGACGGCCTCCTGCTTGAGTTTTCACCTTAACGACTGCACTTACCCACATTCATTTCAGAGCCTTTTTCCTTTGTTATTATTATATTATAGAGAAAGTCGAGTTTCTGGGGCTGCCGTCCAGGGAAAGGTCACGTAAATACTGCTAACCCACAAATGCAGCGGGAGCTTTGCGGAGAGCACTGCCTGCTCGCTTTGCGTGGCTCTGGCTTTGGCTCTGGCTGCAGCTGCCGGCGCGGGGCAGCAGGTGGGGCTGGTGCTGCAGCAGCGACGCGGGCTGAGCTTTGGCAAAGGGGCATAGGAAGGATATACAGAGTGCTCCCGCGGAGTCCTGCTCTCTGCTGCTGCAGTTCGTGTAGTTTAGGGAAAGGAAAATGGTAAATGT
Source organism: Excalfactoria chinensis (assembly GCF_039878825.1). NCBI lineage: Eukaryota > Metazoa > Chordata > Aves > Galliformes > Phasianidae > Excalfactoria > Excalfactoria chinensis. The sequence goes on along the minus strand of NC_092835.1, from coordinate 12,245,422 downwards.
CAAGAACTTCCACTCAGAAATGTGAAAAACACCAGTCTTGTGGTCACAGCAGTATTTAGGGAGCTAAATTTCAGCGGGAGCCAGTCATGGGATGGGAGCCTGGTTTAAATGTCCAGCTTGATCCTCTGGCTGAAAGAGATTTTATGGAAGCAGTGCAAACATTTGCTTGCTGAAGTTATGAAAATCTCTTCAAAGCTTCAGAGCAAATGGTGATATAAGAGCCTAACTGCCCTTTACCAGCTTAAAGTTTGATTTAGAGAGAGCTCTTTTTGTGTGATTCATGAGAGAAAGCTCTAAGTCCTTGGAATTTCACTGGCTGTGTTACCAGGGCTGTAGTAGTGTGCTGGAAGGCCTACAAGTGACTCCATGCTCCCCTGCTTGGAAAAGTGCTGGAGGAGCATGAAGGCATGCATGATGACAATGCTACAGGGGAATTTAGGTGAAATAGTTTCAGATGAGCAAACAACTTTCAAGAGAAACAAGGTACTGGGATGTATTTGGGATCATGCAAACTAACAGATTGTTTAACAAGCTGTATTTTTTTTTAGCTTAGCAAACAAAAAGACAGTGTGCCTGCAAACTAAATGGGAGAGGATTAATGTATGTAATATAGAGTATTTCAGATTCTTTCTTCTACACTGGCAATCCATCATGATCAAATTGTATCAATCCATTACCTCATTCTATCTGTTAGGCTGTGCAACCAAACCTTTAATTAATGTCAGCTGTTATACCTCAGCTGACTTCATCAAGCTGTGCCAACAAATACCAGCTGTACTCATTGGCATCCCCCTCCAGCCCTCCCAACTCTTCAACCTTTCCTGGGAAAGCCCTCCTTTGTTCAGCCAGTTTCTTGTTTTTAAGAGCTGAGTCTTTCTGTGGCTTAAGGTCTTTGGTCTCATTAACTCTGCATTGTTCTTAGCCCTGATGGTTATTTCCCAGTATTCAGCCTTCTGATGAATGATTTCTTCAATATTATTTCTTACTAGTAATTTTTTTAATCTTCTGTTTGGATACTTAAGCATCTCTCTATAATTCAATTCTCTTTAGGTGACCTAACAGGAATACAACTGTATACAAATAAGCATCATATCTAAGTCCTTTGTAGCATGCTGCATGTGGCTGAAAAGGCTCATATAAAAATCAGAGAAAATTCAAAATGATTATCTTGTTATTGTTCATTCTGGCTTGGATAGATACTTTTTTAGCAGCCACAAACTTCTTTAAATATATTAAACCTTGCAAATGGGAGCATGATATGTATCTCTACTCCTTTGCATGTCAAAGGTGCTATATTTTTGAATATGAATAAAAATTCTCATAATTCTGTTACTTAAGCATTGATGTTAGTCTGGCTTTAAGAAGAGCTTTGCTGCTGTTTGGACACCTCAGTGAGAAAACTACCAGTCCTTGAAAATGTGGAGGAAAATAAGAGGCACTACTGCATTCTTCTTTGCAGATTTAAGGATGCCACAATGGTATTTACTCTTTCAAAAATCTTGAACTAAGTGGATTTGTAGTGGTTTCTATTTAAATGCCAATAGCTGCTGCTAAGAAAACATTGTAAACCAGTGTCTCTGGGGAACTGCATGGAATGAATGTGTTAACTGTCTAAGCTGCTGTCTATTAGCATGAATTTGTGGGTTAAATCATTATTTGTAATTTGAGGTGTCCTGAAAGCTTTCTGCAGTGAGACCAGAAAGAAACGGCACAATTATTTTTGTTTTGCCTAATGAGCCTGGAAAAGTAGAAGGTCACCTCAGAGTAGAATTTTTCAAGGATACCAGCATTTCTTCATCCTATAGTGAGTGTCTGATAAAATGGCTGGGTCTCAAAATGTGTTTGCTTCACTAATTGAAGGTCGTATTAGCATGAATGGATATAACCTTATTCAATGGCTGCTGTTTCAATTCAGCATCAGTTTTCTTATAAAGCAGAGAGATGTTTTTCACAATACAGCCTCATCAAATCCAACGCAGAATGGTAGACTCACATCTAGAAATAACCTTTCCCATTTTAAACGAGTAGAATGGACGACTTAAGGGAAATAAAATTCGTATATAATAGGAAAGATGTAATAATGTGTGTGCATGGATATGAAACGTCTCACAACACTTTCTACAATGAGTTAAGGATTTGTTGATCTTAGGAGATAAAGAATCAATTGGATTATAATGTGGAGCTTCAGTGAAGGTTTCCAGGGTCTTAGAAATGAATGCACTGCTTATGAATATGGAAAAGGTTTCCTTGTGGGATTCAGAAATGAGGTGACAGTGCAGCAGCTGGCCATCAGGGCTGTGTGACTTTTGGAACAAGGGTATATATCATCCATTGCTGCAAGCAGAAGTTAAAAAATGTGTGGCATATACAATCATTTTTTTTAAGTTGGCTCTGGTGCAAAAGAACTGTTGAATCAATCCAGATATACAAGAAGGAAAAACTTATATTGTTTAGCTTATATTGTAGGCAGGATTTTATTCCTTTCAAGGTTCTAGTGATGGTCAATGTCAGAAGCACGATCCTTGCCTTTATGATCCAATGCTCCTAACCAGTTTAGTTTCCTGTGAACATAATAGTAGTACTTTCTGGGTACTTAAGGCTTTCTACATTTATTTTAGCGTTGAGAAGTGCTTTGAGAAGGGGAATGACTCAGGTTCATGACAATTTTAGATTCTGGTTGAGTAGCCAGAGGTTAGGTGCATTTTTAGAGTATTTGGAAAACAAAATATGTTGATATGAATCGTGGCCGATAAAACCATTATCCATAATCAAAATTCTCTGTACATGTATAAATGCTTTCCAGCATAATTATCTAGAAGAGCTGTCTAGAAATTACAGATAACAGTGAGCAGTTACAACATGTGAAAATGAGTTTGTGTATAAAATATCTCCAGCAGGCCCCTGGACTAAAATCACTTGATTTCATGTAGCTCTGTTTAGTCTTACTCTGCCAGAGACACTCCCCTACCATTTGAAAGTTGTCTCCTTACTGATTTGGGATGTAACAGAGGGTTAGATTAATGACAGCTGAGATAGCAGCATAATATAGGATCTTTGGAAGGGGATAAATTACGGCCTCCTTTCAGCATCAGTGTGTGATGCTGGGAGACTCATACACCACAAGCTGGGTTTCTTGCAAGGACTGTAAATATTCACCAGGGCAACTGGGATAACTAATTGCAGTAGTTTTTTTTTTCTTCTTCTCTGTATTTAAATGAGAGGGAATTATAATTGTAAGTATAGTTAAAATTTGTCCAGCAAAAACAATTTGTGGCTATACAGGAGAATGCTGAGCAAGGAGATAACTGTGAAGAGATGCCTCTCTGTTTGTGAGTAATTGGGCAGCGGGATCCCAATGCAATTTGCTTGTTGTAGAATCTTCTTCACTAAACTCTTTGCTGAATTGTGTAGGTTCCTGAGATGAAACACCCTGTAAAATCAACATAGGGCTTCCTGCAGTTTAATTTTCTACCTATCAACACAGTTCTTGATTACACTGAAAGTTTTCAAAAGAGATGCTGAAGTTTCCCTACAGTAAAATTAGTACTTGAATCTTCATCCACTTGTTTGTGCATGGACAGAAGCAGACAACCTACACATGCTTTGTTCTCTCTCCACAGTGGTACCATATGCTCAGTGGCATTGTATAGACCAAGACACTGGTGCAAGCACTGCTTTCCCAAATGCTGTCGGATCAGACAAATGGTTTACCATGCTCTGGTGATGTATTTTTCATTGTTTGTTTTTATTTTGATTTGCTACTTTAGCTCTAGGTCAAAGGAAGAAAAGCCTCCTTATAATCACGTCTGCCATGCATAAAACCTAGTTTACAATTGCAAGGGAACACTGTATTCTGGATTATTTACCTGTCATTTGTAGACAGTGTCTTTCACTCCAGAGTTGCAATGGGGGGAGAGATAGCTGCCTTTCGCTGTTCCCAGGTACTGCTCTACTCTGCAGTGCCATGATGAAATATTAATTACATTTATCAGAACAGGATTAAACGTGGAATGAATGATTAATTATTTGGCACTGGGATAGATTAAAGTTCTGTCCAGGGTTTATGTATTCATTAATTACTTGTTAAATCAAAACCAGAATACTGTCTTTGGAGAAGCTGGGAAAAAAATCAGCTGTGTTGGTGCAGCAGTTTGTACAATGAGTTTCTTATTTGGTGGTGCTTTCTGTAACTAAATGATTGTCACAGTAATGGATTATTCTACCTAAGCATGATAAAGAATTCTTTACATGTGTAGTGTTTGGGTTATTTCCTTGCAGGTTTTACCCTTTTATTATCTGTCTAGTCTGGTGCTTTGAAATGGTTCCTGTCGTAGGACTTAACATAACACATCCTTGATAAGATTTTGCTATCACAACAGAAGGGAATGACTGGAATAGATTTACTTCTGCCCTTCAGCAGCAGGAAGCTCACTACCAAGAGAGCAAATGAGCATAAGCCTTCCCTGCCAGATGGTTACCTGCCCAGCCCCTCCGCCAATGTGTTCAGACCACACCAAAGTATTATTGCATGCTACATCTATATTCTTTACCTGGGTATGGTGGAAGGTAGGTCATACTTATGATTATTCCTGAAAAAGAGCTTTTCTGAGCTGGTGAGATTTTTGAAGAACTTTGTGAAGACTCCACTTTCTATTCATGGTGTTGTACAGGCAGAGATTATGCTTCGTGCTGTTTTCACTGCTTTTTTTATTGGGGAATTGCCAAGACTGACAATTAGTGTCCTTTCTTGAATCTGTTGGCACTTTATACATACAGTGCCACGGACTGAAGGCTATCAAGTGGGATCAGTTTTGTCCTGTTTGGCCTGCCTTAATGCCTTTATTATTATTATTATTATTTTACTGCTGGTCACGTAATTCTTCATCACTGCTTATCATATTATATAACAGCTGTATTGCTCTGACTGGCAGAATAAAGGGCCTCATGTTCTTATGTGCCATTTATCACTGCTGATATTTTGTGAGTGATGAAAGCCATCATGAACATATATTTGTTTTCTTTGTATGATGAATCCCTGTTTCTCCACAAAAGTCCTGCGCTCCTGATGTTCACTATTTAACAAAGTGAATCAGGTTACAGTTAACAGCTGTGTGACTGAAGGCTTGCTAGAGTAGCTAAGTAAATACTGATTCTTCAATTTTCTACTTTCTCTGCTCTGATATTCTTATACTGCAATCTCCTGGCACTTCTATGAACATTATTGATGAGGGAACACTTCAGTTCCTTTCAAAAGCAGTGCATATTATTGAGAGTGCAGAATCAAGAGCTGTAGGTTTTTAGAGCTTATAAATAGCGTAGGGATTGATTAAAAACAGATTCTGTTCAGGTCTATGTGGATGTTCCAAAATAAAGAGAAAAAAAATCACAGAGTTGCTCAGAATCCCGGATACATCTAGAAATGAAAAATAGAGAAAAAGGTTAAAATGGATGAATGTGGTTGAAAAGATTAACTTCCCCCAGACACCCCAGCCCACCCACCAGAGAATGCAGCTGTTTTGGGCATTGCAAGGATGACATGCAGCAACTGCAGTGAGCGTGTTCTCCTTTCAGGCAAGCCCTGAAATTCCAGGGCTTGATGAACAGTACTATGAATGTAGCTCTACTGAGAGACAGTAAAGAATATGTTACACTGAAGATGTGCAATAGCACACTGAATCAATAAATGGGCTTCTGATGAACTGGAAGCAGTGAGGCAGATTCTCATTTGTTGCTCACTTTCTATGAGTGTCAAGAATCAAGTTGTGTTTCCCAGTGGTACTGCTTCATGAAAGGGTGTTCTGTATCCTAAATGTAGGTGACATTTTGGGGGAACATTCCTTTTCTGCAAAGCATTTTTAGGAGGCTCCAGGATTTGTGAGAAGTCATATTTATGAGTCGGTTCTCACTGCTGGCCATCATAAATTAAAAAAATATCACAACATCAGTTTCTGTATCCCGGACCAACTGTGTTGTATTGGTCTAAGTAATAACATTCTTTATTCTTAAGCTAAGAGCATTTTGTTTATGTATTCTCTCCACAAGGGAAAATATACTTCTGCTATCGCTGCAAAGCACAAGGGACAGTTAAATCTAATAAGTTAATCTAGACTCCTAGAAACAAAATTAAATTTTCAAATAAAGGCAAACTGACAGCTAAGGCATAAATCTTTTATTTAAAGTAGAAAATAAGCCCATTCAAATGCAATCAGAGAAGACAGATGTAGGTAAAAACAAGTAGAGATAGGATATATGGTGCATAAATTTGCTGTGTCTGTATGATAGATCAAACAGTGTGACCTTAAAAATGTTCCTAAAACATCAGCTAAAATATGAAATTTGCATATATTTAAATACTGCTTGGTAATGTAAGGTGGACTAGAAAGGATGTTAACACTGAAAGTAAAATACAGCACAGGTGTAAAGTGTGCAACAGAAAGGTCACATTAGCCATCAAAGTGCCTGAAATGTAAATATTTACTAGCTTGGAGCTGGTAGCAAGTTCTATAAATAAGAAATATTACTTTCCACTGTTGAATATATCTTCTGTGGTAAAATTTCTGAAAAAAAAATCTTAATTCAGCAACACTTATAATTAACTAAATGTTTAACATCATACACCCTCTTAGATCCAAATTACCTTAATGGGACTACTCAGAGGTAAGAGAGGCACATCTCTCTGAAGATGTTGTCAAGATCATAGATAAGGATGCTATGAAATTTTGCCTGCCTTTGGATTGCTGAAAAGAATTTATACTATGTTTATGTTTATACTCAGATTTCTCATGTATTTTTCTTTCTTTCTGGGTGCAAAGCTACAGTAGATTGTTGGGTTTGCTTAGGTGTGGTATCAGATTGCTCCTTGGAAGGTGGCATCTATAGCCTGTTCAGGAGAGAAAACATAACTTGCTGCCCGTGGTTTCTTGATTCCTGCTCCTTTATTCTCTCCTGGTTACCTATTCCTCTGTCACTCTGTCGTGCTGCTCCCCAGTATAGGGTGTGTTTTGATCCAGTCCCCTCAGGTGAGGGTAGCTAAAGAAATCTGTTTTCATTATATTCTTAGAATGGGAATATCTACAACTATGTAGGCAAAAGCACAGGTGCCTCTCATTCAGCTCTGGTCTCCTTATAGAGTTTGAGACTGGCTGGTCCATCTGGTCGTCCCTAGAAGTACGTCATAATTATCTCCTGGTTCTTAGTAAATCTGGGTTTTCTAGAGATTTCCACTGTAATTGGATCAGTCATTAATGTAGCCCAGATTTCTCACAGTATTCTGCTGAGATTACATCTGTTCCAACGCCATGACCCAGTTAGAGCCCAATATCTTTGTGAATATGAAAAAGAAAATTGGTTAGTAAAACGTTGCACGTATTTTGACATATCAATGCAGCTGAAGAAATGCAGTTAATTCTGATAGTATCATGTAGCCTCAGAGAATGGTGTGTGGATGTGCAGATGACTCTCTAGATCTCTAAATATGGACATAAGAACCAATAGGTGCAGGAGATGTATCCTTTCAATGTGCCTGTTTTGTTAGCTCATTAATGCACTTTTCTGTGTGCTTTGCGAACAATTTACTTCTAAAGTGATAAAATTCTGAAAGATCTTTTTTGTATTCATTTGTAGGAAGAGTGTACTTTTTTTGAGACATTGATTAGTGACAAATGCCATCTATGGAGAAGTTCTCTTAATCTTTGGGATGTCTCTTTTGAAGGTCACTTCCATTTATTAAAAGATTGCAACTGTACACTTGAATATTTCATGAATTGTCGGTATTGTTTCTGGCTTTTGCAATACTTTTCCATAGAAAAAAAAAAAACAACACCCCACAAAGGTCAGAAAACAGATTTTTAAAAAGTTACCCAAAAAGCTACATACTGACCTAATAATATGTTGTCATAGGTCGAACTGGATTGTTTCTGTCACATCTGTATTGCATAACACCAGATAAACTGTGGTGTGAGTTGATGTATATGGTGCAATATAGGAACAATGTTTTCACACTGACAGTCAGCTACTTGTGGTTGTTAGAGTTGTGAACACCTGTGAACGTTTAAGGTGGAAATACAAAAAAAGATCATAGCAAATAGCCAGCGGGGCTTGCAATGAATTTGTCTAGAGAAGATTAAGCACTGGATTCCCTTGGATATGTGGCATGCTACAGGTCTGGAGTCACTTTTCTTTGCTCTCAATTGCTAAGGAGTGTCATTGTCTGAGGAAGGTGGAATTTGGTGCATAATAAAAGGCATAAGTCCCTCACTGTTGCTTGCTGAGAGCTCCTCCTGCACAAGGCAGGGGTCTGTCATTCGATAGCAAAGGTCCTAGACTCAGTCTTCACTGACAATCTGTGTTTAGCTGTGTTAGGTTTGCAGTCTCACCCCGTGGGGAATAGAATGTTGAAGAGAAGGTCCTTCACACTGAGGGATTACTAAATCCAGGTCATCTACAAAAGATTTGGTCTGCAATAGAGACTTTTCTATATGTTGGTACAATAAAACGTGCCTTGGCAGGAGACGTTTTAGAAATACTATTTTTAAGAACCCAACATTAGAGTAAAATTTTAGGTTTGCCCTGTACTCCCAGCACTCTGAAAGTTGAACTCTGCTTCCAGGAGTCTCTAAACTTCATCCATGTGCTTCTTTCCTTAAACGTTGACTTGGAATATTTTGCTGCTTTTTAGGTTGGTTGGAGTTAGACAGTCATTAGAACTTGCTTATTTGGGGCAGTGAGGCTCCATTGTTTGCAAAAGGCCTGTTCAAAAAAAAAAGATGAGCTGTTCCAGCATGGTCTTTCTATAGATTAGCCACAGCAGAGTACATGTATTGGAGCAGCCAAAATACATGTAGACAATTAGCTTTTCTACCAGAGACTAGTTTTGTTAACATTCCCTTGATTTGACAGCTGGAATAGATGAATGTCATTGCTGACCTTTTCAATTTTACAGCTTCTTCACTTTCATAATTCTAACTCCTGCAGCTGCAGCATGGAAATGAACTTTAATAATGTTCCCCAAACTCTTGAAAATGCATTAGTTACAGTTAAATTTTATAATACTCTAAACAATAAGAATCTTTTACATCACTGCTTCTTAAACTGCAAAATAATTATTAGCAATTAAAAGAGCTGGACATCTCCTGACTGCTTCCATAGAGTAGATCTGAACAATCAGACATTAAGTATCCACTTTTCATTATGATTTATGATGAGTGAAAAAAATTATTCTGCCCTGAGTTTTAATTATTGCTGGAAGATATTCTCTAGGTTCTTCTATTAATGTCTTTCATTTACTTTTAGAGGGTCAAATGCTGTTCACTTTATTGATATGAATAATTCCACTAGAGCTAATAAAAATAAACAGAGAGCAGGAAATAGTCATACAATCTAAATTCAAATTGTTTGACATGGTGTGACAATGTAATGTTGTTTGAAATGAGACTCTGCTGTATTTAACTTAGTTAATTATACACTAACATAAATGTGGATTGTGCACAAACTCAAGTTAAAGAAAGGAAAAGGTCAGAGGGAATAATACAATAATACAGCCACTGCAGAGAATGCGAGGCTAAATAACTTGTATTTAAAAGTATTATCATAAGTCTTTTAGTCAGATATATAATGTGATGACTAGTCCAGTTTTAACTATCCAGACTTAAAGCCAAAGGATTTAAAAATTGGGAAGCAAGGTGAAATTGTGTAACATACTGAGGCCAACCTTAGAAACTGCCAGAATCCAAATTGTTGGTGATGTTACTTGAAGGGCTCTAGGGGAAACTTGAGCCTATTAGTGACTGTGTCTGCAGGACTTGTGGAGAAGCTCCCCAGTAAAAAGCTCCTGCCAGACAGCCTGATCCAAAGGGAATCCTGGTAAAGTTCACAGTGTATTAACCACTTTTTAATATATTCTTATAGTCCTTTTGAAAGGCTTATTTCAAAGCTCTCGTGTAGCTAATGGTTTGAGCCTCTTCTGAGAGTTCAAATATCCTAATGAGATTAACTCATTAAATAACTGCCCATCACTTAGTTGCTGATATTCTGATTCATTTGTTGCGCTGGGAAGAGACTATAGCCCATGCAAATGTAGACTATTTCTCTTTGAATGTTTTTAGATTATTAAACTTTCCATCCCAGCATCCTGTTCTATCATGTAAGTGGATTGGACTGTGTGGTAATGGTCTTTCTCCCTCCAGGCCGATTGGGCAAAGGTGACAGGTTTTGCCTCCATGATGTTACCTCCTTATTTAGGATTGAGACTTAAGCCTCCCTGTGACTAATTAATTAGTTGTCTCTCAGGGATGTATTTGTCAGTGCTCACACAACCGGAATGGTACTGGCTTCTTCCACAGGAGCAGAGAAGGCAAAAAATAAAATAACATCACCTTGAATTTTACACATTAGCCAAAAACAATAAGGGAAGGGAATACATGTGAATATTTAATAAAAAGCAAAAACCATGGCAGGTAACACAGGCTACTGCTAAACTTGCATACTAGTTGTATGCAGGAGCTGTTGCTCACTTTAAGATAGGTTAAGATTGCTCTTGCTATCTTGTTTGTGTCCCAGTGGTCAGGGGAAGCCCAAGCGTCAGTGGTTCTGTGGAGAAGAGCCAGAAGGGAACTTGTTTTTGGAAAGGCTTGCGTGGGGAGCAGGTGAGCTTGGCACAGAACTGGTCAGCAGAGCAGCCGGGAAGAATCTGGGCAGCATAACCTGGCTTGGCTGCTGCACTATGCTGGTTGCTCCAGTTTTAAGAAATGAATGTTCTGTCCCTGGACAAAGCATGCAAATAATACCAAGGCCAGGAGATTCCTCTGAAGAACTTGTTGGCAGCTTGAACTGATTGAGTGTTTTACCTTTAATAGACCTGGAGATTCCAAGCAGGCTGGCTTTAAAGCTTGTTGGTGGCACGGGTCTGTCTTGCTTTTCAGATTCTTTTGGTGAGCAAATCTGGTTGAAAATTATAGATTTGAAAGTACCGTGTGAAAGTTTTGACTACTGGTGGGGTGAAGGTATAATCAAAATCCATAATTCATTTCTTCCTGTTTCTAACCTATTCTATGGTTGGTTGAAATACTTACAATAATGAATTTTTGACTGCTAAATTAGGATAGAAAGTAAGAGAAAAGAGAGATGTTTTTCCCTGATCTTTTTACTTGCACTGACTGTCCTAACGGTTTATCTTGTTTACGCCCATTCAGATGAAATGGCAGTTAACATCTGTCCAGATACAGTAGCATTTGTAATTGAAACAAAATAGAGAGCAGCAATACTTCACTGCTAAGTTTTACTGGCTGCAGTCTTCCTTCAAAGGCAGCAGAAGGAAATAGAAAAGGAGGGAAAGTGCCGAAGTCACATCTGTACCTAACTGTGACTAACATTATCTTTTATGTTAGATCATTAGCATACCCAGGAAAAAAAACACTGGTGTTTGGTGCCAGCTGTCTGCTTATTACAGCAAAGGAACTGGGAGAAGACACTGGGAATGAAATAAACACTTAAAGGGATACAGTACTTCTGCATTATTAAGGTCTTTAGGTATTATCAGCTTTGCTTTGGGCAGGAGGCATCTTGGTACGGAGCTGGGAAGCACAGGGTAATAACTTGGTACCACTCACTTGTAACTTGCAGAACCTGCTGCCAAAGAGAGCTGAAGGCAGATGCAACACTTTGTCAGTGTCCCGTGCCAGCAGTGATTATAAAGTGGTATGGGCTGGTGAGGAATAGAGGGAGGTGATCGGTGGCTCACCTATAGATTGATTATTGCAGAAGGAACATCTTGGCCATCTGAGTTAGTGGACAGAGAGCCTGATGTTGTGCACAAATACCTTGCTAATCTAAGCAAAGAGAAATTTATTATTATTTTTATAATGAAGAGGGTAAAAGTGGTAGTAAAGCTCAGGATCTGCCCTGGCAGCAGGTATCCTAGTACAGCATTTGGTTTGTTCAGTGAAGAATCTCGTTGAATCTGAAGTGTGATCAATGTTTGATGCAAGAGGTTGTGTTTCAATGTTGGTTTAAAAAAAAAACATAGCTAATGAGTACTCTTGTCTCTGTGCTTTTCACAGATATGAATGATGGCAGATTTCAATATTACATTCAAAGTTACAGTGGTAAAGAATGTGTACAGTATAGGATGCAACCCATGATGTGGGATGTGCTTGGGAAGGGCGTAATAATAAGATCTTATGTTAACAGCCTAAACCATTGTCTGTATCTGCTTTGATATCAGCATCACTGACCGAACTTACATCCACACTGTTGCTGAAGTCAGGAACAGATTCACCTCATGACTGTTTTTAGCCGAGCAGCTTCTGAATTATGTGTCTTTAATTGCTTCAGATTCCTGTTATTGATCTCTCATGTCAAAATAATTGAACTTTATGGCCAACTTCTGATTCTTATTGAGAAATCATATAATTACTTCCAACCATCTGTGAATCAATAGAAGTTGAGTACATACCACTACTCAGATTGCTTGATGCAAACGTTTCTTTCCAAGTAACCACAAGATCTACAATGCATTAATAAATGTAGAAAAGCACAGTTGTAAGTTACTTAATTGTATCTTCTAGTACTTGTAATAATATAAATATGTTATACATTTATAGATAAAATATCCCTACTTCAACACTGCTCCAACAGCACAGGGAGAGTGCTGTGCCTGCAGAGAGCCACCAGCACAGGTGCAGCACTGTGCTGATGTGCAAAGAAGGAATCAAAGTCTTTGTGGCCAAGAAAGCACTACAGAGTACTGAGAACCAGTGTGTTTTATTACACCGAGGCTGACTGGGACATTTATTTATTTTATTTAGCTTTGCCTTTACTGATTTGTTTACACCAATGAACTGCCTGGAGCTTGTATCCTTGCTTTCCTTCGAAGAGAGTGTGCACACATGCAGTGTCTTCTTCCAAAACCTCATACTTCTACCATTTCACAAAACCCCAATGTTTTTGCTGCCTACAGGATGGTGAAAATTAAACAGTTCTAATACTTCTGAACAAGCTCCTTAAGAAGTGCCCTGATAACCTGAAGCTTTTTTCTAGAATGCTTTCATGAAGAATTGTCACACCTCATTGCTGATGGTAATAGACTACGTAGTGTCACACACACACAGCTGGCAAGATACTTGAGTGATAAAAAATGTTTTATGTGAGGTAATGAAAGCTTTGGCTTGCCTAGTTGAATAGCTTTAGCTGCCAATTTCTAGACCAAATCCTATCTGAGAAAGGACATTAGCTTTACTGCATCTTGTTTCCTATGTAATCATTATGCTGCTAGTACTGATTTTATTCACTCCTGTATTTCTTCTAATATTGTTTTAGTAATTCTCCTTTCTTATTGGGAAGGGAGCATTAATCAGCCAAGGCATTTAGCACCTATTTACATTAATATAGAGACAATGCAGTGATTTAGAATTCTTTACACCTTTTTGCAGGTTTTTCGCTATATTTCCTAATGCCTGGAGGATGCCTTTCCTCATGACACTTTACAACAAACCTTTGCAAAACGAATAGCTTTCATTATGAAATCAATGATATTCCCTCTAAACTTCAGGGGCAATGTCAAAGAAAAGCTACTCTAATTGCTAATGCTGAGGAGTTTTTATGACCAAACTCTACTTTCCAGATGTCAGAGCAATGCAGTCATCACCTTCTTCAGCACTTTTGCCCTCCCTTGTCACCGTGGTTCTCTTTCTCAAGAACGTGATTGTCAGCTATGGCTTTTTCTATTCTTACTTCTTTATTCTGTTTTCTGTTCTGATTCAACCTTAAAGCTACCCTTTTCAGCAGAAACAGTCTGAAGTCTACAATTGTGACTCCGCATAGCAGGAACCTCTGACCACTGGCCTCTTCTGAAGCATAATTATACAGGCAAATTCTAATTCTGAAGCATAGGAAGTAGTTAAGAACTTGCACGTTTATTTTAATTCTAGATGTATGTTTTGAAATTTATTTTTAGGAAGCTCAACTGTAGAGACACAGATTAGTGGACAGAGTGCCTGTTATTGTATACAAATGTGTTGCTAATGTGGGGGAAAAAAATCAAAGAGGGTAAAGATGGTAATAATGCTTCTGCTACTCTGATACACTAGCCCTTGTTCTTACACAGATTAAGAAAGCTACAATACTGTAACATGGAAATTCTGCTTTGCGTGTCTATAGGTAACATAGACTCACAGATTTGATCAAAAACTTATAGACTAATAGGTTAGAAGTACTTGGCATCTGTTCATTAAGTGCAGGTGTTGTTTGATCCAACAAATGCAAGTCTCTCTTGTAGAGACAAGAGTTTCTTCTACGTCCATTTTTGAAGTTAATACTTTAGCTCTGATTTACAAGAATCCTAAAAAATTGTCAGCTCTTTGATACTCTATTGATTAAAACCTGTTTAACTTGTTCCATCTCTTTTTAGTACAGAAATAGACATCTGAGTCATTAATCTGTTTGCCCTCTTCGAGGTTGTTGAAATGTGAAAGAGATGAGTTAGCAGCCCTTGGCAGTGGGGGCATTGATGGAGATGCTGACATACTTTATTTATAGTGTGGTTGCACTACCAGGCATTACAATAATACAATTCAATCAGGGAAGTTACTTTGACTTCTTCAAGTAATAGCTGTAGTTATACAGCTTTCTAAAGCTCCTTGTAGCACCATAGTGCTTAGATGATTGAATTTTTATCATAACAAAAGTATCATAGCAGTGGTTATCCTTAAGCTCTGTTTCACTTCAGAGGCATAGAACTGTCTTATCTCATTCCCATCTTAACTACTTTCAATGTACTGACAAGCACAACTGACCAATTAATAGAACATTTTCTAGTCTTATCTCATTCGTTATCCACGATGCTCTTCCTTGTTGTAATTACTTTTCAATTTTTCATGACCCAAAACAGTAGATGTACACAATGAATACAAATAGCAAATTGATTAAATGTAACATGCATTGTAGCACCAAAGAAATTGTCGTTTGTTATTAATGAGAGAGATTTGTCAGGTTCTTGTGAAAAGGCTTGTGACACACAGCAATCCAGACCTAATAACTGCAAGACTGCAGCTGACTTTCAGCTCATTAATTGTCATGCATGAAAAATAGGGAAGATGCATGATTTTCAACACAATTTCAAGTTTCTTTATTTCCCTTTTTTGGTGTCATCTCAACATTTTAGAGATTACTTTTAACTCAGGTCAGCAGGTAATTTTGTGCTAAATGGTGGCGCACTGTAAGGCACTGAATTTTGAGGCCAAAGCCATTTTGTTGGTGCCAGAACACTGATTCTTACGCAGATGAAACTGAGGCCATTGCCTGAGCTGTTGTGGCCAGCAGCTCAGTAGTCAGGGAGCTCGTGCAAGAAGTGCAAATAAGTGGTATTCAGATGTTTTTGCCTGATTCTATCAACACACTAAATATATGCTTTTCTGTTCTCATCCTTACTGCAGCGTCTAGCTGTCAGCTAACAGACTGCTATGAAGCCTCATTACATTGCTCCTGATCAAGTTGGTTCACCTTATGTAAGTTAAGCATCCACTGACTATGCACTGGGGAAAGTGTTTTGGTGTAGGCAGGGAGAGTTTATCATTTTGAGAAATCTCTTTCTTGCCAACACTTGACAGGAAGTTTATTTGAAATCCAAAAGCTTTTTGTGACATGAGAAGTTTTCTTCATTGTACAGAGAATGTCATTGAATTTGTTAATGAACAGCAAGGGAAGGTTCAAAAATGAAAATGGCAATGCAGGAAATTATTTTCCATCCTTGAACCAAGGGAGGTCTTGTTCCCTTGGTTCCATCAAATCTGTAGCACTCCCTTTGGATACAGATAGTCTTTGTTACAGTTGAATAGCTCCAGCAGCATCAAATAAGCTTTGCATCTGCTGAAGCCTGCCTCCTGGTCAGCTTGTTCTAGCCATGGGCCATACTCAATTATGAATTACAAAAATAGGTCTTCTTTCAAATTATATGTTACTGTGTGAACAAGTATTATTTACTTAAGTTTAACAAATTAACTGGAGATCAAACCGTGCAAACCTTGCTATTCAGTTTCTCAGAATTCTGCTTTCATAAGGGAATGTAGGAATTTTATGGGCATTTTCTAAAACAAAACTTTTGATCATAAAGCATCTGAAGCATTAAATAAAATGTTATGAACTTGTTATACATCTCAAGGTGAGGAGAATCTTTGAAATGTGTTCTGAAATTAGGGACTTTATTTGCATAATTTGTACACCAAGTATTCATAAAAATGACTACAATTGAAAATCACCTGTCATCAAAAGTAAAAGCACAGAAACAATGGCCAAGACCGAGGCAGGGAAATGGTGTTATGGATGTTATTTCCTAAATATTTTCTAAGGAACGGTTTCTACCAGTTACTGAGGAAATTAAGGAAAAGTGACAAAGCAACAATCATTTCCAAGTAATAGTTCTTTTTTCTTTTCATTATCTGTGATGTCTGCCCTCAGATCTCCAGCATTGTTCGGATTTCAAAACATTTCCTGTTGTAATAGACAAGCAGGAGACATTCCACATGGTAAGGAGGAGAGCTCTGCTCCTGCTGCAGTCTTACCTGGGGCAGCTCTGGAGTCTGCTGCTGGATGCTGGCCCTGAGTAGCCAGGAGAATCTTTATTACTTAGGAATAATTTCTCTAGGCTCAGAACTTGGCTTGGGTAAACCTGAGCTATAATTTAATTGTACTGAGCTGCTTATTCTATTTGTTTTCTTTTTCTTGCCTCCCAACTTCCTTAGCAGAACAGGATTATTACCACTTGCCTTTGGAAGTAATTTTGGCTCATCAGGTTTTGTCTTTCTGCTCTGCTCCTGCCGAAGGTTGTCTCAGGAGCACCTCTTTCATCTTCTGCAAGGATGTCATTATTAAACACAGGTTCTTAGCAGGATTTACACACTTCCTCTGGAAACACAGGAAGCCTGTGTCAGTTCTTACTCTTTCACAGACACATGTCAGCTTGTCAGGGACTATTGTTTATTAATAATTTAACAGAGGAAATCTGACAGGATTGGTCTCTTGGTGATACAACAATATGAATATTTAATAATGACATGATGATACATTTCTATTAACACAGCTGGCATTCTGCACTTAAGCATGATGGGATAATAGTTCTCTTTATGACTACACTGTGATTAATCTATTTATGTAACAGGTGAATGTCCAAAGCTACACTAAGCAGTACAGAAGAGGCAATGTCTTATGACCAAAGTGGCAGAAATCCTCAGTGATGATGAGTTGTTCCACTGACTGCTGTGGGAGACTTTATGGAACAGGGTATAGATTGCTACTATTAAGGAATCTTAAACTCCCCAGAATTACTGGGAGGAAGAGAAAAAACAAACTTTGTTTTTCTCTCTTTTCCATTTATTAGCGTTTTCTTACGTATAAAGTCGTGCAGTTGACATATTCAGGAAACATATTTATACATTTAAAAATGCTCCTATTTGATATGCCTGTAAACCCCATTATTTTCTAGTCTTCCTAAGTGCTATTGAACACAGGTTTTTGAAACTGGACTTGATTCAGTAGTTGGAAAATTGTTTAAAGTCTTTTTTCTCTCAATTTTGTGTTTGAATTTATGTAAATGGCAAAACCAAGCCAACAGTTTGTAACTTTACCGTCAGAAGTACTGCTTTTTATATGCTTTTTTTTTTTTTTTTTTTTTTTACTTCTCTGATCAGATCTTTATTCTGTAGCTCATGCCAGTTCTTAGTATATTGGAACAGGAGTAGTCCAATTAAATAAGGTACTTTTCCACAACCATGCCTCAAAAATCTGTGCTGGTCAGTTAAGTGGGTGTAAACTGGGCATTGTACAGCAAGGACAGGTACGTTCTCAGTTGTGCACAGAGATGTGAAACTTGTTCAGCGTGGAAAAGCAGGTGGTTTAGCATATACATAGGTTGATACACTTGATACAAGACCTGCTATATACTGCCTCTGAGCTGCTTTGATATCTGGGGCCCACAGGCTTATGCTAGCAATGCATCTAATATATGTGCAAACATAAAAGTAGTCTTTCCCTCCCTTTCTTCTCAACTTAGAGGAATATTCTAATTAGTTCTTGCAGGCAGGAGAAGAAGGGGAAGAAATTTGGAACAAGGGAAATGTGTTACTGTTGACTTTGCAGTAGCCCTGTCAGAAAAATGTACTTTTAATACATACCATTTGGAAGCAAAGCCCCTTTTAAAATGCTTCAGAACTCATGTCCTTTTTAATTGCCTGGAATTCATGGTGGCTGTGTGAGAAAGCCATAAACATATACAATCATAAAAACACATTTAGACAACCCAAACAGAATCAGTGCCATATTATTTTAGTTTATTATTCCTAGTGGAGTACAGATTGGTCTTCCTACTTTGATATTTATTTATACCAAAGAACTACAAGAACATAAATGCCACTCTTGGGATAATCCTAATGCTGGGGCTGAACAGAATACACATTGCATCTGTCTCATTTGCAGTAAAGTGAAGGCGTGTTTAGGTGTAGTCCTGCTAATGAAGGACAAAGTTGAAGGTCAAATGTAGTCTTCAAAATGAACGTGTCATTGTGACACTGAGAGAAATGCATTATGAAGTTTTCTTAAAATATCAAATAATGAAGAAAGGGAAAAGGAAAATGTAGCTCTTTGGTTTTATTATTCCTTTTTCTTTGAAGCCACTTAAGGATTCTGCTCAAGACTTTAGTGCTCATATGAAAAATTAATGATGGGTTTTTGCTAGACAGAAAGCCTTCTTATTTTGCACATGATTAACAAAGAAAACTCAATGCAGAAGTGAGATACACAGCAGGGGGTGGTTCTCTCGAAGGCCAGCTCACAGCTTCACACCAGAACATTTATTGACATGGGAAAATACTCACTTTTATCCAAAGACAGTTGAACAGATAGGATATGTGCAGGGCTGTACATAAGAATAACAAGGAACAGATAGTCAACAAAGGAAAATGTCAACCAAAATAAACAAACAGCCTAGCAGCGGGCTGACCCTGCACCATGCCTGTGGGCTGTTTTGAGTCTACTGCAGTGCCAAGTGCAATGTTAGTGCTCACTAGTTGTTGTCAGGAAGTAGGTTATCAGCTGAAAGGCTGGAGGGTGGCATCAGACACTCTTCCCATAGCAGAAGAAAAGCCAAGGAAGTGTAGGCAGAATGTATAAGCCAGATCTGCATGCTGTTCACATGCTATTTTGGTTTGATGCTCCTCACCTACAGAGATCTCTTTCTGGGGGACCGGGGTACTTTTCTTAAAGGTTTTTTCACATGTAACATCACAGAATAAGGCCATGTGAGCTTGTCCAACTCTAAGCAGCCTGGTTTAACTCTGTTGTTCCTGTCTGTTCCTTTCAATTTTTAAACCTTCTTTTTTTTTGTCCAGTCAGCTAACTTGGTGTATCTTTTGGGGATTCAGAAGGGCCATCAGCTACCAGCACCCACAGGAGGAAAACCAGCCAAACAAAGGTATAATTTTTACAAGTTTTAGTGGAAGTGCAGTGAGCTTTGTTTTTTTCATTCATTACTGGTATGTATTTATGATTTGCTCCCTAGTAAAGGAGGACCTTATAAATATTTGTTAAATACATTGATGTGCTATGAGTTGATTGGAGTTACGAACCTCAGGTCAGCGTTAAGGTTTCAGATGTCAAACAGGAATAAAACAGTTTTCACCCTGGATGAACTGGTCCAGAAAGCTTTTTTCCCTTTTCTTGTTATGCAAGCAAATGAAATACAATCCCCTACAATACTACCATTATGAACTACAAGCTATGTTTATCTATAGGCTCAAAAAGGAATTGTGAGCCTTGAAAGTAGTATGTATAAGTACATATGAAAGATGCCAAATTAGTGTCAAATGAACAAAAGTGATGTTCCAGAAAGCTGATTTCATTAAAGCTTCATTCCTTGTAGCAATAACAGAAGTTTTCCATGCTGTCTGGAGCACCTCTTGCTTTTGAGAAAAGGAGATGTGGTGAAAGTTGAAGCTGGTAAGAACTGCAGGAGGCAAGGTAAGGTTTATTTTGAATATTAAGTTTTTGTTAAGTAAATTGTTATCTCGAAATGATAGAGAATGAGTTATACTAGATTTTAAAAGACATTAGGCTTCAAATAGAGCACCTGATAGCAGCACTTGTGAGCTTTTCTAAGAGGCTTCATATTTTGTCTAATTTGGTTATAGTTTGTTTGCATGAGCAATTCTTTTGAAATTATCTACAGTGGTGGCACTGAAATGCAGTGACTAGTGTACAGTCACAGACCCGGATTGGCTGAATGGTTGAACCGACTGACTGCCATTTTCACAACAGTTACGTGGTTTTTTTTCTTGAGGGGTTTTTAGATCAGATCCCTGCAGGAACAGAACGAGTGGAGTTTTAATTTTGTTATTCTGAATGTTTTGATATTGCAGTAATGATTTTTTGATATTTGTTAATAAAACCTTGGGATTATAGTAGTGGAAGCCTCAGAGTAGCTTTAATAATCTATTGATTTTGTGTTTCATAGAAGTGATTTTTTTTTTCTTTGTCACCATCAGTTGTTTGGTTTCTTTATTTTTGTGTATATTTCTATCTGTGTTTTTGTCTACCAGCAAGTGCTGATACTTAGAAAGTATATGCAGATATAAGCATATTTACATTACCCTATCAAGTGCCACCAGCACAGCCCAAGTTTCATAATACATCATCATACTCAGTGGGAACTTTGCTTCAGGAAAAAAAAAGGCTCAGACCCTATCTTGGAGCAGGTGGGGTGTTTCTGATTGGTGAGATTATGTTACAGTCTGTAACCCAAGATTTAGGCAAACAGTAGGTTTTACAAATTAATATAATCTGTGCCACTCAATTGCAAAATCTTTAAAACAGAAATTGTGTTGCTGTGTGTCATCCAAAGAACATCCTGAAGATGACATAATTGTAGCTACAGCTGTGAAGTGCAGGACCAGAGGCTTGCCTACAAGAGCTGTGCCCTGTGCTGCTTGGAGCCTCTCGCTGATGTATGCCACCAGGCATCCCTAATGCCCCTCATCAGCTAAGATGCAGTCACTGCACTGGCTTGTCCAAACTTAGCCTTGTGCTGATGAGCAGCAATAGTGATGAGTGTTGGTTTGTCCTTTGGCTGCTGCTCGATGCTCAGTAACAGTGGGGATTTGTGTCTCTGTCACTGAACCGAGCAATGCAAATAACTTGTGAGAGAAGCAATATTAAGTTTATTGTTGCAAGATAGCAGTTTAACAGAATAATAATCATAAATATGACACTAACAAGATTTGGGATGGCAGAGTTCACAAGAGACCAGCTGTATCTGGGGGTTTTCAAGTTAGTTGCACACCTAAGGATTTCCCCCTATTAGAGTGTGGTACGCGTAGCAGTTATGTGTTGGCTGTCAGATGATTGTGAAACCTCAATGAGTCTTCCCTGAGAAGGCTCACGGGGAGCTTCTAAGCCACAGCCTGCTGTGGTCCCAGAGAGCTCCAAGAGGTCTTGCTTAGAGTCACTATTTATAGGATCATGAGATGATTGACTTTTAGAGAGTAGTTTTTCATGATTTGGGTCCTTTTCCATTTTTGGCTATGAGACAGCCAAATGTCTTAGCACATAATTGCACCTTTGTCAATTAACCACGTCACCAGATCCCTGGGTATGGTTGGGGAAGATCTGATCATCCCATGCCTGTAGCCTGTGGGTAACTGGGGGATGATGCAGGGTCAGGCTCTGTCCTGTAGGTAACAGGAATGATTCTGTGATAGCTGGTAGGCCTGCTATATGGAGAAAAAAAGTAATGGTCTTGTGTAAGAGTTGCCCCACCACACTCAGCCCAATCAAAAATATCCAGGAATTCTTGCAGGTATGCATTTATTTTTTGAGACATGCAATGCTTCTGTATTTTGGCTGAAATTTTCTCTCAAGCTAAAATGTTTCTTTGAGGCAGTATGAGAGGAAAACAAGGACAGACAGACAGACAGCAGTGGTATGACCCTCATTTCCTTAGGAAACTAAGCTAAAAAAGAAAATGTAACCCCAGACCCTTTGCTGAGGGCTTTGAAAGCCAGGATAAGAACATATGTATCCCAGATCAGAAAAGCCATCTGTGGATGTTCTTGGGGCTATGTTAAAGGAGTCAAGAAAATAAACCAGTTGTGAATAGCTCTTAAATCCTATTAAATTAACACTGTTATTATTAACAAGAACACTAGTGTGTTAAACTTTACAAATTTTAAAAATGGTCGCTTTCTATGACAGAAGGTGGAGTGGGCTGCCTGGAGGGCAGAGTGTAGATGTGCATGCAGAGGTGTCCCTGGCTGTGACCCCACTCATGGAGCACTGAGGAGTGGGCTGCTGTCATATACTGTGCTGGTTAAACCAATCAGGAGAGGAGGCTGACATTAAGATCCCTTCCCCAGATCAGGCCTACAACAGAGAGCAGATTGTGATTTTTGTTATGTGCAGCAGTAGGGAGGTACAGGTGTGGAACAAGCTCAGAAGATGAAAGCCACACATCCTCCCAGGGCCATGCTCAGCTACACACTGTAGTCACTGAGAGGCAATTTGTAAATGTTTAGGTGGGCGTTCAGTATCTGCATGATGTGACTTTAGAGCTTTACTGAAGCTCTTCAGTCAATTCACCAGTGACCTTGAGAGATCCTATTGTGCGTGCTGGTGATCGTGTAGTTGATGTATTTCCACATGAGGCACTAAACCCTTTCGTATTGGAAAAGTCATTTGGTCTGTTAGAACTTGCATGGAAAAATACAAATATTTCATAAGGAGAACCTAGCAGATTATTCTCAGGTTATTGATTCCACATTTTGTTCTGCTGAAAACCTGCTGCTAAACAGACCTCCCTACTGGAGAGACTGAGCAAAATGGCCATTAGATAGAGAGGCTCTGGGGATTTATTGATTAGACATAAGAACACTAATCATGTAATAGCAAAGATTGAGCATGCTGTTGTGATGACTATTTGCATAAAAAGCTAACATTTGAGTATTGGGAAGCTAGATGCTGTCAGAACATTAACAGTAGCTGTCCCAGCTCTGGTCATATCCCTTGCCACAGCCAGTTCACCAGGCTTCTCATTTTCCAGCATCTTAACAAACAATAAGTTAGCAAATATTTTTGCTCCCTAGGTAGATATTGAAAATGAAAATCCCATCTCCAGCAAAAATACAGGATATTGTTTTGCCTTTCAAGTACACTTGAAAATAGCATCAATTTTGGATTTTTGAAATGTCTAATGATTTTGTATGCTTCTTATAATCCAGAACTCAGTTTAATTAATTTCAATCAGTTCTTATAATCAAATTGTTGCAAGCTTTCCTTTCTCCTGACAAAATGCTAATGTCATCTTCAAGTATTCCAGAATCAAAAATGAGAAGGCCCTTAGAATGATGATTTTGTTGGTTTATTCTTTCCCACTTCAACTCTCAGATATTTTTTTTTCTCATTATTATTTCTGTCTTCTGTGAATGTCAGCTAGTAGGGTTAGTCATGAAAAACACCCATAAGTATTCATTGAGGACTTCACTTGAAGAACAGTGTAAAATAAAACGTGCTAACAGAGAGGGTGTAGGTCATCAGTGGGCCCTAACCAGGCACTGAGTGGAGCTGTGAAGAGTGTGCAGGTGTTTGTCAGACACACGGGAAAGTCAGTCAGAGAAACAAATGGAGGAAGGTTGTGTATTTCATATTGTGTGGTCGGCCTTTGGGAGCGGTGCAACCTTCGTGCGCAGTTTTTAAGCACCACTGGGGAAAAAGAGTAGCTAATGGTGGTGACTATGTTAAATAATGGTGTTTTGTAGCTGAGCCCTACTAAAAAGGATTATTGTGCTCTTTCCATCTGTTGTAATTTTCATGGAAATAAATGGGAGGCTTTACTTTTGAAGCAACCTCCGTAGATGCCCTTGTGTAGCCATCTTGCCACCTTGCAACCAAGGTGCACAGCAAAATATTCACTGCAGTTTCCAGAAGCATCCAGAAGTAGAGGCTGAGAGAAATAATTTAGTACTGTTCGTGCTAGGGGCTAGAGCCTATGAAAAATCTGGACTGTATTTCTGTACATGTGTGGATGCAAACTGCACTGGCCCAGAATTGCTGGAGCTTCCCATGCTGCTATACTCTGAGTCATGCTGGAAACCACCAGTTCTGAATGAGCGTGTGAAGACTTATGATGTATGTGCCCATGATGTAGCTTCTCAAGTGCAATATGGCTTTGCTTATAAAGGTAGAAATCAAGATAACCCAGACTGAGCTCTTTATTAGATTAGACTCCCCATGACTATGGTACTGTGTACCTGGAGACTACAAGTCTCAATTCCTTGCAGATGGAATTCAGCAAGGTATCTTAAGTGCTGGTACCTCCACAAACTACTTTACCAGGTAGTGTTCTGAAACTTATAACTCCTTAAACACCTGCTTGGCCTGCTGAGGGACTGGAGGATTCATTCTACATCTGATAAGAGGAATCAAATTGTCTGTTCAGTGGGATAATCTTTCTGTTGTCAGGATGAAAAATCTCAGAGGACTCATGCTCAATGGTCTTGTAATTAAATGTTACACACTTGATGAGCATTGCATTGCAAGCCTCAAGGCTAATTTACATGTTACCACCAAAATGTCTTATTTCAGTTTGCTTGTAAAAATACTGTACAGGCATTGTTGCATGTCATTGCGAATGGTTTGTTTCAGCAATGCTTGGGTAAGCCTCAATGTTACTAAAAGCTGTACATAATTACTGCTAAAGAGCTCTGTACAGAACCAATAATACTTCCCCTACAATAGCTGTTTTATTACTGAGATGGCTTTTGTGATGTGACCAACAATGCTAGGATCACAAACAAGTGGCCTGCCAGCTAATAAAGAATAGCATTTGGGGGAAACAAAGTCATTTGATTCAATTACGGTATTATGTACATAATTACAGTCTGTGTCACTTTTCCTACAGTTGCCCATAATTCACAACAGTAAGGCAGGGTAGGAGGAAGGGAGAATAATGAAAGTAAATAGAAGAAAGTGGTATGAGTAGCCATAGGTATGATGATGTTATAATATATTTACTAGCATATTTAAATGCTTTATGTAGTAAAAGTTACTTTTAGTGATTTGGGGCCACAGCTCATGTCAGTGTATTCATAATGGATGAGTGATAAGCAAAAAAGCTTCTCAAGCCCCCAGGATCCATTTAGCACATGTAGCTTTATCAGTTTCTTTTTTTGAGAAGGTCATCCCACAAGTAACATTTCAACAGAGGCATATCAGATGGACTGAACTGAGGTTTCTTGCAATTCACAATTTCTTTAATACTTATTTGACTTCAAAGCAATGCT
Organism: Excalfactoria chinensis; assembly: GCF_039878825.1. Taxonomy (NCBI): domain Eukaryota; kingdom Metazoa; phylum Chordata; class Aves; order Galliformes; family Phasianidae; genus Excalfactoria; species Excalfactoria chinensis. Next base: position 12,220,109 of record NC_092835.1, on the reverse strand, counting down.
AAAGCACTGCAACCATTTATTGGAATATATTAATGATAATAAATTAGAATTTCATTTGCTGAATTCAAGCTCTTAAGAAAAAATAACCTTGTGCAGAAGCAGAAAAAAGGTAGAGAGATATTCGATGACTTACCCAGTTTGCAGCATGTGAGTGGGAGAATAAGAGACAGAAACTCTGGTCCCTGTCTTTTCTTCCAAGTCATACTTCTTGTGTTTGTGCCACAGTGAAATGATTTTGCATATGTCCTGTCTTGAAAATATGAAAAACAAATGCAATATGCAAAGCAGCCGATGGGTCTGCATTTTAGAATCTATCATCATTTATGAAATCTTCAAGCCTAAAGAGATTGCATGCAATTAATTGCACACAGTCCAAGAGACTGCAGCAGTTTACTGCCAATTTGTAAATAAAACCCAGCACGCAAAAGCACTTAGGCCAGTGGGGTGAGTTTCCATCAATAAAGGACAGGCAGTGTACAAATGCAATGCAACACAATTCTTATACTTCAGCCTTTAAGAATTGTGCTGACCCTCTAAGAAAATGGAGTAATGCAGAGTCGTTGAATGCAGCTAGGCTTCTCCATTGGTAAATATTTTACATAATCCAAATGAAGAAATCCATGAAAATACTGAAAGAATAATTAAAAGTCATCAAGAAGTCCTTTTAGATGTAAATCATGGCAAATACATCATAATGAATAATGTTGGTAAACAGTGATTCCAAACAAGGGACTGCAAAGCAAAGCTCCCATTATTTCTTGATTTTGACCATCAAATGATCTTTGTTATGAGTGTACTCATCCTGGTGGCTGGCCAATACCTGACTTGATTCCTTATCCAGTGCTGTCTAGCTCCCTTTGTATCACTGCTGTTTCCATCCCATATCTTACTGTTCCCCTCTGTTATGTTCAATAAACATAATATGCTTGGTGCCACTGCTGATCTGCTGAGCCAGTCAGTGTCCAGCTCAGTGACTCAGACTCAGTCTCAGCTTCAAAAGAAAAATGATGATGTCTGTCTTTCTAGATTTGAACCCCTCCAGTGAGTAGTATCACAGATGTGATATGGATGCTCAGTAATTACTGAAACAGCAGTTTGTCACAAGCTGCTGGGGGCACTGATGGACTAGTGCTTTGTGGGTAGAGTTATGGGAAGGAAGATGTAAGAAAATATGGTAATTGTGACAGGCTCAGCTTCGTATTGTTTGGGCTTTCTTATCAGGGATAAAAGGTACATGTGCGGAGAGCTAGGTACCTATTTTTATCTGTCGTTCTTTCCACCTCTGTGATATTTAATATACATGCAAAAATTATCCTGATGTAAATGAGAATCTGGGCCAGGCAGTAGCCACATACACACTAAGCGCAATTTGTATTTCCTGTGAAGTTCTCATACATCAGCAGTTTCCTAAACAAGTAGATTTGGCTCTTGGGAAAGAACAGAACAGCCTGCATATCCCAGCCACCCTCCACACCAGTGCCACTAGGGGGTCCTTATGATGCTGAATAAATAAAAAATCCCTTCTCCACAGCTGTGAGCTTTGTAGCCAATCCAAAGCTTACTGCAGCATACAGGCACTTCCCTGCACCTTGTGAACATGAAAAAAAACCACAGAAATCTAAAACTTCAGTCTTTGTGTAAAGCAGTTCTGCTTTTTACTTTCTCCACTCTTATCTTGTAGTGCAAATGCAGCTTCAGAAATGAACAAAAACATCAAAATCCACAGATTGTTAAGTAAATTCAAGACTGAGAGAGGATAAAAGAAAAGAAAGAAAATGGACCTGGAGCCTGATAGGCTTTGGATGAAGCTTTACAAGAGTTGCAAAGGATGCCGTTGCAATGCGGACCCATCTGGACATACAAAACACAGGCTCGACTTTCTGCACAGCTGAAAATGCAGTATTTAGAGGTGGGAATGCTCTGCGTGGCCCAAGCATTATTAGTGGCACTTTGTTTCATAGCTTTGTAGTATTCAAACTATATTGTTCCAGTTACTGAAGACATTTTGTTTTCTAAGAAATATCTGTCTCCCCTAGAGTAAAACATTATATTCCCATTCAGCATTTCTTTTCTAAGTTAGACGTGACTAGTGATAGGTTTCCTTGAAAAGCCATCAGTGAATTTATGGCACACATAGCTATGTCTCTCCAGCCTTTATTAATTCAGACATGCAAATTCCAAGCATCTACGTGTTGCGGTTGTTCTGTCTGTTGTGCTGCTGCAAACCGATAGCATTTCACCAGAAAAGCTCTCGTGTCTGCAGCTATCCTATTTTCTCTCATGTCACTCAAGCAAACTGCCTTGCAGCTCACCCGCACTGAGGTCGGAGCAGAGCCACAGGATCTTGCAGAACCCGCTGGGGGCTTTCGTGCCAGGCACCCGCTCAGCCCCTGGGACCTGTGGGTGAGGATGCAAGCAGAGCTTCCCAGCACTGCTGGGAGCCAAACAGGCTTTTGCCTGAGTGAGTTCTGGGGGATGGGGCACTCGTTCAGAGGCACAAACTCCTTCAATACTGGATGCATTCAGAAGATGGAAATTAGCAATATTACAAATTCAGAAAGCAGCAGACAAGCATGCAACGTACTGAATATGAGCTCACCCCTCTTTTTGACCAGCTGCTCCCAACACAGCAAGCCCTCTGACCAGTGCCACTGTAGCCTTTGACCTTATTCATCAGATATTTTGATGTACTGTGAGTAGTATGAAACAGCACCCATATGCTCATTTATGGGTTAACCCTATCCTTATTAGACTTGTACTTTCCAGCCCAAAGTCATGAAAGTTTGGTTGGCACACAGGGTTTTGCCCTCCCTTTCTGCTCCCTCAGCCACTGAAGTGATCTGAAGTCATCCTTTTCAAGTGAAATTTTTTAAGTGTTACCTTTATCTCTAGTTGCCAGTGTCTTTAAGAGCTTAACCCCATACCTCTTACTGCCATCTATTCCTTCTGGAAAGCAAGGAGGCTTCCACTTCCTGCACCTGATGCCAGCATCACTGTGGTTTCCCAGCACTGAAGAACCAGTGTGTACTGAGCAACACTGATGTTATACTGGGTACCGACGGGTATAAGGATGTGATTAGTCAGTGCCACAAAGATTTTGGAGGACAGAACAGAGGAGGAGGGAAGAGTATTATTTTCTTTGGCCTTTATCTTCTGCCTTATCTTGACATCTGCCCCGCACAATCTGCAGGCAGTCACAGTGTGTACTTCTTTCTCCTGCAGAGGCTCTGCTCCTTTTGGAAAAGGCTTGCATTAAAATCTCACTTGGTCCACTTGTTTTTGTTACCAGCCCTACTTGATTGCCCTACAAAAACAGAGAAGAATATTTTCCTTGCTCTCAAGAGTGAAGTCCTCCATTATCTTGTCATGAAAGGAAACAGACTTTAGTAGCTAAGGAAAAATGCTGACTTTAAACCTGAGATAAGGTTCTATCATTTACACTAATGAGCTCACTGGTGGGGAATTTGTAACATTTTATGATATAAAGTAGCTGTAGTCAGTATTTGATGGGATTCTCTGTTTTTGAATGTATTTATTTATTTATTTTTGCTGAAAATACACGTAACTACTAATAATGTTCCCATCCAAATCCACAGAGGAGTAAATGCAGTGAGAATTCTCCCAGCCGAAGTTCAAATAATTGGTAAGTAACCCATTACTGTAGAGAGTTATTCACTAACCACAAGTTGATCTAATTTCTGCTGGGAGGGCTGTAAACACATTTGACTAGTTGAATAATGAGTTAGTTACTCAGAAGGAGGAGAGCTTAATGAAATATTAATGTTAGGATCTTAATTGCTGATGACTTATGGTTAAAAGTTGAGCCTCCAGATCTGATAGTCACATCATGCCAGATTTTGTTTTTTGATGGAAATGTACTCTGAGACTGTATGTCCAGTAAGTGCTATGAAAATGCAGAGGTATCCAATAACCTTTTCTGGTATATTCTGCCAGAGCACTGACTTAACAATAATGAAATCTAATTACTGTAGGTTACAAAGAACCAGAATGGACAAAACCAGCTGGAGAGACCAACCCTGCTATGAAACTGGTATAAGTGGATGCAAGCAATAGGGTGACAGTAAGCAGAGGAAAAAGAGATGTCTTCAGTTGAAGGGCTGGAAAACTCTCACAATTTGGCTCCCATTGTGAGATGTGAATGAAATTCCAGCAATTTTTCTCTCCCCTCTGATATTTTTCCAGCCTACCCCCTGAACTGGAGATATTTAGACTTCATAGTGTCCCTGGTTCAATGCCTGGAAAAGCTGGCTAGAACTACAACACAGTGCAGGGACTTTCTTGCATTACCACTTGCCCCTGTGCACAGGCAAGAAATAAGTCCTTACAAAATATTCCATGTGCTGGTTGTGCCTCTGCATCCTTGTTTATGGATGGCTCTGCTTTTGCAGTGATCTCTTCTCCTGAGGGTCATGGGTTTGACTCATCACTTTGATAGCAATTTGGGAATGGGTATTGGGTTGTATTAGAGGCACTTTATCTCATAGTAGAAATAGCAAAAAAGTAAACAATGAACATGAAGAGTAGGATATGGGTTTGCTACTGTTGAGGACAAAAGGACAGATGAATTGGAGAATGTAGTGGATAGCAGAAGGTTTGGAGGAAATAAGAGGGACAGATGTTCTATAGGCTTACTGACATTTTTTTACTCTGTGAGTCCTGTAAGGTGCTGGTAATATAGTACAGAAAGACAAGCTGACAAAAAGATTGGTCTGAGAGACTGAGAAATGGCTGTGGTGCTGGTTTTGCATGCAGGCAGGTGATCACAACTACCATCATCTTTCAAGGAAAACATGTTTCTCACAAAAATATTGTCAAACCTGCAGCTCTTGTGCATCTCTGTCTTCATATGGCTCTTATTGCTCCAAGATTTGAATTTCTTAGTGCATAAAAGATTTTATCTAATGTCTTCTTTCTGTCTGGCTTCCCTCCATGCTGTGCCCATCACTCTGTACCTAGTACAGATGAAATGCTGAAGTGTTGCAACTTTTCTGTGAGAGGAGCAGCCACTAGAGGGGAGGATATACGCTGTGAAGTCCCCATCAGTACCCTGCCACTGAGGCTTCCTCAGTAAGTGAAAAATAAATCAGAATTTTACTAATCACTTGTAGGCTGTCCTGGTATATCCTTTCAGGTAAAATATATCGAATGAGCTTATTTTTAGTATGGAAGTTTCAATGCTTATTTTGAAACACAGCCAAAACTAAGGGCCAGGAGAAAAAAAATCATTGGCTAAATTACACAGAGAAGATTGGATTACCTGCGCAAACACAGCTCCTAATTCTGGATTTAAATAGAATCTCTAAATACAACAGAACTGTTGCAGAAAATAAAGCTAGCCAACAGCCCCTAATAGCTCCTAATTATTAGGAGTTTCAGTTAAAATTTGGACAGTGTTGGTCTTAATTCTTTTAAATCAGAAGAGGCAGCATGACCATGGTATCCCCATTTACAATTACAGTGAGCACACACACTGTTTCAACACATGCTGGCTTTAGCTGAGTGTTCTCTGGCAAGATGGGTTGGGGTTTTGCTCTGTTAAAATTCAATTACCTATTTGAATAGCAAATAATTTTCAGTTTGAGTTATATCTTTGTAACGATGCACTTGTTTTGACAGAAGCGTCTGACAAGAAAGACTGGTCAAGCTCCTGATGCCAGCATCTCTGCTTGCTTGAGGAATTTTTTGCACCTGAAAGAAAAGCTGGTGATATCCTATCTGAGTAACGTTCACGGCATCAGTAAACACCAAAGAGATCTGCCACTAAAGAAGACATTCTCAAGGTAAGACTGAAACCCAAAGTTATTTAAAATAGGAAAGAAAGAAAGAAAAACTTGGCAGCACTATGGGCATATGGACAATTACAGTTATATAAACCAGAATGTTTAATGTCTCAAGGATAGCTTTTTCAAGTATCTTTTACATTGAGCTAATACTTTTCTCATTTTTAACTTTATTCAATGTCATGTATAAACAGGAGATTAGAAGCCAAAGACTGTATTGCAGGTACCCAATGAAAAGCATCAGATGACATTACCCCTGTTGTCTTAATAGATCTGTTCTTCAGAAGGTACAGAACCCAGTATCCTTGCAGCCCAATAATCCTTCAAGCTCAACAGTTTTATATTCATTTACTGCTGCAGTCCCCACTTTGGTTAAGCCCATCTTTCCCTGTTATTCTCCTGTTTACATCTACCTGTTAAGATAAAAAATTCTCATATCTGAGATTGAGGTTTGCCAAAATTGCAACTGGAATATGTGGATTTTTTATTTAACCATTTTATCACAATCTTTGTGAACATTTCAAAGTACATCAAAATACTGGGAGAACACTAAGGTTATTTTGTTTGATAGTCTCTGGGCAGAAGTAAGATCTGAAAGTAGAAAATTAGAACATTTTTTCTATAGAAAGCAGGGCATGATTAAACTCGGGAACCAGCCTCGTTTAATTGGACCAAATACAATTACAGAATGTTTGGATAAGAATATATGCAACTGTCTACCTGGCAATTCTTGGGTGCGCACCTCAGACAGCTTATGCACTCTTTAGCTGTTCACGTGTCTGCCTGGGTTTTACCCTCTGTGCCTGTTTTCTCCTACAAGAAGCAATCACAAGAGAATTGCCTTGGCCCAGTGCTGTTCCCCACTGGCACCTGAAGCAGCCTGCCTGTGCCATTCTGTCTTTTCTCTGCTGTGCAAAGCCTGTGCTGGCAGATGCACAGTGCAGCAAGTCTGCAGCCATTCTTATTCCACAGGGAGTGGGCTGACAGCACTGCTGCTGGGTGGGACCCAACAGCTTTTTTGTTCCTGCTGTGTACTCTCACTGGACTCAACCTGCTCCTTGAGATACCTTAATTGCTTGCTGGGGAAGCTGAAGGTGACACCGTAAGGAAATCACCATAAATACATGCAAATCTCTCTTACAACTGCAAATCAAACAGTTGTAGTAGTGCACAGTATAGATCAGCAAGAGCTCTTTTGCTTTAAATCTCATTTTCACACATCTTCAGACTGTACAAAATCCCAGCAGACATTAGGAAAGAGGGGCATCTGAAGTTTATAAGGGCAAATCTGGATCCCTGAATTGCCTTTTTGCCGTTCAACTAATATAGCAGAGAACAAACTGCATTTTCAGAACTGTGAACAAACCACATTTCATATAAGTTATCTTGTTACAGGCCAGACCATGTATTTATAACTCAAGAAGGATTAAATCAAAAGGCAAGCAGTCCATGAAAGGGTGGTTTTATACACAGCCAGCTAAACTCTTGATAAATTGTTCTCTTGAAGGAGAAAATAAAGGCTTCTAGTAGGTTTTTCTGTACTTGTTTTCAGAGAAGCTTATGGTTTCTCCCCTTGGAGGCTTTCTTTACAAGGGAAGCTAGTTGAATGCCTAGTGAAGCTGTTTCCAAGGGTGATTTCCCTAAAACAGGATTAGAATTCACTGCTAATGTAATGCAGGGCAGGTAATGCTGCTGTTGCTCATGGTTTAAACTGCTTTATGGCTAAATTAGATTTCAGTTTCTAGAGGTTCAGTTCAGTACCTCTGAGCTTTCAACTTGCTTCTGTGAGGTAAACAAACAGACAAACAAACAAACAGGTTTTTGGTCTTCCCATATTTTTTTTCTCTGGACTAAAACTAGCAACTCTCTCATTCCCTGAGCAGGACAGTAACCAGTCCTGAAATGGGTCATCAGAAATTTATGACCATCATTCTGAATCTGTAAAACAGACCAGCCAACCAGCCACATAACCAGCTCAGGGCTAGTTAGCATGAGATGGATGGTTTACACATTTTCTCCACATCCACAGAAATGTTTTTGAAAACAGCCAAAAAATAAAGGGCCCTACTTGAGAAATACCATAGTTTCAGTCTAATAGCAATAACAAATACCACAGTTGTTAATACATTGACATTGTTGCCATTGTATCTGAACAAGTGCCCTATTGTATCTCAGTGACATTGATTAACAAAGCAGTTGGTAATTAGATGGAGTCAGGTAACTCACGGCCCTCTGTAAACATCTGGATTTGCAAATCTGCACTCCTAGCTTGGGAGCTCTCTGCCACACATCACTAATTAAGCCATGTTCTTATATATCAGTACATACATCCTCCTGCTGAGCATCCTTTCTTTGTTCCCAGTACAAATAACAGCCTGTTGTCAATACCATCATAACTGCCTAGCTCAGCATGTGACATTTAATGAAAATGAAGTAATACCTCATTTGCATAGCTGGTGTTACTTTATTAAAGCCAGAGCTGCAGAAGCTGGGTGCTACAGTACAAGTCAAGTGTGCAAGGCTGATAGTCCATAGGAACGATGGTGTCCAGAACAGGCAGGTTTGCATTTTCCCCTGCCTGTCTGCCCACCTCCTGTTTGTAGAGTAGGGCTTTTAGGAAATCAACAGACCTATTCCTTTTCCCAGCCCCCCCAGTTCTTGTTGTCCATTACCTCCATCCCTCTGAGCCCATGAAGCTGGGAACCAGAGCCCCCCTACTTCTCCCAGAGAAGTCCCCCAGAATCACCATGGGTGAACTCCAGCTGAGGAGGAAACCCATCAAAACAGTGCTACAGAAGGCAGTGCTGTAGCACAAGAGATGTGTCTGTTGTGCAGAGGAAGTGCCTTAAAAGAAGAACATAGAGGTATTTTTTCACAGTGCCAGAACGCAGCTAAACATTCAGAACTTTTAACAAAGTTGTGCTCCTCCAGTTTGCATTTCCCTCTGCCATTTCACCAGTATTGACAAGGAAGTAAAATCCTTATTTGTGGCTCATTCTGATTTGCTCCAGCCCCATAGACATATTCAGAAATAACGATTTTATTTGAAGAAAGCTTCTGATTCTGACCTTGGCGCCCAGTTCGGCAGCGATACAGCACAGACCAGAAGCTGCCTGCGGGACAACTCCTGGCAGCCTGTGGGTGGCTCCTCCCCCTCCTTTTCACACTTCTCAGGAGAGTTTTTCTTTCTGCTATCGCCGATGCCGCCCTGACCGTCTTCCTTCCCCCGTCTCCTTGCCGCAGTTGCGCTGCCCCCAGCCGCCTCGGTGCTGCTGCCCGTCCCGCAGCGGTACCCATCTCCCGCACGGCCCGAGGCCATCGGCTACGCGCAACCCGACCCCCGTACCGCCCCAGCTCTGAATAATGTTTAACTTCCAGAGAGGATGCTACCAACTCCAGCTGATTTTAATTTCTGAACACAAGTTTACTTTTGCACGCATCTGCCGCTTAGAAAACTTTTGTTGCAGCGCTCATAGTTCATAGTCAATCCCTTCTGCTCCGGTCCGGATTTGGCGGCGGCAACTCCGGCACGGACGCGGCGCGGGGTCCTTCGGGCCGGGAGTGCCTCTCCGCAACCAAAAGGGCGCTGGGGCGCTGCGCGGGGTGGCAGCTGCGGGGCCGGACTGGGGCCAAGAGCTCCCTGGCAGCGGAGCGCCGTGCTGCTCGATGAGGGCTCAGCGAGCGAGGAAAGTTTCTTGCTTACAGCCGGGATCGCGCTTCTCGCCCGAGCCCCTCCGCTCCTGCGGAACGAGACGGCGCGGTCAGGGAATCGTCCCGCAAAGCGGACGGGGCCGGCTGCACGGTTCCCGGACGCCCCGACGGTGCTGCTCGGAGGCGGCGGGAGGCACCTGCCCCGCCCGCAGCCGCTCGCTTCCCGCACCCCCCGCTCCAGTCCGCGCCGCCCCAGCCCCATGCGGCGCCGCTGCGCTCCTACCTGCGCGGCGCGGTGCGGTGCGGTGCGGGCTGCTGCCGGGCACCTGCTGCTGGGCACCTGCTCCCGCGCCCGCGCCGCCTAACAAGCGCGGCGGCGGCAGGCGGACCGCGCGGCCATTGGCGGCGGCCGTGCGGGGCCGACGCCGGTTGGGTCGGGCGCGGTGGGGGCGGGCGCGGGGCGCTGACGCCAGCACGGGGCCGGTGGGGAGGCGGGGCCGCGCCCCTCGCCGTCTTTGTGCTCGCCGGCAGCCCCGGCAGCGCCGCCGCCTCCCGCCGCCTCCCTCAGCTCCGCACGGCTGCGGGCGGCTTCGCCCGGCCCCGCACCGCAACTCCCCGCACCGCGCGGCCCCGCTCCTCTCCGCGCTATGTGCGCCGGCGCTGCCGTGCCTCCTCGCGGCCGCTCGCTTCCCGGCGGGGCGCTCCCGGCCCCGCTCTGAGCGCGGCGGGGCAGGGGGAGCGGAGCGGTGCCCGGACGTGCCGTGTCCGGACGTGCCGTGCCGTGCCGTACCGCGCGGCGCGGAGCGGAGCGAAGGGAGCGCGGCGCCATGCGGGGCCCGGGGCCGGCGCTGGCGCTTGGGCTGCTGCTGGGCGCGGCGTGGCTGGTGTGCGGGCAGAACGAGACGGAGCCCATCGTGCTGGAGGGAAAGTGCCTCGTGGTGTGCGACTCCAATCCCACGTCCGACCCCACCGGCACCGCGCTCGGCATCTCCGTGCGCTCCGGCAGCGCCAAGGTCGCCTTCTCCGCCATCCGCAGCACCAACCACGAGCCCTCCGAGATGAGCAACCGCACCATGATCATCTACTTCGACCAGGTGCGGCGCGGGGCTGCGGGCGGGAAGTTGTCGGGGCTAGAGGGGACGCACCGCCCCGCGGGGCTCTGCCCGCCCCAGGGGGGAGCCGGGGGCCGGGGCTCGGCGGAGCGCTGACGGTGTCCTTCCCTTGCAGGTACTAGTGAACATCGGCAGCAACTTCGACTCGGAGAGGAGCACGTTTATAGCGCCCAGGAAAGGAATTTACAGTTTTAATTTTCACGTGGTGAAAGTCTACAATAGGCAAACCATCCAGGTCAGCCCGCGGGAACAGCGGCGCGGGGGGAGCAGAGCGAAGCGGGACGCCGCGGGGCCGTGCCGTGCCCCCGGGCACCCCCCGCCGCCCCGCCCGAGGGCCGCGAGGCCACGAGGCCTCCACCGGCGGCGAGAGCCGCCCCGGGCCGGGAGCTGAAGTCCCGGAGCACAGGCAGCGCTGCACGGCCGCCAGAGGCTCTTGGGACCGGGCAGATGGGGGGCTCCCGGGACACGGACCCATCCGGAATGTGTGAATGCAGCACCGCATGCAGACATGCATGCAGCCTGTACGCACCTTTGGTGTGTGTCTCGGTGCGCACGCACCTCTGGATAGGGATACGGAACTACCGGCCCGAAGCCAGGTAGCAGAACCGAGGCAGAAAATGTCTGTGCAGCGATGCGCATTGCAAAGGTGAATGCACAGCTGCAATGCCATAGTGCTTCCCACCTTAGGTTGGGTAGGGAGTGCATTGCTAATGTGGGGTACACAGTCCTAGGGTCGGCAGTGTGAGCCGAGGAATGACTATTGACTGTTGTGGCACATTGTCTTTGCTGCCTGGCAAAGGCAAACACCCCTGAACACACCTCAGACGTGCTGAGTGGCGGCTGTGGCAGCGCTCCACACGGCTCTGAGGTTCCGCATAGAGCCACCTTTCATTGAGTATGAGCAGAGCTCTTTCATAGCCTGAAAGCATACGGGCACCCCACTGAAATCCTTCAGAATAGGATCAATGCCTTGTTCCATATGCACCGGGGGTTTTGATGTGGCTGCCGCTCTAAAACAGCGGTGAAAGCCCTCTTCCCTTGGAGGGCACACCTCAGCCGGGCTCACATCGCTGTTTCATTTTTATGGGCTGGAGTTGCAGCTGCCAAAAGAGGCCCTTTCCTAACAATGCTTTCCCCTGCGAGGCGAGCCTTGCACTGACTGAGGGCTTTGTTTTATCTTGCTCTTTAGGTGAGTTTGATGCTAAATGGGTGGCCAGTGATTTCTGCCTTTGCAGGAGACCAAGACGTGACCCGAGAAGCTGCCAGCAACGGAGTGCTGATACAGATGGAGAAAGGAGACAGAGCTTATCTGAAACTGGAGAGAGGGAACCTGATGGGGGGCTGGAAGTACTCGACATTCTCTGGATTTCTGGTGTTTCCGCTTTAAACCACATCTCATCCGAGAGAAGGGAGAGCTGCAAGTCAGAGAATCTCCTACAAGTTCCCCAGCCCTGGCTGGGTGTACGGAGCTGTGGACTGCGGACTTTTTACGTGCAAATATTTAAGAAGCTAAATCCTGCTTAGGTTGTGTACATCGCTTTGAAGAATTACTCCTTATTTCCGTTGTGTTGCAGCCAACAGGCGGGAGACACAATAATTGATCACAGCCCCATTTCTATTCCTCTCTCCTCCCACAGAATTAGTTCCCATCTCTGTGTCACTGTGTAATCAGCCATCGTTCCCCATGGTTTCTGCCTCACACAAGTAGACTTTAGGTATTTCCATTGTCCTTTACAGCATATTTTGTAGTTTTGTTTTTAAAACATGTTAATCTCGACTCTTTTCTCTGAGTTTTAACTTAACAAAACAAACACACAACAAAGCAAAAGCGCAAAGTATTTTTGAATACGTGGACGCCGTGGTGGAAGAGCAGATGCTGCTCTGGCTGTGCGCAGGCTGAAGGAGCCGTTTCTACAGGAAGAACTGTTTGCAGCGAGGGCTGACCGCAGTATTTCAGTATTTCTATGTAATTCTGAGTGATTGTGAAATTTAAGGCTGCTAAATGTTTTGACGCTTGTTTTGCTCTTGTAAAATGTGGCCCAACTAAACGCCAGGAAGTATATTGAACTTTTACTATTACTCTGTAATATATGTGTGAATATGGAAAATTAATTTTTGCTTTAATTCAATAAAGTTTAAATGGGACTTTTATTTTTCTTAACCCGCACTGAGGTTGCTCACTGCAGGCGGCGGCGCGGCCCCGGGCAGGGGCTCCCGGATCCCACTATCGATGCGTCTGTCTGTACTACAGCCTGTAACGCGCAGCTCGTTTTATGCGGCCGTCTGAAGCGGCTTTAACGACCTATTTATCCTTCGATGCTAGCAGCGTTTATTCGCCGGTGTTATTTTGTTTACGGTCTTTTAAAGGTGGAAACGCTATAATTTTGCAGCACTCGGAGAGATAACTACTTTTATTCAAAGGTGCGGACGAGGATTTCGGTTGGAACGAAACGCGAAGGCGAGCTGAAGCCGAGCTGAAGGGGGACGAAGAGCGCACGGCGGCGGGGCGGTTCTGCGCCCACACCCGGAGCCACCGGTTCGGGTCCCGCCGGAGCTCAGGGCACCGAGGGAAGGCGGCCCCGGCCCCGCCACCCGCCTTCAGGAGCTGAGCGGGAGCCCGGCAGCGAATGGGGAAACGACGGAGGTCTGCGAGGAAGGGCTGATAACGGACGGCAGTCGGGCCGCCTTCTCCCAGAGTTGCTCCGCAGCCCGCGCTGAGCGGTCACTGCTTGCCCCGAGCGCAGCAGCACGGCGCAGCGTCCCGCAGCTGGGCTGCAGAGAACCGCCTGAGGGCCGCAGGTGTTGCTGATTTCTTTTTTTATTTCCTCCCCCCTTCTCCTTTGTCCCCGTCCGCAGAGTAACCAACCGCCCACCCTCAGCTGTGACTTTTCCCCAGGTTGCGAGCGCCTCGTTAACTCGCTGCAGCTGGAGCTCGCTCTGCCCAACTGCAGCGAATCGCCGCTCTGCGCTGCCGCGCAACCCTGAACAAAAGCGCGAGGCTTCGCCTCGAGGCCAGGCACGCGGCGGAGGTTGCAGCCCGGTGCTCGCTCCCGTCTGGGGGGGCTGCGGCCCCTCAAGGCTTTGCGGCCGCGTCCCGCTCCCCGCAGCGCTCTGCTCCGCGTCCGGGGGTCCGTTCCTCTCAGCCGTCGCTCTCCGGTTGATGTAAGTAACGTCTGATTGAATTTATTGCTGATTAGAGCTGAGCATCGGTTTACACAACAAGAAATTATGCCTCGTTCAGTTCATTAGCGTGACGGGTGTTTGGTTTATGAGTAGATCGCTAACGCTAATGACCGAAGCTGATTGATTTCTAATGCGAATATAATGATGCAGATGTAGGGGAATTAAGAAAAAAATCCACACCGATAATTGTTGGGTTTTCATGGAGCGCGTGTGGGGGCGAGGGGCGGAAAAGAAACCAACCGCCTCGCTCCTGCGTGAGCGGCGTGGGGATGGAGATTAATGGCGCCGGCAGGAGACGGCAAGTTCGGTCCGAAAGGAAAAGTGCCGTAACTCCGGGGTTGGCGTCGCGCAGCGCGTTTCCCTCGCGGCCCGGGCTCCGCTGCCCAAAGCTGCCACGCGCCGTGCGGGCTGGGCTCGGGGCCGGGCGCTGGGGGGGATCCGCTCTTAGCGCGCCGCGGGGCAGCCCCCGGCAATCAGCCTGCCTCGCTCCTCCGGGACTGAGCGCTGCGGCCGCCAGGTGGGATTCGAGAGGTGGGGAAAGAGGGACGGAGCGCGAGGTGCGGGGTTAGAGCTGCCTGCGGTAGCCGTCGGCGCGTTATCCCCGAGGGTGACCTCAGGAATCCGCTGACGTTGAGGGGTTGTGCGGAGCGGTCGGGGCGCCGCCGGTGGCGATGGGGGTAATCGGGCTCTGCGGGAGCCCCGCGACGCAGCTGTGCGGGATGGGGGAGGGCGAGTGGGGTGCGCCGCTGCCGGGAGGCCCCGTTCGGCCGCCTGGAGAAGACGCCCCGCAGGTGCACGGGCAGTGCCGTGAGCCACGTGCTGCGCGGGGGGAGGAGAGCGCTCGGCAAGGCCGGCGGTGATCGGTCGGTGTGCGCCTCGGGACAGAGCTGCTCTCCGTGCGCTCCGGAAGGCCCAGCACGGCTCGGGGGCTGCGCGCTGCACCGCGGGTGTCCGAGCTACGTGCGTCTCCGCACCTCCCACCAGGCACCCTGGATCAGGAGGCGGCGGGCGCTGCCCCGATGTGTACGGCTGGGTGCGGGGCTCTACCATCCTTGTCTCGTAGTAGCTTTGAGCCTTCTGTTGGACGAGTGAGGAAGATGATGCTATTTGTCCTTCTGCCCCTTCAGATCTGCGTTAGGACGATGAGCGGAGCGCCTTTTAAGTTACAGGAGTTGAATTTAGTTTCGCAGAGCGAGGGGTTTTTGAAATGAAACAGTTTCTGTTCTGAGCTCAGGCCCTGGGGCTGAAAAGCCCTTTGGAAGGTAGCTGCGCTATTAGAGGTTCTAATGCTGTGTAACACCTAGACTTGCAAAGCCCAGGGCTCTCCTGCGTCTTGTGCTGATATCACTAGCAACAAAGCACTGAGTGTTGGGAGCCTTCCTTGAAGAATGCAGCTCCTACCGCTCTCACATTAGCAGCCTTGTAATTCTCTTTGACCTGCTGTGCTACAGGAGATGCACCTTTTGGTCTTAGCTTCTTTCTTTGGTGTGTGCCTCTGCTGCAAGTTTGAGAATAATTTTGTTTGGGGGAGACCAAAGCTCTGCTGGTCTATCAGAAGAGGATGATGTGAGGAAGGGATGCCGGAAGATCTTGAGTACAATAAATATGTGATTGTTGTTAACTTCTGCTGTGTACGGTATGTTAGAAGAAATATCAGTGCATCAACTTCAGTTACAAATCCCATCAGAAATTTATTTCCTAGAGACATGCAGAAATAATGTGGGGCTTTACTTTTTGCTTTGTGCAAACGTGGGGCTTTACTTTTTGCTTTGTCTGTGCAACCCTCATTCAAGGACTGGAGGACTGCAGGTCTCCTGCTCATAGTGGAAATTCTCCTATTGTTCTCACACTTAATGCTAATACATTTTAATGTTCTTCTGGTATTTTGGGCTCAGGGTCAACCAAGTCAGGGCCATCCTCCTTGAGCTTCTATATTGGCAACACTTCCTAACATTGTCAGTGGTAAATGACGCTACTTAAATATTGTCATGCAACTGAACATAATTCTGAACCCATTGTATTAATAACAAAAACAGCCAGTAATTGTGTGGCGGTTGTTTTCAGAGGTGCTGTCACCACAGTAGTTCTGTTTTTCTGCTATCAAATAAAAGTGCTGGGTTTGGGGGAAGGGGGAGGTAAAAAGGTAAACACGTTGTATTACTCACTCCAACATCTTTCTTTCAACATTCCTGGTGAAGCACTGTGGGGTGCTCATCAGACTGCCTGGTCTGCTGACCTGTTAAGTGACACTTCCCTTGAACGGACAGAGAAACACCGTGTTCTCTCCCACTCAGGTGTTCCTGAATTCAGAACTGTTAAAATCTGGTCTACAGAACTTGAGATCCCATCAGTTCTCCTTTGTACTCCAACTTCCCTGTAGTCCTCGTGCATTTTTTTTGAGTCACCTGCTCATATTTTCCATTGGTGTTGATCTGTTGCTCCCTTTTGAGTGTTTGTGTCATTTCTTCTACCTGGTTTTATACTTCCCAGCTGTCAACAGAGCTGAGTTTCCCTCCTGCTCTGTCTGTTAAGTTGTAGGGATAGGGAAGCTTCTGATCTCTCTCTTTTTAATCTGGTTTTATTGCTGTCTCCTTTGCTGGCTGGTAATTAATCTGGCTATTTCAGTCTTTGGATCACCTTTCTGAGGGCTCAGTTGTTCTTAGAACCTGGGTGATCTCAGCCTCCAGTGTCAAAATGAAATGGCACAACCAGTTATGTCTGTGATAACAAAATGAGGCTCAACGCTTATTAGGGGCATAATAGAAATAATAATGGAGGTATCCTTGCAGTTTGTCATGTGGCCAACATCATGCAGTGGTGTACTGAGTAGGGATACCTACTGAATTTCCTGCAATATATTCCCAGGTCTCTACTGTGTCTTGACTAAGCTAATTGGAACCTGGCCAGTAATTAACTACTACTGATATGCACAGACTTACCAGCCTCCCATTTAACATGCCACGTACACAAAAATTGCATGGCTCTGATCAGAATTCAGTTATTTTCCCTCACTGGGAGAGGGCAGTGTTGAGTCTGGAAGCACTGGTTTAATGTAGTCATTTTTAGATCTATGAAAGTCATGCTTGTTTTCCTAAGGTCCGTAGTGAAAAGATTTCATTGACTTAAAGGTACTTTGGAATGGGTACATTGAGAGGAAATGATCTTTAGGAGGAGGAGGATCTTTCATTGTTACAGCAGAGGTGCCAGGGCTCGGGATTCAAAGCATAGCTTTAAATTCCAGTGGGTTGTTAAATGAGGATTTTCTGCTGACAGAAATTTGCATAGCTGTATTGCAGTGCATATTCTTGCACCTTATTTTACACCTGGGACCTTATGACAGAAGCCGGGAAATGATGTTGTTACAGGAGTGTGTCCCAGCCCTGTTGCCTCTGCTGTGGCATGCAGCTGCTGTACCTGCATGAGGCAGAGGTGGTGTGGATAACTCAGACTTGGAAAGAAACACATCCATGTCTCCTTTCTGCCATTTTCTTACCTATCCTTTGGCCTGTGTAACTGACCAAATTCTTTTGGGCTTGAAGATCACATTAAAACTTTTGGATTACTGGAGGCATCTGAGTGCAAGAGCATGCTCTGTTGTCCAAATCTTAAGATGTTTAAGACAAGTGTTGTTTGTTTTTAGATAACTGTAATATCAAAAGGTCAGGGCTGTCTGGTGGTACCAGTGATGGTCACATCAAGTTGCATCAGTACATGGTTTTAGTTGCCTAATCTGCCGTGAGAAGCTTTTTCTACTGAAAATATTGTCTGTGTTCTTAATAAATGGTTGTAAATGAAGGAAAGTGGTTAAACGTTAATTATTATGTTTTCACTTGGATAGCATCCCTCTTTTTTTCCTCTTCAGTTAGTAGTGGATTTATAAAGAAACCACCTCCCCTCTGCCCACTGGCAGCCTCTTAAATGATACTTAAATTGTTGTCTTGTATGGGGGAGGGGGGGGGGGGACCAGTTGAGTTGTTCTGGATCTGTTTTAAAACAAAGCAAGTGTAATACATATAATAACAAGGATGGAAATACAGCATTAGTTTCTGATGTGTTTCTGTATATTTTATGGCTCTGATTGTCAGACTATCAGGTGGTGTGGAAGCAGGCGAGCCCATGTTTGCATTCTCTAGGCAACTGGTCAGTGGTTATGGCTGCTTTATGGCAAGAATGGTGGTAGTACAGCCACATCTCTTTGGTTATACCTCAGCAGCTGGGAAGATAAATGAGTCCTGTGTAACTATAGATCAACTGCAGGATAATAATTTTAGTTTAATGTTTACACATGTTTCTAATGTTCCCTTTATTGTGTTTTCAGCAAAGCTGGAAGATGTTGCGAATACAGCGTTGGGGTGTTGTTTCTAAATTGATTTAATTAGATCTGGTGTGATTAGCGCAGCTAATGTCAGCATGTTTCAGAGGAGGGAGGGTTCTTTATTCAGGTTGGCTTCCCATGTATCCTCTTAATTTGAAGTTGTGGGAATATATTTTATGTTTTCTGAATACATCTGTCACATCTTGCCTTCACGGTGACAGCATGTCATACCTCACTGTGTTCCCATCTTTCTGTACCTACACTAATGTCTTGTCAACAGTACTGCACAGAGGCTTTTGTTCCCAGTGCAGTAAGCTCCTGCCTGGCTCAGATACCTCTCGCTCAGTCTTCCACCTCTGCAGTCCATGGAAATTTCCCTCCTGTTACATTGTGGCCAGGTTGCAGTGAACCTTATGTCCGTTCTCAGGGTTAGATGAAGAATGCAAGGCAATCCTTTCTGCATCTGTGCAGCAAGTGTTTTTGCAAGCTAGAAGGGAAGGGGCTGTAATGTGGTAGGAAGTGCTGATTGCTTTAGAGAAAGTGAGGTAAGGTCTGACCACAGATGACCACTTACAGCAGAGCTTTAAAGCAGCAGTTTTACTTCTGTGCTCACAGCAGTGGTTGTGTGCTGCTGAAGTACAGTCTGTTAGATGGTGAAGCACTGTCTATGTCTTCTGATGTGGTTATTCACATCCTGTGTTCCCCATACTAGATGTGCAGCTCTTCAGTGTTAATCTGGGTTAGTTTGTTCCTTCTTGAATAGCCCAACCTTATGGCTGTGCCAAACAAGGGTGGCTGCCTTTGTTGTGCAACTCAGTTTGTGACTGCCTTATTGTATATCTTCTTCTGTCAACTCAGAGATGAGCTTAATTCTTTCCTTTTGTACCCCCCCTTTCCAATTCTCTACCTTTACACATTGTTCATGCTGTGGTTTTCCTTTTCATACTTCATTTATTTCTTATTTAGAAGAATCCCATGAGTGTGTGGTGCACTTGGTGTCATTTTTAGCTTTTCCATAATGTGGTTGTGCTTGCTGGTGGCAAATGACCACAGACATTGGTAATTGCGAAGCACGGCATGGGTGTCCCAGCACAAGAAAGACATGGAACTTGTGGAGCAGGTCCAGAGGAGAGCCAGTAATGTAATCAGAGGGCTGGAGCTCCTCTCCTATGAAGAAAGGTTGAGAGAACTGGACTTGTTTAGAGAAGACGCCAGGGAGACCTCATTGTGACCTTCCAATATGACTGTTTACAAGGGGGGGTTGAAACTCAGTCATCATTATGGTCCTTTTCCAGTAATATGTTAATTCTGTCTGAAGTTCTGGCTGCCCACATCTCCCATTGGTTCCTCAGGAGGTGGTGGAGATGGGCCTCTTCACAGAGATATTGATATCTATGGTTCTGCAACACTCATGTAATGCACTTGATGTGAAAAATGTTTATCCAGTTGAGAGCAACAAGGTGCTTCATGTTCTTAAAGTTAAGGCACTTCAGTATGAGCCTGCCAACTAGATACACATTCATGGTGGTTGATAGAAGAGGGCTATCTTATATTTAAACCAGCAAATAGGTGTATTTTTAAAAATTGAAATATCCTTTTAGAAGTAGCTGTGGGCGCTTTTAAGGGAGAGGAGACAGTGACAGAGAAGGTCTGTTCTGTGTTTAAGCCCAAGTTAGCAGGTTTGTTTTGTTTACCGTTATTTAAAAGCTGCTTCATTCAGAAATGTCTTTTTATTAATGCCCATTGGTGTACTGCTATGTTGGTAAACACAGTAACCAAAACAAAGAAGCATTGTTCTGCATTGTGAACTTAGCCAGGAGTTGAGGTCTGTTTTCTGTGTCTGCTTTTAGAACAAGGAGATGAATTGTACCTGTTGCTTTGGCTGGTTTGCTTTGCTTTGTTATCTGTGCAGGATGAGGCAGCAACTCTTCCCTTTTCCAGTCATGCTGTTCAATACATGACATAACAGCCCAGAAGAATTACCCTACTGGTGGCTCCTTAACTAAGCATCCATCCAGGTTCATGGCTGAGCATGAAGTTTCTTATGGTTCGGAGCTTAGTGTTACAAGGGAATAAAATACTTCTCCCTAAATAATAGTGAAAACACAGCAGGAGGCATTTAGTTCAGGGCATACAAGCTATTGTCCTACCCTTGCCCAGAGAGCAACGTATATTAAATAGAAGATGTCTTCCTTGCGCTCCAGCTAAATCAATGTTATTTCTTCCAAAATACTGCTGCTCCCATTCCTGGAGATAAAAACATAGCTCAGTGTCAGTATATAACTCTTCCTTCTGGTCTTTGTGTCCTCGTCCAATAGTTCTTAGCTTTGTTAGAAAAGGAAGGCTTTCGTTATCCCTGGAAGCTTAAATTGCTTTGCTGGCAAATCTGGTTCACTGAAAAGCCTGAGGATGAAGAACAGATAGGGAAGGATCAGAAATTAATTTCAAATTATCTTCATAGCCTCTTATTGCTAGGATGTCAAGACCATATACCCCCTATATGGCAAACAGGGCATGCATTGAGATATTTCTTCTTTTTTTGTCTGTTAGGAAATGTATTAATTTTGCATAGGGTTTTTTTTAATTGTTGGACTCATCTTTGAAATGTAGCCAGGATGCTCTCAGATGTTTTTCTCAACATCCACTTGAGAAGGATGAGTATGGAAGGATTATACTTCTTTTTTTTTAATCCAGTTTTGTAGAAAATAGTGCCCTTTTCCACTTTTTAATATGGCACTGCTGTGCTTTGAATGCTGTTACCTCACACTAGAGAGCTGCTAAGAATGCTGGATTAAGAAGTACTTTCCTTAACTGTGAGCTCTGATTTAACACTTCTTTTGATGAGCATGGAGTGGATTCAGTTACTGTAAACATGAGTTTTCCAAAATGGACTATAGGTGTAGAAAGAAGGTTAATGAACCAGTTATGGGGGGGAAGGTGGGGGAAGCATCCCTAATTGATGAAAGGTCTGTAGGGAGTCAGCTAGATTGCACACAGTTGAGGCGAGCAGGCTGTGGTCTGTGATCTTGGATGGTGGTTAGTTATTGATGACTGTATTAGGCATTCTGATGTCTGAAAGACAGCTGCAGTGTGCTTAGCTCTTAGCAGAGGGTTTTTTTTTTCTTTTGCTTCTGCAGCAATCAGACTTTCAGGGTACCAGGAATGAAGGGAAGCACTTATTCACAAAGTAAAGTATGTCAGCTTGCAAACTTTAGGTACAGTTCTTCACTTTTCTCCACGATGTGGGAACAAGAAGTGACTGATGTCCCTTGGAGTTTGGATGTTTGCCCCAGCTCTGGAGGACAGCACAGATCCACCACTGCACCCTGGCAGTGCTGTTTTGACCTCAGAGCGACTCCCGTCCCGGAGGTTCTGCTCCTGAGCTCCTGGGCTGACCGTGGCCAGAGAACGTTTTGTCAGAAGGGTCCCAGGCTCTCAGTGAGAACAGAAGACAGAGGGTGGATAATGAGCAGAGCTGGAAGGTGAGAGTTGCTCTGTAGTTCAGCTCTCTCTTGGCCAAATTCCTGCTCCTTGATCTGCCTAGTTCTTATGTAGAGTCAGTCCTCAGTTTCCTTTCAATTAGATCTCTATCCTACTTTTCTGTCCCTTGCAGTTTGTGGAGTTTAATCGCCTCTCAATTCTATTTCAGCTGTATTTTTTTTCCTTTGCTTTCATGACTCAGGACTTTTTTCCTCTTCCTCATGCTATGTCATTTCTTCTGGCTGGAGCAGTGTCCTCCTTTTCTGAAAGGAAACATCAGTCCTGCAAGAGGATTAAAGGAGAGTTTTTAAATAAATTCCCGGGGAGTCTCAACCCTTTGCAAAAACTAGAAGAAAATGGCAGCGAGTTTCAATTATTTCTGAGCTTTATTTCTGCACGGTATAATGCAATTCATAACATTGTCAATAAAAGCAGGAAGAAGAGATGGCTGCAGGAGTTACAAGAAAAACCAACTTAATGAAATCAAAAGCACTATTTAACTTCAAAACAACATAGAGGGGGGAGGAAGGGCTGGAGTGAGGAACACAAATCAGAATCACAAATTGGAGCATTCTGAGAGAAAGCAACTTTGGAAAGACTCAGAAGTGAAGATGGAGGAAGTACCCCAAACCAGCAACAGTGATGCTTATCTAAGGCAGTTCTGAGTAGGTTAGGAACTGAAGAGGTAGGGAATGGTTAAGGAGTTCTGATTTATACTGTGTGCAGAAAGGGAAAAATAATCACAAACTTTCCTCTGGGTGAAAGGGATCAGAGAAGCACAGTCAATTTGACTATATTACAGAGACAGTGTTTAAAAAATAAACAAACAGCCCTGCAGCTTTCTCATCAAACCTCCTGTGTCTTCGAATAACAACAACAAGTCCAAACTATAAATCTTAAAAATCTCCTTCAGTCAAAACACGGACAAAATAAAGCCCAGACTCTCCTTTAAGGCTGGTAAATATGTCAGAGGTGAGATCGCAGCGTCTCTTCTCCTTTAATAAGCATAATTAAAACCTTAGTGCTTCATTCCCATACCACTTGAAAAGCAAATAATGAAACAGAGAAGGACATCAGCAAGGTGCTGCGTGCTCCATTCTTAGCACTGCATTTCCTACCAACTCCAGCTGCTATTAGCAGGATCAAGATCTGGGTAACTTCTCTCTGTTTCCCCAGAAAGGAAATGTTTCTGCTGCCAGTGGAGAGCATCAGCCTGTGGTGTGAGCACAGTGCCTTCAAGGCTGGGAATGGTTTGCTTGAAATAAAAGCAGAGCTGCATGAGATCTTGATGAGAGGACATCAGTGAGATTATGACAAGTAACAGCCAGAAATAACACAGCATTTGTTTCTTTTGTCATAGGGATGACTCCATTATTTGCCCTCAGAACTGTTTTCAGGTTATTAGAATCTGTGTAACTTTGAGCATGTTGCTTTTTGAGTTTATTTTATTGAGTCAAGTGATAATTTGCATCAGTTCTCATGTGCAGGAATCGTTGCTTTGTTGCATAATAAAACTGTTTCCTTAAACGTTCTGCCTAAGGCCTGTGCAGCGTTACGGGTTGTTACAGCTGAAATAAGGATTGCTGCTTCTAGTTTAAAAAGACTCAGAATGTGATGAAGTGAATGAATCTTTCCTTGCAGCTTGTGAGACAAAGGTTGCTGCTCTGTGGGTATTTCAGGTTATTCCTGACTCAGATTTACCTGGACCTAGCAAAAACTACTTATTTTCTTTTGCTAGTAAAATATTAGGTGCTTAAGACTAATGCATGTCTAATATTAAGGCATTCAAGATCTTTTTTCTTTGTCAAATAAGTGGATCCTTAGCTTGTCTTTTCAAAACTCAGGTGTTTAATTTAATTGTTGTGTTGTTGCAGTGCCACCTCAGTAGGCAGATTCATTTGTATTTCAGTTACATCCCAATGTTATTCCATAGAAGCAATGAAATTGGAGGTAACTGTCTCAGGGCTGGGAAGCAGAGAGCACAGTCTGAACGCACCCTGAAAGGCCCCCGTGTGTGTCAGGTCTGTGTTTCCAGCCCCGCAGACCACTGGTGTAATTCCCAGCTGATGTGATACCACCTGATAATAGCAACTGCTCCTGCAGAGCTCTGCTAGCCATAATACGGTGCACACTGTATACAATAAAAACAGCTCAGCTTTATTACCTGGCTTGCATGCCTGGTAATGAATAGAAGGAAGGCTTGCTCCCTCACGAACAGCAAAATTTAATATAGTCTCTTCCTGGAGTTGCACCGGTGGGACTAAAAGTTTATCTCAGCATTCCAAGGGCAATAAAAATCTAAATTTAAACTCGGAATGTCTTACTGGGGCAAGAATACCCAGAGGCTGTGTACTCTTCAAACTTTGTTTAGGTCATAACTGCTTATGTAAAGTTAGTTTATACCAGCTAGTTAGGTTTTATGTTTTTGAGCACTGCCTTCATTACGAAGGAGAGACGTATCAAGTGGAGGGGATGCGTATGAAAGTTCAGCTCTGCTTTACTGTTGCATTTAATTTAGTTTCTTACTGCTTAGTGCACAGCTGTGTGAAGAAATTCCTAGCTCTTAACCTTTCTGTTGCAGTTGCCTTTAAAATCTATTCTGATTCATTCCCATAGTTAGACACCTCAGATAGTTGGAGTTTATGGTTAATATGAAAGAGAAGTGAAAAAGATAGAGGTGAAGGCTGGCATTAGCAGGGAGTCTCCTGTTAGCTGTGGTCATTGGTTGGACAGACTGACTGTAGGAAGTAAGCAGATGTCAGCTAGTGGGCTCTTGGAGTGGAGCTTCATTGGCTCAGTGGTGGCTTGTTCTCTTTGCCCATAGTTTTAAAGGGGAGGATGGGAAGCAGAGAAACTCAGATGCCATTTCTGCAGCATGAATATGAGCAAGACAGGATGAGAAAATCAACTGGAGGTTTTCCTGAGGTCATATCTGGTAGCCAGGGCATTCATCAAGCACTGTGTGAGGTTGTGAGTTGGTGCTGCTGATGTTCTAAGATCCTCATTAGCTGTTTTCAATCTGGAAAGCGTGAGAATATTGGCATTAGCCACCACAAAGAAGAGATGGATGTGTGGAAGGGGGCAAATCTGGTGATAGAACTTGAGAGGAAGGAGCATTTTCCTGCCTAGCAGCCATTTCCATCTCTGCACGTGCTTCACATACGTAGGAACACAGAAAACTGGAGAAAATAGTTGAAGAGAAATGTGTGCTTTTTACAGGTATCGAGTCATGTTTCCAAATCACCTTATGTAAATCTCCTGATAAACATTCTAACTTCTTTTATTTCTTCCGTCTTAACTTCCACTTCCATTTTTCCATCAGCTGTTGCTTTATGCATCATTTGTCAATTTTCTCTGCCTTCCTCAGTCTGCTTGGATTTCCCTTCATCTTTTGATACCTGCTTCACCATGACTACTGGCACCCTTCTAATTTCCAGTGCTTCTGGCATTCCCTGACATTCAGCCATTAGCACTGCTAGTTCTTTTTCAGTCTCATAACAGTGTTTTAATGCATTTTCAGCCCTTTGTGCTCTGAAATCCCCACTAGTTGGATTTCTTTTGGTGGGCTAATATGTGGGATTTCCTCTGATGTCTGTTGGTGCCCAGGCTTCTAACCAACAGAGCTGCAGCGATTCAGCATTCTTGGCAATTGCTGTGTACTCCATTTTCTCCTTGGGTCCCCTGCTCAACACATCTGTTCACACACGCTGTACTCAGAGTTCTGCTGTTAATTTTACATAATGTTTTCCCAAGATTGCCCATCTTTGCTGTTCTGCCAATGCTGCTTTTGGCAATGAGCAAATGTTAGTTATTCAAAAGTTCCATTTGTACAAGTCAATGTATTACTCAGTAGACCTGTTATGGTCACTATGGACATGTTAGAGCCTTTTGAACAACACATTGCTATATTGGACTGTATTAGATTGAACAGACATCCAGAAGTGTCTGATCCTTCCCAAATAGTTTTAGATTTCTATGGGAGAAATAGATTTTTGTTTCTATTATTTTTACTAACCCTAATTCTGTAAGGGCAATACAAAATACTTTTTTCTTTTTTTTTTTTTTAAATAAAACAGAACATGAGTTACAGCCTTATGAGCTGCTCTGGAATGTAGGAGCTTCCTTTAAACTCTCAAACGGTGTTTCTTCTGGGAGCAAAAACCTTATTTCTTCTCTGTGACACTTTGTTGTTCAGCTGCCTTGAAAGAGCCGTTTAAGGCGCTGATTGTTTCTGATGGTGATGGCAGTTGCTGCAGAGAAATATATGACTGTGGTTTGAAGATGAATATATGGCATAAATTATAGCATGAGTAACTTTTCTGTGATGTTTGGCTTCACCCGTTTGTTTCACAAAGGCTCATAAACAATTCTATGCTGCAGTTTTAAGTTGGCATTACAACCAAGTACTCATCTTTTCTTACTTGCATGGCTTGCAATTACTTTTTGGATTTCTTCATAAATATTATGCAGTCTTTATACTGAGTGTTCTTCTCCATCGTTTCAGTGATTTATTGTTACTCGTGGGACAGTTGTGCTAGCACCTCCCTACGTTTGCAGACTTAACTATAAAAGTGCAAACGCTTGGAATTGTGCAGATGCAACTGTGTGCCTAAAACTGCCTGCTTAAACATCCTGCTGACAGTGTGTGTGTTTTGATCCTACCCACTGACTGTATGCAGACATGGTGCAGTGTAGGATGCTACGAATGTGCTCCTCAGGAAAGGTATAGAGAAGACAAAGTCAGTTATTACTTGCCACTAAACACTGTAGAACTATCAGAAGAGGAAAAGTAATCAGCTTCAGTAGGGGGAAAAAAAAGTCTTATAGTGATTAACTTGTAATGTGTAAGTCCTTTCGTAGGTCATTAGTGGGGTAATTGTGCATATATGTGCCTACTACAGAAAACAATTCAGACCATAATCTCATAATGTTGAATTCTACCTGGCAGGTTTACTTGAGCTTAATTTCTTTTTCTACTAATGCTGTTAGCTGGAGAGTTATGAGACAGGCATCAGCTGAGCGCACCAGGGGAAGGACAGGTATTGGCAGTGGCATAAAAACAGAAGCAGAGGAAAAAGAATAGCTATGGTAGCAGTTATCAGTATTCTGCTAATAGTCTGCTCAGACACAACTCTGGAGTAAAACAGACGTTCGTACTGCAATTTCTTTTAAAGGTTGGAGCTATTTGTCTGCAGGGTTATGAGACAAAAGTCTAAACCTTCCAGATATGATAGTATAGCTGCTTTATTGAATTGCAGTAAGAAGGAGAAACCTTAGAAGCTGCTTCCTTATATGTAAATATTCTACTTCCTTCCCATTGGAGGGCACGTGCATGTGGGCACCAGACTTTCTTAGAATGCACTTCTTAAGATAGCTGATGTCTTTATATGTAAAAAGAAGACCATCTGTAGCTAAATATTCTAGGTGAGTAAGAGAGGTAAGAGGCTTTTAATTTGGGGCTTGACTGACCATCCAGTCTAGTGTAAGAAAGGCTCTTGTTGGTTTCCATAGGTTCTTTATTGTCACTTTAGTGAAGGAGTGCTGTGTGCAGCCAGGTGGAGAGCAAGGGATCTGAGTGCTGTGCTCCCTAATGGGGGGATGGCACCAGGCCTTGCTGCATGGAGAGCTGTATTGGCAAACCTGTGAACTCTGACTTAAGGAGGCTCTTGTTGGTTTGGTGTTAGCAGATCTGTGGTCTACTGATTCTTTTCTATTGGAGGCATTAAATTAGAAACTTAAAGTCAACGTTTTCTTTTAAGTTGATGTGCTTCAGATTTTTGTCCGTGGTGTTCATAAAAGAGCTTTCTCCTTTTGTGCAGGGTAATTGTTAAGCAGGGAGGAAGAACTTTAGTGAACAACAGAGTTTGTGAAATATGGCATTTTATAATGTTCAGAAATACACTTCCAGATGGGTTATGTTTACCCAGCAATGTCCTTAAGAGAAAGGAGGAAATCGTTAGAAAATGAAATGGTTTCTGTGTACTTAAATTCTTCGTTTTGATGTTAACGAAATCAATTGGGCTGTTTCAACTTCTATGGTATGTTGGGAGGCTCCCAAATGAAGGGAACCAACATCTGGAATTGAGAAAATGAGCCAAGATTTTCAGTTCTGGTTGAGAAAATGAATTAAAATATTTACTTATGTAGAATAACCGTATTTCATCCAGTTACTGAAATCGATGTATTCGCTCCTTTGAGAAATCCTGTTTTCTGAAATTAAACTGTCACTGAATTTTCAGTTGGAGTTTTTTGTTGTAGCTGCAGAAGAGGCAGTTAACTGGGATCATTGATAGAAACCCATTCAGTCAAAAGATTAGTGCGCTGAGGGGGGTTCAGATTGCATTAGAAAGCATTTGTCATATTCAATATTATTGCCAGGGAAAATATGATGAGAAAAATAGGGGATACCGTGTCAGTATTCTCAGTTGTAAGCTCTAGGTATTATTATTTTATGGATTTTGCATCATTCATTCTTCTATAGTCTGTCATGTATGCTTAGATTTATGCAAGCCCAGCGAGAACATTTTGGGAAAATACTAACTTCCAGTGGAGTGGTTTATCAAGGTTAAAATTAACAGTAATAATTCCATTGCATTTTTAAAGGCAAGTATCATTTGGAAATAGATAGTAACTATAATAACTACACTGATGTTTTTTACTCGGCTTTGTTGTTCTCACTGGCTGGTCCTTGAAGGGAAATATTTTGTGTGCACGTTTCTGTTGTCTGCTTTGTGTCAGAAAATGCATGTAAAATGCTACCAAGTCTGACACCTACTTTGTCTCCGGTGTTTTCCTTGTGTAAAGGAGTACACAGCTGCATGGAAATGGGGAAAAATGTCTGCTGCTTCAAATAAAGTTCCAGCCTTCTGGAGGTTATTCTCAGCTGAAGTCAATGGAAAGGAGTGACTAGGCTTGTTTTATGTCAGATAAACAGGTACGAGAAGGTCTGAGAAATGAACTTAGCGCTCCATTTAGGTGAAAGTTTCTGGCAAGTAAAATGTGTAGATGAAACGAGATTTGTTTTTTCCCAACCATTTGTAAGAGACTTTGCCACGTTCCTTTTTCACCCAGTTTTATGGATGTAATTGAGGTGTGGTTTCCATTGTCTTGAAGTCTGAAGAGCGAATTTTTCTCTCTTTGATAGCTGCTTTAAAAGGAGAGACTCTAATTATGAACAGAGAGTGTAACATTTATCATTAGAAAGCTAAAACAGAAAGTCATTTACAAGAGAATAAGCTTCGTCAAATGCACTTCTGTATTGAAATATTTTGAAAAGATCTCTTGCTGAAGATTTTTAAGGACGGAAGCGTAGAAAGATAATTTCATTTTTTGACATGTTTTACCTTTGCAAAGTTACTGGGCTGTTGACAGGTACAACGAGACGTGCTACGCTTACATGCTATTAGTGCAGTGGGCTTTGAAAAATGTCTAATGCATTGGCATATCTGACAATTTAGGGTATTAGTTAACAGTAAGACTCTGTAAATAGAGTGAATTTTAGCTGCAACTGCTGACTTGAGCGTTCAGTCAACATCTGCAGCACAGGGCTGAACTATACACAACAAATTATGCCATTTAATGCTATAGAGATGGAAGCTGGCATTATACGCCATGTATGGCTCAGTCTGAGAGCGGTGGTAATTGCAATATATTGAAGTTTTGCATTGTAATAAAAATAGAGACCATTAGTGGGTACCATTTATGTCATTAGTATTTAGTGTCTGTGTGTTGCAGCTTTTTTAGTGCTCATAAAACTGTCTTTGCTTGCAGATATGTGACAGCACTGATATAAATTTAAATGTTTGGAAATCCATAAGACATAAAATATAGATAGTAAATAGGGGCATAACACTATAGACAGAAACTTAATAATTTGGCACACAAACGTTTATATATTTGCATGTCTAATGCAGAGATTAGCATAATGGTGGTCACATTTGTACCATGGAAGATGTTGATGAAACAGACAACAACAAAAAAAGGTGAAACCTAAACATGTTGTACCAAAACAGCAGAGAATTCTTTCAGGTTGCAAATCAGAGCTTTAATGTTGGAAGGTGCATCCTCTACATATGTTTGATGGGATACTGGTTTTCCTTTTTATAGGCTTTATTAGTAATGACACCTGTTCCACTAACCAGTAGTATTACAGTTTGTTCCTAAGAAGTGATTACAAAAAAGTATAAAATGTGGAAGCGCGAATAAAGCGGTCAGGGAACACTGGGATTGAGACTGGATGGTGCTTTTTTAAGAGCAGTGGAACCAGCCAGTGTAAGGAAGATGAACCAATGTTCAGACCAAAGCAGCTCCTTGTCAGGAGCTTGGCTGGCAGGAGAGCGGGCTGAGGAAAGATGTATTTGTAGTGTGGGGGTGGGATGAGTCCAGGAATGTAGCCCGGGGTATGTCACCGAATGTTGTATGATAGCCCAGCATTACAGACTGTGTTGTTTGGAATTCCCAGTGTAAGGTTTTCATTTCTGAAATCCAAGAACTTCAGAAGCCAGGTTTCCATGCAGAAGTTCTCTGGGAAAGCCATCCTCTCTCCTTGATTTCAGAAGTGCCCATCCTCAGTTGTTGCAGGTTGTTTGAGAGGTTCCCACCGTGGCTGATTTGCCTCTAAAGGAGGAGCTTTGCTGTCTGGTTTTTCTCTGTGAAAGTGGTGGACTTGAAGCAAGGGTTTCTGAGGCTTTTCTTTTGTATGCTCTGTGTCCTCTTCAGCTCTGACCTTTACATTCTGGAAACACACTGGAGGTTGGCCACAGAACTCTGGGGGGATTTGTAACTAAGAGAGAACACAGAAAACAATAAGAAATAGTTTTTCATTTGGAGTGAAGAACAGGAAGCACTGTTAGAAAAAGCATCTTTCCAATTACATTTCCTTTCAGAGGAAAGTTTTATCAGCGTTTTTAGTTTGGTGTATATTAATGCTTAGTGTTAAGCATTAAGCAACATTAGCTTCTGTTTCAGAAGAAAATAAAGCCTTTGGGAAATGTGGATCTGTCCACTAAATAATGAGGAGTGAGCAGGGTGGGAAAGATGATGGTGAGTGTGAACATCTGCAGGAAGCTTGGGGCTCACATGAATGTATGTTAAGGTGAGACAAGTAGGTGCTATTCAGGAGCTCAGGTTCTGTATAGTGAATGCAAATATTTCAGTGTCTCTTACGATCTAATTATGCGAAGTGTTAACAGTGGAAATCTTATTGCTCCTTTACAAAGTACACTTTTGTCTGTTTATCTGTCAAAACAGGCTGAAGTGTAAATCTCTGCGATGTTTCCAGTCTTTGAAGCATTCAGTGCAGCTATTTATATTCACGTAAATTCTGAAATCTTTTTTGAAACTTTGTGTTTCTGATTGCAGAATTCAGTGTCTCTTCTTGGCGCATTGAATACTGATGGCTTGGAACACACAGCGATAATGCGGCTGTGAGCGCTACCCTGCTGAGAGGCATTTCTAAAGGAAAAGTGATTTTTATATTGAAGGTTTTTGGTTGATTTTTAGAATTAGGGGAAACACTGAAGTGCATTAAAAATGTTTAATTCTCCTGTACGCCACTAAATTGCTTGTTGCTTTGTTTATCCAGCAGATATATGAGAGCAGAGACCACTTTCTGAAGCTGTTCTGTACGTAAGTTTGTATGAGAAGCACTAGGGGACAGAAATCATAATGCAGCTGGACAGGTGAGTTTTGAAGTAGAGACTAATATATGCCTGACCAGATCTGTGCACACTTTTTAAATGCATGTGGAAAGGAAACATATATATTGGAATGATTCAAAGAGTTCTTTAAATTCTATTGCATGGTAAAGCAGACTACTGTTTGGATTTCTAGCAAGAGGTGGGCAAACCTGCCAAAATACCCAACTTCAGGTAACGTACACTGGGAAAATTGTACCAACTGTAGTTACCAGAAAGCCCTACATGATGTCTCTGTGTAGCGTACTCTGTTAAACAGGACATATGGATGTGATGTTTTAGTTGGAAATGAATGTTGAAATGCTGGTAATTATCTATTGGACTATATGAACCAATTTCCTATTCTCAATGTGTTTTCTCTTACTGTATTTTCTTAGACGTATTTTTTTAGGTTCACTTTTGCTCTGCTAGGTGCAACTTGCTGTAAAGTTGCTCTCTTGTACTTCCTCTTATCTTGCAGGTAGACAGTGTATCATCCCTGATTCTTTTGGGACAGTCAGCCTTATTAGGTTACCCAAATTGCTACAGGTCACAGCTGAGATGTATTGCTGGAATTTAATAGGAAAGCTTGCCCAATACAGACTCAGCTGTTCTTACTGCTTGTTATTGCTTTCATGAGAAGCACAGAAGATTATTGAAGGATATGTTTATAAAATATACAGTGCAGTACAGCTACACACTAGCTTTATGCCAAATTAGGTCTTGAACCTGAATGGATTCAGGCATCTACTGCAGTGTAGATTACAGTTCTCTGTGTGACCTCACACGTGTAGGTTGGCCTCCTCCTGGCTTATTTAATCCATCTGCAAAATGGAGAAAAACAAGTACTTCTGTGGAAAAAACAGGTATGCATCTGGACCCAACTGTCTTGGGTAAGTAAATTACAGATAAGGCAGTGGCTCAACTGAAGGGATAATAAAGAGGAAATGCGAGTCTCTTTGTCTTCTACACACATTTATCATTAACCTAGTGGTGTGCTGCGTTTAGATTTATTGGCTATGTTTAGTCTCTCTGGACTTCCAGCAGAACAGATGTGGAGCCATCGGCTTTTCCTGCAATGCAGTACGCCAGAAGAACTGTGCGGTTTGTCTTATTGGAGGGAACCAAGGCAGTGGGTTTTAGTGTCTTGTGAATTAATCAATAAAGCATGTTCCCATACCTTTCTGAATTGTCTCATTCATTAAAAATGGAATTGGGCAGTGGAAGATTGATTATTGTTTTTATTTATTTGTGACAAATCAGCTATTTTTTCCCAGCAGACCTTCATTTAGACACCGGAATCACAAAGCTTCGTCAAAAATACTGTGCAGCTTTTAAACTGCACTCAGAATGACATGAGAGCTACCTTTAGCAATCCCAATCGGTTGACTCAGATTGGTGGGAAGGTGCTGAGCTCCCACAGCTGAGGGTTGTATCTCACAGAGTATCTCATGCGAGAGATACATGGACAGAGAAACACTCACAAAGAAGCATTACCTGTTGTCTAAGGGTGTAACTGAGGACTGTGCTTTGTATATCAAAATGGCTTGTGACAGCTCTTGACAATTGTGATGTGTGTTTATAATATATTCTGCTTCAAATGTGTCTAAGTAATTGCTGCTGTATAGGTGTGGAACCAGTTTAATTTTTGGCAGAGTCATTTTAAATGTACTTATCTTTTGCTTACGAACCACATGTCTGTGAAACCCTGAAAGAACTTACACTCACCAATGTGTTTCATCTGAAAATACTTTACCTGCTTGGCACATACAGGCTACCTGGGTTTCATATAATTAAGTGACAGTGCGCATTTAGGTTGTGGAATTCACGGGTAGTGCAATGTTCATCCTGGAACCTATGCTCCTAGTGTGCATGTATGCATTTCTGGTGTCTTGAACCAATGTTAATTTTGCACACGGGCTGCGGACAGATGGGGCAGTGCTGCGTAAGCAGTTCTTAATATTTATTTATTTTAAGTCCAATTGAGTAAGAACTTGGAACTGTCAAAACCTGAAGGAGCCAGGGAAACGGGGATAAGCCGTAGTGCTGAGCCCAGACAAAAATCAGCTGAATCAAAATCAAGAGCAGCTTCAGCAGTTAAACTATTAAGCACAATGCTTTACTAAGAACTGATAAATTGCCAGACATTGCTTTTTACAGTGGTGCTGTTATAAGATGTTGGCTAGCAAGAAGTTGCTACAATATTCCAAAACAAGCCTAAACCAGATAGGTTACAGTAATGTATTTTCTCACCTGCTGTCTATACTTATCTTGCTTTACATACCCACAGAAGATAATAGTATTAACCAGTAATTCTCTTGGGAGGCAGTTACATTAATTTTCTAGTAATTACTGTGTAAGGATTGATTCATGTTACCTACATACAAAGTGTTCAGGAATCATTTGTTGCTTGGCGTCAGCCTGAGTTTTGATTCTGCCTTGTTGGTCTCTCCTGGGGGGCGGACATTCTTCTGCTTACTAGTTGACTGTGGGAGCATGCAGAGTTATCCCCAAAGGATGCCAATAAACCTTACACATAAAAAGCAGGTATATGCACCAACAGATGCTGGTGGTACAGTGTGCCTTAGGTGGGTGGTTTCTAGTTCACTTTTCTCTGCTACACAGTCATAATTTGTGCTGCTGCTTTTGCGCTGTTGTGTTGCAAGCCTCACTGGGCCAGGACTTACTGAGAACGGGTGATCATTCTGGGATACAGAAGTCTGGCTAAGCTAACAGAGATCTGAATAGCTTGTCAGAGCTTAGTAGGAGGTGGGCTTCCTGTGCTCTAGGTGAGTATGTTTCCCTTCAAAGCAGAGTACTGGTTTTTGCAGGGGCTGCAGCTGTGCACTTTGCCTCAAATCGGGCATTCCTTAGTGGGGATGAACAGCAGCTGTTTCTGAGGAGCTTTCCTAAGCAGGGTCTTAATTCTGCCTTTGATGTCCAGAGAAGAACACTGCTTTTGCCTTACAGGATTCTCTGGAGAAAATAATAATCTAATAGCCATAATTAAGGGTCTGTCACACCAGAGACAGAGGAGTGAGAGACTGATTGTTATTCATTGCTGTGTTTATAGAACAGCTTACGGCTTATACAGCTCTCACTGGAGATGAACTGAAAGCTATCACTCTGGGGACTGTTTTTGCACTACCTAAAGGTGAATTGCTGTATGTTATTTATTTTGACTTTCACAAAATCTGTTGTAAAGAAGGCTTGGAAACCAAAGGTTGTATTCTTTCTTGCTCAAGAGAAACATCCATTAGAATTAGAGAGTATTTTGATTGAATGA
Organism: Excalfactoria chinensis; assembly: GCF_039878825.1. Taxonomy (NCBI): domain Eukaryota; kingdom Metazoa; phylum Chordata; class Aves; order Galliformes; family Phasianidae; genus Excalfactoria; species Excalfactoria chinensis. Next base: position 12,185,607 of record NC_092835.1, on the reverse strand, counting down.
GGGTGATGAAACTAATCCAGAGTGGATGTGTTTAAGAAAGAGAAATTCTGATTCTAAAACTTGTGTGGTTAACTGAGAGGAAATGGAGTCTGTGGTAAGCTGGTTGCTTGAAAAACAGAGCTGTCCCTCAAAGCTGTGGGCACGTTCTTTCCCTGAGAGTGTGTTGGATTTGTTGAGGAGGAAGAGAACATGGCAGAGGGTTGCCGTGATTGGCTCTGGATTCTGGTACGTCCTTCAAGGTAAGAAGACATACTAGAGATGTACGTGTGTGCATGCTATTGCTTGCATGTTTCTGAATGGTAGAAATGCTAGAACCTCCAATGTGTCTAGTTCCCTTGTGGGACCAAAACAGGAAATACCAAATCACTGAGCGGCAGAGAGAAGCTAAAATCATTGGCTGGGGATATGAGTGACAAACTGAGAAGCTCAACTGGGCATCTCAATTGTGGGGTGTGTGGTGATAATACTAGTGTAAACTGGTGGTAGAATAATAGAGTTTTCAGTTAGAGATTAAGATGTCAAACCTTTCAGGAAGATGTGTTTGACTCAGGTATATTATGGGGATTAAGATGGAAGTGACTGAGTGAAAATGCGATGTAGGTCAGACCAGAAAGTCTTTACTGTTCATTCTGCTCTTAAAATGTTAAGAAAGTTAAACTGAAACCTCTCAATGCTGGGGTTTGAATAGCACATCTCTGTAGAGCTGTAAACATCTCAAGTTCAAGGGGTGTTAAAGTTTTAAATGAGACTGTGATGTTTGCATGAAGTCGTGTTTTACACTAGAGGACAACTGCCCATATAATCCCTGATTGTGTGATGGAGAGGCCAAACAGTGGACACCAGCAGTTAAGAAAAGACAAGTGTCGTGGATGAAAAGGAGATTCAGTGAATATTAAGAAACATCAAGCTGTCACTGAAGGATGATAATGTCCTTTGGCTTTCTTCCAGAGATGTGCAATTAAAGCCATTGTGTAAATCCTACATAAGTGGGGGTCTGAGGGAGCAGGGAGTAAATGCTTCTTAAAGAACTGGGACGAAGGTAAGTGTGATACTGACAGAATGGTCACCTTGTCCATCTAAAGCTCTTGTTTGATCCTTAATGAAATTTGAACAATAAAATAAAAAATAAAAACCAGGAATTAAGAAAAAATTAATATGTGAATAACTTTTACTCCTGTCCTTTCTCTTCCTCCAATAAGACTTGTCGGATTTGTGTAAGCTGAGGAAATGGAAGTGGTTCCTGGAGCTGTAAGGTGCAATAGGATTAAGGGGCTGAAATTCCCCAGGGATGAAGTAGTGTCACTTCTGAATATAACCATTTGGTGAAGCTTGTCCTTTAGAGTGATAGATTGTTAGAACAAAAGACCAAAACAACTCTGTTGAACTTTAGGCTATTTTAATGGTGGTTGTTTTTTTTTTTTTTTATTTTTTTATTATTTTTTTTTATTTTTTTTTGGCAGAAGTTTCAGTCCTTAAATTTGTTTGTTTTAACTTTCTGCATGGAAAAAACAGAGCACTTCAATCCAGTAGATCATGTAAAAGAAGAAAACAGACAGTTACCCAAACCAAAATTCTTGTGAAGTTTTGAGGAAACATGAAGTCCCTTTGGCGTTTGTGGTGTTTTGAGACTACCTTCTCACCTATGTAGAACACTTTGTTACTTCCCAGTTCTGCCTTATGGGTTCATAGTTTGGTGTGATTTACAGTTGTCACAAGAATTAGCTGAAGACCATAGCAATTAGTTGTGGTTTATTATCATATTCTAAATACTAAACAGACAATATTCTCAGAGATCTGACAGCCCTCCTGCAGACCGCATGCTGTATTTGGTGTGTATTTAAGCTATCAGTATTTCTATGAAGACACAGCTCATTAATTATTACTTTATTGATGCTCAATTGATGGCTTATTAAATAGAAACCATGCTTGGGAATAATAATTTAATGGGACGAGTCAGATGAGAATCCTCCAGATAGTTTGTAATGAAGCTTCACATTATCGATAATTCTAAGCTCATAAATTACTAAGGGTGGAAAAAAGGCAACGATTCTAAAATAAGCAATGAAAATGTTAAGTGGTGCTAAACAGACACACAGTGGGATGGGACTTCTGTGTGATAACGAGTGTTTGGCACTAAGTCATGTCAGAATCACTTCAATGTTTCTTGCTCTTACCAAAACACTTAATATTCAGGCAGGTATCTTCCCCTCTTATGCCATTATTATGCTGCACCATTCTGTTCACAGACATTTTGCCTTGCCTGGGAAAACTGTTAATTTAATACACTAACCTGACCCCGGAGGTGCTGAGATGACATGGCAGCAGCAGTCCAGAGTGCTGCAGTATATCCTGCTGTTAACAGCTGGGGAGACTGCACTTTCCTAGACAGTTGTCTGAGAGCTCTTTAGAGAGAAGTGAGGAAGCTGGCTTTTTGACCACACTGTGTCAAGGATTCATCCTGTCCCTTAGCATCTTTCCTCTTTTCCATGGAAGACTTTTCCCAGTTGCTCCTCTGATTTTCTTGAAGATTTAGCAATGAAAACCATTGGTCTCCCTCCTACAAGAAAGAAAGAAAGGAGTAAAAACCCTTAGGTTAGAAAAGAAGGAATATACAGTAGCAGAAAATTGTGTTTGAAAAGGATCTTTTCTTAGGAGAAAAGAGGTGGCATATTGTGGAACAAATGGACAGTCCAAAGTCCAGGAATGTATTCAATATCTTTATTTTCTACTCAGAATTGTAGAAGTTCAGCATTTCTTAAAGTGCTGCCCTTAATTTAAGGAAGTCACGCAGCAGGTCAGCGCATGTGAAGGAGATTAGTAATGGAAATTAACCTCCTGGTATTTCTGTTAGTGGAAGTCAGAGACACACAGAATTCAGGATATGTGGCTCCACTGCCATAGTGCCACACATAAGCAGTGGTGATGCAACATTCAAATATGGATTTGGGGGGAATTATTATTATTATTATTATTTTATTTTTATTTTTTTTTAAGCACATGACCAGTGAGGTGGCTTAATCAATGGCGTCCATCCTCACCAAAAACTCTGTTCCAGGGATTTGATGAATATTCGATGGCTGAAGGGTTGCAAGCTATAAATTTGGCTCAACATACAATGTTCAGGTGGGGAAAAAACCACACACAACAAAAAAATATGCTGTTTTTCTGATGAAAGACCTTGGTTGCTAGGAAGAGTGTATTCAAGTGTTAGCTTATGTTTTGCCCTTTAAATAATGTTTCCTTAAGTAGTGAAGCTACAACCTCAATGAAGAAACTGCACTAATCCCATTTCCTCAGAAACTGAGAATTATGACCTCTCTGTAATTAAAATAACATCTTTGATATCTTTCAAACATAAAATCTACTGGCTAATACATTGTTAATATATTTTCATAATTACAGACTTTTGAAATCAAGTTTGATGTTGAAAAAATGCTGATCCTGCATATGCAGAAAGAGTATTGATCCCATTTGAATCATATTTGTTTATTTATTTTTTCCCCCTGATGTCCAGTGTGGTTCGGTGGAAGTGTTGGCAAGTTCCTGTCCATGCAGTTGCTGATGCTTTTCAGGGAGGGGGGTATATTAAGCAATTGCTTGAGTCAGGAAATGCCTGTTCATCCTTCATCTGCCTCACACAGGTTGGACTTGGAAGAAGGCCCTGCCCTCATCTTGATATTGTTTGCACGCTGCTCAGCTTACTCATGACCAGTGTCAGCGCAGTAAGAAACCCTTCCTATGCACTGTTTGCTGCCATGGCTGTAGAAGCACTATGAAAGACAAATAAATGCCACTTTCTAGTTTCAGAATGAGAAGTCCTGAAGCTGCTTTCATGCTTGGGGCTTGTCTTTTTGCTGTCAAATATATTTATTGTTCTGCAAGAAGATAAAGTATAAGTGACTTCAAACACGGCTGCTTCTTCAGCTGCAATGCAGACGAAGGTGGGTTTGTAATTGCAAGAACGTATCTGTCTATGTAAGAACTGAAAGGTTTGAATAGGCATTTAGGCTGTTTGGTGCCCTATGTACCTGTGGTGTGTGTGACATAAAACTGGGAACAGGGAATGTAGCAAACATCCTGCAGTCTCTGGAGGCACTTAGGAATTCGTGGTTGAGCATTTGCCCTTGTCTCCTTGTCTGTTACTGCGTGTCTGTCATTCAAAGTTACAGATACTGTAGCGAAGTAGAGAATAACATTGTATTTGGTAATCAAAATGAAGGGAGAAACAAAAGGCCAGTAACACAAGGCAGTTATTAAGAGTTAAGTTACATAATTTGTTAGAGGTGTACCTTCTAAGTTAGATACAGGCAGCATTTTACCTTAGCGCAGCAATATTCCCTTAGTGGCTTCAGTGTGGTCTTGGCAGCTTTTGGCTAACAAATATTAATAGTTTAATGTTTGTGGTATGAGCTACGTTTAAATGATTAAACCAAACAACTCAGTGAATTAGTAACCCTTGAGAGTGGTCAGCAATCCCCTTAAGGCTGGGATTGGCAGTATCTAAGGGCTGGAACTGTTTGCATTAGATCTGTGACTTGTGAAGCTTGTGCTGTAGGTCAGTCACAGCCAGAAGTGTAAAGCTCAACAGCAGACTGAGCACAGTAACAAATAGTACAGCTCAAGGGTCACATGTCCCAGCTCATAGTGATGTTATTGGAAAAAATACTGCCTTCCTTTGGAGTTTGAGCTGCCTGTTAAAGGAAGCATGTTAAGAATTTAACCTGGAGCTTGTTGCCCACCTTTATTTATTTACCCATCTTACCCAGCCCCATTCAATTAATTACCAACATGATTTAATTTAAAGCTATAATATATTCCAATTCAATTCTACAGCAGTACAGCTGTATTTCAAACGCTGTGCTAGTTCAAAATACAAAGTGGAAATTAATAGAGAAATAAAATGTCAAACAAGAGAGTGCCAACCTTCTACAGGGAAATGTCATTTAATTTAAATTTTCAGAGGGGTGAATGCTAAGTTGGGTATTGTCTGTATCACAGTAGCTTGTCAATGAAAGCATGCACATCTTAATGTTTCCTGACTAGCTTTTGTTAGTGCAACGGGAGTCCCAGAATTTGGCAGGACCGTTTCCTATCTGTAGAGATGACAGTCTTGTGGAATGAGCACTCTGCAGAAATTTACCCCAAGTCCAAAGAAAATGATGTTAGCCTGGGCGCATAGGCATCTTGATTCTTAGACAGCACAGTTTACCATTGAAACTAGACTAATGAATGTGCCTCTTGTTTTAGTATCTCCTGGATGGAAAGAGAGGTGTGTGTATGTATGTACCTGAGCATCTGGCAACCTCACACCTTGCTGAAGGTTCCTGTGTTAGGAACCTTCATCATGGCTGTGTTATTCATGAGGAGGTTATTTTTCTTGTTGTGACAGCTGTGTAGAACCTGAATGTTATTTTCTTTCATGGTCTCAGAGCAACTTTATCTGAGTTTAGAATCCCCAAACAATTATGTGATAGGTACAAGGTAAAGATTTCAAAGCTATATTAATGTCATCTCTTAGGTGTCTTTACCACTCTTCAACATCAGTCTGTTGTGAATCAGTCAGAGAAGGAACAGAATCCACCACAGCCTGTGAGTAGTATGGAATTTCAACTGGATGACTGTGTAAGAGGTTTGTGAGACTGCCAGTATATATATATATATATATATATATATATATATATATATATTCAGAGCTTAATAGCGCAATAGGATGGAATTTAAGCTGTAGTGCAATGGATTGAGGCTCTTCAGTCAATCAAATTATAGTTCAATCAGTTCATTTTAATCACTTCTCTGGAGAGAAGCAAACCCCTACGTTGAAGAATATGCAGCCATTTTATTGACGGAAAGTTTAATTGTTTTCATTTTTCCTTACTGTCTGTAACACACTAGACTTTTAATCAGTGGGAACTGAAGTTATAATGAAGTAAAGTCCACTTTCCACAGTTCACAACTAGCTGAAAATAATTGGGTTGAGACTCCCATCCAGACAGTGTAATGCCTCTGGCATTTTCCTGAAAACTACACTTAATTGCTTTGCTGATGTTGTTAAGTGGTCCTGAGGGGGATGAAGTAGTAAAGCTGCCCACATATGCAGAGAAACAATACACAAAAAAAAATGTCTTACAAGGTCCTTAAAGGAGGACCAACTGGTGACTAAAAGAAAACACACGGCCCTTTTTCTTCCGTTCTACACCAGAGAGAACACAGGCTGATAAACTAAACCATGGAAATTCTGTGGTGTTGTTGATGGTATTTTTTACTTAAAAAGAGAAAGCTTGGGACTTAATTCAAGTACAGAAAACACCAAGTCAAGTGCAGGTTTGATTGAAAGAGTTGGCATTTTTACACCGAATGCCAGGTAGCTTGCTGCCTGCCTTCAGCACCTCGAGTTGAGCAGCAGTCCTCATGTCCCTACAGGGGGAGGACAGCTTGCTTGCTGTGCTCCAGTGTGGTGGGATGTGAGCCAGCTATGAGCTGGAAGCCTTGTCCAGGCATCAGTGGGACCAGCAAAGGTACTGGATTAGACTCTGAAAAGGGCCACAGGAAGAATGCTGTGGAAACTATCCTAATTTAGTGCAGTCACAGGGAAACACTCCTCAGATGATTGGTATTTGAGGTCTACAATGATGAATGAACTGCTAGGCTCAGGCACATCCCAATGGAGAAGTATGTTACTATTTAATAGAGAAAAATACTTATTTAGGACAAGCGAATTAAGTGGTGGGAAAAGGGAGTTCAATTGCGCTAATTTAGTTTTATGCAGATGTTTGGTGTTTTTTTTTTTTTAAATGAATTGTTTATATGTGCTGGCACAGCACTCTGTCAACAGCCTGGCCTTCCTCAGCTGGTGTCTGTGTAAATTTCAGTGTGGCCTTTGCTGATTTTATTGTTGCTCCAATAGGCTCTGAGCTGAGCAACTGCCTCCTCCTGCCCCCCCAAGAATGTAAACAAAATTTGGGCAGTAAATTCTAAAGCCAAAATCTCAATTACCCTCTTCTAAGCAAGTCTGCATATGAGTTAGAGGCATGAGGGATTTGGTGTCAACCTCCAATTTGGTACTTAAGATTCTGGACTGCAAAGCACCCCGGAACCTTTTTCCATTTGGATTTCCTCAAGTCCAGGCAGGACTGGAATAATATACTTCAGCATCCAGCCCTGTCTTAACCTGACCGAGCTCCACAAAAGGCTTTAATACCCAGTTTTCCTATAACAAAACAGTAACCTTCCATACACTGTGAAACAGCAAGCCATATGCCAATGATCTCAAGCTGTCAGTTTGGAGAGCAGCCCTGGGAATAGCCTGTTGTGTCTAATTGAGTCTATTTGCCTGCCTCTGGGAGAACAGCTCAATAGCAGCAAGCGGTTATGCTCTGCTGTTTGCGGGGTCCCATTGTGAGGTGATGGGCAGGGTATGGAATGGTTGTAGCAAATGAGGCCTACGTTGTGAAAAGCCAGAAGACTTACCTTGGATCTTGCACAGTCTTTTAGAATCAGTAAGAATATAAAACCCCAAGCTAAGTCTTCGTTTGCCTTTTTCTGTTATAACTGCTCACATGGAATGATGTGATTTTCATGGTTGTCATCAAAACCAGCATACTCAGTTGTGGAAACATGTCAGACACCATATGTCAGTAATATGCCTTTGAAATGTTGGTGTCTGAATAATTTTATGAGTAGCTGAATGGCATATGTTTAAATGTAAACAGCTGTTCTGTGTTTGTACTGTACTGTCTGTATTCTCTATATTTTATTTCTGTTAAAACTGAATGAAACCCAGGCAAATTATGGGCTTCATCCATTTTTAAGGAAATACAGCTTCTGTGTTATTTTAGTGTGTGGCCAGTGAGAAAGGCATTTAAAAAGAACATTTTGATCTTTCCATCACCAAAACAAACAAACAGTTTCATGTTTTGAGTGTGTTAAGTGAGAAGATTGCGTTGTTGATGTTGGGCAGGTTTTGTTATGCATAGATTTACTTTCCAGGTAGTCCATGTAAGAGTAGTGCATTCAACAATGATGACAGAAACTCTTCTGATGCAGCTGAAGAACTTGCAGTGTAATTAATGACTTAATAAAGAAATGAAATAATGTGTTTGTTAGGCTATTTATTATACATGGATGAAGCTGAAGAACTGTTGTCACAACAAAGGGATCCAAAAGCAGTTATTACAACTCATCAATCAAATAAGCCACTGGAGTACCATTCACGGTGCTATAACCAGCCTAAAAGGCACAGTTTGATCTGAAGTAATGAACAGTTTCTTACCATTACGGGAGAATGACGAGAGACCTTATGAACCAGCTGGGAACACCTGGAGAGTGTAGAGCTGAGTTTTCTAATGCTAAAGTGGAAAGGAGCTTGTAAAATGTTAGAAAAGGAGTGACTGTGTTGATTGTGAACTTACCTGCATGGTGACAGGAAGAGGCTATTGAAAGAAGCAGCCACCACTGAAAATTGCTTATTCCTTCAGTAAATCCTTTTCTAAGCACACGATCTTGTTTTCCATAGGCATATCTTAAGAAAAAAAGCCCCAACAGTACCAAAAAACCACCAGCAACAAATAAAACCATGAGAGGTTGTGTGGTGTTGGTGCCACTGACTTGTTCAGCCAAAAAGGAAACGAATTTAAAATAATACTTTTCAAAGCCCTGACTGCTGCAACTGCAATGATAAACTTTAAACCTGCCTGGGCAGCAGGAATATGTGGCACTTTCAGATATTTATTAAATAAAACCAGTGAGCAAAGAAAAGCAGAAAAAGGAACAAAACCCAACCAAGCCACAAAACCCAAACCTCTGCTACAGTAACTGTGAATGTTCTCAGAATGGACTAGAGATGATCTTTGACACTCATCGAGTATAATTTCACTACTTAAACAGGATCATTCTCAGAGATTATTGCTTACCTGGAAAGAAATTAGGTACATTTCTGAAGTGCAGTTGTTATGAGTTTGTTTTTACATGTATGTTTGTTGTTAAGGCACTGAATCATGTTACAGTCTCTTTGTAGGCAGCAGGAATGCTGTGACTTCAAACATCCAGAAGTTTCCATTACACACTAAGATCTAATTAAAACTCAACAGGGAATTCATATTTCATGTTTAGTTGATTATGAAGATTTATATATATGTATAAATATATAATATATATAAAATATATTATTTAGTATGAATATTATATAAGGATTTTAACCCCCCCCCCTATTTTTACAACTTGATTTCTATAAAACTCACTCCAACTTGTTCAGTGTGCCTTCTAAGTTGTGTTGTAGTTGCTCCAACTTAGGCATTATCTTATAGGAGAATAAGCTGCATTGTTTGTTAGTCTCAAATCCATCGTACAAATAGTTACAATTGCATCTTTACAAAGGCAAAGAATATTTTTGCAGACGTCTCCAATTTTCAGTACTGTGTAGATGCTCCTATGTGTTTGCTGAACTCTCAATGAATCTCTAACTTAGATAGCTGACTGTTTTGCTTTGCTCTCAAGAAGTTTGCTTTTTTGATGAAGAATTAGTTGTTTCTCACTCCCTTTCTACCCCATGGGATGGTTTCAAGTTTTCTTTTAGGAGGGGCTCAACTTTATCTTATCCTTAGATAAAAACATTTCCCAGTAAGTATTCTCAGAGAAATCTTAGGGTGTATGAGCCTGGATTCCCTTTATGCTTCTCTGGTGCTATGTTTGTTATTTTGTCGCCTATCAGAGGCCCTGATGTAGCTGTAGGTGACTGGGAAGGGACATCCTTCCTTTGTAGCAGTAAAATTCACACAGCCTCTTTTATCACAGAATGCACACCCTGCAACAGCGTCTAAAGGAATGAAAGCAAAAATATGCTGCAGCTGCCATGAAGAGGCAGAAATTGAAACTAGCTCCAGATTTAAATTTCAGAGATATTCAAGCATTCTCAGCATTACCTTTTCCTTTTCAAAAATACAGTGCAGGTAAGAGCTCACACTTCAAAAAGCTCAAGTGTTTTTCAGTTTAGAGTTTGGACTCCAGCCTTCTGAGAGACCTTGGCTTTGTAACATCCCAAAATATAGTTCTGTCAAGAATCACATCCTCCTAATGGAAAGTTTTCTCCCATTTCTTCACTCTATAAAGCTGGTCAAAACAAGCCCTATTTTGCCTACAGGATTCATTACTTTGTTATAGCTCTTTACATTAGACTAGATTTTCAAGGTAGCCCTCAGAGAGTCTGTATTTCTACTTCGTAATGATTCTACCATAGGAAAAGTTTATCTAGAAAGATGCCTGGAATCCAATGAGGCCATCAGGAAATTTATTTTTATTTTAAATCTAACTCTCCCTTATAGAGTTATCAGAGGGATATGTTAAGCTTGCTGCGTTCTTTCAATCTTTTGAGTATTACTTTATCCAGTTCCTTGCCCTCTGAGAAGTTAAAACAGTTGGGTTAGTGCAAAGCACAGTTACCAAGCATGACAAACACAACTGAGAAACAAAACTAGGTTTTGGAGTACAGAGCTACTGATCGTTCACTTTGTCACTCAAGCAGATGTCGCCAAAGGTGAGGAGGAAAGCAGCAAGTTTGTCTTGAGAATTTTTTAACTTGGCTGCCAAATCAGGCACCACCTGAATAGCCAGACACTGCACAGCTACTGTTTAATGCTTTTCAAACCTGTCTTCTGCCTCAGGGCTATCAGATGTGCAGCTGAGGTAAAGATTTTTTTCATTGTTATAGGGAATAACTTGAGGACATGCTGCTCACTGCAGTAAGTAAATGGTTGGGCTGCTTTACATCATGAGAGAGCTTATTTAATTTTGGAGTTTAACAATATTATTCCCCTCTTTCCTCTGTTTTAAGGAGAGTTCTGCCCAGCATGGGAACAAGCTGCTAATAAGCAAAGGAGGACTTCATCCCAGATAGCTGTTAGAAATCAGGGTGGAGGTTTATTTAGCCTGAAAGATCCAACCAGAACTGTCAGCCGAACGTATTGCTTTCTCATAATTGTGGCCTGCCATATAGTCCAGCTACCTCTTAATCAGTGGGAATTTGTTTACAGGAGAACTCTCCTATCCCACTTACCAGGCTATCCAATTATCTTCTTGTTTCTAACAGGCATTCAGCAAAGAAGTCTCCAGACCTAAAGAACTGGACGCAGACCCCAGGTCTCTAGTTGGTCACAGTCAGTCACAGTCACGACTTACAGAGCTCAACTAAAAAGTGCATTTCTTGCTCTTGTACCAAGATTTAAGGAAAGAGCACCACACTTTTTACAGATAAGAAATTAATGTAAGCTTCCAGATACATGGCACCAATGGTTAAAAAAAATAGTCAGGAGAACTTCACCTACCTCTCCTAAAAGACATAATGCATCATTTCCTACAGATATCCTTGTGCATGCACCATATATATCTCTACTGTGATTCCACATATATCCAGTAATACAACGCAACCAAAATAAAGCACTAGAAAATTATTCTTGTGTACCTTACAAAGCAATGGAGGATTGACCTTCTGGAGTACTGGGGACACATTTCCATCCATGTGGCTGCTGTAGCTCTGTATGAGCACGGATCCTGTGTGTAAATGAACAAACAGCAAGGTTGGCATATAGAAAGAAAAGGCGTTTGGGAGGGAGAACTACTGTCACTGAGGAACAATTGTCTGAGAATAGCTCCTCCACAAGACTGTAACAATGTAAGGAGGTGTATTTCAGAGTAGAAATATGAACCTTAGTAATATTTTTTTACTTAACAACATGATCTCATTTTAAGAATTCTTGTGTTTGCCTCCTTCCTACTGTGCTATCTAGATAAGATTTTTAGGTTATAAACAACAAATAAATATCAGAAAGCGGAACTGCACATAAACAGGACATAACTTTATTATTTCCCCCTTTCTTCCCTTCCCCTCCCCCTCAGTATTTTCATAGTCACACATTTTCCTGTAAAGTGTAACCATTACTGACCCCATGGTCAATTACTAACAAAATCTCTCAGAAAACCCTACTTAATAGGGAGAAACATGAAAACCTCAAGAAACAAAGGTATCTGATTTCCAAACAGAATGCCTATTTAAGACCAAACCTCATTAGGGACAAGTCCTCCAGGCAAACATCCTCTCATTATTTACTGTCATGGTTTACTGCAGATTCCTTCGTGTAATTCACAGTTGGCTTTTAAATAAATCTCTCTGTATGGTAAATGTGATATTCCTTTATCTAAGCAGCAGGGTTAGCTTAAAACTGAGCAAGACCAACATTTTATATTTTAAAACTCATAAGCAGCTTAGAGCATGGCAGTAATGCAATGACAGGAAGAAAAAGTATGACTGACAACATATGGTTGAAAGGTAAGGTAACTGTGGTTATGCGACATGAAAGTCAGACTGCAAAGCAAAAGCAATTAGCAAACAAGTGATGATAATGGAGAACTACTTATAGTGAAGAACTTCTCTATAGTGGAAGGATGGTTCTGTGTTCTAATCAACAGTTAAGGTTTTAAAGCCCTGGATTTAAAGCTCAGCATCCTATTCTCAGTCCTGATTTCTAGAGGGTCAGCTGGGCCCAAGAGTCTCAAAAGGTCTGAGGTTCACCAGTTGGTGAAATTGGTCCACAGCTCCTACAGCTCAAGTGAGCATCTGGAAATGGGCAAGAGACAGCTGGAGGCTGGAAAGCTGCTCTTTCTCATAGAGCATACTGTGGTTTTCTTGCTTACACTATCCAGAAGATGAAAGTCTGGGAGACTGCCCTTCATATTTTAATCACACCAAAGGGTTAACTATGATTTTGCCTAAGATGAAGCGCGTGACCGTGATTTCCATTTCTTACCGCAATAAAATGCTGAGAATGGTTAAAGGAGCCCAGAGTACCTCACTAATTTGCATCGCTGATTAGGACGGGGTGAAGTTCTCTTCAAGGAGAAAGTAAGTTGTCTGGTGTGATCCATTTCTCTCCTGTAGCTAAAAATTCTTGGGCTGATTCAGCACCTGGGTTGATGAGTTGGCCCCTGGAAGCACTCACCGTGGTTGCTCTTGAGGAAGCCGGAGGGGCAGCACAGAGGAAAGTTTCTCTCCTCACCAGAGGACACACACACAGACCAATGTTTGCCAGGACAATGGCTCCTCCATCCCTTACTTGGCTCAGAACACAGCATCTACCACAACTCATTAAAAAAATCCTGTCTCTTAAATTTCATATTTATCGCTTTGCAGAACATTTTCTTAAACAAACAGCTGATCAGGATAAATAACAGAAGAAGTGAAAACAGTTGTTTTTATCTCAGTGTGAATGAAGATATTAATGTGAATAGATTGCCTTTTTTAGTACACCTATTACAGTGTCACACCCATTCTCTGCTGAATGCATACCTACCAGATGGGGGGTGGGGGGAAGGTGTGTAATAAAACCCCTGGTTTATTAAGCATTTTTTCTATTCTGCTATGTCAGTCCAAATTCACTTGGAATGCAAGAATGATGGAATTGTTCAATATATTGTGTGCAGAAGGTTACGACCTCTGCAGTCAGCCCCTGAAACACTACCGTCTTTTTACTTCTGGGGTAGCTGAAATGAATTACAAGGCAGAGTCGTAAAGCCATAACATTTTACTAAAGCCGAGACATCTGAATATGCAGTATTTAAGCACTTTTGTCTTCTCCTCATTCCCAAATTACTTACAGTCCATGCAAGATGTCAAAGATGAAAGCTTAGCATACAGTTTTTACTGATTATCTTATTTTTGAGCTAGGTCTCATTTGAACAACAGCTTCAATGGGTGACAAGCCTTTTGCATATAATAAAAATGACACTACTGTTGTCTCTTTCCATGTATGTACACAAAAGGATACATCTTAAAATTGTTATTATACCATCAAGAAGAAAGACCTGCATATGATTGGTTTTAATGCTGTGGAGGATATGCCATGCTGTGATACTCTTGTAACCCAGCCCCAAAAACAGATGAATGCTTAGTGTTTGAAAGGGACAGAAGAAATATTGTCAATGAAAATCAAAGACAAGTAAAACTCCACCTGCCTTCTTCTGCACATGAAGATAGGTCTTCTGTTAGCACACAGACTGACCCAGACAAATTGGAACATCTACTGTAAAGTTATCATCATCCTTCTGCATTTCCCCATTAATTAAACACGGGCAAGAGCTCCAAACCATCAGTTATTCTTTTTCCACACAAGCAGCTATATAGCATCAGAAAGCCACTCAAAAGATAACTGACAAACTGAAATTCAAGTTGCTGGAATTAATGATTGCTGGCTCTTATTCAGTATTTTAACACCAAAATTTTAATGAAGCTGCTGTAAACGTGCCCATGGTGCCAACGTTCAGCACATTCCTCTGTTAACACAACAAGTCTAACCTAGGGAACTTGAAGACTTCCCTGGCAAGATCCTCCAAACAGATGCAACTTAAATAATCTTTTGAAAAATAAAACCCTGTTTCTCAATGGTACAGGCCTTGAGGAAAACGCAAACAGCAAAAGGCCTAAAAGTCCAATCTTATCCTCAGCACACTCATGGAAAAGAGCTCTGCTTCCTACCTGGGGAACACCAGGCTGTCCCACTCACAAAACGTTCTCTTTGTTCTCTACAGGAATCGCCTTGCATTGCTGATAACTTGCTTCTTTCCAAGGGTTTCAGGTTTAGGATTCCTTTTGATGCTAGATCCACTGCTGGGAACTGTAAACCACTCTAACTTTGGTGGAGCTGCAATTATTGCCAGCTATTCTGTTATTTCCCGCTAGAACTCTTATTTATGTCACTGTTTCATTTTGGGTAGGTTTCCCCCTTGGTCCCTTCTGATTTCAATCATGCCATTCAGGAAACCTGCAAATCAGACAGCCTGAGAAGCATACAGTATTTTGATAGAGAGAATGAGGAAATCTTGTATATCATATAATATACACAACTGAAATCTCATCAGCCACACCAGTTATCCTTTGTCAGCTCTACCCCCACCTGTGCTGTTGCTACTGAAGTGGCAGCTGCAGTGAGAGTCACAAGAGCACAGATACAGTCTGGTGTGGGGCTGAGGGGTGTCTTGCTCTGCATGCATTTTGGCACCAATGTGCCTGAGGATTTCAGCTGCTCCGAAGCATTTAACTGTTACACCAGCAGCTTAGTTTGGTAATGGTAACCTAAGCTACGAGCAGCAGGGAGGTATTTGTGCTGTGCTTTGCTTAGAGAAGCATTCGGAGCCTGTGACACTGTCTGACACTGACTGATTAAGATACAGGTACTGTGGTGCTGTCAGGAAAGAAGAAAGAGAACTTGCAGTGTTGTTGCTGTTCACAGATCTCCAGCAGAGCAGCAGCAATGCACCAGCACAGAGCAGCACCGTGCTCTGCCACCTCTTCTGAGAATTACTGCCCAGCCAACCCTGAAGCAATTCAGTACACACCACATTTCCAGCACAGCCTGCCCCTCCAAACAGATTCTGAAGGCTATATACCATGGGTGATCGGAGCCTCATGACTGGGGAGGGGATTGTGATGGGAAGAGCCGAAGGAGCTTTGAGAAGGACACAAATCTGAACACTCTAATGAGCTTTATCAGGACACCATTAGGAAGACTGCTACTGCAGCAAACAAGACCAGAACCTAACAGGGAGATAAACAAAGCTACTAAGCTATGCTACAAGTACAGACAGGTCTTCATTTTCTCAATGGGTTTAAAAACTGCCATCTTTAAAAAGGAAGCATTCAAACCTCTCTGAAACCCCTTATTCTGGGTATCCCCAAAGCTCAGTCTACACCACAAGTGCAAACCGTGAAAGGGACTGCTCTGCCAGGCAAAGGCATTTATTACTTCTGTATTCTGCCTTGAGGACAGGTTTTCCAGTTTTACTCATTTAATTCTTTGGGTTTCCCTTGGTAGAAGAGATGGGTTTTTCCCCCACATGCCTTCTCTTAGCAGTGTTATTTCCCTCTTCTGAGGGTGATGCTGAAGTCCTCAGAAACAGTCACGTAAGTTTATAACGAGGGTGTCCAGACTTAGGAATGCCCTTCAGCTCAGATCTACATTTTCTGCCTTTTGGGATCACCTCTCCTCCTTACAGCCTGTGCTGGCAGGAATACAAGCGACAAAAAGAAGTCTCAGCTGTCATCAGAAACCCGAGACCGCTTCAGACTATAATTCTCATTTGTGTGCCAAACCAGGTGTGTTTTTGTCTTCCTTCTGGTGCAAGTGTCCTTGTCGTCCATGCAGCAGAGGCTGGAGGAGACTGGAAAGATTCTGCTCTTCCTTGCACCAGGAAGGAAGCTCCTGGAAGCCCAGGAGCCTCTGCTCTCCATTACAACAGGGCTGTTTTCATCTCAGCTTTCTCAATAAATATTTAGTGGGCAATTCACATTTTCCCTCTTGCTCTGACTAACAGAGTTGATTATTGCTAGGGTCAGGTGATTACATGAGCTAATTAATATTCACAGGCAGCAGTAGGAAATAAGAACAAACCCCATCTCCTCAGCTTTAATTACAATATCAGTGTTACCAAATTCCATGTGGACATACCTCCCAGATCAGCTCCAAACAATTTTGGATGTGTATACTAACAAGATCCACAACATCTTTAACTCCTGATCTTCTGTCATTACAATATAATTACACTAATGCATCTTTACCACACAACACCCGCCAAAAATAAGAACCGTTGAGTACAGCATGTAATTATAGAATAAAGATGTTAATGTAAGCTTCCAGCTTCCAGTGACTCTCAGCATTTTTCTAATTCCATTATTCAACATTCGTTGGCAACTTGACTCCAACCTGCTCCCCTTGTTCTCTATATTTTCATGACATGCAATTCTAGCACTGCAAAGTCCCAGGCAGCATTGAAACCCCAATAGAAATATTGTATAGGATTCAAAAGGTGGCGATAAAGTGGCCAGAGCTATTTGGTTTTTAGCTCTGTGGATATAGGTGAGAAATAGAGAAAGGTGAGACAGGGGAGAGACACTGCAGTTTGCACCTTGTTGAGCTACAGGTCAAAGCCTGAGCCTCGTGTAAACATGACAGAAGAGGTTAGGAGAGATATGATTGGTATAGGCTATTCCCTATCTTAATTAGCCAATCTTAAATGCTGACAGCGGAAGAAACACAAAAAGGTGACTAGTTAGGGAGAAGATGAGCTTCAGCTGGCCTCCATGGCAAAGAGAAATGTCTGTATTTCAGAAGACAAAGAGTAAGCCTGTGGAATAGCCTATTGGAGCCCAAGCCATAAGGATTACCTCTCCTAACCGTAGCTCTGCAAGCAAACAGAAAGACAAGAGTCTTTCAAACACACTGGTGTGTTTGATATTCAGGAATCGACTAAGATAGGAAAGAACAAGATGCATAATATAGAAAGTTCCCCAGAACTTGCAAAGAAGGATTCCTTCTCTGAAAGGCAAAGGCCCTTCTTGAGTCTGTGCCAGGTAAACTGTAAGAAAAGTGCAGCTGCTTCTTGGAGCAGTACTTCATCTCTGCTGATGTTGGAGTGGAAATGAAAATTAAGAGCTGCTAGGCTGCTCTTCATCTCCATGCTTCACCTGTCAGATTTATACCATATGTCTTGGCTGATGTTCTGTCATATCCCAGTTCAGTCTGTTCACCCATTAACTGTTTTGCGTCCCACATGCTCACATAAGGATCATAAATACCTGTTGAAAGGTACAGCCATCACTTCCAACAGAATAAACTATTCTTTTCTCCCCGGAAAAGACTCAAAAATGAAAACAAAACTACTTTAGAATAAGTTTCTTTTTTTCGTTAGCAGCTAACCACAACATGGCAAAGGCAGTTCCTAAGACAAACTCCTTCCCTGACGGTCATTTTGCATCTACTCCTTAAAGAATTACCTTCAGAGACAGATCCCAGTGAGGGAGAGATGAGGATAAGGCAGTTTCAAGTAAGCTAGAAGCCAGCGCATAATTCCATTTGAATCCAGAATTTAGCTCACTGCTTAGGGTGCATGTATAAGAATAGGGGCAATATATATAGTTCATACAGGGAAACAGAAAGAGGATGGGAATGGACAGGATTTATGGTTTCACAGGGGGTCATTTCTAATTTTAAGGAGATTTGTCTGCACTGTTTCTAGGGCAGAAGGCAGGAAGCTCCTAAATGGAGAAGGAAAATATTGTTCTACTTGAACATCACACTGGCACTGTCAGATGATTCACAGGCTCTGGAGAACACAGACATTACCAGCTCAGCACATCTATATACCAATCACCATTTGTCATACGCGAGTACTTCCCACAGTCCTAAAAAAGGATTGGTTTTGTGTATTATTTGCTGGAAACATAACAAACTTCATACTGAACAGCAAAATAAAAACAGTACTTGATTGTTTTATTGAATATTCGCCTATTTACTTGGGAAAACTTCACTTCAGAATTCTTTATGCAATCTAATAAAAGGACCCCCACAGCTGTCTTCTTTTTGGAGAAAAGCTGTCAACATCCAGTACCATTTTCTGCATATTGAGTGAAGTACTTGAAAGTCCCAGTTCCATTTTAATGTGCGAGAAGCTCTCCCATTTGTATGCAGCTGGAGAGAGTAGTTTTATCCTCATTTACAAAAGCCACATGATGGATTTCTTGCTTTAAACGAATACTATCTCAAACTTTTCTCTTTTCCCCCTTCTCCCCCCAGCATACAACTTTCCTCTCTCGTTAGGCATCAGCGTGCTCAAATCAGTGCACAGCATTGACACCTCACTCATTACACAAAAACATCAGCGCCATTTTTTATCTCCCCGCACACGGTCTGCTAGAATAATAAACAGTTAATCTGGGAATTAATATAACTCTTGCAGAACAGTGGGTGGGGAAGCTTCCCGATCCTGCAAACACTTCACCACATACGAATAGTCCTACTGCAGCCAGAAGGCTAACGTTGAGTATTCAATACTCAGTGCACTTCCCAATGTGATTATTGCCATTTGTTTGTTTTCTCAGGTACTTCAGATCAAAGCATGCCCTGGTACAAAGATTCCATAGAAGGACCCCAGGTAAATCTGCCTACCATCAACCTGTACATGCAGGTTGCCATTCTATCTAGTCCACATGGATGGATGTTAATTGTATGCTCACACAAGCACTACATAACTCCTGATTTTTGTAAAGTCTTCTCACAACTGATTTCTGGTGGTTTATTCGAGTTCTTGAACATTTATTGTCATAATGTTTTGAGAGTCATAATTATTTTTATTTACTGCATAAAGAGAAAATTTCACCTTAATTAAACACATACCAGCAATTATTAATCAGAACGCTGATGGCTTTCTTTCATGCACACAAAGGACAGAAGACCATTCAATGGAAACGTAGCAACATTCATAGCACAGTTCAGTGTTAACTCTGATGCAACAAAACATCATTCTTACAGGTATCTGGGAGCATCTTCTCCACACATAGTTACATAATATTTTCAATGTTACTGTCACAAGGAAAGATTATAGCTGTGAATGCAAGGGGAGATCTTCTGTACTAGTCACAAAGCTTAGCACTGTGCACACACCATAACTGAGTGCAGTATACATATGCTTCATCACATCTCCACACTATAAAACAGAGAAATTATACTTAAAAAGCATTTTTCCCCCCTGAAGGTTGTAGAATACTTAATAGCGCCAGTATAAACCATAAACTACCAACAGTTAACTGCCAGCCATTATCAGCTTCCCACTGCAGGTATGCCAGGTATCACAGGCTTAGAAAGATCAACTGAAACTGCCTCAGGTGGTAAATCTCCAAGTACAAGTCTGGAATGGTGCTAGGAGCTCATGAAGCAGCTGGCCTGAGGAGCCAGAGCAACTATGTTGCCACCCCCAGTGGAGGTGCTGTCACTTACATTCAAGATCTGTTCCTCATTTCCGTTTTGAATGAAAGTTAAAACAAAAACACAGAAAATTTTCAAAATTCCTAACAGTAATTAAAACACTGATTTTTATTGTATTTTATTTTTACACTTGAGAAGTTGGGTTATTTTGGTGCTGATTGCTTTTGTCTGAAACAAATGGAACACATTGCTGAAATTCTGGATGAGCCTTTGAAACATTGCAGTGTGAATGTA
Source organism: Excalfactoria chinensis (assembly GCF_039878825.1). Classification (NCBI taxonomy): domain Eukaryota; kingdom Metazoa; phylum Chordata; class Aves; order Galliformes; family Phasianidae; genus Excalfactoria; species Excalfactoria chinensis. The sequence goes on along the minus strand of NC_092835.1, from coordinate 12,165,574 downwards.
ACAGATTTGAGAACCTCAGGGCTCCTGCGGTCTTTTTATCATGTAAAGTAGAATAGGAAGCTCATAAATACAGACATCCACATTTAAACCAGCACTCTTGGTACCAACAGTGCCCAGCGTTGTGGTTGCTCCTGCCAGTCAAGCTTTTCTTGATATACCAGGCTTCCACCTCCATAGGCTATAGGTTGGGACAGACAGATACTGAAATGAACCAATTCTTTACAATGGAGAGGGGAGAGCATGCTGTACAAGCCCCAGTGTGAGCCAGAAACATCAGAAACTTAGAGGTGCTAAATCTACCAAAGATACTTACAAGATATTTGATCTTTGGTTTCAGCTGCAGTTAAGCTGCAGGCAGCCCGCAGGGTGCCTTGGAATCACAGATCTGTAGCAGAGCAACAAGTAATGGAGATGTGCTTGTGCTCTGGGGGCTCAGGGAGAAGACCCAAGGAGCTTCCTGAGAAATAAATTTTGCTTTCAGTAACATAGTTTTCTAATTAAGCATTGCTTACTGGAAAATTTCTGCCTTTTTTATCTTAATCTTTTTAAGCTATTGTATTGTGAGATATTGTCTGTGTTTCACGTGTAGCTGCATTTCCCTAAGTTCAGCAGTATGCTGGAGTGCAGGGGAACATATCGTCCTTACATGGGGATCTGTAAAATCCTTTTGGTTACTGCAAGATCATCAGCGCTATGGGAAGGACTACTTCAGTGGCTGAGAAGTTTCTGCATACATTATGTCACATACATAATGTGACTATTCCATATTAAATTGTTTTATTCCATTATGGCACATGAGTGCATTACAGAGTAGCTGTTGTACTTTTCTGTCTCATCGGGAACATTTATCACTACGATGAGCATACTGCATTGACTCCAACTAAGCCCCAGACCCCCATTGTGCTTGGCGCTATAGCAACGGATGGTAAAAGGCAGTCCTTGTTCCTAAAGACGTTTCTGTCTAAATGGACAAGGCATTGCCAGAGATTTCTCTTTTATTCTTCAGTTCATAACAGTTGCAAAACAACTTGGACAGCATCAAGAATTACAATGAATAGATTGTGATGACACCACCTGTAGGACAAACCCGCAAGTAGGTGGGAGATCCCAAGCTGGTAAAAGACCGTGTGCAATCCTGACCCCAGAGAATCAACATGGAAACTCCTATCAACTCTTAAAAGGAGCTAGGATTTTCCCTCTCTGTACCCACTTCACCAGATATACATCTATCTATATGGCACGATGAGTGTCACACAGTGATAATTCCAAATTAGCTTGGTACTAAAAGCACAGTTGCAGTATTGACCAGTTGTTCCTATCAAGAACTATCTGGGAAATTAGAAACAGAGCTTATAAATGGAAGTATCTCTTCTTCTGATATTAAGGAACTTGCTATGTTCTACGTACTATTCACTTCCATCGCACAGCTTGCCAGCCCTAACAGGAGACTCAAGTAACTATTTTTTTAATCCTTTCTAAAAGACACAATGCACATTAAAGAAGAGATGGTTATGACTTCATACATGCAGGTCTGTTTTCTGAATGTTCTGACTATGAATGTAACATAACAGAAGTCTGAGTGATTCTTGTTTTGCACCTGCAAGTTTATCACAGAATTAACTATTATTTAATTGTTATTGTGCAAAACAAGCAGTAGCACCTCAGTAATGGTATAACCACCTCAGCCAAAAGAGGAATAAGCTTTTACTTAATGTTCTAAAAATACAGTTGAGAAACCTTCAGTCTCAGACCGTATGATAAAACAGACCTTGTTGGCTGAGCAGATCAGCAGCTGCTGCTGTTCAGGCGCCTTCACCCTAACAGTGTTCGTCTTTCTTTCCACCAAATTTAGAGATGATGTCAGTGCAGCCAACCCTGGGAGTTCAAAAATCAGAAGACAAACCAAAATAGAATCACAGGATTGATATCAAAGCTATGAAGGGTATTGAAACTGCAGCGTACAATTTGGGGGGGGTCAGTCTTTAGATTTTTTAATTCATAGGAGACACTCTTCCCCCTTCCAGTTGTCTGCTCAGTTCTGGCTGTCTGATATGCCCTATTTCAAGACTGAGTGGCAATGCAGGATAATGGGAAGCACAAAGGATTGGGGATCTATTTAAAGTTTATTTAAAGTTCAATTCTCCATCGTATGTGAAGCCTAAGTCCTGCAAATACCTTATCTGAATGCTCAAGCTGATTCATGCAAGCAGCCCGGTGGAAAGCAGTAGGGGTCCTCTCATACTTGAAGTTTGTCGCTTACGTAAGTTATTATTATTGCACTTCAGAAATGTTACCCTCTGCCAAGTTAATAAGAAACACCTAAGAATGAATTGAGTGTCACTGACTTTCTCTGTGATTTTGGGCAAGTCCTGTATAATTTTATATCCCAGCTTCCTGCTCTTCATGAAGAGAAGTTCACATTTATCTCTACAAAGTACTTGGAAGCTCCAAACAAAAGATAATACAATTAAGAGAATAAATAGACTGCATTCTTCCAGTGTAAACTGAATCCTAGATAACACAGCTGGAAAGAAGGCTTAAAAATCAGCTAGAAGTCTTTCACAATTTAATTTCTAATAAAGTCAAACCCATAGAACTGAACTTGAGCCACTACAGATCAACAACTAAGAGAAAGGTCTCATCTTTCTCAGTGCTGAGAAGACTGTATTTCTCATTTCATAGTGTGGAACTTCAGCACTTCAGAAGTATAAGGAGGATCCATTTCTAGAAACTGCAGTTCCTCAGACCTAGCATTCCTCATATTGAAGTTTACCAAGATCTAAAATGTCTTCAATTTTTTCTTGCTATACAATATGTAGAATTTTAACTGGATTTATATTTAACTCCTCCCAATTTGGATTTATTCTGAATGTGAATATTTTCTGATGTGTTAAGATAAAACAGCTTGTTAGAATAGTACTCACTAAAACTAATGGAAGGCTTTCATCTTTTATTAAGCATTTGAAATGACTAAATACTACTCCCAGAATGGCTTAATTTGAAGAGGCAAACTGATATATTTTGTTAATTAGACCATTATAAAACTCATTTAGGTGTAAATAAGTCTAGGTCATTAAATCTTAATGTACAGCGTCAAAGTGAAACTTCAGTTTTCACACTTTCTATTAATGTTAATTTATGACCCTAAAAATTAATTTTAAGTAGAATTAACATCAAAAGAAAGTACTTCACCCCCTCCTCTAGTTAAGAAAAAGAACGTATTGATAGTAATGAAAGCATCATTCCTGCTCTGCCCTCCATTTATACATTACCTCTGACTACAAGAGCTTGTTAACACTTAAATATAAAATACAGATAACTGGTTTCAAAATATCTATGTGAATACACCAAAAGCACAGGGGAGAAGAAAAAAAAAAAAAAAAAAAAGCAAACATTGATAATCAGTGACACAGTTACTAATTTTCATGATACCAAGGACAATCTACTGCAGTGAAATAATGCAATTAGTCCAACACATGATTAGGCACAACCAAAAAGGAAATACCAAAATGCTGAAATCTTGTAGTGATTCTCATCTGCAATACTAATAGGGAACAGCAATAGTAGGGCAGCACAAACCTAGGCTGCAGCAAATGAGAACAAGCCCAAATGCAGCAGCTGTGGATACAGAAACAAAGGAAGAAAGACCACTTACCTTTGGAAGACCTCAGATTAGGCAGAGATCTCCAGTGAGATACCCTCACCCCCCACTGCCAACCCTTAAATGAGGTCTGGGAAGGGGTTCATCCTGGCTCCACCCCTTCCAGTCACTCAGGTACATTGCATGCACCTGAGCTCCCCCAGGTTGGCCCTGCCTTCCCACCAGGTGCTCCATCACTGCTTCAAGCCCTGACTTAGCATTTCCACTACACCGTCACAAAGTTGTATTTTCAGTTTCTCAGAACTTTACAAAACAGGAACTATTTGGACTGAAAGTTTCCAGGAAATTTCAAAGGCACTCAGGCTGATTTTAGAAGTTTCTAATAAAAAAACAAACAGAAAATTGTCAGAGAAATTCAGCCACTTCTATGAGCAACTTAATTTGTCTTTTCTTACCTTCTAGAAAACAATCTTTTCACAAGAGTGACAAGTGTTTCACTGAAAGACTGTATTAAATATGGATGTTCTTGCACAGATATCAGCAAATTGAGGGTAGATGCAGATTTTAGGCTTGAGAAACAGTTTTTTTCACTCTGTGGGTGTTGAGACACTGTAACACATGGCCCAGTGAAGTTATGGATGCTTCATTCCTGGAAGTACTCAAGACCACGTTCAATGGGGCTTCGATGGACCTGGTCTACAGGAAGATGTCCCTGCCTATGGCAGGTGGGTTGAACTAGAACTTTAAATGTCTCATACACCCAAACTGTTTTTCTATTCTAGGATAAATGAAGCATTATTGCAGCAAAACAGGAGTGACTGCTTCCACTGTGCATGTTCTTTAGAAGTGTATGGCATATACAATCAAGCATGACACAAGAAAATTCAAAGAACAATGAAATATACCTCAGGGAGCCACTATGTATTCTAATGGCTTTAGAGAAGAAAGACTAATTGCTTTTGCACAATGCAACTGTTATATTTCTATCATTGCTCTTAGTTTTTTGTTTGGTAAAGATCTAATGCAGCCCACTTAAAGAAACTTATATTAAAAAGCAGGTAATTAAGGATTAATCAATTGGAAATTATTGGACAGTCTGAATATATTTAGGTTCCACCATTTTAGCTATGCTTACTTGTTCCTACTGATTTTCTGTAATATCAGCAATAGACTAGAATTCTTGTAGCTGGCATCAAGGTGGTGTAATAACAATGCTGTTCTAGCTCCAAGTGCAAAGCACAGCACTATATGGGCTACTGTAGGAAAGTTAACTCCATCCCAGCCAGATCTGGTACAGTTCTTTTGGCAAACATAGTCAAGCTTGATGCATTAAAAACATTTGTTTTTACTGAGAGCATAATGATGTCATTTGAAGTGGTATACTCACCACCTCAACGTGCCCTCCGTGAGATGAGTGAAATCAATGGAGTTAACAGAGTGAAAAAGTACATCAGTTGGTGAGATGGTCGTGGGTTTGTTACATGCACAGTGAATTAGGAGGTAAAAGCTGCAGCTGAAAGACTCATGTCCCCAGCTGACTGAAACACCTCATGTTAACAACGTGAATAATCTGTTTGCAATAATAAAAAAGATGTCTTAATGATAAGAGAATAATTACATAATTTTCTTTTTAGAAAAAAAGGGCTTTCCTGATTTCCTTTTAGAAAACTCACAGAATTTCCTAAAATTAAAACTATTGCTGTCTTGGAAATTCTCTTGGTTTTCAGAAATGTTTTTACTTATCCAGTTAACTAGTAGAGCTGTGTGACAGACAGGCTGCAATCAGTAGTCTAATATGATCAAATTTGACATCATCTATTGCTTTCTAAGGTGGCTTTTTGACAGATTACACTTGGTGTACAAAAGTCCAGGTGTAGGTTCCTGGATTATATGATCTTCCTTTATAATTGATCCAAAATAATCTTTAGCTTGAATTTGCTTCCTTGCTAAACCTGAAACAAGTGAGGCTGCCACTGAACTGTTGACACACTGAGATCAAATTTCTTGTTACTTAGTACACTGTAGAGTGCTTAAATGAGAATTCTCTGCTCCCCTTGGACAGGTGAAGATTGATTCCAGCAGTCTTGCAATCAGACTGTAAATCAAGGAAGTTGAGAATGACAGCATTTCAGTGGTACGACCAAAAGAAGAGCCAGATTATTCTTTGCCAAGCTATATGACTATGGAGATCCATTCTAACATTTCTTACTCTCTTACTACTTCACTATTGATAGTGTGGCTGGATTTGTAATACCATTAGGCTGTGATGCCAAGAGCAATCCTTTTAAAGGGTGTGACACTGAATACAGTCTGTGGCAAATGATGCCTTCAGTTAGGAAGTATAAATGTGACAGAACTCTTCCAGAATGTTTTAAAGAGAATGTCTTGACCAAAAAGCGACAAAAGAGAAATCACTGCTATGTAACACAGCACTGAGACAGAAAAAATCCCAACTGAAAATTCCTTTTCATGCAATGATTGATCTCACTTTCATTTAAAGTACTGCAAGTCACAAAAAAATCACTGAAATCAGTTGGAACTACAGCCCTTTACATTAGATGTCATAGGTATAAAAAACATTTTAAGATGTTTTTACTAGGTCACTTAGCTCTGCTCCTTAGTTTCATTGTGGCTCTAACATTTATCAGCCTTGCTTGTCCAAACTAACTCTTAAAATAGAAATATGTAGTGAAGTTTGACAGAAATGAGCATACTATGTTGGATATTCTAATAACAAGAAATACAGAATTTGCCATAATGGGTCCATCTACTATTCCAGGGCTCCTCTTATACTTTATATGACCATAAAACATCTAAATGACAGTACGAAAAAGATAGAAGTGCTCCTGCTTCATCATATTTCTGAGTCATGAAATTTGATCATCTGTACAATCATAGCTACAAATAGTAAACGTAAATTACCCAGCCCTATTACATAAGGGCACCTTATCTGTTTTCTGTACCACTGAAAATTCTGTGGACTACCTATTCTCTAGATAAAGTATTTCCTTTTATTTGTCCTAAGTTCACTGGCCACCACTGCATGAGATATTTCTTTCACTAAAATATGGAATGCGGAAAACACCCCTATTGCCCTTCTGAATACTGGACTGTTTTTCAATTGCTTCCTACTCCTCCCAAAGAAAACCACTAAAAGATGAGAATCTCACTGTCATGAAATGGTAAAGACAGTTCATATCTTTTAAGTGCTTTTAATGTAAGTCTCACTAACTTTGCTGCATTGTTATGAGATTTCAGAGACAGGCTGTTCTATATTCCAATTATCTCGATCACAATTAGGAACAGCTGTACTGGAATGGAAAACACAGCTCTTGAAAAGCATCTGTCGTATCAACATGGTGTCATGAAAGAACTATAATACATGAGGAATTCCATCCTGCTGGTTATTATACTGATTTGCTAGAAACCTGGCCTCTTCTTTGTTTTTGGGTGGGTTGGATTTGTTGTGGTTTTGTTGCTATAATTTAAGAATACACCACAAAGACACAATATTATTTTCACGGGGTTTTGTTCCTCCAGAATTCATTTTACCTGGTCATAATTCAGGATCTCTAAAAATGCATCTCCAAGTGTGATCCAGTTTTCTATTGTTATGTTGCAAATAGATGAAATTAAAATAACACTGATGAGATTGACAATATTTTGTGTCACCGCTGGTTCACTGATCACTGTATTCCACTACAATCTGTATGCAAGGCCTTCAACACCGCACGTGTATAAATATTAAATTTAATGCAATTAAATGATGACATAGAAATATGGAATAGATAATTAACAATTGAGCAATTATTACCGCTTCTTACAAGTCACAAATTATTCTATGAGGCACTAAAGTCTTGCAAGGCAAAATTCAATGCCAAATTCTAAATTAACTAGGTACTTGTAAAATCACAGACTACCTTTTTCATCTCCTGTTACTATAGACTGTTTTTAAACTTCTCAGCTAGTTTTTTCCTGATCAAAAGAAAAAGTAGTTTAAAGGAAAGCTTTTCCTCTGCCTTTAATGGTCACCTTTAAGTGAATATTTGACTGATGGGACCTAGTCAAGTTTTACATTTAAGAGACACTTAATGAAAAGGTACATCACTCTTAAATGGTCCTTAATTGGTTCGTGTGATGTCTGTGTTGGTACTTAGCAGAGGATTGAGTTTCACACTGAAGGTTTATTTCTACTAACCTTTCACTCATGCCGAGTATCCCTTTCTCCCTTGTGCATAGCCTTATTGATTTTTCCCAGAGTAATTTTCTTTCTCAGTTCTACAATTCTAAATCTTTTTCTCTGTAGTTTTTATAAAAGAGCGAAATCATTTCTTCTAGATCTCTTATATCAAGTAAATTAATTTTAACTTTCTTTGTTTTTGCTTCTAAGCTATAGCAAGCTATCAAGAGCATCTAACATTCACTGTTTCTGTCCTGTATATAAACTTTAAAACAACACATTATGCCCTTTCAAATGAAATTGCCAGTATTTCCCTGACATGTTAAATTAGCCCATCATCTCAGTAACTCCTTTAATTATTGGCAATGCCTGTGGGCCAAATGCCATCTTATTTGCACTGCAGTTCTCTTATAACCCTGAAATAGCATTTCTTGATTTTTCTATATATTGTTTCAGTTACTACTACGAGGGATGCTTCAAAAGCAATGCCTCCTATTTTATTATGTTGGCCCACAATGCCAGAGGAAAATGTTGGTGGTATGACAGTAAATGTTGAACCTTCCCACCAATACTCCATTAGATTTTCTTGCTGTGTAACAGATGGCAGCAGAGGGGCAGTCAGACAGAATGGCCTCTGACACAGACGTGCGTATGAAGCAAAGATGTGTCACTGAATTCTTCCGTGCAGAAAAAAATGGAACCCACTGACATTCATCAATGCTTGTTGAATGTTTATAGAGACCAAACTATTTGCTCTTTCTAACAGTCTTAATTATGCTGTTTGTATCGGTTCTAGCTCCCAAGGAATTAAATACGAGGCATTACTTTCAGAGCAACCTATATACTTTCAATCTACTACCCACAACTGTAGCACTGAATAAAAAGAGGAAAGAAATACCAGTAAAAGTATTATTCTACAAAACCTAAAGGTGAGGTACATTTTTCAATGTATTTCAACAATTATTGACTTGATACAAAACTGAAGTGCCTGACCTAGGCTTGATTTATCACAGATTAGTAGAGTTCCTCTTTTGAATATAACAACTAGCTTTTGTACATAAAAATTATTTTTCAGTGGTAAGGTACAATGTCTGTTGGTGAATTATTATCTCTAATCCCAGGAGCAAGAACAAAATCTTGTGTAGCATCTCTACCTTCAGGACATAGACTGGGACTTCATGGGCAAAAATAAGTAAGAAACACTGGTCAGAAAATTCAGGTTTAGAGTCATGTTTCACTGAAGATCTTATAGACACATGGACAATACTGCATACTTGATCTAAAGGAAGATGTTATAATGCTGCAACTGCTACAATGATCCCACAGAAAAGGCATTTTCTATGCATTAGTGTCAAAAGAAGCCCACCTCTTATGATTCGACCTAATATGCCACTGAAAATGTTTGACATTAGTGATCAAATGGCCACATAACTGGTAAGGAAGAATAAAGATAAGTCATCCCATCCTGACCAGAAGTCAGGGAGGTTGCACTGCAGACTGTGTATCACTGAAGGACACTTGAAAAGGGAGTAAGAAAACACAATGAAAACAAGGAAAACAAAGCCCAGTATGAGACCAAAGAAAACCAACCAGCAGAAACCACTACTGAAACATCAAGAAACAACCTGCTCTCACAAACTTACTTGACATATATTCCCACTAATTATACTGATGTAAGGGAAAAAAACCTGTGACATTAAGGAAGACTAATAACAAAGCACAGAATTTAAAGCAATCGCTGTCCCAAAGCAATAATATGTTGAAAGAAAATTCTATGAAAAAATTACTTTTCAAGGTGGTATGAGCTACCACCTCCCTCATTTTAACTCATCCATTATTACCAGCATATTAATTGAATGGTACATGCACCGAACAGTTGTCCTGCAAATTGCCTTTGCTTTACCAAGAACCTAATGAATTAAAATTTCAAACATTCAGACAGTTTTGGAGTTTCCCATATGGGTAACAGTTAAATATTCTAACATCCAATGATCCCACATTCAGTGCTTTTCATTTAAAAAATGCATCAACACCATTCATTACCTTTACAGAATGCAATTATCTCTGAAAAGACTGTTTTAAATATTCCATGCAATGAGGGCGAAATATAATATAAAGTATACCGAGAACACAACGTACATGTAAGTTTCACATCACAGATTATAGTAACTGCAATGCACCATTCAATCACAGTACTGACGTAATGCTCATTACTGATCTCTGTAACACTCACCACCACAACACTTGGTATTCCCAGCAACCAGGAAGAAATATCTGGGTTGAAACCAGCCCAAGCCTGTTGCTCTTTTTGTTGAAACTCTTTTTGCTAGATACCTAATCTCTATGCCTTATGTTTGGCTAAGCAATGTACTCACCTCTCACGTGCTTGTCAGGCTATCTCAGCAATAAACATTTACAACACTTATGAAACAACCAATTGATTCAAACAACAGACACAGCTGTTTATTCAAAGTTAAGGCCACCCTCATGTCCCCTTGTACTGTGGTAAAGTCATCTTTCCTTGCAACAGCAGTGGCCAGTCACACCCTGCTTTATTCTCTGGGCATCTCCCTTGCCCATTTCCACCGAGTCTCATTCCACTGCAGGACTTTACTGGCCACTCTTACCCCCAGTAAAGTCTAGTATTACTTTTAGAGCTCTCTGAGTCTACGGTTGTTTTTGATGAAAAAGGTTAACTGGGAAATTAAGAAAAATCAGTATTAAAACTTTTTTTTTTTTTTTTCTAATGCATGCCACAAAAGAAAAATAATACATATGTAGAGCAATAGAACCAAACATTAGAAATGGGATATGGAACGCCATGTCAGAGACTGCTACCAGCAAGTAAATCAATAAAATATAAGTGATTAGATTAGTAATAAAAGTGGTAACTGTTCAAAATGCTTTTCATTATTTTAGTTCCGTTTAAACAACTATTTTGTGGTCATTCTACTAATTCTCTGACCGATAAGAATAATTTTCATTGCAGTATGAGTCTTGTCACTTGAAATATGGCATTAAGAGGAAGAAGAGAAGGAGTTGAGGAAATGTAAGTGTATCATTTTGGAAAATTATAACTACCTCCTCCAGCAGAAAGTGTCACGATTAAGTACTAATGATCACTTTGAACCATTACTGTGCGCGCTCATCTGCCAGCAGAGATTTAAGCCACTTTCATGTCATGCAACAGTAAATTATTCTGGCAATTCTATTAGCAATTTATTTTCCAGATCTCTCTGTTATATTTGAGGAAAAATCACTTTTCTTAATCAGAATTACAATTTTAAATAATCTTGTATGGTTTACTTAATAGAATATGATAGTCTATTATGCCAAAGCCTATTGAGAATTTTTAATCAGTTGATCATTAACCCAACAGACTTTAATACCTCAGACAGAACTGTTCGTGTCTACTGGGGGTGAATGCAGACGCGTTGCATGTGCTATAAATCCATAAATTAAAAACCTGTTTGAATCTGCTTAAAACCTGTTACAAAAGCTGACTGAAATTCTCTTCCTGGGGAATTCCAAGTTGATATTTTACCTTCCATTCATTTCACTGTGCAAAAAAAGAGATCTGAGTGTTCCCCTAAGAGACTTAAATACAGTGACATGACAAGAGATATCTGAAGGAGTGAGTAATTGACTGTGGAAATTTTCACCTGGTTTAAACTCATTGTGTGTTAAAAGCAACTGAAATGACAGGAAGTGTTAATGATATTAAAATAAATGATTGTGAAATGTGAGAGAATGAAAAGCACACTCACAATCTGCATTGGCAGCCTTGATATGAAGGCTTCGTTCAAACCTCCCAAGCCACTATTCATAGCTATTGCTCCTTGTTATGTCATTGACTGGGAAGAGATTGCCTCTGTCATCTCTGCAATTCTTCCACAGCCTATGGCTGTAGGCTGCTATTAGGATCGGTGCCAGATAAAGCAAATGCATTTACCACAATCTCTCTACAGAGGGCTGATATCCTAGGTCCCTAAATATCCTGACAATCCTCTGATGAGTCCTCTCCAGTTTGCCAGCATTTCCCTTGACCTGAAGGGCCCAAAATCAGATGTGATATTTGAGGTGCAGCCACAACAGTAACGAGATGACATACAATATAGCCCAGTATGTGATTTGCCTTATTCACAGTAAGAGGGCACTGCTTGCTCACATTCATTCTTGCATCCCTTATAACTCCAAGTTTCCAGCAGGGCTGGCTGTTTCTTAGTCAGTTGGATCCCAGTCTTTACCAAGGCATAATGTTTTTCCATCCCACTACAAACTTTGATCTTCATTTTGTTGATCTTTATGAAGTTTATGTTGGCCAGATTCTCAAGCTTTTCTGTATCCCTTTGCACCGATGTTCTAACTTTTGCCACAACACACCTGCAATTTAGGATCATCTGCAATTTGGCCAACTGTGTATTCACTTGCTTCATAGAATCACTTAGGCTGGAAATACCCCTAAGGTCAAGTCCAGACATCAAATTAAAACAACCGAGACCACCAATAAACCTAAGCACTATGTCCACACATATCTTAAATACTTCCAAGAATGGTGAATCTACCACTTCCCTAACGTCCAGACGACCAATTAAGATACTTCAGGTGAACAGCTTTAGTATTTACCCCTGCATACTCTCACAATAAAGCACTGGTTGACCCCTTTGGCCTGATGGTCTAGCTAATTTACAGATCCTTAAGCTACCCAATCATTCAGCCCCAACTTTATTTTCCAAATGTTCTTACTGTGAAAATGAAGACAATACAAAAAGCCTTTCTCAAGTCAAGTTATGGCATACCCACTACTACTCCCTTTTCCACCACTGCCTATTTAGGTAAGTAGTTTTCAGGCTGGTACAGTCTGATTTACCATTCTCAAGTCCTTGTTGACTGCTCCCAATTATTTTCTTGTAATTCCTTGTTTTTGAGAAAGAAAACCATCTCAGAATAGCTACTGCATCTTTGTTCAGCCCCATCCTTGTGCTCTGCAGGGCTGGATTCTAATCAGTACTTCAAATGCTCTCAGGTAAGTTTTCTAATTATCAGATTGCTGACCATTCTGGTCTCTTCACCTGACTTGTATTCATTCTGAAAAAGTTCCCTGATGAAATTTTCACGATTTCCTACATGCTTCAGTTTGAACAATCTTTTTCCTGATAAAAACGTTTATGGAAAAAAAAAAAAAGGATTTTTGCTGATTATTATGATAATGATATATCATAATCTATCATATTTATTAACTATTGATAGCATTTAACAATGCAAGTGAAGAAACACAAAAAGACAAAGAAGAAATGGCTGTCTAAATCTAACGAACACCGTTTCCTGTATCTAGTAAGGGACAGTAGCAACATCTCTAGTATGTAAATTTATGCCTCCCTATATGCGTACGCAAATTCTGTTCACAGCGTATCGTATTCACATATACACATAGAATTTCTCAATCTCGAATGTGCTCGGAGTCATAGGCTACCCCACCCAGCTCCAGACAGTTGCAGATATGTCAAGGTGTACAGAAGAGGAGCTTGGGGAATAATAACATGATGAAAAAAAAGCATATAAAGGTCTTTGGTTAGGCAGCAGGCAAACATGCATTTTCAGTATCGTAATTTTGGAGACAAGTAACTCAGACCCACCTGCTTCCTGAAGCTTGCCAGACCACTGCAGTTATTTTGCACAATTCTGTCACTTCAGCAAGCCAGCATGCAAATCCTCTCTGTTGCACCTTATGTGGACACACCTGCCCCGTTCAATGTCAAGACAAATCTGAGCAATGAGAGTTTCCTGTGGTTAAAAATAATAATAAAAAGGGGCTTAAGGTTCATTTCTCTGCCTTTAGAATGCCTTTCAAAATATCTCCTGTGGCTGTCTCAAGTTCGAGTCAAGTTTTGGGTTCAGAGGAAAAAGACATAATTACAAAGCATACTGCAGGAAAATAGAAAGGCCTCTACATTATTTCTTTAATTAATGCTTTTCGGTAACCAATAACTATTCAATAGTATTAAAATGTCTATTTTGTACTCTTATTCCAGAAAAAAACAGGTTGTATGCTGAAAATCCTTCCTTGTAATGAAAGTTTTAATAGCCCAGTTATAAACCTCAGACCTGAGTTTATAGGGCAAACAGATCTTTCCTACAGCTACACAAACACAACTGCTAAACTAAAACAAATCTTATTTAATATAAAATTGTATCACAAGCATTAAATACACATTAAATGAGCTTTTTAAGGCTTTTATTTTCCTGTAAGTAGCAGATGTTATGAATAACAATCCATAATATCCTCTGAATTCTAAAAAAGTGTATTCCATAAAGCTTTCATTTAAATCTTTAACAGAGCTCAAACACACTGAGTGGTGATAATGGTGAAATACTACAGGTAGCAAACCATTAGAATTAATTGAAATAAGATTTGATCTTTTAAAAAGACCTCAGATCTCTTCACAGCAGTTTAAATAAGCCAAGCAAAATGTAGCTACCTAGTGAAATAGCAGTTTCTGCTCCATGAACTGAACTGTATGTAAATTATATGTAAAAACAAAACAAAACAAGCAACATCTGCCCTTTAATAGGCCAGATGATTTAATATGTTCCTCTTAAGAAAAAGAGACTCAGTAGCAATGGCCTTATCCTTTTTATCACCACAGTAGCTTGGGAAAAAAGGAAAAAACAACAGAAATAAAATTTAGGTTAGAGGGAAAATAAACATCTTTAAAAACATAGTCCCAATAGATCTTAGTTTACAGTGGATCAGTAGTGTTTAAGGATGAAGACAAGAGCAAGCTATTAAGTACTTCAATAAAAGTCAATTAACCACTCAGGTCTTGTACCGCAGCCTTCTCTGCCAACTATGCAACATGTACAAGAACAGAATTAAGGGTTAAATGAACCCTGTGAGAATAATTACCCACTGAGACAAAAACAATCAGCAATGAATATGTAAAAGCAAATCTTGTGCTATTTTGTGGCTTTAAAAAATGTGTTGTACAATGTAATAGAATATGCTTCCCAGTCATCTCCAACTAACATGCTGGGATACTTCTGGAAATATAGATATAAGGTATTTTTTTAAGTTGGAATATTGTATACAAATGATGGCTTCTTCAATATAAGTCAGTGAAAAAAATCCAAACTCTTGGAGACCAGAAAATATGAGGGCTGTTCTGAAAGTAATGCCTGCTATTTTGTTATGTTGGCCCACAGTGTCAGAGAAAAACGCTGACAGCATGGCAGTAGAGGCTGAACCTTTCCACCAACATTCTCTTACTTTTTTTTCTGCAGTTTCACATATAGCAGCAGAGGGGCAGTCCGACAGAATGGCCTTTGACATGGAAATGCACATGAAGCAAACGTATGTCACTGAATTTCTCCATGCACACAAAAAAAATGGCATCCATTGACATTCACTGATGTTTGCTGAATGTCTATAAAGACCAAACAGTGGATGCAAGCATGGTGAGATGGTGGCTGCTGTGTTTCAGCAGTGGTCAGATTTTTACAAGTGCAGCATGCAGGCTCTTGTTCATTGCTGCCAAAAATGCATAGTTAATGGTAGTGACTATGTTGAAAAATAGTATGTTGTAGCTGAGAATGTGCTCTACCATCAGATATAGTGCTATTGTGCTCTTTGCACCAGTGGTTTCCATGGAATTAAATAGGAGGCATTACTTTCAGAATGACCTAAGTATTTTGCTTGTTGGAATTTTAACATGAAGATATCAGTTTAAAGTTACTGGACTGAAATGTACTGCAAGAAACCTAATGCTTTCAGTAAGTGTTTTTGAAATACTTTTTGTTTAAAGATAAGGAGAACAGTATAAAAGAACTCTGTTGCAGAGCAATTAGCTTCAGCTGTACATCACTTCATACACTAATTCTACACCTAGCATTTGCAAGCAGCATTCTCAGGAAGTCACAGCTCTGTCAGACCTGATTCTGTTACGGGTTCTATTCCACAGAGCTTATTCAAAAATCAGCCACAACATGAGCACGCTCTTTCAGTCGCAAACAGATCTTCTAGTCTCAATACAACAGTGCTTTAACTTTGCAGAACAATACTATAGGATAAAACATAGAAATAAATCTGACTACAAGATGAAATAGTTGAAGCAGAATTTCATTACATAGCCACTCGATTAACACTGATAATTATTGTGATGGGATGTCCTGAGCACAACATCTGGTTTGGAATATGTTACCAACTCTAGGCATTTCCCACCTTCAGTACCTTTCAGTGCCTCAAATTAGCATTTCACCAAATATTTACCACTTGCACCCTTAAAATTCTCTTGAGACTTAACTGGGCATTGGTAGACTGCCACCTGCCAAGACCCTAACTTTCCAATTCATCACACCCTTGGATTTCCACTTGCATTTTCACCTGTGCCCTCCTCACATCTTTGATTGTTTCTGGATTTGGTAATACACTTAAGTGATATTTTATCTTCTAAGTTATCTGTGGTCTGAATCTAAATTCTTACCAAAGGTTGGAACAAGATGATATGGAAACAGAATTTATGAACCAATTTAAGTATTTGCTTCAGTGTTTCAAAACAGTCAAATTCTTCTCTAAGCACTTCTGAAGGCTTATTACTCACCACTCATGCCTGAAAATGATCTGCACAGCCATCTATTTATGATCACACTGCAAACACCTCGGCACTCAGAGACTGCACAACTAAATATACACTGTAGAGCAAATAGACAACAAGAACACTGTAATTAAAGGAAGTTAATATTGTATCAACTTTTACTAATCTATTGCTTAGTACAGCAATAAACACAGGACTCATGTGCCTACATAGTCCCTGCTGTTGAAACAGGCAAGTCTCACTTCATACAAGAACAGTTTGAGACTCATTTAGAAAAGTGCATGTGAATGAACTACTGGAGTGAATGTTTTGCTCCTTTGCAACTGAAGTACCAACCATATTTTTCCCTCAGATGTTTCAATGTGATCTCTGTTTTCATTAATACTTTTTGTCATTCCTACTTATTAAATCAGTTACACCACACAAACATAACTGAAGGAATCAACTTCTTGACATATATTTCTTCTACACTTTGTAGAGTTAATGAAATATAACATAAAAGGAAGAGAAATTTAAGGTCCTTTCCAAACCCAACCATTCTACAATTCTACAAAGACACATTCTGAAATAGGTAAAAGTTTGGAGTACATGCACCAAATAGCACAGATTGATTGATGGCTACATGACACAAAGCACAGCTTGTTCCTGTTTTGACTCCTGATCCTTGGGATTCTCTTTGTAGCCTGTATTTGAGTTATCAATTAGCCATTTTTAATGGATAATTATTGTGCCAATGAGTATTTGCAAATGCTCATTTTTTTCCTTTGTAGTTACGTCTCTGTAGTGTAATATTATAGCACAGAATTCGTCACCTGTCACAAAATTACCCTGCGGTTTTAGAATTTATTATGGTTGACTTCACTTAGGATGTATTTCACCTGAAGAATTTTAAAGGATTAGGGAAGATCATGAAGGTGTTAATAAATCCAGTACAGTAAACCTCTGACATAGAAGATTAGCTTTTGTCTCAGTCTAGATGTAGTAAGTAAAACACTGCTCTGGGTAATACTTGCACAGGACTCAGCAGGGAATTGGGCTGTAATTAAAAGAAGCACGTGACCCCTGTAAGAAAAACAGTGAAAGCAAAAACATCCGCAGTTTTTCTTTGAACAGCAAGATTCTGGAAAAGACATAAAATAATGGAGAAGCGTTTTTAAAAATCTTGCAAGTTCTTTTTTCCAATTAATAGAATGGAGAATTTATCGTTTGGTTTTATTTTGAAAAGAAAGAAATCGAAATATGACTCCATTCACTTTCAGAAAGTGCTGTCAGAGATTGGGTTAGGAAAAGTATCACTGAAATATCCTCTAAGTGAGCAGCATGCACTGTACTATACATACTAGCAGCATACTGTACTATACAATAATACATGCACTGTATTTTCTGTAGACTTCTCCAATAAACCTGGGATTCAACACCAGTGAGTAAAACTTTGCAATGTCCTTGCTTATAGTTGCTACTACCTCCTTACACATGAGGCACGATACCCCCATACTGCTGTCTCACTGCCTGAAGTCAAGGACTGACCTATGCCTCCTCCTGTGTTCATTCCACATCGGGTCATCAGAGGAACCTATCTGGAGTAGTGGGACGCTACAGCCTTGGCATAAATTGGCAGGAGCCTGGTGCAAAAAGGCAAAAGCCAAAGGCTGGAGTGAAGGTTCTTATATACAGAACTTGGCACAGATAACACAGTAGCTCAGGCAAAGGAAGCAAGAGCAATACTTAATGAAACTACGATGTGAAAAATACATTACACGTTATGGAAATTATAATGACATGAAATCATATGTGAATGAAAACAATCTGATGAAATGTAAGAGGTAAAGAAAAGGAATTTGAAGCTTCTGTGTGTTGATCTTTTCTCACTCCAGTTAAGTTCTTCCCCTACAAATTTAACATTATTGATGATGCTGAATGTTAAAAGTGCTGCATGCTGCCAGCTGTTCTGTTCAGCTTCAGCAAGAGGTTAATAAATTAGAACAGGTCAGATAGCAGGTTAAAAAAGCAAAATGTTCCCCTCATGAATGTTACTACCAGTCTTCTCCCTTTGGGACAGCAAGTCCTAACTTTCTTGTATATGATGTATTTGAGGACAACCCTAACATAAATAAGTAAAAGCTGAAAAGAAACTTTTGGGGAAGGATAGAGTATCCAGTAATACAGTGTGATTCTTGAAATACTGAATCATTTTCAGAAATATAAATGAATTTCAGGCCTCAAACTGGACTTCTATTAGAAACCTGTCATTTACTTTTAAGAGATACAAAATAGGTTTGTATGTACTGTCCATAAGAACACAGAGTAGTCAAACAGTAAGCCAAGCAGTTCAGCTTTTGGAATCAGTGCTTTCAACCAGCATCGCAACATGTTTATCCCAAAAACTAAATATACAGACATATTATAAGCAAATTCAGGTGAATTAAAAATGTGTCTTCTTTACCAAAATCTCAGGCATTTCCTACACAATTTAAAGATGAAGTTCATTCATTATCATCAAAGAAATCAGCTAATAATAGTAGATATCATGCATACACCAAACAACAGAATTCCAAATATGAGGCAAAAAGATATTGTTAGTAGTAGGGAACACACTTTCTAGATTTTGGAGTGTAGGTTAATGGCATTGATTAATTTGTCCATACCAGTGGCAAATAGAAAACTGTTTTCAAGCCACTAACTAAATTTAAGAAATTGCTGGCAAGGTGGTGGAGGGCAAAGTGAACTTGAATTATACCCATCATTAGACATAGATGTGTTCCTCTGAGAGAACCTGATCAGTCTTTTCTGCATCTTTCACCTTGAGCTATGCTATAAGCTAATTGTAGAATATGCTATCATTTGTCAACGGACAGCTACAATTTTAGAACATAAGAAAATGATTTTTCTTCCTCTCACCACTTGTTTTCTCCTATTGATTTCTTCTTTATTCAAGGAGAATGTATTCACAGGATCAAAGCAAATGATTAGGTTTGTAAAATCTCTCTGATTACTGAATTAAAATTCAATTGGGAAGAAGAGTGAGGACAATTGTGTCAGCAAGTAATTCAGATTCCAGTTCTACAAATGCTCTTTCTGAAGAATGTTTTGTCTACCTCATTTTTTTTCAAAGAAAAATGCTCCTTTAAAATTATGATTTTTGGAATCCTTTAAGGCAGTCAAGGTTGGTTAAAGCATGTCCACTAGGAATAGTCTAACAGGCCTACTTTTTCAACTTCTACATAACCAAATTCTCATGCAGTTTGAGGAAAAAAATACCTACCAGCTGTTTGTTTTTATTAGTAAGAAGAAACAAAAAGGTTATGCTAAGCTTCTTCTGTAGGTTTAACTGTTGCTAGGATTCTGCTACTACTTTGTTCACCCACCAGTTTTAGGTTTCCTCTTCCCAAAGGAGCAAATTATATCAACTATTTGTTTTCATCTGCGCGAGTTTCAGAAGTACAAAATCAACTGACTTTATCTGATTATTTTACGGTAGAAATGCTTTGTAATAAGACAAAGAGTTAGTGACAAAAATGGCCAACTTGTTACTATTAATATTTAGTAAAATGAAGACAGCACTTCTGGAACAGAAAGCTTTCTGAAGAGGGATTGCATAGTACTTCCTAATATTTAATTAAATCCACTTAATTCTAGTATAGAAGAGAGAGACATAGGATCAAACTCTTAATTTTTAGATAAAACCAGAATATATCTTAATGGGCACACAAGAAAAGGAATTCTTTTTTGGTTGATCAGAAAGGAGAAAAGCAAAAATGCCATTTGCCTCATTATAGAGCAAGGCGCTTTACTGAAATAACTGGGAAATTTACTATTTTGAAATTCTTCACAGATGCCTATGAACACTATAAAGAAAGTTCAAAGAAGTGTGTAGTTACTTGTATAAACCTTTGACTGCATACCCTGGGACAAACTTCCCTTCTACACATGCATATGGAATTATATATGGAAAGGAAATACAAATGGCATTTTGTTGAACTTAGTTGAGGATAAACTCTGAAATCTAAGAGAAGTGGTCGATTTGCAAGACATCTTTTCCCTCCATATATTTTCGTGAACTATGGGACCTGTCCATTGTATAAGTGGAAATTAGATTGTGTTCCTCAGTAATGAAAACTATGTTCAGAGGAAAAACCAATGAACCTTTTTGTGAGGAAGCTCTGTGTCAGCCTGATCCAATGTCTCTCAAGTTCAATAGAAATGATGAAGATCTTCTGCAATGCATCAGCCAGGAACATACAGCATAGAAACATGGTTTTGTGGCATGAGGGAAAGGAAAATCCTTTTACTGAATAACGGTTTGGAAGAAAAGTCTGTAAGACTCTATAAACTCACTGAGTTCTATTCCCTAACTGTCTCGTCTCTCCTTTCATCATTTATACATCTTTTTAAAGAAAGACTTACAGGTTCTGGGTGAGCAGTGCTTATTATGGCTTGATGAAGTTGCTCTGTAAAGGGAGATAAAAAGGAGAGAATAGCAGAGGTTACTGAAATAGCTAAATGGGCGATTATTTATCTTGATATCACCAATCTTGCATTTCAAGTCTTCTTCAGAAAACACATTTTACCAATTAGCAACATGAACGGTTACTTAAGCTAATATAGCAGTAAGCTTGCCCCTGAAAAGAAACAAAAGATATTGTGCATATACTGGTCTAACATGCCCAGTCTTTACACTTTATATAAATTCTCAAAGCAGTCAAATCTTTAGTTGCCACATCCTCAAAAGGTTTTACTGTTACCCTCCCTTTGGGTCAGTCTCTGATAAATAATGGATGCTGAAACTTTAAAGACTAAGAGGCAGACAGAAGCATCTTTAGCATTATCATTCTCTAGGTCTGTATTTATTAAGAAGCTCTATACCTTCCAAGTCTCTGTTGACCCATCTGGGATACTTAGAGGCAGAGAAATAATCTGATAAAGTATAATTTTATCTTCTATCAGTACATAAAATTTTACAGGTACCATATAATAGCATACTTAATGAAATCTACCATAATAAATGGCAAGCACAGACAGTGTTGTCACTGACCAAAGGCAAGAACCAACATCTTCCCTTTAAGTTACTGTATAAGTCTATTTATCAGCACAGTCCTGCTGAGTATTCAAGAAAGCTTTTTTCAGACTCACATGAAGAAATTTCTCCTATTTTTTTCCATAAAACATATTTTATGACATATTAATTCTATATAGCTTTTTATTTCATTGTCTAAAGCAAGACATGAGGAACTATTTTTTGTGATCCTGATGAAATTCTGCGCCATACTTATACCTACTGTTCTATACAACTGTCTACAAGAATATAAATGAAAGGTAATCGAGCACAAAGATGTATTTTCAGAAATGCACTTTAAACACCCAAGAAAGCTGAACAGACAGAGGAGATGACAGCAGCTCCTTGGGTTCTACCACATTGCTGGGAATCCTGTTACCCCTCAAACCTGTCTGTGATACATTGAACAGATCCACAGGGTATTTACAAGCTGCAAGAGATGAGAACCCCAATACTGTCACTGTGGCTTTTTATTTTCTGAAATATTTGATCAGTGGCAATTTCCGTTCTGACAATTTTCCTTTGACAAGTAGCTTTTTTTATGCTTTCATTTTTGTTTTGTTCCCTCCCTCTTCCCACTGTACAGGTTATTCAACAGAACACTGTAATTTTTATTACTGAAACTACAAAAAAAACCAAAACAAAACAAAAAAACACACAAAACAATCCTTGAACTGAAAGTGTGGTAGAATGATGTCATTTCCTGCCTTGGAATTAATTCACTTTTATTTGTTGCGTTAGCATTTGTATATCTACATATTTTCATTTTGTAGAGTCTTTTGCAGGAAAGGCTCAGAAGTTCATTTCTGAGTCAGGATCTATATTAAGATCTTTTAATACATCTTTTTAGGCTCTTTTCATATCAAAATATTTGGGATGCTTATTTATGGTCTGATTTCCCATTCTCATATTTAACTGGAAGAATTACAATTGCTGCATTAACTCGGGATCATGTGAGAAGACTCATAAAAATGGATAGCATGATCATATCTGGAATTTACACAGGACCCTATTCAATAAAGCATATTCTGTTCTCACTGCAATATCATCCTCCAGAGCTTTAAAGTCTTTCAAGTGGAATAAAGATGTTGCTATAATGACAGTGAATGTAATGAGATTAAATGTAGTTGGGAGTCAAGGTAAATGGCCTTACATCAGAGAGAATGTAGTAAAACAGATTTTTATAATGAAGACAAAGGATATTACCAGCACATTTTTGCTACATTTCTTTGGCAAAGTAAGGCCACAGCAGGACATGCCATGCAATATGGATTCTGTGTTCCTTTCAGTATTTTACATTTAATAAAACCTGCATGCTATTAGACATCAAAGAACAAGAAGAAATATCTTCAATAAGCATTGAAATCTGTATTAGCAATGTATAACCTCTCTATAAAAATGAAAACCTGTTTTTTATGATTTAAAAATAATTTGGGGAGTTGCATCAGGAGTGAACTGTATTTTGTATGGAAACTAAATAGTCACAATAGAGAATTCAAGACTGAAACTGAGGCCTGGCCAACAAAGGAAATACATATAGGTTTTCCCTGAGCTCGCATATCATTATGCAGACCCTTATTCCAGTAACACAACCCAAATGTTTCTAAAATTCATTTTTACTCTGCTACATCTAACATTTCTGAATGAATTTACTAAAAATAATGTGCAATTTATCTTGAGATTCTATCTTTAAACACATGAGAAAAAAAAAAAAAAAAAGAAAGAAAAAAAAGAAAAAAAAAAAGAGCTGATCAGGAGAGTTGTCACAGAGGTCCGCAAAATGACAGACTATCGTCAAATAACCATAGATATAGAATTCCATCAATGCCATGAACTGCTGATATAGCCACAGAGATAATATTCCATGGATATAACGATAGATATGATATTACCCCAACCATCTTATTATATTTAGTATTAGCAATGTCATAACTATGCCATCCAACACTTGCATTTCAGCAGTAAAATTTGTTGTTTTGGGTACTGCATCCTCCTGATGGATAAGAACGTTTCTAGCTACAGCAAGCTGAGTACCAGTGAATTGTCAAAGAAATACTGTTCTATTTCCATAAAGAAGTTAGTAGACATAACTTCCATGAAAATTACTTAGCAGTTGTTTTTTCTGATTATTTATTTCTGCTATTAAAATCAATAGCTACTGAAGATGAGCTTTTTTGAAAGAAGCAAATGTATTTCAATGAGAATTGGGCATCAAAATCCCCCACTTAGCTTAAAAAACAGAAAATTTAAAATCTGAAATTCTTACAGCATCACATTTCTTAAAGTTTCAGACACAACGTACTCCCCAGAAATGCACCAATGGCTGTACATGGAAATTGTTTTTCTCTGCATGTGTGTGGCTAGTTAGCTCTGTTGGTTTTTACATATACATTTGAACACAAAACCACACAGTAAAATCTGTGGGGATTGTAGGTGGATTGCTGCATATGTTAAACAGGTTTGCAGCTTAACATGTCTAAATATCATTGCCTGTCTGTCTGATTAGAAAGCAAGTATTTGGGTAGACGTCTGCTCAGCTGAAGTAAAAACAGAAATAGCTAATGTTTATGATTCTTGCAGAAGACCTTAATTAATACAAAAAATCATTTGATCGTGGAAGGAAAGCAACAGAACAGAGCATAGCCATAACAAAATATAGTCTTGCAATGCTGCCACAAGTATGGAGGAGCATATGAAAACCTTCCCATTCAGGTAGTACACAATGAAATACAACCAACTGATTAAATAAACGTTTTTAAAACCGTCTTATGCTGATGGTGTTTTCTATGAGCAAAGTAACCAACTCCAAAACTATATCATAACAACTCTGTCAGTCAGCAAGTCATAGCTGGAAGGTTTGCTACTTTTTGAAGTGCTGCAAGATACCACATGAATTTAACCGTCTATACACAGAACAGGGCAACCTCTATTAGGTGGTCATGCTTGAGCAGAGGAGTTGGACCAGATTTTCTGAAGTTGTTCTGCATATTCAGTTGAATTATCTGTACGACACTGTGGTCCACCCCAGGTATGATCTACTGATCAGCTCCTCGTTTATCAAACAGTCCACTGTCATTGTTTTGCTGCATTAGTTTTCTTATCTATGAAATGACAGCTGGATTGCTTGCCATAGCGGGTACAAACAAAAGCAAGTATTTTGAAAGTAGAAGTGTAGTACAAGCATCAAAGCTCAAACGTGGACAGAAAAACCAAGTGATTCCCACTTTTGTAGCAGTATGGAAGTTCCTGTGCCCAAAGCATTTTACTTCAAATGAAACACTAATGCCTAAGTACTCTATGTTGTACATCTCCTTGTTAAAACATGGCTCCTACAGAGACCCTCCTCTAGTGAAATTATGTTCTGATCAAAGCAAAACTGAGGAAATGAGATTATAAAAGTAAGCCCTACACTTCCAGTCCATGCTCAAGTGACATGTAAAGTACTACCAAGTAACAGAGCCTGAAAAAAGATTTTTGCAGCAATGTTTATGTATAAGTTTATACGAAGAACAAAGATTTTATCATTTGCAGTAGAAAGCCCTTACTGTTAGCAGTCTTTCATGATAACTCTTGTAGTTTGAAGCTGTAAATTAGGTAAGTGTTAATAAAGAAGGAACATCACAATTTAGGAATTCAAAGAGAGTCACAAAGGAAGCTCTATTAAATATTTACATAACAAAAGCAAAGGAGGGAAATGCTACACTTGTTTACACCCCTCACCTCAGTAGAATACAGTTATAACAATAAACTGTTGTTTCTTGAAACCAGGAGATCTAAGGGACAGACCTCTTAGAAAAAGTCAACTTGGTAGGAACACTTTGCATGTGAGAATATTGAAGATCAGAACCATGCACAAGATTTCCTCTGTAAGTTGCCTATTCCTTAGTGTGGCGCTTGTCACTCCTAGAAAACTTCAGAAATTTAATTAAGCAACATAACTGCTGGGAAGGTCAAAAGAAGGGCAGATGATGGAGATTGCTTTTTTGATTTCTGGTTGTGTTTCAGATGCCATAGCAATAGTGATCAAATATATGTGAAGATTAGATCAGACAACGTGAGGTTGGAAGTGACTTAATTTGTATCACTAGCACTTGCCTCTAAGAAAATTACAGCAAACAAAGTCGGGTATTATTTTATTCCAACTGACTAAATGCTTTAAAACTCTGGCATGCTTAAAGTTTTTCCGAGTAGAAAAGAGCAGCAGTAGCCTATTCTATAAAAATTAACATTCTGAGAGCCAAATTTGAGCGTCACTGGGAAACTGGACTGTGGAACAAGAATTCCCAGTCATCAACTATGTCTTATGAAAAGTTTAAATAAATACATGGAATAAAGTAGAATAAGGCAGAGAAAGGGTGCAATTCAGAACCTTCTGAGCTGCCTGATGGGAATTCAGAAATAAATGACTTGTTTACAGTTTCTTTTTATGTAATCTAGTCAGTGTTTGTTGGTTTTTTTCCCTCTGCTCTCTTAATCACTACTATCTCTGTTTTATGAGTTGTGCTCTACAGAGGGATCTGGACAGGCTGGATAGCTGGGGTGAGGCCAGCATGATTAAGTTCAAAAAGACCAAGTGTCAGGTTCTGCACTTGGCCACAATAACCCCTTGCAGTTCTACAGGATTGGGGGCTGAATGGCTAGATGACTGCAAAGAGAAAAGGGACAAGGGAGTGTTGGTTGATGCTCAGCTGAATATGAGCTGACAGCATGCCCAGGCGGCCAACAGCATCCTTGCTTGTATCAGAAACTGCGTTGCCAGCAAGAGCAAAGAAGTGCTCATCCCTCCGTACTCAGCAGTGGTGAGGCTGCACCTTGAGTACTGTACTCACTCTTGGGCCTCTCACTACATGAAAGACACTGAGGCTCTGGAGCATATTTGGAGAAAGGCAATGAAGCTGGTGAAGAGTCTGGCACAAGTCTTATGGAGAGCAGCTTAGAGAACTGCAGTTGTTCAGTCTGGAGGAGAGGAGGCTCAGGGGAGACCGTATTGCTCTCTGCAACTGCCTGAAGGGAGGTTGTGGTCAGCCTCTTCTTCCACATAACTAGCAACAGGACTAGAGGGAACGGCCTCAAGTTGCACCAGGCGAGATTCAGGTTGGATGTTAGGAAATAATTCTCTGAGAGAGTAGTCAGGTGCTGGAATGGGTTACCCAGGGAGGAGGTGGAGTCACTGCCCTTGGAGGTGTTCAAGAAACATTCAGATGTTGCACTGAGAGACACAGATTAGTGGAAATTATTGCTGATAGGCGGTTGCTTGGACTGAATGATCTTGGAGGTCATTTGTAACCTTGGAGATTCTATGATTCTACAAATCTCAAACTACGAACAGATGGGAGAGAAGCTGGAAGCATAAAGAGAAACTAGTACGGGCAGGACAAGAATTCAGTGAGATACAAGGTTAAAATCTGAAAATGAAGACTGGTTCTGTTCAGCATGCTCTCTCTGTATGTCAGATCGGACAAGATACAGCGTTCCACAGAATAAAGAACTCTCAGGAAATACTTCAGTAAGGGTCAAACAGATCTTCATAAAATGAAAATGAAATGGGGATTTGTAGACCTCACTCTAAACATTTCAATTCCTCTGGCTCTCTTGGATTCCTTCTTGGGAACAATTTGACTCTGACTTTGGGCAAGTCAGTCACTGACATGCTCTTGCAATCATGTGCAAGAATAATTTTAGACTTGCTTATAACTGTATACCTAATGGGAGTGCTTGAGATTATGATCAGAAGTATTCATTTCAAATAAATGGCAAGAACCACACCAACTAAAGACTTGTGTGCTTTGGAGCGCTTGTACTGTAGTTTGAAGTTTGTTAGAACAATACTGCAAAATGAATTGACAAATCGTGACGGAACCAACATAATCTTTGTGTTCAGACACACCTGAATTAGTTCATTAAGGATGCAAAGACTTAATGGTCCCATAACTTTCTGGTAAGAACCTGGGAGTTTTGCAGTGTTTCTAACACTGGTGGTATTTTATTCAACTCCCAACTGATTGATTTTTGAGATGGCATTTGTAATTATTTGTAGATATAAATGAGAAGTTAGCATCTATAAAAATGCTGCAGGATATTCCTTAACTATGATTTACCTGTTTTAAATCAAGAGAGAAACTTTTTATTTTCCCCCTCTCTGCTTGAAAAGGGAACAAGAATATTATGCTAACCGTAACCGTCTGAGTAAGATCAGAAACATCTCAGTGTATTCTATTAAAGCAGAAATTACCACAATCTAGATGTAATTTATCTGACACCTACCTGCTCCTTGAGTATTTGATCTCCTACAGCGTAGTAGGAGGACTGACTGATAAAATTACTTGACACTACAAATGATTCAGCTTACTACAGGTTACCCCAATAGAAGCCAGAAGATCAGGACTGCTTCTCTTATGTAGCAATTTTGTCTCTCATTTTAGGCACTAAAAAGTATTTCAAAGACTCCTTTCAAATTTTCAGCTTATTTCCTGCAGACTAAGTACTTCTGTTAAACTATAGAAAGGCATCAACACTTTCCAAGTCTTATTTCAAACAAGATTTTCTAAGTACAAGAACAACAGTTATGCCCACATTAAATTTTAAGAAACATCAGGTCAATAAAAGTAAGTTTTCATTAAAATATATTCATGATTTATTCAGGTTTGTGAATCTGACCTTTCCAGAACCTTCTGTTGAATTAAAATGAAATCCTGGCAGCATGGAAATCATACTGAGATTTGCTATGCATTTTAGTTACACCATATTTCACTCAGCCCTTTTATAGCTTAGCTCTCATAGCAGCTATTTATATGCCATCTACCAGGAGATGTCTGTGCATGTTGTGGACATGGTATCTGCTCTGCTGCTTAGCTCTTTGGATATGTGTGTCTGCTGGTCCCTCAAGCCAACCATTCTATGTCAAGACAGATAAAGATGACAAAATAGTATTCAGTCCCATGCCTGTTAATCTATGTGTTGCTTTGGAACTACAGAATGAAGCATCAAGTATTTTCCAGTCCGACAAGTCGCATATTATTTAGTCTTATAAAGTGAAAAATTCCCACACATAAAACAGAATGAAGTAATATTCACAACTGATCTTTCTGACTCATTAATACAGGTTACTACAGCACAGCCAATTATTCCATGTTCTGTATAGAAAACATACTACATTTGTATAATGATATTTCTATAATTGTGTTATGTTTATTTTTTTCTTTAGATACCTCCCTAGATACCAGTCCCACATTAATTATTTAGGCAGGGTCAAATGAAAAGAAAATAGGACACAGGCTGAAGTGCAAGATGGGAATTCTAGTTTTCCATCATCTGCAATTCTTTACAGTTCTGCCTCTGTTGCATGCTACGTAGACACAGTCATTATTATTTCAGCAGCCATAGGATCCAATAGAAGTGCAGAAGGGAACGCCCTATGTTCAGAAGTGAAATGCTGAGTTACTGTATTTTGAATTTGTTTCTTGTAGAACACCCACACACATTAAGCACAGAAAAAAAAATTATTTTCTTCTATGAATAAAAGCTGCAAGATTGCACAATTCAGCATGAGTTTTGTTATATGAACAATAAACTATTGGAATAACTATTTTAAAATAGAAAACTTAATTACTATTTGCATGATGATTCCTACCATAAAGCATGAGACAAGCAAGTTGTGGAGAACTAGCATATCCACAGTCTTTCAACAACACCCTGATTCCTCACCTGAGAAATTCTCAATGGTACTTCTGCCAGGAAGAAGAAATATATAGCTTTATATAGAGAGACTAGAGCATGCTAGATAACTGACTCGTTAATACTAAAAGAAACCTCATTGCCTGTATAACAATATGTGCTCAGCTATGCTCTGTGATGAAGGGTAACTGCTTTGGATGTACATCTCACTTGTACAACAGCGGATACTTAAGGTGTAAACAGCAATCGATACACCTAGAAAACAACTCAGAATCCACGGCAACTTACCAAAATGTCTACCTGACTAACATGCACACTTGGATTCCCACAGAGAGGTAATACATCCACTCTTCACCAAGTCTCCTAACTTTGAGACTACCTTGCCTAGGGACAGGAGTCTTTTCTCCCTCTCTCTTCCCTCTTGTGGTAGGTATCTGAAAGCACTGGGCACAGTCTTTCAAGAAGGATATGCAGTGAAAACTACTCATCACCTCTGTTTTAAGCTTATGTATACAGTAACAGTTTTATTGGGCTGAAATATTCTAATTCTTCTACAGTTATACTGCTCAGCACTCATTACTTCCCTGCTGGTCATGCATAGAAATCAGAGAAACCCTTTTTGTTACGTGATTTCTACACAAAGATTTTTAAAATGATTTTTGGTTCTACTGTACTTTCAATAACTTACAACGCTTTCCCTAAATTCTGATTTTTAACCATTCCCTTAATTATCAACACCAAAAATGGACAAGATTAGCCCCTGCTATGCATTTTCCCTTTTCACGCCTCATCCCTATCAAGAAAGACTGCTATGACTTTACCTAAATACTGTCCAGTGAGGGAAAAAGAAAACAAAACTAACTGGTTAAAAGGAAAGTTAAAATCCACGATGTGGAGAAAAGCACCTTTTCCTAAGAAAATTCATGAGCAATCATTAAAAACCAACAAAAAGGGCTGACTTCTTTCTCAGAAGCAAAGAACTGCTAGAAAAGCAAAAGCAAACTCTATGGTACAGAGTTCCCACTGCCACAAGAGTTGATTTTATCATCAGTAATACATTTTAAACAATTGATCTTGATTTTTGGTTATACAGCAGGAATCAGTTCTGCAGTTGGAGAGGGCAATGCCAAGGACAGCAGTACCAACATCTGAAACTGTTCCTACAGCT
This sequence comes from Excalfactoria chinensis, assembly GCF_039878825.1. Classification (NCBI taxonomy): domain Eukaryota; kingdom Metazoa; phylum Chordata; class Aves; order Galliformes; family Phasianidae; genus Excalfactoria; species Excalfactoria chinensis. The sequence goes on along the minus strand of NC_092835.1, from coordinate 12,135,307 downwards.
TGTAAAAAAATCACTTGAATGCTTTAGAATAAAAATATTTGCAAAAGTAAGTAACTGTTGAGGCTTCATGGAAACAAAAGTGAGGTCCTTCAGAAGAACACTTTTTGTTCAGCCTCAGTATTAACATTTCAGTCTCTTAGCAAGTTTCTCTATTTTTCTTTGAGCAACCTAAGAGCACAAACGTTTTAAAATAAGCAATACATTTACAAGCATTTTCTCCATGACAGCGTGGATATTTTAACCTTAAATATTTCAATCAGAAGGAAACAAAGAAGCCCCTCTATAACTTTGACAACAAAGAATCATAATGCCTCTCTCCATGTTATTTTATCATTGATCAATAAACCTAAATGCCATGCATCCATCAAACTACAAGATTTGATTGCAAAAGCTGTCTTAGCTGGAGGAGCTTCTCTCAAGTTCTGTGCTCCTAGAAATGTCACAGTAGAGGAAATCCTAACCCCATATACATCAGCATTTGTCAGATGACCAGACAACCTGAATGAGTGTTGCTCTGGCACTGTTTGTCCATCACCTGTGACTAGAACAACAGTTTGCTTTGAGGTGAAGAGATCTCCTTGGACCTCTTTTTCTGTTAATTCTGAAATCAGCTACTGACCTAACTATCCTGATCTGAAGTCTCATTCACCTGCAGTCTCCTATGCGGATTGATAGTTATTTATCCTATTATGTTCTACAAACAAGTCTCCTGGGTTCCAGATCCAACTGTCAGTGAACCAAAGTGGAAGAAAAAAAAAAAAAGGGGGGAGAAGTGGGCAAACAAGGTTTATCTCAACATTTCCTTATAGAGAAGTTCAAAGATACAATTCCATCAACCCAAAGAACTGCTATATGTAAGAGTGCTTCCCCACTGACTCGTCCATTTATCAGACAGAAGAAGACAGAACTGCTGAAGAATGGCCATTTTCACTAACTTAGCCCAAAGACATAGGTGAAAATAACAGAGAGGAAAATTCACGTGCAAATTGCAAGGATTACTGCAGGTTGTCTTCTAATTGCTATTTCTGTTTGAGTTATCATTACAGCCCAGCTCAAAAATAATCTTGATTTTTAAGAGCACAAAATATACTTATGAAAATGCCTCATTTTATTATGATAAAGTTAATCACACATGTATGCATATGCAAAACTGCAGCTTATTTGATAATATATACTATCTATTCTGATAGAGTTCTTATGAAAATTACTTAACTTGTTGCTCTCCTCACTGGATATATAGTAGACAAAAACAATAATTGTATTTTTTGAAGTCTGCCATTTTGATTCATATCCTTCCCATTAATGTTGCCTATCATAAATTATTTAAAAGCTCATATATATTCCAGAAAAACATAGAAACACTAGTAATAAGACAAAAAAGAAATACAATCAGACATATTCTAAACTCTATTGACTATAAAGACAGCAGACTGCACATAGAAGAACTAGGACACAAAAGAACAGGGAGCGGCAAAACACAGCTTTTTCAGCTAGCAAGAAAACATTTTACTATTTCCAGAATGTCCTGTATATGATGGAAAAGCCCTATCAAGTGTCCCAAGGGGGCTTACAGTTTTGCTTCAAACTGTTGCCAATAAATAAATAAGGTCAAATGTCCTTTACCATTTCTGCATCCGTGAGCATACTGGCAGGGCTGAAATGGCAGTGAATAAGCCATTTCTTCTACTATTCTTCATAGGAAGACAGAACTTCAGTTAAACAGTTTACAAGGATTTAGAAGAACTCTTCCAAATCTAAAAATACCTTTAAACACAACCTGGTCAATTTGGAGAAATCACTCAAAGGGCCACAAATGTCTGCAGTTAAAAGCGTTAATCATCTTCAGTAAGAGATTTTCATTCCTAGAAAAAATGAATAGCTTGTCCTCAGACCTACCAGCTGAGCTACATAATACATAATAGATTTCCTTTTATGCTGTTTTTCTATCTCGACTCTTAAATCTTCTAAACAGGAAAGTTCCTTTTGATATGAATGATGGATATTTGGACAAAGCTCAGCAGGCTGCTGTCCATTAAATTTTGCATTTTGTTTCTGTGACAGTAAGTTTGTAAGGATGGTATACAAAGCAAACTTGAGTGCAGGCATCATTTTACATTTGTACTGGGCAAGATAACTACTCTTATTATATTTCCCTCACTATAGCATTCTGTTTTGCTCCTCTGCAGCATATCCGTGAGACGTTTATGCTTATTCATAGCATTTTCATTTAAATTCTTCCCAGATAAGAACAGTGAATCATAATTTGAGAGATTCTTTCATTAATTTGCTTTAAATTAATGTTTTATGTAAATGACTCAGAAAAAGGAATATTATCCAAAATTATATTACAGCCTTTGAAAAAGAATTATTATCAATTTTCTTTCAAGAATATTACTTACTGCAAAGTTGTCCTCTTTGAAGATGTAGAAACTATTTATCTGTTTTTTGCTTGTAGGGATAATTAATTCAGTTGTTTAGAAAAAGCTTTTCACATCTGTAAGGAGGGTATTCGATTCTTTGTTGTTTTTCCATTTTGATGATACTAAGTAAGTTTTTTCCCCACACATTAAGATACCTAACTTTATTTCCAGAACCACTGTATTTGAAAGCAATGAAATCAACAGTAAATTCTTTTCAATGGGATGAATTTATAAAGCTTTTTCAACATACTAGATGAATCTGTTTGATTGCTTCAATGTTCTTTAATTCAGTAAGAGATAATAGTAGTTTCTCTTTCTCATTAAATTAGTCCTTGAGCTACTACTTTGTTAGTTTTGAATATTTCAAGTGTAAAAAGGGATAGATTTTGTTGTTGATATTTATGCAAGAGTAAAATATCTTTATTTGTAAAAGAAAAATCTTAATTAGCATAAATGTAGCTTTTACCAAAGCTTCTCTAATACTCAAAGGAATTCCTTTATACAGATGACAGCGAGGCAGCTGAAAGACCAAACTCATAAACATCTGTTTATAAAGATTAATGTTTCTGCAATGCATTCAGAAATCTGGTTGCTGGTGTTGCATAGACGCTGTCATTAGTAAGAAAAAAAAAGTATTCCATTACCCTTCCGAGCACAAGAGAGTATAAAGGTAGTAAATCTCCACAAGATCAATAGGAGAGTCAAGCAGCTTAATAAGTTGCCCAGACAGTTTGCACAGTCTCTGCCTTTGGAAGTCTTGAAGACCCAGCTGGATAAAGCCCCCCAAAACCTCATCTCACTTTAACATATCCAGCAGTGATTTGAGCAAAAGATTGGACTGCAGGAGACTACAGGTGAGCTTGAATCTGAAATCCCATTCTACGAGAATTCTTTTTTTTTTTTTTTTTTTTTTTATTGGTTTCATATTTTAATAGTATTTCTCACAAAAACTTTTTTATCTACTACTTAAATAAAATGGTATCTTAAAAATTGATGTTAGAAGAATTTGCCCTTTTCCTTTGATGCTATAGTCTACTGCATATCTATGTACAGTACAGTCTACAGTAGTTGATATCAACATTTGATGTAGACACCTATGATCACAAACCGCTGTATTATTTCTTTTTCTGATTACCACTACTATTCCTTTAATACCAAACTTCAGCTAATTAACTTAAGATCACTAGTCTGCAGTCAACATAATCTGTGGAAGTCATTCAGGTCTCATAAGCGTAAATGGTTGACACACATTGCTCTAGAGAATTCCAGGAAAAAGAAAAAAAAAAAAAGAAAAAAGTGATCATCTTTGATGAGCAGCTCATTACAGACAAGCTTTTAAGTCAAATTCCATCTGTTTTAACACATGAAATGAGGACACCGATCTTCTTCTTCCAAATAAGTCATACGCTCTTCTACAGTTAGACCGCTATCCACAGGAAGACTAGCTTATCAGAATTCTCTCTTGATGGACTTGTCTTGGGGAAATTAGGATCAATTCTGTCACAATGGGATAAGTCTTTTTAAGTAAAGACTCTCTTTTATCACAAAATCTTAATTTTATGTTCTACAAGAAGCATTAAGTCGTAAGTGCATATATCTACCCTAGAAATGTGTTTATATAGAATTATAATTGAACAAATTACCAATTGATGTTAGGTTGGAGAACATCTCATCATCACTAGTCATATGCTGAGAACACTTCCAAATTTTTGTCAATGAAATTATCAAAGGTCATTTACAGCAGATTATCTGTGCTTGGATAATTCTTTTCTCCCCTGGGAGCCTAAACATGATTTGATAGATTCCTAACAGGGCTGGAAGGGACCTCAAGAGGTCATTTCATCCCTTCTTTGTCCCAGGGCAAGATCAAGCATATCAGTCTTGACAGATGTTTGTCTAGACTGTCTTTTTAAAAACTTCCCACTATGAGGATTCCAAAACCTCCCTAGGCAGTCTATTCCAATGCACCACTATTATTACCTTTAAAAGGTTTTCCAGTAACTAATCAATGTCCTTGCTGCAATACAAAGATAATACTGCTTTCTGAATTACCATTGATATAGAAAATAAAGTATTTCCTTTCTCTTACAGACATATTTTCAGAAGACAGATCAGAGATTCAGAAAACGCAACTAAAAGTAGGGGCCAAGAGAACTTAACTATTCAACACTAAAGACAGAACAATAAGAGGTTTAAATATGTAAAAGTTCTTCTAGCGATCCAAACTCTTTTATTTAACACTCAGGAACTAAAACTAGTCGTAGTGCTGCAGGTAAGCAGCACAGCAAAAACATATTTTCCTGGTTATTCATCTGTTGATACAATTCATGGCAATACTTTGATAACTCATACTAACCTTAGAGCTTTCTAATGCAAACTGCTACGAAGCCATTTGTTCTCATTTTATATTCCTGCCTAATCTTCCTTGAGTGTATGTTGCACCACATGCTTTTTTCTTCCAGACAATATTTGGCAATATAATTTAGAAATCTTTCTTGTGCCTGCTGTCTACAGACATCCTTCAGGCAGCAAACATCTACTCAGAGTTTTAACTCGTTGCACTTATTGAGGAAGGCTGAAACAAGGTATCTTTAGGTTGCTCAGAAGTTTCTCCCTAAATTAGTCTAGAAGTATCCTTCATTGGATCCTCCTCTTTTTTCACTAGGTCGGTAATGTCTGATGACTGCAACTTGATTGTTACTTGATTATCAACCTCAGAGCTATCCAGGCAATTATTAATTCCTTGCTGATATGGGCTCTCTCCCTTCGAAGTAAATGGCAGTGAAATCAGGAACTTGACTCTTAAATATCCCAAGTTACATCCCTGAAGTAACAAGCTGCTGTAAAACTACCTGTTCTGTCTCTCCCAGGAATATACATAATCCAGGACAGAACAGATGCTAACTGTAATCGATTATATCGAAAACCTTCAATTTTATTAACAGACTGTTTCCAGAAAGGCATGTCAAGGGTTAAATAGTGAAAGCTAAAAAGAATTGGTTCGGTTTTGTTCATTTTTCAGAAAGTTTCATAATTAGTGCTGGGGCACAATGGGCGCGGAATTCATTTCACAGTATCACACTCAAAAGCAAGCTGAATTCCTCTCTGCGAAACCCTGACAACAAGATACCAATAACCCTGTAATTTCAATTGTTCACTCTCTCTTTTTTTTTATGTGTACTGTATTTCAGTGAAGTCTCATCTTCCCAGCCCAGTGCCATAGGCTAATAGTCTGCAACAAAACTCACCCTCCAAAAATGTCAGATGTAATGAAAAAAACAACTTCACAGATGAGAGTTAGCCTTCACTAAATCCTAAGAGCCCTAACTCCCAGGTTCTGTAGGTTCTTCCCTTTCATTCTCCAGCCCCATATTAGAAATGTTTGTGAAACTGAAAAATTCCTGCTTCTTTCTACTGAGTCACTCATTACCCATCAAAGTAAAACAGATTTTCAAAGAATGAAATTTCTACTGTCAGTTGAGGAAAAAAAAGATCCCAGCAACCGAACCCAAAAACTGACCACGAGGCTTAATGACCTGCTGAGGAATATTGTAAAGAACTAGTAGCAGGAGATGCACATTCAATCTGCCAGCCTAAATGGTTTGCCTCCTTCTATGACACTGTCATACAATACTGAAGGAAGTATAAAATACAACAGATCTGATTCTGTAACATTTTGTGCTGGTATAAATTAATTCCAAGGCACAAGGCCTTTAATTCTGTAATGATCTGATGAGTATTAGGAACCATGGTGAAAGAGAAAAAAAGGAAAGAGGTGGGAAAGCTATCAAGCGACAAAACATCACACTTGCTCTAATTTTAACCATCTATTGTGTGTATTTGGATAGTTTTGGTAACAAATATTTAAGCAAATCTTATACTGAATATATGTTAAATAAGGAAAAACAGGGCTAGCATTACAGAGCCTCCCATTCATTTATAACCACAAGTAACAAAGGCAGTATTGCTATCCATTTGACCCTGAACTTCACCACTAATAGCCGATAAATAACATCTAGGTCAGAAACAAATAGCCTGATTGAATTCTGATGATTTGACTTGACAATCACTAGACCTCGATAAATACAAAATGAAGTTAACACATTGCCTCTAACCAATTTTTAGATACTAAAGACCATATACAACTAATACTAATTAGATTAAAGCAAGTGTCCTGGAAGCAGAAGTGAAAACACTAGCTCTTATTTCAGAACTGTACTGATGTGAAACAGTGCCACTTCTGAGAACAGAAAAACTACTGACAGTATCAATGTATCTTTCTTCATATATGGGAGTTGCCTCTTTTCCTTGGTATTAGCCGACTGGTATAAATCTTTGATAAAACAATATCACTGTAAGGGTGTATTAGTTTAGAGGTAGTCCTTTATGAAATGTTCAACCAGTATCATGTTGATTTATGCCACAGTATAACACAATGTACCATCTTTATTGAATAAATAATATACCACTGCTAGGAATGTGATGGTTTTCCATGTTACATTTTCTATTTTGGCAGGTAGTTAAATGTCAAGTCAGTGCTTTATGCTGACTTTAGATCTCACCAGAAGACTTCCCCAATGCATCACAGAGCTAAATCCACTGACTCTCACGTGTGGAACAGTGAGTTCATTTTACAAACCACACAGTATATAGCCATGATCAGCTTTTGCCTCTCTGAATGAAAAAAAAAAATTCATGTGTCCATTTAGGACTTTTAAGAATTTCTTAGAATCTAAAGTAATATTTTCTACTTATAGTTTTTCCATTAATTCAGATTGGAATCAATATTTTTTATAAGAAACGGTCAATTAAAAAAAGTCAAGATTCTTAGTCATTTTGTTTACAGAAGAGAAATGGGAAGCTGGGTGTTAAAGATGGTGTTTAAAACTCTCTGCTCTCACCTGAAGCCAAATGGGTGGCTTCAGACTGCAAAACTCAACATTTTATGTGTTAATTGTGAAATCTGACCATACATGAGTCAAGCTAGTCACTTCTGAGTATCTCATCCTTATTTTGGTATTATCTAGGAGCAGAACAACTCTGAAAATGAGTTGTATCTACCTGTTTTTGTGAGCCTGAAACTACCTCCAGTAGTATACCTCCAATATAATACCTCCAATAACATGTGCAACACATTTTTATGAAGAGTAAGAAAATAGATCTCAGAAGGTCATTCTGGGTTTCAAAAGGAGATAATTTTGAATATTTTATTAACAAAGATGTGGGTCTGCCATCGCTTCCTAAAGAGGTTGTCAACCAAAAATGATAGAATTGCTCCTAAGTGTTTGGAATATTTGGATTTGTGATTAAGTACCAAGTCCTAATTCTTATAGTCTTTTATCCACTATGTATGTAGAGAAGTTTCATTTTCATTTCAGTTCAATATATTATCTTCTGTCTACAATCTAAAAAATAAAATTAAGAAAAAAATAATGCTACTTTGCTCTTGGCTTTTTCCCTGTCTAGCCTAAACACTGAAAATGTCAAGTTTGCTCACTAATTAAACATGTCTGTCTTAGACTGCACTTGTATCTTTCATCATAATGTTGCAGAGTCCCAGGGAGACATTATACATTCATGTTTTCAAATATAAGATGTAAAAAATACAAATACAAATTTAATGGAGCAATCTCTTAATGAGATAAGCAATTATGGCATGGGAGAAATGAAGGAATTAGCCTCCTGAAAAGTTCTCAGTATTTATGGGCCTGGGGCTTCAGAGTCTGGTTAAGACACACTTTTTGCAATCCTCTAAAAAGAAGACGAATGAAATGTGAGTTATTAGTGGAAGTCAGAGAAAAATATGCTTAAAAATGGAGTGCTAATCTGCACAGTGTGCATTACATTTATAATATAAATCATAAAGATGGCATTTTCAAGACTAGGATTGAAATTGTAAAGGAAAAGATTTCTCATGGTATTTTGGCTCATCTGCATCCATTTAGAAACTGAACAACAAACAAGCAACAAAACAGTAACAAAATCTGCTAACCATAAAGACATGTATTAGCAATCCAAAACTGTACCAAAAGCATTTTCCAGAAGTCTAGCTCTAACAGTGGCTGAAGCTTCCTATTACTTATGCAACTGAGGGCTGTCTTACTGGGATTCTTTTACTGTTAAGGGCCTTTTTCTAATCTTTTTGAGAAAAGAAATTCAACTTTCAGTTTTAGAATAATCAGTGAGGTTCTGCTTTATAAATAAATCCCAAAAGTTTTGTATTCCAATACAGAACACAAATTAAGTTTCAGTGCGATTGCAAGCTGACAAGCAGCCAGATTATTAATATTAAGGAAAAGATAATTTTGCAAGGAGTCATGAAAGGCAATGCAGGAGACAATTATGTCCTATATTTTGGGATTAGGCTTGATTTTTATCTTGTTTATATAGTCTGTTCTACCTGATTTCACAGAAGATATATCAAATTTAGGGCAGTGAACAACTGTAACGTTGCCCAGATTGGTGGTGGATGCCCCATCCTTGGGGATGTACAAGCACAGGTTGGACAGGGCTCTTAGAAACTCAGTCAAGCTTTAGGTGTCCCTATTCATCACAGAGGAGTTGAACTACATAACATTTAAAGCTTACCTCCAATGTTTCTACAATGATTGTATGAAATTTAAATGGATCTTAGTGGGATTGGAATTAAGTGCTTGATTTTAGAAACACTGTAAACTATCAGAAATGGGGATTTATTTTCCTAAGTACCAGATAACACAAAGACCAATAAGTTGCCATTTTTGCCTTGTTTGCTGTTTTAGAGAGACAAGGATGTAAACACTTTACCACTGTAAATAGTTCTCATGAAGTAATTCTGAATTAATTAGTAGGATATTTAATTGAACCATATAGGCAGAAGAATAAATACCTCTTTGGTTATATTCCCTGGGGTTTCTTGACAGTTCATTAATGCAAAAGTGCAATCTGCAAGGAGATATAATACATTCTGTTTCAGTATCTTGTCCTATCAACTGCTTCTGTAAATAGAAAATTAACTGCATTTCTCTAAACACATAACCAAATGTGGAAGCTGCTAAAATAATCTCTTCCAAAACAAAGCTTTTGTTGATCAACCCCATTGACACTGAGAAAATCAGTAGGGAAGCTTTTCAGAAATCACCAAAATTCCATTTTCAGAAAGAATATGCGCACTTAGAGGATTGCATTTCAGTGCAAGTTACTGGGACAACAGCTCCTAAAACACATGCATGCTTTTCAAGAGCATATGTTCACGTTTTCCCTCTGGCCTTCCAAAAAATAGTTACCAATTGAAACAAAATTCAGAATTCTTACTTAGGCTGGGAGAGAATTCAGTAATCCTGATTTTTTTTTTTTTTCCTTTTACTCTACCACTGAACAAAATGAAATTCCAAAGGAAGCAACCAAGCAACAGTAATCATACTATTGCTCCTCCTACCACCAACAAAATCTACCTCTACCATTTTATCCTATAGTATGGATTCCTCGTATTCCACTGAAAAACAAAACAACTATCCACACGAGCAGAAGCTTTGCAGAACTGGCAGAAACACCTTTGCCATTTCAGGTAAAGCAAGGCCTACTTTCCAACACTGTACTAGCCAAAAACTGACCAGGAATAAAACTATTTGGCATGCAACATGTGATGTGTGTATCACAGTAGTTATTTCAGTAGAGCTCTTCTAAGGTCCCTTCCTTAATGTTGGACGGTTAATAAACATTAATCCATGAACATCATCATAATCTTTAATGATAATTTTTTACCCAAGAAAAACTAATTCATTTTTCCCTTTCTCTTTTCCCTTCCCTACATCTCCTTTACTTGATCTAGTGAAGAATCACCTACCCTCAGTACAGCACCAAATAGTAATTCTTCCAAACCACCTCCTATTTACTCTACAATTCACTCCAGCTTTACTCCTGTAGATTCACTGATGGTTTCTGACTGTGATAATTAAACTACTACTTATTCTCTGTTTCTGGTAGTGGCCTCATCTTCACTGCCTTCTTCGTGAACTCACACTTAATTTTTCCTCCCAAACTGAGCATCTCTGAGATGAGCAAAGCTGTTGTCCAAATTCTCACAGTGCTTTAATCATGGTCACGTGGTTAGCCATTCAAGCTACCCTTTCAGAGCTCTACCTATTCAGTTCATTTTCTTTTAAATCCTTTCCAGAGTGGCGTACATCATGCTGACATGCAACACTAAAGAAACTGTTCAGTAATTCTTACATTCACTCCAGCTACCTTTCTTTTGTACTATGTCAGTCTCACACAATTGCTAGGTCACTGTCCTGTTTCTCACCCTGCATCCAAATTCATTCTGAGTTCTGCTAGCATATCATTCATATATGGAAGGATCATATTTGACACTTTCAGTGGGAGATGTTACTTCAGGTTTTCATGGAGATGATTTTCTTTCACCTGCACAATGAATATTATTTAACAATGTTTTATGCCTTTCAAAGTATTTTTTCTCACATTAATCACATGCTTGTCTTCTCTCAGGACTTCTCTAGTTTCTGATTTAATAACCTCTGCTGGCAGTGCAAAATCTCCTATCAATAATATTCTTCAGATATCTCTCCTGAAATACTACTTCTAATTCTATCCTGCTGTCTTGATTCCATATGTTCAATTCCAAATTTATTTAGGATTTTTCATTGGACTTCACTTCTGTCCTTGATAATCAAGATCACTTTGAGAATCATCTTCTTTCTTGATCCAGTTCCTCACTACCTACATCCTCAGCTATGCCTACAAGGGTTACCTTAGCAACTTAACACTAAGCTCCTGCCCCTCCTTTAGCATCAGCAGTGCTCAGAAATTAATACTGGCAATAGCTGTATCTGTTCTGATAGCAATTCGGTAAAATTTCAGTGAAGCTTGGACTCCTTCATTTTTTGATTCAAAACACATAGCATGTAGGTTGCTCCAAAAGTTATGCCTCTTATTTAGTTTTACAGAAACTACGGCAGATACAAAGAGCAGAATACTTTAATAGAGCACATTCTCAGCTACAGAACACTATTGTTTCAACAGTCACCATCATAAACTACACATTTTTGCCAGCAATGAACAAGAGCCTGCATGCCACGCTTATAAAGACTTGCACCAGAGGAGGTGACCCACTGTTGCTGTCGCCACAGCTGAAACACACCATCCACTGCCTCACTGTGCTCACATCCAATGTTTGGTCTCTATAAACATTCAGCAAGCACTGATGAATGTCAGTGGGTGCCATTTTTTCCACATGGAGGAACTCAATGTCACAACTCAATGTCACAACTTTGCTTCATAGGCACTTCTATGTCAGGTGCAAGTCTGTCAGACTGCCCCTCTGCTGCCATCTCACACAGCAACAACATGTAAGTGAGTACTGGTGGGAAGGTTCAACCTCTACTGCCATACCACCAACATTTGCCTCTGATGTTCTGATATAATATAATAGGAGGTGTTTCTTTCTCAGAACTGCTCTCATATTCGGATAATCTCTAGACAGGCTTGTTTGAAGAAGCAGTAATGTTTTAGGTATTGACAAGATACAGCTTTATAGAATTCTATTGCTGCAGTAAACCTGTGACCATTAAACAACAAGCATGAAGTGCGTGAGCTACTTGCAAGTAAATGTAGGTCAGCTGTTTTATGATATCTGACTCAGCTACTTCTGACGAACTGACCAGAGAGAATACCCACATTGCTAGGAGAGCACCTTTAGTAGAATGAGTAGAGTAAGTAGACACAGACTGACCTTTCCTTTCCCAATGTCTGTGTCACTAACCTAGTTTGAAGAGATGTGACAGCACTGGAGAAAAGCTAAAACCTCAGTAAGAATTTTACCTTGTTTCTTGTATCTCAGTATGACTCAATCCAGCATAAAACACACTGGAAAAATGAAAAGCTGTTCTGTGCGCATTTGCAGTAATTAAAAGGCATATAAGCAAACGTTATCAAAGATCAGAGAATAGGAAAGGAACAGATGTGAAAAAGAGAAGAACGCATTATTAGAAATTTAGGAAATCTATCCTTTGAATTCATTTTAATACAAACCCTAGCAATTATATTTTATTCTAATTGACACAGCGAGGTTTTAGTTGACTGCCTCCATACTATTCTTCCTTCTCCTGACTTATCTATGACAACTGGAAATCCAATGTCTATAAATGATTAATCAATTTTTCAGTAATTATTTTTGAGTTGTCTACACACCACAACCTACAAAGTCAGGATCATAAAAGGTGCCACTTTCTTCACATCGTAACAGGTCTTTTTCACACCCTAAAATCTGAATTTATGAAGATTAAAAATAGAAAAATTCAGATTATCCATAGAATCAAGACATCCTAAATGAACTTCTGGAATGCCAGACAAAAAATAAATTAAAAAAATCCACATCTGAGGTATCAGGAAAAACTTAGCAAAGCTTTCTTCTGTATTTAATTCTAACATGTTTATTAGGACATCTGTTCACTTGCTTTGACCTTTAGTGTGATAATGACCTTGCAGTCCGTAAACTTCTGCTTGATTTCAATAAAGACGCAAATTTCAGCACTCAAATTGCATGCAGTGAGATAATTCAGATAGAAATTTCATATTCTAATGATGGACTGAACATGGAAAAAAAAACACTATGGCAATAAAAGAAAGAAGGGTAAATCAGTTAAAGACATAACAAGATAATCATGTGGAATAGGTTCATCCACCAACTAGATTTCATAAACTATTGCAATAAAATCAATGAATTTCTATTTACATGGGTTAAAAGGGTAAATTTAATGGACTGGATTGTGCTCATTAAATTGTTTCATTACTTTTACTTTACAACTTTGTGAGGATTTTAATAGAAGATTTAAGATACATCATGAAATTAATATTTGTTATTTAGCAACTGTGAAAACACTAGTTACCATGAAGCTTAAAATGGAGCAAGACTATACAGAATTGGCCTACAGTCTAATTAATATACGCTGTGAATTTCAAAGTTTTAGTGACCAGAAAAAAAAGAGTATTTTTAAATTTCCTCTTAAGCAAAAATGAGACGTATCTTGGTTAACTACACAAGTCCTTATAGCAAGGACAGCTAGAAAGCATTTAATGCGGGGTGAAAAAAACCAACTTTTAATCTGCTGATCATCTTAGAAGGGAAATTGCATAACAGTGAGAGATGGAAAATTAGGTGCAAGAAAATGCCACGAATGGTTGGCAGGGTTGATTTATCCTTCAAAAAATTTTCTTAAAGTTCTCTTCCCTACCCCATTGAGAGGTATTTTATTTCATATACTGAGTAATCCACAGTGAATTGGACTTTAGGGCAGATTAAAAAAATATTTAGGCATCTACCACTTCTTCATGTGTGTTTTCATATGGCCACATGGTAAATAATTTTCTTTGCACAACTATTTTCTCCTGTGTGAAGCTATAGGAACCATACCATGGAACTTAAAATACTAAAAACCCCCCTATAAAATTTGGTTAAGCAGCAGCTTTTTGGAACTAAGGCCTTTCTTTACAAAGACATATTAAGATACTGTAAAGCTCTAACTAAATTGTATGTATACATGATATATATACTCCATTTATAGTATATATAGACCATTCATCAGCTACGCTACCAAACCTAATTAAACGTCCTTGTTTGCATTTATGTAAAGAAATACATTTTTGTGGTGCTTTTTTTAATTTTTGTTTCCCAAAGGAAAAGTAAGAATAGTACTGTTTGTTAACCAGATTAGAAAGAGATGGAAAATAAGTACCTTGGGTAATTTTAATAAAAAGTACCTAAAGCTTTACTATTGAGAAGCAAGGAGAAAAAAACAACAACTGTTCAATTGAAGTATCAAGACGCTACCTTCAAAAAAGACAATTACAAACAATTAAACTATTGAGAATAAATATACAAATTACTGCACGGGGCTGTAGAGATATAGCCATGCAATGTGCTGCAAATTAAAGTAATTTATTAATTACAATGGGAAGCCACATGTAGGAACAACTGCTTAGCCAACAAACATTACTCAAATTATTTGTTTGGGATAGAAAAATTCAATGGGACGGTTTACTGTGTGTTTGCCATGTATTTGCTGTTGTCAAAACGTAAAATAATCCAAACTTGCCCTAAACACAGCCACTAAGTTCATCATCCCCAAATGCTCTTAACTGCTTCATCTGCAAGGATAAACGAGGACACAGACAAGAACCCCACAGTGTGGATAAAGGAAGTTCCCTCCACACTTCTCTGTTTTCTGTCATTATTAAAAAGGTCAATTACTTATGTTAATGATGGGAAAGAAAGTGCTTTAGACAGAGCAATGATCTGACAGACAGAGGGAGAAAAATAACTTAGGAGATAGTTTCAGAGAAGGAAACTGTAGCCGATTTCTCCTTTCACATGAAGGACATTGCACTAGGGTTTCTGATATGCATCTAGAAGACTTCCATAAAGTCTGCAGCTGCTGAAAAGTTCATCTGAAATTGGGTGTAGTTAAATTTGTGAGTTATTTATCTGCAATATTCCTGTTTATCCAGAGAGCTGTACCTCACCAAAGAGCAACAAGATAACTATTTTCATTCCCTTACTTATCTGTAACTTGTTAAGACATCCCATACCTTAGTCAAAAAGCAAGTTCTTTGATGAAAAGTGATAATTTAGAAAGAGCTCTATCACCTCCTTTGGGTTTACTTTCCCCATTTCACTTACAGTTTTGAAAGTAACTCCTCTTTTCTTCCTTGCTTGGGCCAAGAAAGTGGGTTAGGCAGTATTTCAAGCAGAACCAGAGACAAGGCAGGCAGTAGAAGAGGCTGCACAGATGAAAGAGCAGTCCCACCATTCCTGAGCAAGATGATCAGAGCAGATCTGGCAAGGGAACTCAGGTTTAGTCCAGAGTTCAGATTACTAGATAGATCCAAGCTGAAGGCAGAGAATAAAGCCTCCTGAACAGAGTGTGGATTAGGGCTGAACACAGGCATTTCTGCCCCATAGCTCAGCCAGGAGGCAGTTTAGGAGCACTGCTCAGTCATCCCTCCTTGCAGCACACAGTGATACTGTTAAAACTTGTCATGGTTTGGTGATTTTTGTTATCAGGCATAACTACAGCTGGTTCCCAGCCCCAGCAGCTAAGCCAACAGGTGGAAGGGACATGCCCTGGGTGCTGACACCCAACCTCAACACAAATGTGTCGAATGAGAGGTATGATGCAAGATCACCACCAGGTGAGTGGTGGAATACCAAGAGAGTAGCAGCTGAAAGGTTTAAGAAACTGAAAAACAAAATCTCACTCCTCCTATACAGAATGGAAATTTTCACTTTAAGCCTTTTGAGTGTAATGGCGAAGCTTTCAAAAATCCACACTTTGTCTCATTTTTGCGGTGCTGATAAATGCATGGGTGTATGATATATTAACATATTAACATATAATATATAATATTAACATATTAACAGATTCATCTATGTATTGCCATACCACATAAGTAAACACAGTACATGGCATCATGTAAGAGTATTCCTAATGGAAAGTACAGCTGAAATCCAAACCCAATATTACAAAGGAGAAAAGTTAATGTAAGTCATACCACAAAAAGCTCCAGACTTGTCATGCCAGGAGAATCATTCTCTGCTTTCCCTTGCCACTAAATTCTTTTCCAGTTCTAAAACAATTCTGAAGAGCTGGATATCTATTGAGAGTTCAAATGGTATTATATATAGTTTGTTGTTTGTTTTTTTTTTAAAGGATACATTTTACAATATAAACAATAAATTTGAAGCTTTAAATTCTTGCGTATCTTTTACTGGCATTTCTTGTCATTGCAAGGGTAACACGGGTAATTTAAACAGTGAGTGGTACAGTGGTTATCATGGTTAAGATCTGTAGTCTCTTTGTATTGAATGGTAAATGCTTAAATATTTGCATCTAATCCGACAAGTGGACCCAGCAGGAATGAATCAGCCATATGGATGTAGCTCTCTTTCTCTTCTGTTTATTTTGCTGCTATAACCAAATTTTCCCTTTCACAAGCACTGTAATTTTCCTCCCCGTTTTTGAAGAGGAGGTTTATTCTCATCTCTAAAAAAGAACATGATAGTCAAGATTATAGGCTGCCTATAAACCCAGACTTCAGCTGGAGCTGAGAGGTTTCTCACACATCTCACTTCATTACTAGATGAATGCTTACTTGATTTCAGGCATTCATTATGATTTACAGTTTATTTGACCTCCACAAATAACATGCCAAAGCAGTAGACAAATGTCTTTTGAATTAAATGTAATCAGTTCTATTTACAGATGTCACGGCACTGAAATACACATCTTCTGAATAAGATAACCTATGAATTTTAAGCTCAGCAAAGATACCTTGCCAAGCAAATGGAAGTAATTTAGTTATTTGAATAAATAACAGATATAAAACAGACATTCCAAATTCAACAGTAAAAGGTTATTGAAACATTTCTGTGTTGCTCTTTAGATGTGCCAACATGCAGGTGATAATGTGGAAATAACATTTACCTCCACACAGGTCATAAATGCTTAGGAACTCAACCCACTTACTTTGGTGCTTATATATGAATTTAGCTGCTTCACTTTAGACATATAAAAGCTGCTTAGAATCAGTCAAAGCAGGAACAGGATATACTGCATTTAAATGTATTCAAATAATTTCCTAACCAAATTAAGCATAAAAGCAAGTGGTACATTTTCAAAACAGCTTATCCACAAAAATACTTTTTATTTAAGGCAAACATTTATAGTCCTGGGGGATACAAGGACTCTACCGTTTGATAATGTTTCACAAAGATGATGAATTAATGATATGTCACATTACTCAGATTAAGGACAGGGCCTTCAAATTGCTAAGGCTGCTCTTTTGCAATTGCATAATTGCCAGGTACCTTTTCAGGTTCACATAGCAAAGAAGAAATTATTTTTTGCCAAATACTACATTTCCATTACAACAGGCATTATTTATGCTACATTTTTATTGCAGATCTGCCTTCACAATAGAACTGAAAGTTTTTTGGGTTTTGTGGTGTGTTTTTTTTTGCAATGCCCTGCCTCTGCTGCCTAGATTGATTTGTGGAAGGAGACGGCTTGGCAATAAAAGGAGGGGAAGATACTTTTCAAACCTGTCATGGGCATTTTCTCTGTATTCTGTGGTATTTGAATGGTATGTCCTTTCTGACAAAAAGGCTATTGCCTGCTGTGAAATAGATCAATGGGTGATATTGTGCAGTGATTGCTATTTGTTTAAGAGAAATCTCCCTGACTGACCCACTTCCTGTAATGCATAAAAAATAAATGACAGAAGTAATATTTTTGTTCTTGTTTCACTTTCATTCATCTTATTTGATCAGCGCTGAACAAAACTGACATCTCATCAAACCCTAAAGTGTATTTCTACACTGGGTTCATCAGAGGTTGGCATTTAAAACACAGACATTGCAGGAACAAATGTATTTGCCAGCTCTGTCCATCGATGTAAACCTGACCTTTATCCTGTAGATTTATTGACACTGTGCTGCTTTGTATCATATTTCATTACTATGTGGAAAACCTGGAAATTCCTTCCTGTAAAACCACTTTTGATTCTCATCTGCAAATATTTGCATCTACAGTAGATTATCTAAGGACTGAGAAAACCTTAATATGTCTTATGTTTATTTAAAACAAAGTGATTTACCTACATGCTTTAAAATGGTTGTGCAGTGCTCAGTCATACCAGTCCATAAGGATATTATACAAAGACAACAATATCACTGAGGGGCATTTTTCTACAGTCCCTTTGACCTCTCCCCAGACCAAATATACAGGCAACTTCTAGGAAAGAAGAATCTAATACTAAAGGTGTTTTAATTAGGTTTTACAGGTTGAAAATAACCAGAGAAGTTTTATGTACAAAACATGATCTACACTCAAATACTACACTGCTAAAAGAATAATGGATGTGCCTTGCTGTTATGCAGTATGCTTCTACTTTGTTCCTACAGTCACCTAGGAGATATGTAAGCTCTTCCATGCACAGGGTATTCTCAAACAACATCTGATTGATAAATAGCCATTTTAACTATAGATAACAGCTCTGACTAAATATTTTGTTCTGTGTTGGGAAATTTTAATGAGAACAAATAAAAATTAACAAAGCTAAATCTGATCATGCTGAAACAACACATTTTCCTAACTAATTGGCTAAATAATGGTTTGCATTTCTGCAGTTTGTTCTCTCCCTAAATCCCCTGGAAGCTTTCCAACAAGCCAGAACACAGAAGCACCATGCTGGTGAGCCCTATGTGAATCACATCTGTGTCGTCGTTTTCAGCCTCCTAGGCTTGAACATATTGAAACAGTCAATGCTTGGCTGTAAAGCAAATAGGCTGTTTTCCCAAAAAAAGAAAAATCTATTACTTGTGCTAGATTCTCAAATCCTAATATTTACCCTTGTCTAAATGATGTGTAATTGAGCACTACCATAAAGGATCTACAGATTTCCTTCAGACCGATTGCTTCTCTACTTAAAATGAAGAAGTGGAAAGCAAATGAAATCATCCTTTTATTCCTGCTTTAATTGAGGATGAAAGATTGGAGCTAAGTCCTTGAAGTCAGGGGAAAGACATAGGGCAGGTGGCAGGAAAGACAGGGAGGGGAGGGTTTCCATTTGTCTGCTAAATGTCTGAATCTGCTCAGACATCAGTATCTGAGGTAGCTGTCTGGGAGCCCTCTATGGCCAATGGAAATAAATAGGCATTTCCAGAGGATAGTTCACCTGATATATCTTAAACATCTTCCTTTGGGATGTGACAAACTGATGCATTTCAGGTGAAGAATCTTATTGAGGCTTTGAACTTCCTGTTATATGAATTCTCTGGATTTAAAACAAAGTTTTTCAAAGGGAAATTTTACAAAATTACAGAAGTATGACACAAAAGGTGTAAATTCCTCAGTCACTAAGTTCCTCTAAAACATAATTTTCAGCGTATATAATTAAGAGTTAAAGATTTTATTCCCCTTCATTAATGTTGCCACTGCCTTTTATTTGGCAGCTACTACATGAGGTATGGAAAAAGAAGTCACCTTCAGAACTAAGCTGAATTAATAACATTTAACTGATGTTTTGGAAAGAAAACATAAAGGACAGTTCTAGCACTTCATGCAGAGCCCCATCTAGATGGAGCAAAAGGGAAGTGCCTCCAGTTTTATGAAACCATACTAACTGGCTGCAGATCGTTAACTTTAAACTGCTCTTTGATTTTCTAAATGTGTTTGGTTTTGTTCCTTGAGATTTTTTTTCTATTTTAATCCTAAAAAGAGCATTTTATTTTGCCTGTAAATGGTGCTATACCACTCTGGAAATTCAGAACAGGTTTTTAAAACATTATAGTAGGTATGAAAACGTAACATTCACTTGGAACATTTTTATTCTTTTCAGGACTGCTGTGGATCTGTCATCTACAGTCTCACTTTCCTCATTTGCAAGGACGTAAACATAACAGATATCACTCGTTCTAAAATATTCTGGCTATTGATTATTTATGCATCGCTTCCTAGATTTTTCTTTCATTTTATAATGCTTATCCAGATAAATTACTATTTATTACTATTACTATTATTATTATCCTAGCAGTAGTGAATGAAGTTCATTTAAAATTAAGACTTCATAATACTTCATTAAAATTGAAGTACAGTTCCTTACTGAAGGCAGTGATTCCTGGATGATATGCTCTGTAACTAATTAGACTGTCTCATCTATAGAGCAACATCTCAAGTGATTAAAAAAGTCAGTGCAGAGGAGATAAATTAGATGACCTGACTACTCATCTCCAGACTGATTTGAATCTTCCTTTTGGCCTTTATAGACTAGCAAGGAAGTGCTGGAAGTGCAGGCTAGAAAATGTGATCGCTGCCAAAAAGATACGGATGAGGAAGAGATGGGAATAAGGAAGTTGACTGCTTTAGTTGATCAATGAAAGAAGAAAAACAGATGCATCATTTCATAGTTCAGATATCCCATAAAGGGAGGGAAAAAAAAAGAGAAAAGATGACATCGTATGCACATAAATAGAACACAACTTGCAAAAATATTTCTCCACCATCTTTATCTATTTACAAATAGAAGATCTTTGAATCCTTCTGCTTAATCTGATGACTATCATTCAAATTTTGCTGACTGCCACAAATCCTGTGAGTAACTTCAAGACCAACTTCAATGCAAAATTCTTATAGGGGCTCAGCCAATCCGATGTGTACGTGGCTATGGTCTTTTAAAATAAAGACAATTAAACAGTGAAATGAGTTCAAATGAAAACAATACTGTCAGTTGAGACTGCTGGAGTACCCCTGACATTGACATTTTCCTTATGTTATATGAATATACTGTCACACTACTATCTTTGTGTCTACTGCAGAAAACTCAGTAAGCCTATAGAAGCAGATAACATTAGGTTTTTTTTAACTATCTAGAATAGTATGAGCAGCTTATATTCAATCTAGTGTTAAAATTCTTTGCCCATGCTGATCTTTTCTGCTAAATGTGCATCTTACAATATGCTTGCAAGTAAAAATTCACATTCTTTAGGCAAAAGAATCATTCTGGTAAATATTCTGTTTTCAGCATTTGAGCATCAAGAACTTCAGGATGTTTTTAAAAACCATGTTTAAAGTGTATTGGAAAGAAAAAGAGACTGTCCCTTGTGTTCTGTCTGCTCAGGCCTGTATGAATCTTTGCAACTACAAGGGGAGGGAGGTTCAACTACTTCCTTGCACAGCCCAAAAACATAGCTGGCAAACAGTGATTGAATCCCCAGCTGCTTTTGAAGAGTAAAAATAAAAATTAAAAAAACAGGGATGATAGTTAGACTCATGAGAAAACTATCTGAAATGATATTTAGTTATTGAAACTTTGCTGTGCTCATGGTACTTCCTTCAGCTCTGGTTTACAGTAGCAACTATGAAAATCTTTAACAATCGCCAGTAATTGCATCAAGACAAACACTGTCAGCATTAGAAAGAGGCTTTTTGCAGATTATCATGGACACACACAGGTTTGTTTTTTTTTACTGCCAGGATGACGACATTGTCTACATCAGCCACACATACTTGACTGAAGACAGAACTGAATTTGGCAATAGTAACATTGCTTTATCCCAAGTATTTAAGACTGCTTTATGTGGTTGTCTGCTATATTGCTCTTTGGGACATAACACATTCAAGGTATGTTCTGTGAACAGCTTAGCAATGATTCCTTGCTTTGGGATCAAGAGTCAAACGTTTGCAGATGCTGTTTTATATCCTGGCTCAGTTAACAGGGAAGAATTGGGAGAAGCAGTTTTTATGCGCTTCTAACAAATTGCTTGACTAAGCACACTTTTTCTACTGTCTGCAGATGTTTATCTGATTCATAGATTCATGAAATTTGACAGAGATTACTCTGATATCTCCATATATATAGTTGATTTATGCAAATACTATTAACTTACTAAATATAAGCCATGTCTGGGCAGTAATTACTAAATTGTGTAATGTTTCCAGATATAATTCTAATGATATTTACCCGAGTCCTTCAGATTACATTGTTTCTAAATATTCTGTTCCACTGTTCTTTTCTTTTCTTAAAAAGGCAACACTTCAAATGTTTCCTTAACTCTTTCCTATGATTACAAGAGTTATGATATTATAATCAGAGTAATAGTACAGAAGTAGTATACAGTAATAATGTAGAAGAGGAAACAGGTCCTGCTGAACTAATGGCATAACTTCTGTTTACTGAATATTTACCTTCTGAGATCTTGGAGAAATATTTGCTGATAGCACTGATGCATTTCTTTTATGAAGCTAGGTTTATAGGCAAGCAGCTTTTTTGCTGTCTTGCTCATGCTTTAACTGAGTAATTCCTCAGGTGTAGGTGTTCACCACGAAGCATACATACATACACAAGCAGACAACAGCACCACAGAGCGTCAAAGATAAAAGCAACCTTGCAATCTAATATAGTTTAGTTCACTTACCTTGACACAACCACATTTTCTTTTGTGGAAAACGTGCAGTTCCAAGACACAGAACAATACTGAGAGCTAGAAAGTAGAACAAGAAAAAAGAAGAATCAGTGATGGTGGGAAGCAATTATAATCTCAACAAAGGATTGCATGCGTGCAGTAGAAAACTGTGGTACTTGTCATAGAAAACTATTTCAATATACTACTAGGAAATGAGTTAGATCTGGTCCCCCAGCTGACTCTGCATTAAGCAGAAAGAAGTAAACAGTTAAGAGGGTGGTTTGCCTTCAAAGCAAAACAAATTCTGGATGATTCAATGTCCTGGACTGATCCAACTGTTGTAACACAGGTCAAATGAAAAGATTAAATCACTTAAAAAAAAAAAAAAATCCACTTAAGCTCAAAAATTAAATATACACCTGCACATTTAATTCCTCTCATAATTCACAAATATATTGTAACATGGTTTACTAAGATACATAAAAGTTAAAAAGTTCTGCATCTCCCATCACTTCTACTACCGAAGCAATTTTTTCTTTCCCTGTATCTGAGGGATCAATGATAAGCATCCTTAAGTGTCTGAAGGACATAAATACCAAGAATAGGAAAAAACTGTTTAATGCGGCCCAAGGGGGAGGAAAAATGGAATGAAACCGAGCAAAGTCAGAAATTATAATGAAAATGTTAATAAATTAGATGTATCTGCCCACTGAATAAACTTCTAAAGGTGTTCCTTGTGATCCTGTAATCTGATGTACTTCAAAATGCAAAATTAAAAAAAAAAAAAACCTCTCAGAAATTTGCTGGGAAAAAACACCATTTTGAAATGGACCCCCCCAAAAAAAAAAAAAGAGTGAGCAAATCTTGCTTCCTGATAACTATTTTTTATTCTATGAATTCTTCTTCTATTTGCTGGGCAACAATGGCTTCTTATATATCTAACCGTTGCATTGTTTTCCTACTACTTCCATCCTCTGTTCGTGTTTATTCTGATATTTTCACTTCACTAGAATGCACCAGAGGCACAGAGATTTTCTGAAGAAAAGTTACAAGTGTATTTGTACCCAAACTCAAGCTTGGCTTATCTGGAATTGATTCAGTGCAAGAGAGCAGGATTAACAGCTTGTAAGTAATATTTATCTATTATTTATTTCACTAAGTATATAATTCACAGCAAATTGTTTCTCTCTTTTCTTTCCTTTTGTCCTCCACGTTAGACTGCATGGATTTAAACTCAAGGAAGCTGTAACAAGGAAAGGAGTCCATGAATGACACTTATAGCAAAGGTAAGAGATGTTCCTAAGTGGGAAAAAAGAAGGCAGCTGCTCATCTGGGATTCTCTGTTCTCGCCTCCAGAAGACCTACTCTTCTCAGTGTCTTCCTCCAGATGCTCACACATACAATTACTGATGTCTTTTAGAGCATTTTAATACCTCAAAAACATCACTCCCTGCAAAAAACTAGTGATACCCCAATAAATAAAAAGCCTGGCACTACTCCTGCGCAAAAGGAACTCTATAATTACAACCATTACTATCAATAAACTACATCATAGTCAGAAAGAAAATGAATTTCAAAACAGTCATAGCAAAATAAACTATAATTCAAAGTAAAAAGTTCCAGCAGAAAACATAAGGTTGGAGAACATATTCTTGTGGTTGTAAGTTTCTTCTCGTCCTTGGCCTTTGAGAAAAGCTATTTATCACATTTTAGTCAGATCATCTGAGTTCTTCACTTTGGGATACATATCCTTGTTTATATTTATACGAGTTACTTGGATATACCCAAGCTGCATTTTACCTTTTTGTAAGTTCAATTTCTAGTGACCTTTTCTAAAAATACACATAAATTATGCAAATAGATGCAGATTTTTGTCCAAAAGATGGAATGAAAAGCTCATTAAAAGGGAAAGATCTGCATGACCAGATTTTTAAGTCTTACTTGAAGGTACATTCATACCATAAACTTAAAATTAATGGTTTTAAACTGCACAGCCACATGCGTAAAATGCATATTTCTATATGGAAACGGCTACACACAAATTTAGATGTAGTATTCAGGCACAGCTGTAATAGATCAGTGTCCTTTTTTAAATTGTACATTAAAAGACATAATGCCCAAATAGTTCTGGAAAACCCAAAGGATTCACAGCCAAACTGAACATTATCAAGCTGATGGTAAAATCTAATATGGAACTAAAGTTATGTTTAATATGTAGTTTGAAAGATTCAAATGATCACGCTTATTGAAATTAAACTGTAAAATATAGCAAGTTTGTATTATTGACCATATTTCCATGTCTGAATTGAATGATTCCTTCCTAAGCAAGTGCAAAGTATACAGAAAAATCTCAGTCTGGAATCATTCTGTGCAATTATTAATGACAAAAACTGAAACATACACAAAATATTTGGTTTTGTTTTGCAACATAAAAAGTGGAAATATTAGTGATCAAATATAAACACTAGAACAAGGATATACAGGAATAGCAAAAGCACTGAAAGATTCAATGACTTATTTACTCAAGAGCATACAGTAGTTCAGCATCAAAGAAAACAACATGGAAGTACTGCATGCAAGCAGTTGTACATCTATTTCTCTGCATTACAAACCATCTGTATGCAGTAGTTTTAATGCAAAAGCTAAGGAACTAAATCATGACAATATGACACACTTCCCTGGGATGCATTAGCTTTGATTCAGACCTTTGCTGTTATTCTGATTCTGGTCAGGGAAGAGAATCAAAAGTATCTTCCCACTGCTCTGAGATGGCAAATAGCTCTGTAGCTATGCAGAGATAGACATTAAAAAGAGTTGTGATATGTAGGAAGAAACCTGGAGGATGGCTGTAGTTGGAAAAACAAGATAATGTGCTCTGGGGATTAGCTTTAAGAAAGATAATGCCTACTCAAGTGTGATGAAGCATTCAGCATTTCCCCAGCAAGAGACAACAGACTGGAGAACATGTCCAGCTGTCCTGCTTGCATCATTACAACAGAAGGGCCAGATTCTTATTGCCCAGCTTAGAAGAAATCCATTCTGACCCAAGACTGCACAGCAAAAATTATTCATGATTGCTGTCCAGCAAAGTGGAGAGTCCGGTATATTAGCAAAAATGATGAGAAAGGAAAAGCTTACAAATAAAGGAAGCACTAAACAAAAAACATTTTTAATTTACTTAGCTGTTTCAAGGAAAGAACTGATTTCTGAATGGATGAGTGAAAAGCAGTCATAACTGTAGAGATAATGTTCTGGCCCTTCAAAGATAAATTAAACTGAACAAACACCATTTCATCAGTATTTTAGGAGTTTATGTAGACACGTTTCTCCTTCTACAGGACTAAATTTAATGAATAAGAAAACCTCCTGTGAAAGAACACATATGTTACTACACCAGAACAGGGAATTGTCTGCTATCATCATCTTTGATTAGAAATAAAGAAGGAAAAACAGCTTTTTAGTGTGCAGTGATAAAGATTAAAACAGCAGTAAGCTGTAAGCAACTATAAAGGAGTCAAAGTCCAATGTATTTACCAGTTTCTAACAGTTCAACCCAAATAGTGTAGAGGATTAACAGCAAGAAAACAAACTTCTAAATGCTGGATTACATAAACAGATTTTAGGCTATCCAAATTCCTGCAATCTTACACAAGCGTTATTAATACTATAATACAGGTAAGTATGTGCTGGAGTTTGAAGTAGCTAACACAAAAATCAAATCTACCAATGTCTAGAACAGGAGCTCTCTAATGTTAGACTCATTAAAAATAAATAAATAAAGTGAATAAAATTATCACAATCCAATCTCTGAAGTCCCCTGACAAACCTAGAATTGAATGGATACAATTCATTAAAACCTAATTACCAAGAAATCAATAGTGCAATTTAGCCCAAACCAAAACTCATTGTAATGCACTGAACATTTGAAAACCCAGATCATTATAAACAGGGCTTAAGTGACATTGTATATTATATCTTAGAGTGTCTCTGTACAGCAATTAGCGCAGGCTGTCTGACTTTACTAAAAGGGATATTACTATATGCAGTCTTAGTAGTAGTGCATCTGTAAACACCCACTCTCAAAGATGCAACAAAAAAAGGAACTACCTTGCTAACAATAGTTGTTAAATCCAATTCTAAAGAAAAATCAACTACCCATAATTTCAAAGACATACCCCTCAAAATTCACTTTTGTTATGAGTGTCTGAGGAACTGAACAGGCACACTTTTCTCTTAGCTATATATATGTAAATCCACTGGTACCTTTGACAATGATTAAAAAAGTACAGTCTATATATGGCCTATAATCACATTTTTGGGAAAATCAGAATTGACAGAATCTTAATTAAACGCAATGGAAGAGTAACTGAAGATGACTTTTCTGCTACAGATGCCTATAGAAGGCTTTGAAATTATATATAACTCTGGCCTTTCATTTTTCCATAATGCCTGGGTACCATTTAAATCCATATGACCTTCTCTCAGAGTAAAAGAATTGATGCATCATTTGAAGCCACATAATGATCTGTATACGTTAGCTCAATATATTAACTCCTCAATTAATATATTAACTCCTCAATATCTTGAATCAACAGATGTATCCTCTGGTCAGTATAGAAGTAAGTATACAGAAGTTTACAGAAATACACAGAAGTTTATGCCAATGATACTTTCAGGAGCACTGCTAAATGGTGCAATACAGGGTGAGGAAACAAGATCTGTCCCATTGCCATGCCTCAGGCAATCCCAGCTTTGCTTTGTGTTTCACCTGAGAGACTTAGTTTATTAACTCAGGCACAGTGCCACCACATGTGCCAATCCCAGTTTTCATCTTAGTATGATCCTCACTATTTGGAGCATCTCTGTATTCCTAGGGCTGTATGCCTCTAATCTCTAGAACTAACTCAGATAATAATAGAATCATACAATCGTTATGGTTGGAAAATACCTCTAAGATCATCTAATCCAACTGTCAACCCTTGCATATTCTGGCCATGCATGTAGTCATACTAGTAAAGGCTGCACAAGTTTTCTGACATTCAAGTGCATTTCTATTAAATTTTACTACATGGTGACATACACAAACAAAACAGTAAAAAAAACCAAAACATCCCGAACAGTACACCACAGAGCAACACCAATGAAACAAAATCTTTAAAAAAGCTTTAACTAATCTATATCATAAGCATGTTTCATTATGCAGTTACAGCTGAGCACTTAAATAACCTCTAATAAGGAGCAATGAGGATCTAAAAATGATGTATGGTGACAATGTGTTAAAAAGGTAACAAAACATTCCTGCACTGGCTATAATTGCAATGAAAATAGCATATAAACTAATAAGCCAAGCACTGAAAGAGAGGACTCACAAGGGCAGAGATAACAAAAACAAGTATTAAAGGATAACTCAATAATGTCGCTTAGACTTTACAGAAGGTCAACTCCTTCAGTAATTCCTGATAAGTACTTACAAACAGTTTTTATGGCAATACACCATCTAGAGCAATAGAAACTGTTATGCTTTGAGTCAGGAGAGACATTTTAGTGGGACACCATGACTACTTAAAGAGATGTTATAACCAGACAGACTTGTTTGGTAGCAAGGTTAGAAACGTATATGGGCAAAAGTAAATTGAGAATAATGTCACTTTCTCATACATGCAATTAATTTTTGTGTTCTTATTTTCGTATGCATTAAGCTGATACTGAGCTGAAGGACAAGAACACAAGAACACAAGCCATAAGTAGGCCTAGAGGCAGGAGCAACACTAACAGCATGTGTATGGTCTCCTCCCCGCTCTCACAATCTCATGCAAAACAGCACGTGCTACACTGGTTGGTAAAATGAGAAACCCACAGTCCTCTCAGCTCTTCTACAGCTACATATATACATCTTTTTTCTCAGTGATGTTTGCTAATTCCCACTGGACTGACTTCCAGCCATGTATGGTAGCAGCCCACATTATCGCAGTACAGAGAAGTCACTAGATGCATATTAATTTATTTAAATATACAACAAACACTGTCTTGTTTTTGAAGAAAATAAGTTGCATGGTTAAGTTGCTAGCTGCAATAAAACCAGTTCTCCATCCCTCTAAGATCAACACCAAAGGCACAATTTATTCTTTGGTTTTACAGTGTTTGGCTGATGTTTTGGAAGCAAAATTGCCCACATCTTGTCTGACCATTTCTGCTTAAGAACTTCCCAAGGTAAATTATAACGAAACACCTGAAGCGTATAAAAACTATTTGGTTTAATTCACCAGGTTCTCTTCCTGTCTACAAAACCCCACATATGCCACAATTCAGCACAAGCTAAACCCTAATGAGAAACTCACAATACAAAGATCATTCTTTAAATAGCAATCTAGTATTTAAAATATGAAGTAGCCTTTTGCATTTATACAAACATCCATCCCTCAGCCCATACTAACCTCATACAACAATTTCAGCCTGTGCCCCAACAGATCAAGGACCTGATGGAGAAGTACCAGTGAACTCCCACATCTAAACCATAATGCTTATTCATACAAGCTACATTAATGCCTAACCTGGAAAATTTATCATAGACAACAATGAATTAAAAACCAAATAAGTAAAACTAACCAGGTAGAATTTAATGAAAAGGCTAAGTACATTTTGCGAGCTATTAATATTCCCAAAGTACACAATATAATTATATTACAAATATAATTTTAGATTATAAATATAATTATTATATTATTATATAATATATATATAGAAATATAATTCTAGACACTACATCTTCATATATAAGCAAAATCTAGAGTGCAAGTAGTGCTAAGATATTAGTGCTTGAAGAAAAATAATCAGCAGCATTTTGAGTTTATTCTTTGATAAAACAATAAGCTCTTCAATCTATCAGCAAGGCTCTGCTAGGTTTTTATTCAGTTTTGAAATTTCAAGGTTACATTGTAGAGGCTACAAAATTCTGTTTCAACATAAACAGAATTTATTATTTTTTAAACAAAACATTAATAAAAAGCTTATTTCGAGACAATCTGATGTTCTTAAATGACTTATTACAGAATAAAAGTTAATAGTGCAAATAGGACTTCAGCCCAGAGCATATCCTTAAAGGATGATTCAATGATGAGCCACAGAATAGAGCAGGAAATAATCACTCATGTTGCCAAAGGGACCTTGGTAAGAATATGCTTCTCCTGAGAAGTCTTTAAGAAGATGATGCTGGCCACAAGGGATTTCAGCAGAGAACATTTTTTGGCTCAGAAAATGTATCCGGATGTGGCTGCACCACTAAAACAGCCAATGCCAGCTTCTCTGCATTGCTTCATTGCACTGATCAAGTTATTCAGAATACCCAGCAGCTGGCAATTACCAGAGGGTGTTGGGATTTTATAAGTACCAGCATATAAGCACACAGCCTTCCCTGGCAAAATGAACAACTGGAAGCAGAAAAATTCTAGATCCAGGCCTGTAACTTAAAGGTATTGTCTATTCATGTCAAATTTTCTGTCCAAATCCAAGGAATTTGCAAATTTAGGTCCTACAACCATCTTTCCTTCCACTCTCATCCACCTTTTCATCTTCATTCTGCTTCCTCTCAGTCCTTCATTTTCCCCTCTTTATTTCCACAGGCTCTGACCATTTACCTCAGACAAAAGAATTCTTAAGAACAGAGAGAAACTCCGGAGCGTGACACAGTCACAAAATTGTTCTGAGTCAGACAGTCTCTGCACAGCAGGAGGACAGATCACCTTCTTCAGCCCAGCCATGTACTGCTTATGTACTGCATATCTAAAGTGCTTTCTGGATTGTTTTGGGTTTTTTTAAACACAGCCGAGACCGGATACATAACAGGAGGTGCACAGAAGTACAGAACTCAAGAAGAAGATTAAGGAATCCACCCTTAGCAGCTCACTAACCCTGCCAGACACAAACAATTTACAATGCAGTGATTCAGAAAGCAAGGAATTAGAGCAGACAGTCACTAAAATGATGTTTCATAATACATGTTTTAAGTAGAGTTTTGTGTTAAATCTATTTAACGTCACCATACAGGGTTACTTGAATACATTTCCACCATATTTAAGCAATGTTTAAAGTGTTTTTGCATGTATCATAATTATGGTTAAAAAACAACAAAAATATAATTTGGAAGGAAAAGAAATACTCTAGAAAAAAATCCTATCAGAAGCAATTCATATGACACTCAGGGGAACAAAAGATAGACTATAGCTTATAACACTGCCAATTAATGCAGTAAGATGTAAACCACAAATACCATCAGACACTATAAGGTACAGCACAGGGACTAAAACCTCAGTCTTCCTCACAGCTCCACAAGATCTCTCTGCAGCAATGATGTTATATTTATGTATTTCTGCTGTTTGAGGATTCATTTTTTTGGTTAAATTATGAAGATGCTTGCCAATTCAATTGAAACAAAACAAAATTTAATTAAGCTTGATGGCTTCTGCTTTCCAAGGCAGGTATTGTGATATGTGCAGTGGTAACTATATGATAATGTCCTCTTTCATCTGAGGACAAAATGTATTTTCATAAAGGTCAGCTTCTGCCAGGAATATATTTTAATTTGCTGGAGTTTTGAGGATGACAAACACCTCACTTGGGAAAAAAAGAAGTTAAGAACCAGTGTTGGCAGTATGTCTCTATTTCTCATCAGAAATCATTCTCTGTATTTATTTTAAGTTACACACATAGTCTGGTTTGAACAAAAAAGAGGAGTTTGATTTTCTTTTTTTAAACTCAGCTTTAATGCAAGATCCTATCTCTCACTGCTGGGTCTACAGTCTCTAGACTGTAGACTCTAGAGAGCCTTCAGAAGGGGCCATGCTTTGAAAAAAATATTTAAACAATTAAGGTTGAGGTAAGATGGAACATGAACTACAGTTCAGCTAAGTACCCAAGAACCGAATGTTTAAGCATCTACAATAGTTCTGACCCCAAACTTCAACACTTTCCAAACCCTCTGTAGATTAAGTGCCAATTCATTTCTAGTAATCCAATTACCAATGACACTTTTGTCGCTTTGGAAATATTTCAGAAATGATTAGCCTTCAAATTTCTGATAGCAAGTTTAATAATCTCTTTCATACAAAAACTGAAGAGCTGACAGATTCCTAAATAACTACAATTTGCTAAGCTCATTATTTAAAGTGCAGTGATTATCTACTAATAATAACAAATACCATTTCTCAAAAATTAAAGTCAGTGAGGAAGACTCCTCTGAAAATATGGTACAGGGAATCGTTTATTTTTTTAATTAGCAACCAGCTCCCTGTAAGATTATTCTGCAGCTAATTATCCTGCTGCCAGAAGCAAAATAAAACAGACTCCCCTGAAGTAAGTTTGTCTTGGTAAGATTTCAAGATAACAGATTGTGACATAAACCTCCTCAGGTTCATATACTTGCACTCTTACGCTGTTTTAAATAAACACTTCTGTTAAAATGTTTATCCACTAAACATAACAAAGGACATTTTCATCACAAGCCCAAACACTGCTTTTAAATAAATGAAGGAGATGGCAACATATATGCTAGAATCCCAGAGCCTACAATTTCTTGATATTAGAAGTAAGCCTCCAAAAACTTCTGAATGGCTGAAAAGACACCGTCCTCTGCTTCAATGAAGAAGTGTCTTTGAATTCTGGATAGCTACCGGTACTCCTAGTGAACAGTTTTCCTACTTCTAAAGAAAACAAATCAGGACGTGCACATCACAGCTTAAGACTCTACCTGCAACTCGTTACCCTTAATTCGCCCATTGAGTCATTCTCTCCCTGAAAACTAGAAATAATATCATATGCACTTGCAATATTATTTTCACACCTGTGATGAGAGAAACTTGTTTTCACACTCTGAAGAAACCACCAACTGTCAAGACCCTGGAGCGAGCACTTTACTACTCACAACTGATTCTTACTGGCAGTGATTGCTAGAAAAATGAATGATGAAACAGATGTCTCTGAATGAACTGAGACACAGATCGTAACATTCAGATTCTCACAGATGCCTTTAAAAATTGCAACCTCACCCACAGGTTGCTCAAGAACAGCCCCATTCAGCTACTGTCTGTTTCTCGGAGGTTCGTGAACTGACACAGATGTTCATAGTTTTCTATTTCTTATTTATTTTACTACCTGCATTCCTGAGCACTTCCTGTAATCTTTTAAGATAGCAAGTTCATCTATAGCATCACTTATAAGCCTTATTTCAATATATACTTTTCTACATTAATGCAAACATTAGTTTCTTCAATTGCTTGTTTAAAAGGTCAGGAGTACCCTGAGAGAAACTTTAGCGTGAGAATGTGTTTCTTATCTGAGGAAAGACTCATACCATCCAGGTAGGGCTCCAGGCTTGCGAAGTGAAGAGCTTAAAACTTACTTTATAGTCAATGAGGACAGGCAGGCTTTCAGGTAATAATTCAGAGCAACAAAACATGGTCTCTAAAATTGGCTGAATGCTTCCAATCTTATTTGTAGCATCTAGAAGTGAGATTTAGGTAGTTTGAGACTCATACAATGCTCAACAGTTGAGAATGAGACCTAGGAAGCATTTTAACAAAATGAAGAGATGTCCAGAGCTAACCAGCTAATACCAAGGGAAGAAAAATCTGTAATCCCAATCTGTTGTCCTGTGTAGTTTGCCTATCTGCCCAGTACAGATACTGAGTCTAGAATCCCCAGAAGGCAAAGGAAGGTGTTAGTGCCAGTCACTTTTCTTACCACGTTTACAGCCCCAGATAAGCAGTTCTCTGGATCTTGGATTTTGTAAGTGACCATCATATCTAGAATCGTTACTAAGATAATTGTTGGAGATGTTCAGTTTGCTGAAATTCTTAACGACTGGGATGACAGAATGGAAAAGAATAAACCAAACAAACCCAGAAAACAAAAAGGGCAAAACAAAACAGAGAAAATGCCTTGCTATACATATTTAATGAATCAGTAAAAATACCCTGCACAAAGGCTTAGAGAGTTAACTGAAAATGTGTGTATGATAAATGGATATAATACTGTCTATGTAATGGGCTTCCTATTTAAATTTTGCGAGGATTTAATCAGTTGGGCACAGCTGTGCAAGATGCACCATAAACTATGTTGAAAAATATGTAGACATGTACATTTATCTGCTACAAATTAAGCTCACTTAGAGGTGGTCTTAATGGACCATGTAGCAATCATTACAAGCATAAATTTTAAACTGTCTGTTTCCAGTGAATCTGCTTTGAAAAAAAATTAATGCTCATCCTTAGTGGAGCACAGTAATAAATGGAAGTACCCTTAATCTGTTAAGCACTAATAACCCAGCAATTATTCATTATGAACCCCATGCTGTATAATGTATGTCTGTTACACTTTTATTAGTGATTCTTTACTTAACCTGTAAAGGTATAATTTTTATTCCAACAAACACCTGGTAATAACATGACGTTTTAAGTGATATGCCATTACATTTACAGAATGTCCTGCCTCCTTGGTTTATTATGAGACATTTGTACAGTACAGGACTGCTAAGGATACTAATAGAATGGAATGATTTATGAGTTTCAGATTTTGCACTTCTACAAAAGGCAGCAACACCCACCTTAGGGATCAAAAAGCTGTGACTTGATTACAGTGCAACATATAAATAACCCATACATTATTTAACAACAGGAAACTGCAAGCAAAGTGAATCTGTGACCCAATTGGCACAGTCTAGGAGGTTGTAGCAGTTGTTGCAGAAGTTGTCACCTGAAGGCTGTGGTATGCTGGTGTATCTAATACCAGACTGTCACTGGTTTTCCAGAGATAAAAAAGGAGACCGTCTCTATTCACTGAAGGGTCTCTTCTCTCCAGAGACAGCACTGTTGTCCAGAGTAAAAATTTTCAAACCACAAAGCAGGAAATTCATGTAGTTGAGTAACTTCTGCTGGCTTATCTCTTTTCTGCCCTCCACCAGTTAGAAAGGACATGATGAGCTCTAAGAGAGCAGATGAGCCCATCAAGCTTTTTGTATAAACCACAAAGGCACTTCGAAGTTACAAATCAAGTGCTCAAAGCAGCAACAGGGCAAGTTACTGTTGTGGATAACTGACCTGTCTCAGCCCCATTCACAGCTATAGAAATTTTGCCATTCAGCACCTTCAAGAACACTTCCTTTCAACCTCAGTTTTCAGGAACATTACATAACATTTATTTTAGGTGGAGCAAATAAAGCCATATAATAGGGTACCTAATCCTTTTCTTCACAGAAAGTTGTTCGCTGGTTTCTTTGCCATTTTAACCGTTCGAATTTCAGCTTTCCAACATGACTCTCTGCTTTGCCTTTTATATATGTGCCAAATTTTCCATCCATCTCTAATCCAAACTCAAGAGGACAAACTGACATTTCCTGCTACTGCCTTCTGAGGAGCAAGGAGCTGCTAGCTCTCTGCACTTAAACTATTCCCTCACTGATACTCATTGCAAGAGAAGCAATCTGACCACAACACAAAAAGAGAGGAACCAGAACTGGTAATGCATGAGGCATGGTCCTACTGAATGGAAAGGAGGTTAAACCGTATCACTAAAGCATGCTTCAGTTAAAATGAAAATGAGACACTGAAGAGACAAATACGTACAGGGAAAAAAAGAAAACTGACTACATGAGAGGCTACTACACATATTGTATATAGAATGAATACTTTAAGTTCAGTGGCTGATTCAGAGACACTGTCACATCAGATTCTCTATATTGCTCTGAAGGATCCTTGTGCTGAAATGTCAGCTGGTGATATCACCTAAAGGCAAAAAGAAAATTGCCCTAACATTATGCATAGCAATTCTATTGCTCAGTGCTCTCTAGTCCTGTTTTCTAAGAATAGATGTCTTAAAAGGAACCTCTGCTTCAGTATGCGCCAGAGGCAGCAGGATTTTACCCTGAAAGTAGCTATTAGGCTTTGTGGAAACACTGAGAAATATTAAATATTCTTGCATTTGATTGAGCAAAATTCAGAAAGATGATGGCTTCAGCTGAATGTCTAGTTTAATCGTTGATGTCTAGTTTAAAAGTAATTATTTTTAACATTTACTACTACCATTTCAAATTAAGGTAACTCTGGAAAGTAAGAGGCCACTAAGGAAATTTTTGGATAATCCCTTTTGTTAACGTAGGTTATTAGTGTTTCTGAGGTCACTTTTTCATTCCAAACTACCAATGTCTAGGGATCTAGTTGTTTAACTAGAGGGTTATGCAGCGCAATCATAGACTCATAGAATGCTTTGGGTTGGAAGGGACCTTTAAGATCATCTGGTTCCAGTCCTCCTGCTTTAGGCAGGGACCCACTCCAACAGCTCTTTGCCCTTCTTGTGTTGGGAGCCCCAGAACTGGATGCAGTATAAATACATTATATTGCAAATGAAAAATTTAATTTAAAAACAAAAACAAAACTTAAAAATGAAACAACTTTAAAACTTTCATTCTGTGATTTCCTGTCACAATGTTATAATCACTCTACAGAATAAAGAAATATGGTGGTTTTGAGCTGTTTAATCAATTTAAACATCCAATTCTTTTTAACCTGATCAGAATATAAATCACCTACATTTGGCACAGATTATATTTTACCAGGTTGAGAGATGTAAGGTATTATCTAGTCTATAATAGGCTGCATTGCTACCTCAGTGGGTGGAGCAGCACATGTCCATCCCACATTTCTTTCTCTTAAGAGGACAAATAATGTCCCAAACAACTAGAAAAATTATAATATATACATATATAACATTTTTTTCCCATAAAAAAATGACAGATTGCAGAAACTGGCTGTGCCAGAATCAAGGCTGCCATTAGCCAGTATCTCATGTATGACTGGAACCGTGTTCCTAGGTGTTTCCTTATAACAGACACACTTGCAAGTGAAGAACTATCATTCTCTAAAAATAAACCCCTTTCACTATATTTAAAAGTTTCCTGTGGAGTATTGTCTACAGTTTTATTGTGGTAGACAAATAGAAAGAACAACTACAGTGATATCATACAGTGTTAAATAAATAAAATAGAGAAAGATCCTGTTTCAGTTTTGTATGACTTCATTCAGAGCCATCACCTAACTAGGCAGAGGTTTCAGGGCTATACTTTGTGAACAACTGCATACATGCCTAGGACACCACTGTAGACAAAGCATTTTCTTTGGAATAGGAAGAAATGAATTAAGATTGGTCTTTGTGCAGTGCAGCAAAGACAGCATCCCTTCACCAAGGCACTGCAGTTCAACTGCCAAACCAATGCTGAACTACTGCTCCCAGCTAACAAAGCTGTATGAGTATAAGGACACCAATCAGGCCTTTCTTGTCTCTTTTTCTTTTTCCCCCCAGTATTACACACACACACACACGCACAATTATTTTTTTTAACTAAACTGTGCCTGAACTAAGGAACATTCTACTATAGTTTCCAAACCAACGTTAGCAAATGCTCCCAAAACCATTACATTGATCCACAAGCATCAGCTACTCCTAAAAATGATCTATATCATTATAGTTCTCAGGAAAACAGCTCAGTTCACTGTCTTTCAGAAGGAGATTGGTCCAAACTGCTTCAATATGATGAAGTGATTGCTTAATTAAAAGGTCTAGCAGATCCATTTAGAGTTGTACTCAGGCAAAGTGATCATTTCTAAATGATAATAATTTAAACAAGGCTGATGATAGCACTATTTCATAGCAGAAATGTAAAGAAAGCAATAAGAATATGACATTGAAGCCTTAGCTCTTTGTGTTACCAAGCAAGAGTCCCAGTTACATCTTTTACACCTTTACTGTTATTGCAGACATCAGGATTTCTTGGTTGCATATTATTTATAGTACAGCCTTCACCAGCCCTTTATACTGTGCACTCCATTGGTCCTAAGTCCAGTAACTGGAGCCACACAAAGTAAACCAGCTGAGGCTTGGCTGGAACATTTCTGCGGACACAAAACATGCTCCTCATCTATCTGAGACAATTCCAATGTATCTGTTAAGTGTCACTTTGCCTTTTATACTCAAGATTGCATAAACCATGGCTCAGCTCATACTGTCAGCTTAAACAGCATTGATGCAACACGATTCTTCCTTTGGTGAATATAAACAAGAATACAATGAGACATAATAATGAAGTCAGTAAAGTTTCATAATAAATGAAGAGTGCACAGTTGTACTGGAACTGCTCTGAAAACCACCTCTAGCTGAGGTTCTTTCATCTACTTCTGGTATCCCTCATCACAACTCAGAATCCTTAAAAACTGTCAGAACAAAATGGATTTTAGTTTTTATGTTCTACAGAAGGCCATTAGGACTACCACATCTGTTCATGCGTCTGCAGTAAATCAAAGGAAAACGTTTTTCTTCTCTTTCAAGAACTTTAATGTTTTCTAATTTTGTTTATGTTACATTACTTCTCATGACTTCTTTAAATCAGAACACTTTGTTTTGTGCATTTTTGTTTTTTTTTTTTTTAACTGATAATTTAAGATGAGTAGTATGAAAAATCTGTCTAACAAATAGTAAAGGAACCGTACCTTTAGCACATGGCAAGTTGTTTGTAGCCAAGCCAATGGCAGCATGACAGTGGAGCACTGAACACAGCTACTTGAATAGTTCCGGACTTTTTTCCTACTGCATATTTACTAAGTCAGGTCATTTACAACTTGCCCAGTGGTGTATCGATCTATTCACCGAGTGGCTATTCTAACTCAGTCTGCAGATAGCAGAGATCAATATAAACTGCGGAAAAGGTGAGGTTAAAAAGACCCAGTTGAGGTAAACAATGTGAGTAGGGACGAGTACAAGTAAAAACAACCTCTAATAATTTTATTTTCCATGCATAGGAGCTCTTAGATAAGTTTGTCATAAAAAGGATTACTTATACACTTAGATAGACATTAGTCAGACCCACCAGCTTCATTTGTAATACAGATAACACAGCTCATACTCATGAAATAGTGTGAGAAGCAATAATAACCCTTAACGTGAGTATTCAAATGCAGCATTCCAAAAGCACAATGCAAATTTTACCAGGATTTATCATGGTTTGGTTAATGCAAAAAAATTTTTAGACTGCTTTGAATTTTCACTACAAACAAGTTCATGCTTTGTAAAGTTCAAACTCATGTACAGAACAAGTTTTCATACAAATCGCACTGCTAAGAGTGATGGCAATTAACAATGGTAATGTCTAACTATTTAAATGTTGCCAGGGCTACCAGCTTCAGCATTTACAAAAACACCAGCAACTGATTACTGCAGTTAAACTAAGCCTGATATACACAACCACAAATCTTCCTTACAAGAAGCTCTGAGCAAACTCAGATCTAGTTAATGTCATACACACTGAAAAGCAGATGTTACTGACTAGGTCAGAAATCCTATGTGATGTGCCACCAATGCAATTCAGCATCCAGGATTTTGTTGCTCTGGGTCAGATTAGTAGAAAAGAAAATTATCTGTATCACAGCCATGTAAATACCAGGGAACCATCAAACTTTAATCTACGTTGGCTACAGTGTCTTTAGAAGTGCCACTAATGGAAACAAAAAAAGTCTTGTGATAACCACAGAACCACCCAGAGAACCAGGAACAGAGGGAAAACAGGCAGAGAAAAATCACTGGGATAAAAAGAGCAGAAAATGAGCAAGTAGCAGGAGATGGATTATGAATAGGAGAGGAGATGCCTACAAGGAATCACTTTTACAAAACTTCAGAATATCCAAAACAGGGATATAAGTGACACTACCACTGAGTTATTGAGATTTTAACTTTTAATGCAGATAACTACCTTCATGTGTGTGAAAACATTGCAAAAATGAATAATTTATGTGCAGGATGAATAAATTATATGAGTTATGAAAAAGAGACACAAAATATTTTCTAGATCATACATTCATTATCCACATTTCCAAAAAAGCTTTCAAAACAAGCTTTTGTTAGAAAAGTTAACGAAGAACCAGAGTGAAATTAACAGGATTCCAGATTCTGCCAAAAGATTTGAAAGTTAAAAAAAAAAACACAAAAAAACAACAAAAACATACATATGTACCTAAAAATTTGACTGTACAACATATGGAAATAAGGTAGAAATAAGGTAGAAGTCCATAGTGGGTTTAGTACAGTCCTGATAGTGAACTACATGCAAGCACTGATTTTCTTTATTGATGAAGTTTATCTTTAAAAGGAAATCCATTCCTATACAACTGCTTTACAGCAGCTACAGCAATTTGCACAAACGAAGCAATTCCTATTACATAAATCATAGGTATGATTAAAGAATTCTTACCATGTGTACACGCTCTGGCTTTCCACAGAAATTTTAAGCAAACCTAGACATAATGAAGTTGCAATTGAGGGCATGATGACTTCATATGTTACTGATAACCACTTCACTATATAACATATTAAACCATTTAGGTAATACAGAAACAAACTGAACCTCCTCATGAAGAATTTAAACTTCTGTTTAAATAAATTACCTTTTTTTCATAAATATTGTTCAATAAAAAAGTTTTAAAGCACTTGTTTATATGTGATCAGTTTGTGAGATCTCTCAGCCATATTTTCAGTAGTTCAGTAGTACATGCAAACTTTGCTCAGCTTCTCCCACATTTGCTGCAGTACTAAACTGCAAATGTTCCCCTGAATAAATCAAGAACTAACAAAATATTCAGACAAGGACAGTAACTCAACCTGCTTAATTTCTTATTCATAATTTCACCTGTTGACATGTAATCTGCATCCTCATTCACGCTGGTTGCTATTTTTTATCTGTACGAAGGTTTTCATACATATTTGGCAATGGACTAATGTCAACAGCCATTTGGAAGTAGACAAGATAATAGTCTACTGCCAATGCCTGAGTTCTGGCAGGACTTTCAATCACAACAGTGAGACACTTTTTCAGCATCCTGATCTTAAAATAAAAAGATAAAGATAACACTGTAAGCCTAAGACATACAAATATTAAAATCCCTCATGTTTGTCATCCTTCTCAAGCACAAATATCTGGAAGCCAGTGGAGAACTGTTTTCAGAACCAAAGGACAGTGCGAGACATAACTGTTACAATTCCAATTCACTTCTTAGAACACAACCACTCTTACTAACTTACTAACTTACTAACTTATTACATAATGCTTACCAACATAAACACTAAGTACTAACTTATCTGCAATACTTAAGCCACTAATTTCAAGACAAAACACTGATTACTGAAAATCA
The DNA here is from genome assembly GCF_039878825.1 of Excalfactoria chinensis. Taxonomy (NCBI): domain Eukaryota; kingdom Metazoa; phylum Chordata; class Aves; order Galliformes; family Phasianidae; genus Excalfactoria; species Excalfactoria chinensis. The sequence goes on along the minus strand of NC_092835.1, from coordinate 12,094,709 downwards.
ACTCTTTTTATTGAATTGCTTTATTTTTGTGGCAGTCCATTCAGATCATGCTTTGAGCTGAATTCAGGAAAGTCCACAAAGAGGTATTCTGAGATAAAGACAAGAATGAGACGCTATATCTATTTTTGAGCTGCATGCAAAAATTCTACCAAGGTCATAAAATGAAGCAGTGACAAAGGGGATTTGTTTCAAATCTATCTACTACAACAAATCTGAAGAGTTTAGCAAGGCTTTCCTTTAAAACTTCTTTTTTTGAATTATTATTATTTAACAGAAATAAAGCAAGTCGGATCAGGAAATGTACTGCCTGCAGGCAGAGGATTTCACAACCTACTGAACAGGTAAGGACATAGGCAAATACTTAAAACATTAAGAATGTGCTTAAGTTTCTCGCAAAACTGAAGACAATTAAAAACCTAACCCTTACTGGACCATCAAATCACTGCATAGCTTCATTCAATGATATTTCTCAGTCAGTCTCCAAAGATGTAATTAGCTAGATGCCATCAGTACAGTCCATTACATGTATCAGGCAATAAAAACATTGAGGCACCTGCTTTCCCTTTCCCCCAAATGAGCTGAGTTACAACTGAACAAGCAACAGAATTGCAGGGTCTGACTGGAGGACAAAACAAGAGGGGAAAAACTGCCCCCTCAGACATGGCACCTGGTGTGGAACAGGTGAGAGTTGAACCTGATACACACATTTCTACAAGAAAGTGCATATTCATTACACCCAGCCTACTTACACATCTAATTGTGCAATTCTGAAGTTAATTAATGAGGGTTTTTTTGTATGTTTGTTTGTTTTTGTAGGAAAGCAAGAAAAGCCAAAAAGTTTCCAGTAAAGTTTCAAACTCAATCCATATACCTGTGGGGAGTCTTTGCCTTCATGACTTAAGGAGAGACTGTAAATTCTGTTTGTGTTTTCTGTCATTTTGTAGCATCTCATTTCTATCAGTTTAAATCACAAGTTGTGAAGAAGTGTATTTCCAGTTGGCTACTTACTACCAATGAACAAAGCTCTGTGTAAAAAGAAAAAACAAAACCAATAAAACTAAGCCCAAGCCACCAACAAGTAGGTTAAAAGAATATAGGAGAAACAAAACAGAAACAGCAGAGAAACTTATGATCTTCATTTTGACACAAACAAGGATTCCCTTATGCCTGTCATTCCTGTGCAACATGTTTCAAGCTTCTTCTTCCAACATATTTAAGATACCATCTTGTTTTGTGTTTTTTTCTTTTGATGTGTGCAAAAGGAAGAAGTTTCAGAACATAAAATGATCCAGCCTTCAGCATCACCATCATTTACCCCCCCACCCTCTTCATACCTGCACATGTTTCAGATTCTAACGCAAAACATGAACTGAGATCTGTGTGGAAGTCTGCTGCATTGATATAGTCTGTAAAGCACAGGCAGTAAGTTACACCTTCTCCAAAATTAGATTATTGTGTTTTTGTAATGGCTCCTCAGTTTGGGTGCTGAAGCATTTATTCTTCTGAACTTACAGTGCTTCTATTCCACTCCTGTAGTTCCATATGAAAAGCTATCATATAATACAAACACATAAACAAAAAAACAGATTTCCATTATAAAACACTCATATAAAGAGTATTCTGCTCTGGTGCCAGCATGCCCAGTGATATAATAAAGAGAAAGATAGCCTGGCACTATTTTCTCCCTAATGCAAATGTAAGAAGGAAGAGCAAAATAGAAGTTAAGGCTGAGGGAAAGTCAGGATGACCAGCCGCGGGCTGTCATTCCAGCAGGACTTGGCCAGTTGGCACCAAGCCTTCTCAGGCCCTACAGCTCCTGCCATGAAATGATGCCATATGGCTCTAAGGGAGCATTCACTGCTCCTTTTTGCTGCGTAAGTAGGGACACCACTGAGCACGCTGTCCCCACTACCACTGAACCAGTCTGTCCCATAAGATATTTTTGTAAAGTACTGTGATGTCATTAAGAACCACTCAGCCTCGGTCTACAGACAGTAAAAGCAGAACCCTAAATATTACTGTTATTTACATTCTGTAATAAAGGTATACCATCATTTTATTTGGCAACAGTGTGTATTCTTGACTAGATCGGTTCAGAATGTGAATACAAAGCAAAAAGTAAACAACTGCTGAAACAGCACTCACAACCACACTGTGCTCATATCCACCGTTGGGTCTCCACAAATGTTCAGCAAGCATCTGTGAATGTTAGCGGGTGCTATTTTGTCCCACACTGAGGAAATCAATGACAACACCTTCACTTCATCTACACTTCCATGTCAGACACCATTGGATAAGACTACCCCTCTGCTGCCATCTGTCACACAGCAACAACATGTAAGGGAGCACTGGTGGTAAGGTATTAAATCTCTACTGCCACATCTCCACCATCGACCTCTCTGGTTGTGAGCTGACACAAAATAGGAGGCATTATATTTGGAGGAGCTCTAGTAGATCAGTTTTTAATTGAAGAAGTAATTTTAAATTTATGATAAAAATCTTTATAAAATACTGCATGAAAATGTCAGTGTTTCATTGCAGCTGAAATGGTTTGACAAGCTCAGCCTTTAGTTAAAATCAGACAATTTCATCCCACTGAAATAATATTCTTAAAAAAAAAATCACTGTTGATAAAAACAATTTCTTGTATGTATACACAGTATCTCAAGTCAGTATTTTCAGACTGTTTGACACAGGGATAACACAAGGCTGATGTCCCTCGCACAGCCTAAATTTAAAAGAAAATTCACAGTTAACTATGATCATAGGTATAATTGCATTCCCATGATCAGAATATTGTACGCACCACTCCATCATCTACATAGGTATGCAAAGTTTTCCAAATCCAATACAAAGCAGTGCTAATCAGTATTAACTCACTTGCATTTAGGCACAAAGATGGCAAATAACTGTAATTCGGATGAGATATGAATACAGCCCCAGGAACCAAAACAAAGTACCAGTGGGAACTGTGATAAATAAAAGTATCTGAATATGAAGCCAAAAGTTTGGATATGCAAAGAGCATACAAGTGGTTATATAAGTGAGCAGTGGCTACAAACAGCAGCACACCAGGGAGTTGCTTATTTGCTCAGGGACAGCCTACTGCAGTGCCTTCTAAACCCATCTGTACAATGCACGTGAGCAACAAGAGGGTGCACAAAGATGCCACAGTGGAAGAAATCTGTTGAACCAGGAAAACCCAACTAAAAGCACAGATTATGGCAACCATTTGAAGCGGCCTGGGCTTTATTTCTGAGCATATGATATGAATTAACAAGTGTGTGAATTCTTAGGGGCTTTAGAATGGTTGGGGAAGATATGAAACTGTGCAGAGGTTTTACGCTATAACTGTACATCTGGCACCTTCTTTGGCATTTAAGGCTCATTAAATTCTGAGTCTTGTGTCATCTGCCCTTGGCTTAAAATAGTTTTGTGTGAACCTCTCATCTCTAACTTCCTCTTTAACAGAAGTTGTTTCTGCCAGTCTCATAGCCCTTCCTATCCTCTTTAGCACATCATCTCCTCAGCAACAGCAGAAGCTTAGTCTATAACCCTGTCCTCCAGGATTTTCCTTAACTTATAGAAGAAAAAGAACTAAACAGTTTCAGTTTACATAGGACCCAAACTTCTATTAGCAAAGAGTAAAGACACTCCAAATTAACTTTTTAAAAATATATATTTTTCCCCAGTTAAATTAAATTCTAAGTAATTTTTTTCAAACTCAGTTCAGTCGAGTTTTATTATACATAGAAGACTCGAACAATAATATTTTCTATACAAATCATCTAAGAATTGCCCATACATTTTTTTTTCTTTAAAAATGCATTTTAAGACCACTGAAGAGGCTGCCATAACACAATCCAGTGAGTCTCCAGTTGCTGTGACATGAAAGGTTTCTCGTTATAAATCAAAAGACTCGCCACGATAGCAGTGTTACATCCCCAAAGAAATGTACATTTAATTTAAAGCAACTGCTTCAGATTAATAAAACACGACCAAAAGTCAGACGTTTTTACTGAAATCAAGAAATATCACATTACCGCTTTGCGATTCCAGTAACTGTTTGAAGTTACTGGGAAAAAAAATAAGAGACTCTTATTACAGGTTGGCAGTGCAGATCTTATGACAAATTTCTTCCCTGCTGTAAAGACTTTACAACTGAAAAGGTAGAATGCTTCATAAAATGAAGCATCTTTTTCTAAGATAATAACTGTTAAGGTTTTCCCCAATGCTCATATGCCTCTAGCTTATTTTGTAATGATATAACACCTGCAGTGGATTAAATCTGTACTGTAACTGCAGCAGATAGTGTAAGAAATGTCAGTTCTCATTAGCCTGCATATAAATCTGCCTGTTTTGGTAAGCGGGTTAAAGGAAAGATCAGTGAACCACTGGAAACCCGAAGCATATGTTGCTCATGCAAAAAGGACATTCAGCAGTAGGGATCTTTTCCACATCACACTCTTTCGGAATTGGGAGAATGTTTTTCAGGAAGAAACAGAAATGTACAAAAATGCATTATCATCAACTTGCAGTAGTTTTTATAATTGCCTGCTGACACAGCTGAACACTCATAAAGTATCATAAAGAGTAAATGAGTTGATAATGTAAAGCAGTAATTAGGATTTTGTGCGTGTTTATGCTATTTACATATTTTAACGCTTTGATATTAACATGTCAACTTTAATAGTATGTAAATGAATTCCCTTGTGTGAGATTTATCCTCCTTGGCATCGGATGTATTAATTCCCAGCAACTGTAATTTTCATTCCTTCTTTGTCTTTTTTGAAAGATTTTTCAGGGCCTGATACAAAACATTGTCCCTACAATGTCCTGTCTACATTCATTAAAGAAGTTTATAGCTCTAATGGATAGAACAGCAGTAGCCACCGGCTCACATATCACCATACTATAAAAACACATGCACACAGAGAATCTTTTTGTGCCTGGAGGTTTTACAACCATCTAAATAATAACAGATTAATCAGCCACCTTGTATTCCTGCCTGTTTCTGCATAGTGCTGATGCTTGCTAGAAATCTGATGCGACATATTTAAGCTGAGAAGCATAATAACACATGCCATTACAGTTGATGCCTCAAAAAAGGCATGGCCCGTCATGAAGGTATTTCAAAAGATGCAGGCAAAAAAACAAAAACACATAAGAATGCCATTTGATTTTTTCCCCACTTCACTGCATTCTTGATCTTTCTGTTGTCTACATATCTGTAAAGTTTACAACCTTCTGATGAATTCCACTTAATTAGAAACAAAACAGTTGGAAAACAAAGGCATGGTGTAATAAAAAAATAGCACAGCCTAACATCAGCTACTGCTTTACAGTATGCTGCAATTTAGTTCTGGGTGTGCTGCAGAACACTGCATAATACAGCTAGAGTTGCCTGGCAACAAACAGCAACTATATCAGAAGCAGCAAAGGTGTGAATGAATAAACAAAAGTGACAGTAATGTGAAAAAGCCCTGTAAAACCATGTTCAGTATGAGAATGTCTGACTAGGTTTTCACTGTGTTTCAAGGGGAATTTGGGGTAAAATTCTTCTCACAGTTAAATTGGAATTAAGGTGGGTACATGAGAGCTGGATTTGACTGAATAAGCACAACATAAAACTTGGAAATAAGATTTTAAAATGCAATATCATCAGTTTGCTACTGAATATGAATACGTTAAAAATAATCAGCAGTACCCTGAGCAGATATTACTGGTTACAACTCTTGACTCTGCTATTGGTGGTCATCAGGTGAGCATTCTGGTGCTAAACTCTCAGAAACCAAGCATGCACACACACACAGCTTGAAAACCTCCGTCATCAGGATACTTTTCACCCAGAGATACTCAACTGCTTTACTACACTGATCTTTATATATACACACAGATCACACTGAAAGTAATACCTTCTATTTATCTCCATGGAAACTACAACAGATACAAAGAACACAATAGCACTATTCAATAGAGCAAATTCTCAGCTACAAAATACTATTGTTTCAGCACAGCCACCACCATTAACTATGCATTTTCACCAGCCATGAACAAGAGGCTACATGCCACGCTTATAAAAATCTGTAACCCACTTTATAACCTCCATTTTTTACACACAGAAGAATTCAGTGACATCCATTTGCTTCATCCACACTTCCATGTTAGACAGCGTATGGTCCGACTGCCCCTCTGCTGCCATTTGTCATTTGGCAACAAAATATAAGAAACTATTGGTGAGAATGTTCAGCCTCTACTGCCATACCAGCAACATCCACCTGTATGGTTGTGAGCCAAAATAATAAAAACAGAAGGCATTACTTTTGGAGCAGTCCTTGCATCTTTGCAAGGTTCTTTTGTTATGACCAGCTCTCTCTCTAACATAAACAGTCCATCATAGATAACTGCATTTCATACCAAAAGGTCAATACTGCTTGACAGTATTTTTGGCATTGACACAACACATATTTTATAAAAGCAATCTTATCTTAATATCAACATATAATTAGATGAGTTAGAGATAGCTGGAGATGGGAAAAGTGCAAAGATCCAAGTAATACTGACATCTCTGAGAAGCATTCTGAACAGGAACATATTTCACTTTGAGAAGACCATAAAACACAATTACAATATTAGCATTATTAGGGTAATTAGGCATGATATATTAAATATATATGGGCTAGCTCTTCAGCTGGCACGTATCAGAGAATTTCAGAAGATCTTGCAATGCTGAGTACTTTATAATAATTAAGGGAATCTGTTTCTTAAAATAATGCTGAACTACCTTCCTTTTTCCTTTCATATAGGTAAGTATAACTCTGAGACAATGTGATCAAGCAGAGATTGATTAGTCAGAATTACACTGACGTAATGTTGGGGCACAAAGTTGCATGAGGTCATCTTCCTGAACAGATGGCCTAGAGATATTGGTTTTAACTAGCACATGGTTGAGTAAATAATGTTTAAGTTTTCTTTGAGAGCCTGGGGAGTGAACCAGATAGAGTTGAGTGAAATACCTGTGCCTCCTGCCCACATCATCTGCTACTCCTAGGGTTTTCATTTCCTGCACTGTTTGTGCTTTATCACACGGCTCACTGGACAGGCAGCCTGTGCCCTTGGTTCAAAAGCCTTTATTGGAAGATTGAGAGAGATGTGCACTTATTTTCAATTTGTAATTTCTGTATGTATGTGATTTGCTCTTCACAGGCAAAATTACTGTTAACAAAAGCAGAGGTGTATGGCTGTATTGCTTTCAGACAGTATAATAAATTTTATACCTAATAATAAATTCATATAATAGAACTGATAATGAAAGTTTTTTATCCTATGAGTGATTTGGTTTCTGTTTAAGTACCCATTTGAATGCAACTAAACTTGTCTCCTAAACTGACAAATTAGTTCTCATAATTGCATGACATGGGCACCTATACTTGCAATATCAAAAGAACTACCCAGGTCCTTGTATTACACCATATTGTTTATATCCACTTATTACATTTTTGTTTAGAATTTGTTAATGAAAAGATCATCAGATTTCACTAAGACTTTTTAATGCTCTGAACAGGAACTCCTCTCATAAGCAGCATCAATATAACAAACTTTCAATAATGTCAGACTAAAGTCTCTTCAATCACATTTGCTTTTTATGGTAACAATCCTGGGAAAGTCATTGTTGTAATGTTTAAATGATCACTCAGTGATGTAAAATGGTATAATATACATGAAAATAAAGCACAGGATTCAAATCCAGGGTAACTATTCACAGTCAAGTAAATGAAGACATACAATTAAGGCAGTACTGAGTATAAATTAGCTGCACTACATACTATTTTAAGACCTTAAAATTACTCCCAAATACAACTGATTCACAACTCTAAGTTATTTTGGGGAAACATCAAAATAAAGCACAGAACCATAACTGCACTGTACACAAAAATGAAAAGCAAACCATTAAATATACTCGTACAACTACACGATATGGTATCAATATCTGAAATAAACTGCCTGCCTTACCCATTTGGAGGAAGCATTCAGATAAACAAGTCACCTGACCATTTAGTTATTCTTACCTAAAAACTTGCCACTATTCTCTTCAGCTTCACTCCGTAAGAACTGTTGAATGCTGGCAGAGCTTCCACATTTCTATTTTAAAAGAACGCGTACATAATTGTCATACTTCACTAATCTCTTCTTGATGTTTATTACAAAGGATTAAAAATAAAATGATGAAGGAAAAATAATAAATTGACATTCTGATTTGTCTCATTAAAGCCCACCTTTGATCTGAAGTGATAAAGACAAGAAAAGACCATCACAGCAACCGGAGAAAAAAATATATACAGGTTGGCCATAAGGCACGTATAGCTTTTTTAAACTACAGATGGGACTACATCAAAGAATTCAAACATCGTGCTATGAATGGCCTTCTGCAAATCGTCCAAGGGTACATAAAGGGAAGCAGAAGGGAGACAGGTACTGTTTTATATATTAGCTACAGAGATAAGAGTCAAGTGAAATCTTCACTTACTGATTTGAATGTTTTTCCCATTCATATCCCATCTTCCTTACCACATGACCATGGTGATCTGTGCTGACTGAGATTTACACCCTCTCCCATTTTAAACACAACAGAAATAAACACTCCCCAATTTTTCAAAGTACCTTTATAGTACCCACATCATAAAGCTGAGCTCTTGTGGTGTCTTTATAGAAAATTTGCAATAAAAAACTTCTGCTTCACTAAACTAGATGCCTCTTATAAATAAACTTGTCCATCAAACTATGCAGTTTGCAATGATCTTGTTCCACTCAGGATACCAGCAGCTAGCTGTACTGTCATCGCTAATATTATTGCAGATAAGTACTATTCTCACTGTAATGTTATTCTTATTTGACTTCATTGACACTACATACAGCAGAATTGCTTATGACATAATTATGGAAATACACAGGTTATTATTGCATAATAGCTTTACAAATCTCATGCATGCATCATTATGCAAGTATGAATAGTGGAGCAAATGTTGATGTCAATATGCCCATGACAGAAAAAACTAATCAAATGAAATATAGTCAATTAGCAGCATGGCAAGCTGCCTTAAATAAAAGGAGATGGAATACCTAGAAATTAGTGCAAAAAAAATTGACATAACTTCAGGAAAAAAGTAAAAACTTCTATTCAGCTGATCCCATGGTACAATAACTCAAGGAATCATGGATATACACAGCAAATACAAATCCTCTAAAATTACACAACACCTAATTTAACTTCTCCAAAAGATAGAAACCCCATCTAAGCTAGTTCTGTAGTTAGCTCTAATGTTAACAGAGGATACAAGGAGGGAATGGGGGAGGAAGAGGAGGGAAGGAGACAGACACATCCGGTGCCGAACATCTAAGATGCCCACAGCTAAGATAAATACATTTCAATCTCTAAAATGCATTAAGACAAAGATCACAACAAAAGTTTCACACATCTGTAAAACAACCCATATATCCTATTATAACCCAACTGACCGGTTATTTCTCTGATCAGACAGCACAAACCCATTCTGTGTATAGTAAATACAAAGGGAGGATGTGGCAACCTCATATAGATTCTATCGTACCATATCACCTGAAGGAGCACAGTGGTTTCTCAGCTAAATGAAAATACCACTGGAAGCAAATTGGATTTTGAAAGCTCAATATTCAAGTTTCAAGGGGGGAAAAGATGCCTACGCTATCGCTCGACTGTAGGAATGCCTATATTGTCAGGCTGTTGACTCCTGCCCACTTTCACCCTTTCTTTCTCTCCCTCTGTCTTCAAAATACCCTAAGAACTTTGGAGCACATGAAAGCATATTAACATTGGAAAAACAGGTTTGCTTGGTTTTGTGTTTGCCACGTGAATAACAAACAGTATATAAAAGCTTGAGGAAAATGACATTTCACAAACTATGCACTTTTAATCAACAAGGGAGACAGGAAATCTGACATAAAATCAAGATTGCATTTCACTTGGAAAAAAATAGAAGAGTGTTCTTGAAAAGCTACTGTGCATGGACCACCAGCCATGAGATCTCCTTTCCCATTGGAAGAATTACACAAACATAATTAGTATTTAAGTGCTGAGAAAATATATTTAAGTAAATAACTGACCAAATTCTGAACTGAAATGAATGATAACAAGTCACTGAGATTTCTCTTTTGTATTTGCTGTTTTCAAGTCCTTTCCAAGCAGATTTAGACAATTTCCAGGCTGCAGAGAAATCACTTCAGTATTATACAACAATGTCTGGTGATAAATAAATAAGTCATTAGTCGGTATTTTTTCTAATCTATGACTGGCTGACATATCATTTACAGGAAAATAACCATTGTTATTCTCCCCACAAATGTACTCTGCTTAAGAGTCATTTAATATTCAGAAACAATGCTTTAACAAGCAAACAAGAGTGACATTAATTCAAATAGTTTTTTGGGTTGTTTTTTTTTTTTGTTTGTTTGTTTTCCCAAAACTATATTCATTATCCATTTTTAAATTATTTGACTAAGTTCACTAGCAGAAAATAAACCACAACTTTCCCTGTTCTTCCTGATTCTTGGAAATTAAAGGAGGCTGTACGCCTCTGACATTTGATAAAGCAAGAAACCCATTTTCTTGAAGACAGGTTTTCTTGTTTGCCAAGCATTAATGCAAGTGAATTTCCTTTATAACGTATCAAGGAGTTATATTCAGAATAATCTATTAATTCAACAACACAATTTTAACAGCATCAAAACTAAATATGACAAATACCAGACTTTGCAGAAGTACTGAGATGTTGATCATTAAAATAAGTAACCAGAACTTGTTGCAGACAAATTTTCTCACAGAATAATGTTAGCTAACTGGTGGTGAAGATCTCCAGATTAATTTGCTACAGTGACCTACTGCTTATTTTACTTTTTCACTAAGGAATTGCCAGTCAAGATATACTGATCCCAGGATATGCAGTATCAAGTTCCAATCATTCTGCTATTCTAGATGCCATCACAAAAACACAAAGAAGCTACATCTATTTGCCACTTCTGCTCTCTGAGTGAGTGAAAGAGGGAAGACCTATAGCTCTAACAGGAGAAGGAGATTTCTCTCTGAACTGTACAAAATTGTGACATTCTCAGTGAGACCATAACATTAGAAATCTTTCAGAGAGGGAAGGAAAAATGAAATATTCTCTGGAACACTATCTACAATGCTGATCATGACCTTTGTTTAAAAAGATGGACTTACACTGGAAAAAAACATCAGAAAGGGTATCAGACTGAAAACATACACAGACAGCTTGAAAGATGATGGTAAAAGAACTTGGCTCACTCAGTCTAGCAAAATGAAGGCAGAGTAGATGGCTCTCTAAATAAAGGAGAAGAAGCATCACTGAGGGAAGAGCATTTCTTCAGCTTATGAACAATGATGCCTTAAGACCAAATAGAAGCAAGCAGAACACAAATGAATTTAGGTAAAAAATTAGAAAAGAGCTTTTGAATAGGCAGAGCATCAATAAATTGCCTTCAGGCATATTCTAGTTCCTTATTAATGATTTCTATTCTACTCATCACATATAACCAGCCTAACAGTCTGTTAGGCTGTCTTGCACAAATAGCATTAGCTCTGTATTACCTGGAGAAAGGCTTTCCTCAAAGACAACCTTATGAAGACCAACTTCCAAACTTTTCACAATCCTAGTATTCCAGTGCATCCAACCTTCCATTTCTATCCCATCTCGGGACACCTTCTCATCTTTTTTCCCAGGTAGCAGATCTTTCTATTTCGCTAACAGCAGCTTTACTGCTATCAGCCATGTGCAACAGGTGAAATAGCCTCATCAGATTCCATCCACAAGCATTCAGATGTTTTTAAACACACATCCTAGCACTCTCCTTTCAGCAACACAACATAGAAATCAAACTTGACTCTCTACAAAGCCAAATAAGAACAAGAAGAGCATTCACGCAGGCTCCTCACTATATCACTGTAACTTGACAGCTGAGAACCATCTCGACTGTCTGGTGATCACTCAACATTTTTAACTGTAACTCTACTTCAACCTGAAAAATCCTGTTTGGAAAAGAGAACTGACGAAGAGGGGAGCTGTTTCTTTTCAGATTTAGGAGGCTTTAGACAGTAGAATGCTAGGTCTTTTACAGATAAATTATGCCAAGAAAACTGCCTCTCATTTATGCTTCAATATATTCCTGTGTAAATCCAGATTATAGCAATTTTCCTTCATTCTTTCTCTGTCGATGGCCATAACTGTTTCTCATTTTCATGAAAATCTGCAGATACAAAAGTCCATAAACACAAAGGGAAATAGGGCTAAAAGTTGAATAGGGATAATGAGGAGTCACTGGATAATATTAGAGAAAACACAGCTACTGCTTCTATCAACAAAAGCCAATCTATTAGTTCATTAGAAAGCCTTCCAGGAGATGCCACAGAAGTTCCATCACTAGCAGATTTTAAAGTAAATTTGGCTCAACATGAAGAACATCTTTTTTTTTTTTTTTTTTTTTTGAAGGAACTCTGTGAACTCACTCTCCTAAATAGACTAAACGCTACTTCTTTAAAAACAACAACACAACTATAACCAAAACGACTACTCTGTACCAAGGTGAAATCAAAATCATTTGAAAGTAAGCTCCAAAATAGTAGAGCAGGCAAGAAACACCATCATGCTTTGCAGAATGTTGATGTACCCTTTCCTAAGGAAAAGTCATCATTTAGATACCTGTGAACTGTCAAAAAAACAGAATTGTTACTGGTTATTTAGTTAGATCCTGACTGATTTGTGACTGAATGTGTTTCCTTTGTAACATCACATTTTGCACTTCACATTTGTACACATATTTTCTTTCAAGTGCTTTATAAGAGTGTCTCAGATTATTAAACACTGACTACTCATCTCCCACTACTGAAAACAAACTTGCATCTTTAATGTTAATTACACATTTGCAGACAGCTTAAATGACTCAGTGGACTGAAAGCAGACCCAAGATTTTTACAGGCAGATCATCAGTTCAAAACCCGACTCAGAACAGCAGTGACTGAAAGTTTGTGCACTTCAATAGCTGTTCAAGTTACCTTTATGAAACAATGTAATACTGTATCCAACAAAACACAGAAAAGCACCCATACCTTAGAAGTCACACTCAGAATTGCTATCTCAACTATCAGTTGAGATCTGTGCTACTAAACTCAGAGGGGACAGCAGGTCTGGAAACTGAACTGACTTGCCTCAGACTCTGCATTCTCCTAGACTAAGAAAAAATAAACCTTAAGGCAGACCAGAAGAGAAAAGTTTGTACTCCTATGGCTTCTCTTGTTCTGTGACACTGATACAAGAAAATAGATAGTGAGATAGATAGTGAAGGATTATGCAAGAATACGTTCAATTTCAAAACTGAAGGTCAATATAACAACAGGCCAAACTTGTAAACTTTCTTCCAGTCTAGGAACAAATACATCATCATTATATGCCTTCCTCAGGGGAAAAAATACAAACAAAAAAAAAGCCACACAGATTCATCTAGTGAAATCCTTTATCAAGTGATATCAAATCTTCAATTTTCTCCTTATCAGACTTTCTAAAAGCGAGATTACTGTTCTGTGCATTCATACTAACTCTTCTTGTTATAGAGAAGTATCAAAATGCAAGTGTGCTCAAAACCTCTTTTTGGTTTTATGTCAAAATTTCAACACTTCCGTGGAGTAAAAAAATGACAATTGAGACATTTTTGAATGGCATTAATAAAGGCAAGCCACATTCTCTTATATTTGAAATTGTGCCCTTGAGCAGTGTGAAGAGCCACAATACAGCCATATGGATTTCCTCTACTCCCTGAGGAAAGGGTAGCTATCCATTCACTTACAAACGGAAAGAGCTCACACCTCCACCAACTGCAGAGGCAGCCAAGGAGAGAAGATAGCTGGTGGAGCAGAGAAGCATTTCACATTCCTATATCAATTCTCAGGTCGACTGGTACTTCTCTAACTTATGCTGAGACCACAGCAACCAAAGCTTTAGAATAAAGTCAATCATTTTTCCAACAAAATTTCTCACCTCTGTTTTGCATAGATCTAGTTACAAGAACTTAATTCTCAAACTCTAAGGATATTTATGACTCAGCACTGCAAGTTACCATTAGCACACAGCCTACAACTCTCAGTCCAAGTATTATGAGGCAGCAAACGTGAGTCTCTGCAGTTCGTGGGTAAAAAGGAAATGGCAGATCTCTGCATATGCATTCTTGGGATTAATACAAACACATCAAGATTCCTATAGCCCCAGCACGCACACAAAATATGCCTCTCCTCTTATGTGATAAATCAGACCTTGAGTTTTCATGAAGAAGTTCCTATGGTACTCAGGCAAAGATATAACCAAAACTAAAATATCTTTGTTGTTTTGAAGCTGCTGGGCTTCATGTTTTCAAAATACCAACAGCCTGTTATAATAATTAACGGCCTACAAAATATTACTTTCAATTCTTAATGATTAATTGACATATATACTTAATACTTGTGCGAATGACTAACCATACTGAATTGCAAATAAAATTAGCTTTGTTAAAAACATACTGAAGATGGCACTGCATGCAGAACTTAAAACCTAAAATGTTTAAGACATTAGATGACCTGCAGAATTCAATTTTATAATGAAAAATAAATCTCCTTGTAATGACTGGATGCAACTGAACAAGTTTTTCTACTCTGCTACCTTGAGAATGCACAGGTCAAATGCTAGGAGGCATCCCTAATGAGCTCCTGCTACAGAAGCTTTACACAAACATCTCTGTGCACTGTCATCTAATCGTAAGTATAAAATCAACTTTTGTTGCCATAAACATCTGCAATTGCTGGGACCCGGTGACCAAGTACAATTTTAATGCATCAGGTTGCTCAGGCTCTGGTAGGAAACTAGAGGTCTTGGACCTCAGCTATCTTGTTCGGGGATGTAATTATTTTATAGAAAATGGGCACCAAAAAAAAGGTAAACCAAAGGGCTCTACCTTTTCTCATCCAATCTAACTTAATCAAGTGAAATTTTTGTCCATTCTGAGAGACCATGTTAAATTACATATATTTAAACATACACAGATCTTGGCCCCGTATAGTGCTACAGCAGAAAGGCAGCTGTCAAGGTGACTGATAAACAGTTTGTGACCTTCAAAAAAAGAGATAATGCATCCATACTAACGAAAATTCCCACACTCTTTGAATATCTGGGCAAAACCTCCTTGGGTTCTTCACTTCTTTTTTCTTCTTTGACTCGTCTCTGATTATCAAACTCTGAGCACTGAAAAATTATTTAGTTGTAGTAGACAAATCCAACTGGAGTTGACAGAAATGGCAGCAAAAAGAGCCTGCTAACTTAGGTTGATCCTTTCACAGTAAGGCTAACCATTAACTGAGGAGGATGACAAAACAACGGCACCCTCCTCTCATTTAGTCAAATTCACAGTCCTAGTGTAAATATTCAGACATCACACAAAATCACAGTAATGTCAGATTTAAAATTAACTTCAAGGTTCAGATTTTTCTTGTCCTTGTTTTAAAATGTATTAAACAGCAGCTGGCAAAGAAATCTTGTGCCAGTAACAAAAATACACTGAAAAACAAACAAACCACAACAAAACAAGTATTGAACAACAGAGACTACAGATAGCAATAGAGTAGTGATAGTTTTATGATCCCTATTCAATAAAATTTAGCTAGGCAATGATGAAAAAATCTGGCTCTGTTGCAGCTGAGTCAAGTGTTCCACAATTGATCAAAGTATCGATCTTGATTCCCCCCCTATCTTTTATCTGCTTTCACTTCCCATACTACAAGCTGCTTCACATAGAAATTTGATATTGCTATACCTGCACCACATTGTGCTGTCCCTCAGAACTATCATCTTGATTTTTATACTTAATATATTTATATTTTAAAGTGTGTGTAAATGACAATAGAATAAAAAGTAAGATGAAGTTAAGATGACTTTTTTTAACTGTCAAAAATTGTTTTATTACAGAGACTTTGTTCTTAGACATATTCCAAACTCCACTGGACACATCCCTGAGCAAACTGCCACAGCATACCCTGCTTTGATGAGGACTGGGCTCCTCAGAGGTCAGTCCCCTTCAACCTCACACACTTTTTGATTCTATGGTTTTTAATTCTGTAATTCTAGGAATAAGTTAATAATTACAGCAAATACTGTATAACAAGAACTATAAATAGATTTAATATAGAAACAGCCTCAGAGAATACAAAAGGAGTATTAGAAGAACTCACTTAGCATTATGGTATGCTTTATTTAAAGCTATTTATTTTACATGCCACTTTGGTAAACTACTGTTCCACACAAAATACGGTTCTGTTCTAAAAAGGCATAAAAGCAACATATTCATATTCAAATATCAGATTAGTTTGTCAGTAATAAAAATCACTACTTATAATTTCCTATCATGAAAATGCAGCTCAGCACTTGATCAATAGCACAGTGAGAATTTGTTCGTCAATGGTTTAATAAGTAAAACAGTTTCCAATAATAGTTATTACTTATAGATTTATTTTTCATTGAAAAAGATGGAGGCTGGAATGTGCAGAAATACTTAAACAAGAACTCAACCTTATTATTTTTTTCTTTCCCGCTGTAAAGAAATGCATCTTCCCACCTGCTTTTGAAAATGTGTGAAGCTCACAGGAAAGGTAAACTACAGACCCAAGACCCGGAACATGACAGTACACCTAAGCTACAAAGCTGATACCTTGGAAATACAGCACCTACCACAATCCTGCTCCAGGCCTATCTCACACTCTTCCCTCAGGCTCCTGCACTTTGCAAAAGAAATCACCACACTGTGGCAGAATCACTACTCTCTACTTTCTGACAGTGTATCACAGCACCCTCTGCTTCAGTACATACAGCACAGTCATCATAAACGAGTGAGTCTACAGGCAGGTTAGATGAAAAGAAGGTCATCGGGAAGTTGCAAAATCAAAACTTGTATTTATGACTGCAAAACACACTAAGTTTGGGGGATAAAGGCAGGTAGCACCCTTTCTAGGAGTCTTTTGTGATGGCAGAGTCAAATAAGAAAAAAAAACAACACAATAACAAGAGAAACTTCTAACTGCACATAAATCACCATAAGTTGCACAGAGAAGGACAGAGTATGCATACCCGTTGGAACAACTTGTTCCACTCCATTCTTCTCACCAACCTCCTCGCCCAAAGCCTCAGATTTATGTTAGTATTCATTTAATTATTTTGCACAAAAAACTCATATCTGCCACTCAAAAGGTCTGAGATATCTACCTCAGCATGCCTATTATTCACTCAGCCAACCCAAATGTGCTTATACAGATCAAGTGAATCAAAATACCAAGATCCAAATTTAACTCTGGATGATGAATGTCTGAGAGAGAAAAAAGCAGCCCATTTATTTGTTTTTTTTTAAATACTGGCCCTCATAAAGAAAATCTAATAGAACTATATTTGAGCACTTAAATCTAACAATTCCTAAATTTCTAAGAAATTTCTGGATGCTTAGATAATAACCATGCAATGAATTATCAGGAAGCTTCCTTTCCACACACAAGACCTCTGAATATCACTGTGTTTGGTAATATAGTATTCATTCGCTTACAACACCGGGATGAGTCCCTGGCTGAGAACAAAGCTACCAGATGCTTCTTATTTTGGCCCCACCAACTTTTGGTCTGTTTGTAGACTCCTAGTTACATATGGGATAAAGCACATACACATAAATAATGGCCTGGGTACAGTATGGGATCCTGGTCACGTATTTCTGCTGGTACTGCAGGATGTTGTTTTGTGTATAGATTTATGACCGTATTTCTCACTTCTTGTCTGCCTTTGCTTTTAATTCTGCTGTTGCAAGTGTTTGTTGCTGACAGTTCCTGATCTCATGTCTGGTTTGAACACTTCTCTACAGATCAATGTGTTTCTTGCTTAATGCATGGCTGGTAAAGAATTATAGCAGTCAATTTTTTCTGTTCTCAGTTGTATACTTGAGAAGGAAACATGAAGCCCGGGCAGTACACCAGCATGTGCATGGCAAGCACATAAACTACTTTTGTTCAGCCACTAAGACATAATCTGGAGAAGAATAACAGGAAGGTCAACAGCAAGTCAGTAGCACAAGTACTTCTCTGTAGCATGCCTGCCTGGCTATTTGGGGCAAAAAACATTTATATAGCAGACTGTCACGTTTTCTTTGTTATCACTGAGAGGTACTTTCATATACGTTAACGGAATTAAACCTAGGCAAAGTTTACAAGAAAAAGAAATCCTACAGGCAATAATCCAAAAAAGTTTCCAAAACTAAAATACCTTGGTTTGCTCTACAAACTGTTAGGGACATCTATCTACACACAGCCTGTTTTTGCCTTTGGAGAGTGCATTTTGTTTCTCCTGGGAGGCTCCTTTCTGACAAATATTTTTCTAAACTGCAGAGTATTCTTGCCTCCAGATTACCCTAAAAATCCAGAGGTGACAAGAAGAATTTCTGTACCTAATGTATTGCTAATAGAGCAGGCTGATAAACTTAGATCACACGTTTAGATAGAGCACCTGGGGTGTGTGTGGGGGGGAGAAAGATACAGCTACTTCTGAAGACAAAGCAATTTATCAAAAGCGAATTGCTAGCATGTGGTAACTAAGCAACAGTCCACCTGAACAGGGTCTTTGATCACTTGACAAAGCAGATCAGAGCAGCACAAGGAGATTACAAGGGAACAAAAAGGTCTTTTCTTGGTTTACCAAAGAGAAAGATAGGAAACGTACCAAAAGCAGCCTGATGGTTTGGAGAAGACAGCAGCTGAAGAACAAAGCTCGTGAACATTTTAGTAACCATAATTTATATTTCCACCAACATCTTCCACTCAATGTCTCTCTTGCCTCAACCAATGATTATGGGAACATTTGGGACATCACCTCTTCTTAAGTCCAGTCTTGACAGAAAACAATTTTTCTGCCCTTTACACACCGGTTACTCATGTGCAGAGACCTTGGCCAGCGAAGAGAAAAAAGATGAATACACAAAATATCACAGAAACTGCAGAAAAAAAATAGCAGAAAAGGTGGGTAAACAGCTGCTCCTAGAGTAAGTCCATTTCAGGACATAGCGATTAAGAGCACGCAGTGAATTTATAGGTGGGGAAATGTCCCAGTGATGCAGAAAAAAAAATGCATAGGAGATTAGACAAGAGATGACATACAGGGATTAGAAGAATATCTTCAGCACTGTCACAAGCTCTAGGAAAAATTCAGAAGGCAAAGCAAAAGACATCCAAATATCTTAGAACTACACTGAATATAACATATTTTTTAACTGCTGAGGCTAGGAATAGAAGGTAGTCAATACTGTAACCAGGAGCAGGGAGGTAATAATCCCCCTGTACTCAGTACTGGTAAGGCCTCACCTTACTCCTGCCCTCAGTTTTGGGCCACTTACTACAAGAAAGACATCAAGGCTCTGGAGCACATCCAGAGAAGGGCAACAAAGCTGGTGAGGGGACAGGAACACAAGTCCTGTGAGGAGTGGTTGAGGGGACTGGAGTTGTTCAGTCTGGAGAAGAAGAGACTCAGGAGAGACCTTATTACCTTCTATGATGGCCAGAAAGGAGGTTCTAGCAAGATGGGGGTCAGCCTATTCTCCCAGGTAATGAGCAATAGAATGAGAGGAAACAGCCTTAAGTTGCATCATAGGAGATTCAGGTTGGAAAAACTTCTGCTCCATAAGAGCGGTCAGGCACTGGAATGGGCTGCCCAAGGAGGTGGTAAACATCCTCAGGGCTATTCAAGAAATGTGTAGATGTGTAGGAACAGGCTTTATTAGTGGGAGATGGATGGATGGCTAAACTAGATGACTGTAGAGGACTCTTCCAACCTTAGTTATACTATTGATTCTAAGGTATGCGTCAAATTATTTCTCTACCAGGATACAGTAAAACAGCTCTTGAGCTGCTTCTCACATGAATTAAATCTGAAGTTGCCTTCAAAAAGAAAAAAAAAAAACAACCAACAAACAAAAAACAGCTAAAAACTGACAGACAAGAAATGAAAGTTATAGAATCATAAGGTCAGTAGTCAAACTGCTACTTCTTTTTATGAGGAACCTTGCTATCTTTTCTAGTGCTTAACAAAGTAGCTACACTCCTGAGGGAAAACAGAGGAGAACATCTTAATTAAAAATGAACATCCACAAAACTTTATAAGCCATTTCTGCAATTTCATTATTCTATCTGTAGAAGAAAGATTCTAAATTATTATTATCCCTTATTATTACATCCCTTAAAATATTTATTAAAGGGGATTTAAATTAGGTCAGTCCAGCACTATCGGAATGATTGCATTTCTTTTGTCATATCCAAGGTAAGGACTAAAACAATATTAGACTAACTGCAAGAATATTGGTGAGACAATTGAGTTTCAGAGGTTCCAATGAAGAGTTTATCTTCCTCAGTAATTGATAACTATTAAACTACAGAGTTTCTCCTTATTAAGTGCAGAGTCCACTCAAGATCCTGAGGATCTTAAATGCTGCTTTTCCTCAGTGAGTTGAGAACTGCTGTATATGACAATGATACAGCATAAAATGTCTTAGGTGTGGTGAGAACAATTACAGATCTTCTCTCTGTATTTATTTGAAGACTGACAGCTCAGCCAACAGGGCAGCCGGGTTTATGCAGCTTTCTATAAGCTCATTGACAGTTTTCCCTGTGAAACTCACATCCTGGGTCTCTTCATCAGGTAGAAATCTTTCTGAACCTTTATCAGACAGCTCTTTCAAAAGCAAAGAGGATGGGGAGTCCCACCATGAGCAACTATGAAGTCTCATTAAAAAAGTCTTTCACATTGTTGTCCTTGTTCTGCATTATAATGATGGTTTGCCATAAAGTGCAAAGAAATGTTATTCTAATGAACAGAGAAGAGTCACTGCTACACCAAGGCATGATTAATGAGCTGAAGTCGTTCATGAAGTCATTTTACATGTCTGGCTGGTGACCTTTGAATTTGAAGAATTTTATCGCATGTAAAGTATAATAGGAGGAATTATTTGGTTAGCATACCATGTATTCATGGTTTAACAAAGGGATTTGGAATGAGTTACAGTCTAGAAGGAAAGGCAATCCTGACATAAAGTAACAAACATGAAATTACTTTTTTCCTTTCCTCTTTTCTCATCCTCTCACAATTCAAAACCAAGGGCCCACTTCTGTGTCATGAGCTCACTCCCCCTGTAAGCACCTATTCATGAGCTACCAAGTCCTCAGCTGACACGCTTCCTTTCCCTTGGTAAGACCAGGGGACTGCAGAGTTCACCACAGCTGAGGAAAGATTCAGCTCTTGAGTTGTAAGATAACATAATTAAGAGAAAGGAAACATTGTTTTTAGAAATCTGAACTCAGTTGATGAGATCATTTCAGAGAGTCCATAGCTTTGAGAGCCCCAGCCTATGCCTGCGACCCACACAGAAGCAGCCAGCAAGCCTCCCTTTCATTCCAGGCCATGGTCAGTGGAGGCTAAGGATCAGACTGTCAGATGACTGCTAAAGAAATAACTGAAACTGCCTGCACAGTTAAGACTGTCCCAGTTCCACCAGGATACCTGGGCACCTTCACTTCCTCCCCCTCACTTCAAGTCTATGCAAAGCCAAGAAAAGCACAAAACACCAGCCTTTTATTTAACTACTTTCATATACGAGTTGTTCAGTCTTCTTCATGTAAAGAAGTGGGGTTCAGAAGACTTTGCACTCCTATCAGTCAATTTCTTCTTACATCCCTGCTTCTTAGTACATGGGGTACTTCATTGGAAGGAAAGCACAATGAAACAAAGTATGTCTCACATGGAGTCCAGGTAACCTGTTGTGGTTTCATAGCATTCCTGATTGACTGAACGGGGTGCCACCTGGTGACAGGAATACCCCTTCTCTCACAGCAGAATGGCAGGCCCACCCACTGGTGCTGAGCAGACCTTTGGTAATATTTACTGAACGGTTCTGAATATAAAGGAAATGAACAAAGCTCATAGAAGGCAGTATGTGAAGGACACAATGAGAAGGGATTGATTAGCTACTTTGTTCAAACTGTGTAATGATCAAAATGACAAATGATCAAAGGCAGCAAAGGACACTACATGCGGCACTGCAAGAATTCATCTACTCCCTTATACACTGCTGCTTCCAGCGTAAGGTTAAACCAGAAATTCTAACTACTCTGGCATCAGCAAGAGGGGAGGAAAAGACATATGCTAAAAATACCATTAGCTTAGTTTGAAATCAAAATACTGCCTTACGTTCTATGCAGAGAGGAAATAAGCCTATGTTAGTGTTTTCTGGCTCTACTGTTTTAATTCAGAATAAGGAGGGAAAAAAAAAAAGGAAATGGACCTTAACTGTGAGGGTATTCTCCACCTGCCTGCCATCCTCTGGCTGAGAAATTGGTCTTTTTGTAGACTGTGAAAACTCACATTGGACAAAATGCTTTGGGTATGGAAATGAAAACTTTTTGGCACTTCACAGTACCCACATCAGGGAGACCAGCAAGGAAAGAGAATAGAAGTTTCTCTATTCTTTCTGGATTTTCCATCAGTGTAGAGCAAGTTATAATAATATTAGATTGTACTTTCTGCATCTTTTCTTTTTGTGTGTAAATGGACAGACAAGGGGATCACATTTTTTCCCCTTTTCCCTCCAAAAGTAATTATGAGTTCTCACAATCCAAATCCCCTTATGGTTTTCACTTTCATTTGACTTGGGTTTCTAGAGATTCGATCACAGTATTCCCACAGTATCACAAAGACTTAAACCACCAGAAGCCAATATTTCCTCCAAAAGAAGCAATTTCCATCCTCCCTCCATCTCAATTCACATCTGCACATTCTTCCCTTCCTCTGTGGCAGAATGTTTGCAAAGCCAGGCAGTGAATCAGATCAGCAAACCAAACCAAAACTAATCTGGTCTCTGCCAGATTAATATAAATACCTATATGTTTTTATTAAAGTATTTCAACACCCAACACACAGCTACAGAAATGCTTTAAAGTCAGTTATGGTGCCAAACTACTGTTTTATCTACACACTGCT
The DNA here is from genome assembly GCF_039878825.1 of Excalfactoria chinensis. Taxonomy (NCBI): domain Eukaryota; kingdom Metazoa; phylum Chordata; class Aves; order Galliformes; family Phasianidae; genus Excalfactoria; species Excalfactoria chinensis. The sequence goes on along the minus strand of NC_092835.1, from coordinate 12,071,589 downwards.
TTTCCAGAGAGCCCCACCACAGCAGCCAAGCACTCCATCTTTTTACAGACTTAATGGAACAGTACAGTGAGAAAATGTTATTAGTGCAAGATGTTAGTATGACATCTATAAATATTTGAGAATTCACTAGTGGGAAACTACACCAGGGATTTTTACTTCTATGATATGAAATAGTACAGTTTAAGTTGTCTAATGAGAGCAGCACAAGAACTAAGTGGAATTTGATATTTTGCTTAATGAGGTATACAGAAAATTGCTAATGGATTTAATCTGCATAAATTTCTTTCAGGATACATATTTCCATGCCCCACACAAGTTCACTCTAAAACTCAATCGTTAATGATGAATTTCATTTGTTTCCATATCAGAATTAAGAATAATTAATTATAATGTATAGTCAGTTATCACACTCACAGCTTAGACCCCGTATTAATGCTGGACTGGGGAACAAGGCTATCCCTTGTTATACCTTATACCAACACACTTAGCGTGGCAAATGAAGAGCATAAATACCAGCACCTAAAGACAAGGCTTGAAGCAATGGAATAAATGCTAAGTGGCTAATGTACATTTCCAAGGAATTTATTTTAATCGTAAATCACATTTAGCAGATAATCTTTTCCTACTGGATGAGGAATAAATATGATCTGAGCAGGGTAAAAATATCTGATAAGCTCGAGACTGACAAGCTCTTGGCAAATTTGGAAAAGAACTTTAAAACAATTCACTGGCTACTAGAAAGAGTTAATTCCACTGCTAATTGAACAGAATATTACACCAAATGGAAGGAAGGCAAGTAACAAAACACTTTCCTCAGCAAAGAAAACACATGCAGTGCATGGAGTAGCATCCCATGAATTTTTCCTCTTGGGTGAAAGGAGGAAACAGAACAAACCCAGAAGGTCACTTCAAATGCATAAGCACAAACCTAAGGCTGGAACAGCATGAACTTAAGATACTTTTCTGTCTTAAGACTTCTCAATCTCTTGCTATTGATAACTAATAACAGATTTGAACCTTACTAAATTCTCCTGCATGGTGCAACAGTTCCATCACCACAGTTACATGGTTTTGAAACTACCTGCTTGCCTAGGGAAAGATGAAGTCATGAACAAAAGAAATCACCCTGTGAGACAGGGGAGTTACTTAAGGGATGAATCTGGTCCACTGTTCATACATTAAAAACCCATGTGTCCTGTTCATCTTTGACAAAACACACTTGTGTCAGTCAGCAAACACATGCTATCTAATAATTAGCAAGGTATCACAGGATTACTTGTTGAGCCACATAAACTTTAAAAGGTTGAAGAAAACTGGAAAACAAGTGTTCATCAGTGAGCTTGTAAAACCTTCAGAGAAGCCTACTGTGCTGTTTGCATTGCCCCTATTTCTGAATATCCTTGTGGGGCCAGCCATAAAGACATAAGTACAAGAGAAAGGTAGAAAACAAACGCATCTAGAGGCTCCCAGTACAGATTAATGCAGTTAAAGATCACAGGAAACAATATTTTTTTCAGACTTGGAGAATTCAGGTGTTTAATACAACTTACAAAAGATTGGCATTCACTAACAACATATCTTCAAATCTCTTTTGTATCGTGTCATTACCTTTGTTTCATCCTTCACCTCTTCTGCCTTGTAAGTTTATATTTCAAATTTCATTAAATTTCTATAGACAGGAAAAAAAGTACCACCAAAAAACCGCAGTACCTGTATCTAGTAGAACGTATAGAGTGCTTTATTTTATTGTTATTTTTATTTTAGGTATTAAATGCCATTTTAGGAGGCTTAGGATCTAGTTATAGCAACCGTTTCTCATTAAGTTAGAGAAACCTTAAGGCATCAAGAAAGTAAGTGGGAAGCAGAAGATAAGCAGACACTGTTTACAATACCTTGAGTAAGCCATCATCATGGTTAGTTACAGGAAAGCCACTGGGTAATGTCTTTATTAATTCTTCTGTAGCTTAAAAAAAAAAAAAAAAAAAGTCAGTTAAATTCTAGCTAGTCACACTACCATGCATCTGTTAGGTGATTTACAATAAGAAGCAAAGAGTACTCAGTAGCTACATTACTGACCTTTTACAACTAAGACAAATAATTCCCAGGTAAGTAAACTGAAATAATTTTATAGTTGAACATGATTCATATCTATCAGGTTCAAAAAGGGTACACAGAAACATCTGATGCGTTTCTCACAAATAAGCAAACTACTACATTTTGTAATTAGTTTAACACCAGATACCTGACCCAAATGTTGACACAGGACAGGGGACTGACTGGGCACTACAGCAGAGTACAGTAAACTTATTGGAAATGCTTATTAAGTTTTTATGTTGGCCTATCAGTTATGTCACACTAGGTTATGTCATTCACATCTCATTGCATCACATCACGCTTGTCAAATTATAATGGTGCCTGACTGGCAAAACACAATCTAGTTTAAAATTGGATTATGTCTTACCTATTTTGGGATTCTGAAAAGCACAGCAGATCATACGTCCTTTGAAATATCGGAACTTTCACCACAGATTTGTTGATGACTTGCTGTTCAACTGAAAAAACAATTCACAAATGATTGCCAAATGTAACACAATTGTGCAATAAACTAAGACAAGACAAAACTATACAGTTCAGGTAACAGATGAGCTGGCTAGAGTCATAGAACCACAAAGTTGGAAAGGACCTACAAGATCATCTAGTCCAACCATCCTCCCCTTATCATACCTACAGAAAAACCACTAAACCATATCTCCTAGCTCCCTAGTTATAGCTTCCTAGCTATGTTTATAGGAGTGAATGAGGTGTCAAATGGTAATCGAAATAATGCTGCCAGCTTCACACTTCTAGAACTGGAGTATATTAAAGGAAATAACATACTGTTACCATAATGTCACACAGGAACCTGTGTAGTGCTGGTTCATATAAGTATATAAGTTACTAGCACACACACACAAAAAAAACATGTCTGTTCTTCAGCAGTTCATTCCTATGAGTATGCATTAAACAGTAATGTTGAGCTCCACAGCAAAACTGCCACTTAGACTGAGTCCCTAATTTTTGGGAGCCATACCAAGTCAGCTGTTCAATCCATTATTCTTCTTAAACTGTTAAAATAACTTTCAGAACAACTTCTATTAAATATAGAAAACAAAATCTGGAGTGTGAGACACAGTCTATCATTAAAATGGATGCACATCAGCCTGTCAGATATTCTTGCATTGGCACATTTCACATCAGGTTGTCTGGCTCTACTGCTGCCCTTGGTCTCTCTCAGCAAAGAGCTACAGTAAAACCCTTGGCTTCAGAACAGATTCACATTTGTCCTTATTTGTGAAAAAAGATAGATCAAGAACCCTTGCTCTATAGGTGACCAAGAAGCATCTCCAAATCACACAAGATTTTCTGCTTCCAAAGATATTCCAAATGACATCTGCGTTATGTTGGAATGCATTCCTGTTTTGTAAAAATCAGCAAATAATGTCTTAAAAATGACAAATATGATAACATTACAAGAGAAAGCACCTTCCACATGGATGTAAACCTACCACACAACATATTGCTAAAGTAATCAGATTAGTACTTCCGTAAAAATCAAACTGTTTACAGTATCAATATTATGCTACCATTGCAATTGAATCCCCTTCTATTCTGTTCAATGCATTTCATTAATTTTTATAACACGTTGCTTCTCCACATGTCATTTCAGTTGTAGCCATTATACCTTTATATAAAGCAAAACATCTGTGTCACCAAAATTATCTACTTTTGTCTGAAAAAGAAGCTGATTTTCTTTAGGAACAGCTTTGCCAGGGTACTGCTATATCTCCACTGCAAAAACAAAAAACCCCCACCAACCTGAAAATACCCAGTAGATTTACTCATGAGCTTAAAATAAAGGCTTGAGCAAGACTAAGTGATGGATGCCACCCAAAACGGCCACCTCAAAGATTTATTTATTTTTTATCCTTTCCAGTAGGCCCTCCTTGTTGCACCATAGCAAAGGAAGGGAAAAGTATTCCTTCAGCTGCCTTTAGATGTTGTGCTGCAAGGAATATGCTGCTCACATTCCCAACACTGAGTAGCATTTTCTGCTGTAAGCAGAGCAAATGAAGAAACCTTTTTTTTTTTTTTTTAATAAAACACTACTCAACAGAAGCAAATGTGGCTGATTCCAAAGGAAAAAAAAATACATTTACTTAAAAATAAATTAAAAATAAGGTTACCTATTTCAAGTCTATTACTATCCATAAGCACCTCATTAACCACTGATTCGCAGCACATTTCTTCCTTCTTAAAACTTGGCTGTCTATTCAATTTACATGCAATATTTTAAATGCATTTAACACAATGCCTGCACCTCTGTGCTACAAATTGCTTATATTTGTTATGAGTCCTCGTGTTCATTTTTCATCCTGCTCTGGAACATCCAGCTACTCCCAAGTCTCTTTTCTCTCAGACTGTGATATATTGGAATCATTTCCCCAGGCAGCAATCAGCATTGATAAAAGAGTTTGAAACTCAATTCACAAACAGCATATTTACGTGCAAGAGAACCAGTACCTCTTTCTATCACACACCCAGAAAAACACAGGAATACTGCTTCAAGATAGAACCAAATCCATACGAGCCAGGAAGACATAGATTAGCTTTCAAATACAGCACTGACTTAGAGCACACTGCAGGATTCCTGCCCGTCTTGAAACAAAGTTCTGTGGCAACAACTAACAGCAAAGCAGTGCCCTCCAACAGCACAACACACCAACACTGGCTTCAAGGTGGGTTCACCGAGCCACAGCTCAGCAGGACGCTGTGCCCCCCAGCAGCACACCCACCTGCTCCAGAGCAGGGTTGCAGCAGGAATCTGCTCCCCCACAGAGCACCTCCTACCCTGACCTTGGTGTTCCCTCTTTTTTTAATTACTATTATTTTTAAGACCCCTCCTCCCAGCGCTTTGCAGCACTTTCTGTCCTCTCTCTAATGTGCTTCCTCAGGAGACACCCAATCAGTGCTAACTGGCTCAGCTGTGCACAGTGCCAGGTGCTGCAGAACTATCTAGAACATGCCAGAACTAGTCCCAGCTGGCAGGGTCCGGCCCCAGCCTCTCCTTCCAGAACTTTCCTGCAGCATAGAGATGCTAGGCTCCTTTCTGTGGCAGGCAATCTTGGTCACAGTTACCATCCTCCAGGATTCCCAAAACCACAGAATGGCACAGAGTCATTGCTTCTTTGCAAAAAAAAAGGAGAAAAAAAAATCCACCGAGACAATAGAAATGCAAATCAAAGTCACAAAGGAAAGAGCACATAGACCTAGCTGCAAACTGCAAAGTCAGCCTGACCTTCACCACATCCATCTGTACACATAAGTCAGTCTGGAGAACGTATGTTGCACACATATCATTAAAAGTATCCCAAAAAGGAAAATAAAGTCAGAGTAAAATCAGGCCAGCATCCCAGCTCCGGAACATTCTCTCGCCTTTTTCAGTTTGGTAGGGAATTGTAGCAATTAGGCCGGTACAATGGGGAAGGCATTACAACAGAGTTGTGGTGACAGAAGGACCAACACAATAGAAAGCTGCAGTAAATGAAGGAAAGAAGATTGCTCACCTCTATCCGAAGATTCCAGGTTCACAAAGAAAAGCTTCTACAAGGAGGGATCTCCAACTAAAGACCCTTCCCCCACGGCAGCCAGCTTTTAAATGAGGTCTAAAACAGGTGCAGCCAGGCTCCACCCCTTCTGCTCACACAGCTGAACTGCCTTCAGCTGTGCTCCCAGGGCTGAGCAGATCCTTACCACAGGTGCTCAATCAGTGCTTCAGGCTAGGACTCAGCAGTTCCCATACAGGAACATAGTGTGCAAGCAAGACCTGAGAGCCACTGAGGCAATGCTGACTTACTGGGATGCCTCAAGACACTTGGAGTTGCAAAAGGGCAGCTTACATGAGGGAGAGACCCTGACTGTGAAGTCACACCAATCCTGCCATGCTTTGTTGCCTTGCTGTGCCATTTCAACTTTATTTTGTCACATTTCCATTTGTGTTAATGACTGGAGAACTAAATGCTACTGGTAATGATGAATAACAGAAACAACTATCAAGCAAGCTGGCCATTTCTCCCAAGTACTAACTGATAGCTTCTCCCACTATCTTACTGATAGTCTCCCTCTTCACTGGGAGGACACAAGTATAGGTCAACATTGCAGGGGGCCATCCCCATCTATTCTCTGCTATACTTTTTATGTTTTTTTAATTTTTTCTATAATTTTTTAAAATTAAAATAAGAGTATGTGCATATTATGCTGGCAAACTTCAAGAAAGTTACCAACGCAATCACAAACTAAGCCTTAATGCTCCCGAGTATTAGGATCATTCTGTATTTGTACCTCTCAGCAGAGACATTTCACATGCTGGCCGGTTTAGGAGATGAGGTCAACATCCCTAAGAGCCAGGTAAATGCCAGCAGAACCTTTCACAGGCGCATCAAACTGGAACACACACTGATAGCAATCACACTTATAAACCCCACTCAATTACAGGCTTTTCAGCTCAGGATGAAAAACATGCCTGCCCTAAAGAAATGCATTTAGGCTTTCTCATTTCTGAGCAGTGAAGGAATGATGTCAACCATCCATTATTGATCTCCTCAGGAAAGAAAGCATAAAACAAAGCAGCTCTGAAGACACTAATACAACAATGGAGTTGTGCTGACTTGCTACCTTTTGTGTTCATCTTTTAGGAGTGTGAATGCACACATTCAAATAACGACTTTCACTGAACAGTAATTACTATTGTTTTTTTTTTATATATAAATAACATCTTCATGTCATTAGTCATTATAATATAGGTACCTTCCATAAAACATGAAATCTTTTTCTTCTCTCATTGAATGAAAATGCATAGCACGTCGACTCTATTACATATAAAAAGACAGTACAAAATACTAACGAGCTACATGCAGATTTTCTTATCTCTTAAACAGTTGCCCAAATCAGATTCAGGAAATCCAAGTTAAATAAATAAATAAATAAAGTTAAAAACCACATTTTCTTCTGAAAATTTTGGGAACACTGTGCAAGTACACTGTTCACACCAGGAAACCTTTTCATAAACTACAACTCACCAACTATGATAGCAATCAGAAAAAGAAACTGTAAGATCTCTTCTATACAGTAGTAGTTATTAATACATGTGAGTATAGGCTTAAATCCCTTTCTACAGCCCCCTGAAACGTAAAAGCTGTATTTAATAAGGAGACTACACACAGCTTAAAATATTAAAATATTTCTAAGAAATCATTAGCACAGCTTTCCTGATTATCTGTAGAGAAAAACAGACACATTATTACATTGCCCTTACCCAGACTCACCCCTACTTTATCCTTCTAGTCTCTAGTTAGTTTTTACTACTGTTACATAACAGGTATTTCTCATTCCTTTCTGAAAACAATTAATATCTTTTTACCAATTACTAAAATCTTTTATATAACTACAGTCATTTTACACAAAAACTAGAAACACTCTGAGCAAAAATACTGTATTAATGGAAGAATACTATCATGCTTCTCTCAAAACTTCCTTATATACCTCACTTTCCAACTGCTGACTCTTTACTTAGATTAACTGCACTTGCAAATAGTGAGAACAAAGGCACACCTGTGCTAACACCAGCACTTCAGGTGATTTTGGTGAGTTAATCAGGCATTCATTTTACGAGCTGCAGGTTGTTAGTTATTTTCACACACACTTTCCCTGCCTTTGCTGAACTATTACATTCTGACTGCAAATTCCTTTTATTTACTTTTTCTTCTCTCTGTTTTGAAGCTAAACTTCATTACCACCCATGAACATCTGAGGTTACAGTTAACAACAAGTACTGGCAACAATACCTTTTTGAAGTGAATTAACTCCCAGTGTGCCTGTAAAATTTAGTAAGGCTAAGGTCAATTTAGTGCACTCATGATAGACATTTTTGGAACATGTCAGCAAAACAGAACAGCAAATTAAATTATTATTTATGCACAAATAGCAAAATATTGTGCACTGGCAACCTTTTGACTGAATTCTAGAAAAGTGCCCTTTTCAATACATACTCTATTTTTATGGCAGATTTTATATGCAGTTCCATACAGCAGTTGTATTAGATTTACATAATTATGCCTGTTACTCTCATTTGGACACTGAAACAGATATAAGTAGAAAATCAATTTATACTGAGGAATAATTAATAAAATAATTTTTATTTCTATCTCTTTGTTTAATAAATCTCTACCTTAGAAGACAAGTAATATATGTATATTTTTTTTTGAATTAAACTAGAAAATAAAATTGTAAAGTAAACCTTTGTAAAGCAAAACTTACTTACTGAAAGTTGACCAAATAAGCTAACAACAAGCTGTCCTGGTTTCATCTAAAATCAGGACAGAAGTCCAACAATGAAAAGTAGCAAATTCATCCGTTTACTACTAACATTGCAATCACATTTTTAAAGTTCTCTGTCTCTGAATATCGCCTGTTTCCTACCATCTGGGCCACATGAAGAGAACTAAAAGAGCACATTAAAGATCATGAATTACAGTTTCATCCATATACAAAAGTTTACATACAATAAACTTCAGTATTCTTGTATTTAAGGCTCTATATAGTCTTGATTTAGGGACAGGGAGGAGCTGGGTCAGCCAAGTAGCTATAATTTCCCAGATAAATGAAGAATAACAAATATAAGGTTGTAAAGCCACCAGCAGAAACCTTGTTCCCATTTAAACTGCTACTGATTCTAGAACAGAAGCAGCAGAACTGTTCTTGCCATTGTGGGGATTCCTTCGCTGATTCCTTCGCTCTCTAAGTATCAGAATGAAAGCTGCTTACAAACATTTGCTGTACTGAGTTTCTGTTAAAGTGCAGAATTGTTCAGAAAGTTTTCTGGATGTGAAATAGGTGCATTTGAAAGGAAGAAGGTAAATCAACAATGCTCTGATTTAAAAAAAAAATAAAATCAAATCAAATCAAATTAAAAATAAAACAACCAACCACTAAATTGAGAAAACTCTGTTCTAATCTGCCCATATGTAACTTTACAGTTCTGAAACACAGCACACCATAAAGAAACACCAAAAGAATACCCTTAAATTTTCCTTCTGGGAACCACTTAACAGTTCCAGCCTCTGAATTACCAATGAAATCCTCTGGATTATGAATATACAGGATAAAGTCCTCTTTACAACAGAGCTGATTCTTTGTAAAGTCCCCAGCACATAAAGAAGTGGTTCAGATGCACAGCCTCTAAATGCGCCTGTGGTCATTTGGACTGGCCAGCACAGTCATTTGTGACTATCAGCAAGGAGATGCACTGTGCCTCATGGAGAAGACAATATTCTGGATAACCTGAAACAGTGGTTTGGAATAAAAAACAAGCTTAAGCTTGTACCTCTGGAAGAGCAAATCTGGTCTAGTCACACCATATATTTGTATACTTCCTGATTTGACACAACTTATTACTTATTTCTGTTGTTTTAGGAACACAGCTATACATCTCATTTCTCTTTTATCTCTCTCACCTCTCTATTTTTTTAAATGAGAATTTGCTCCTCATAGCCAGTTCTTTTCTCTTAACTACTTCAGCTGTTTCCAGCGAAATCTATAAATTCCATTTCAGAGAAAATCTATTCCTGACTGTTATCCTCCAGCACTATTTTCACATTCAGTCCTCACACACTAAAAAACCTCCTCTTTTTCTCCCCTAGAAAAAAAAAGAAAAAAAAGCCTCCAGCTTTCTTAGTGTCCCTTCCTTGGTCATCGGTAACCAGGGAAACCAGATACTATGGTAACTAAGGGATGAAAAAGCACACGTTTGGTATTCCTTAAACTCTAAACTGTATAGAAGTTTCCCTTTCTCCCCTTGGTGATGTAATAACAACTGAAACGGTAGTAGCAAATCCTCATCTTTACTCAAGTCTTACAAATTAAAGCAATTTCAGAGGACTCATGCTGCAGAAATGTTTTCTCTTGTTGAGAAAAAAGAACACTGTTACATCATCAACAACATTCCAAAGTTATATAAGAAATTTACAGCAAGAGTTCATTTGTTTAAAGGCAACATTTCTGTTTGTTAGCTTTACAACTCTGTTAATGGTAAGAGAACATCTAAGAAGAATCTCCAGCCTTTACTGGGTGTGTTAGGGACCACTGAGGTAAAGGCTGAAGTTCCCAATGCCTTCTTTACATATGTCTTTACTGGTCAAACCAGTCGTCCTCAGGGTATTCTATCCCCTGACCTGGAAGTCTGGGAAACAGTTAAAAACCTATTGTTCCATCTAGTATGTGTTATTCCATGGACTGCCACAAGTCCATGGGCCAGATGGGATCCATCCAAAGATGTTGAAGAAGCTAGCAGAGGTGACTGCACTCCTGGTTAGCCAGATCAATCCCAGAGGATTGGAGGCTTGCCAATGTGACTGCCATCTACAAGAAGGGTTGTAAGGAAGATCTGGGGAACTACAGGCCTGTCAACCTGACCTCCGTGCCAGGGAACGTTATAGAACTGATCATCTTGAATGAGATCACGTCATACATGTATGGGACAACTGAGGGATCAGGCCTGGCCAGCATGGGTTCATGAAAGACAGGTTCTGCTTGACCAACCTCATCTCCTTCTACAACCAGGTGACCAGACTGGAGGATGAGTGAAAGACTGTTGACATAATCCATCTAGATTTTAGCAAAGCCTTTGACAATTATTTTCTAATTTCAGGATAAGTTTAACAATATTCATTTACCAGTAAACAGCTTAATGTCTTAGAAATGTCACTAATATAAAAAGCAAAACTTGCTAGAGGAGATTTACCTCCCACTTAGTTATTTGATGAAAAATGTTGTGACACCTGAATAAAAGGAACAGCCTCCTTTTCTTTAGTTCTAAATGCACATTAAGCATTTGGCCACAGCCTTTGGCTGTTAAAGTGTCCTCTGTGTATCATCACCATTGGCAAGGTTTAAGAATGATCAAAATGTGAGATGCCAATATCAGTACTATTTACTGAGCCTAATAGAGAGGAATTCAGAAACAGATGTGCCAAAGGTCATCTAAACACATGTATTTATAAATTCTTTTTAATTTTTATGAAACTAATCAATCCAAAAAGGGGTTTCAGGAAATGAAAATAGGATAAGAATTTGTCCCTGTGCTTGGGAAATGCAGGGAAAGAGACTGCAGGATCACTCCTTGCTCAGCCAGTTGGGAAGACTTAGTGCAACTACATGTAGCAGAGGAGAAAAACAAAAAGTAAAAATACTTCGCCAATTTTGTTGTACGGTAGTAAACAACCTACCTGTCAGATCTCCCTGCTTCAAATAAAGAAAACAACCAGCCTATGAACCAACCAACCAAAACCCCAAACTGTTGTCTTCAATTTGGCAGACAATTTTTTAAATGATTTTTTTAATTTTCATATTTCACAGCTTTCCCGCTCGAGACAATGAATACAATAGCATGTATTCAACATGAATTTTGTTTAGTTGGTAATCTATTACATGGAGGATTTCAAAAAGCTTTTAAACTCTTACTAACATTTTCTCATTTCACTCAATATGCTGATTTAGGAAAAGAAGTTTTGTTGACAGACTTCAAGTACCTCTATTCTATGTTAACACTTGTCAGAGCTAAAAATACAGACTTATTTTTTCTGTATATAGTTTATATAAACAAAGATCCAAGCTACCAAACATTGTATTTGTCTTGATTATGAGACAAACACTGTTTTATTGGTAGAATAATCTAGGCAACACTATTTTTGAGGGAAGAAAACACAATCTATGAATAACTGGAACCTCAAGGAGGTTCATTTTTAAACCAACATCATCCAGTGTTTGTGAATGGCTAGAAATATCCATGAGGACAGTAACTTGAGGGCAGAAGTAATGACCAGCCTTGTCATTTACCTTAACAAGCTTAAATAAATACTGATTTTCTGCATATCTGCATAAAGTATAATCAGCATACATTTCAAGTGTTAATAAAAATGTGATCTATTGCACTTTTCTCACTAAATCCAAATGCCATAAATAATCTAAATAACTCTAAGAAAATTGTTTGTTTGGCAAATCCATTTGCAAAAGATCTGGAAATAAATCAAGGGTTCCTTGATGTGATGTGGTATATTTGAACTAACAGATCAAACCAAAACAACAGCTACAATTCAAACAGCTAAAACTCAGTCTCATTAGATACAATAAAAGCAAATTAGATAAAAATGAAATCTTACTTAGATCTTCTCTCAAAAGAAACTAAGAAGTTTAAAAATAAAAAATCAGTATATTTTCAGTGCATTCACTTCAGCGAATAAGTGACAGACGTGACAAATACTATTTTGCCATATTCTTCTTATCTCCTGCTAGTCAAAGTTTGTTCTTTTCTGTTAGTTTAAGAATAAATCCCTCAAAGCATTTCAGTATCCCATACTTGTGTGATTATCTTCATATCCTACATATACAGGCTAGAAAAATTCTAGGTAAAATGCTGGGCTTCTGCTTGTTAGAAACTACCACAACTTTCATGGACTGTGCATTGCTAGTTGTGTTCTGACAGCTTAGGGATAGATTAAACACTACACAAGATTTGTATCTCACATCTTGTCACAGTCCCAGTTCAATTAACGAACTGCTGCTGCCTTTGCAAATTTTAGGAGTTTTGATCCAAATTTAAGGTTCCAAACTTATATTCCAGGAAGCAAAATTGGCTTTCACAAATAGTAACATTCAGTCAACCAGTACTAATAAAACTAGGCTTATACCTTGAAGTGATATCTTCAAGAATGGGCTATAAATATGCTTTAAGCTGTAGCAAAATTAACAAAGCAATTAACAATTAGCCTTAATTACAGAGAAGAGGCTATATTCTGTTTTAAATTGAACAAATCCTACTGTACAGGCTTCAGAAAAATTAGGTAGGCAAATAGCATACAAATTGAATATACTAGAAAGCAAACTCAACAAAAAAATGCACCACTATACACAAGATTATAGAATGATGATGTTGTTAAATAACCCATTAATCTACTGTGAAAGAAAATGTATGTATCGATACCCCTGATTCTTTAAGGCCACCAACATCTGCAATGACATTCACAAATTTTACGTGTTATATAGTTGGAGCGCTTTCACAGTGAAAGATCCTTTTTAAAATACAAGTACAAGAAAAACATACACAGCTTAAAATAATGATAATGTAATTTATATTCTGCAACTTAACAGAACTATAAAAAAAGCAGTAAAACCACAGAAAAAGGCAGACTTCAACAGAGAAGCCAAAACAGAATAACAAGAATGACAATTAAAACCACAGCCAGATCTGTCTGTAAGAGAAGTTTCCATCTCTGTCCCTGCTGTTACAAAACTGAAGACATTTTCAGGCAGAGCAACAACTTTACATACTTTCACCCTAAATAACTTCCTGTTCTGTATCTCTTCCAGTAACAAAGGAGTTAATATTTGCGGCTAAAGATCCTATTCACAGCAGACAAGTAATGACTGACTCAGAAGTAGAAATTTGGCGATCATCAAATGTACTAAACTGATATATTAACAGGAATGTCTTTAAATATACCTGCATAGTATAACAAAAATGAATAACCCTGGCATGAGAATTCTTGAAATGAACCAGTGGAGAGAACAACAAGAGAAGTATCTAAAGGACATTCTGAGGTCAGGGAATAGAAAAGCATGTGCTTTTCCCACACTTCAGAAGAGTGTTACCACTTGTTGGAACATCTCATACAAGGTAACTGTTTTAAGCACAGCAGTCCAAGAAAAACATACCGGTCAGGAAAATCTGACCAGTTAAGAACAACCCAGAAGTGCTCTGCTCTTTATGGCGCACCAGTTTCAGATAAATAAGACACAAATACTTAACGTCTGTTCTTAATTTTGCCTAAATGTCTTACCCGAGTACAGAAGTGTTTTCTTCCATTACTGAGATCAGTGAATTTCTGCTGTTCAAAATTGGAGCAAGAGTGTTTGTGCCATGTTCTGCAGTTGTGATGGCAAAGAACTGGCATTAGTGCAAATTTCTGCACCCCCACCAATCTGAGATCAGCAAAAACAACTCTGCACTCCAGTACTAAAATTAATTTTTACAGCAGATAAAGTTCTGTCACCACTGATCTAAACAATTATACTGAAGGAAAGGAACAAGTAAAAGCACTGAAAGGTCTAAATATCCTCTAGATTCTTGTACTCAAATTCTTATATTCACAGAGAAGAAAAAAAAAAAAAAAGAAAAAAAAAAAAAGGAAAAAGATTAGAAACCAAGTGTTTACAAATATATTTTCACTGAAATGAAAACTGTTTTCAACCAAAGAAAATTAAAAAGAAAATACTGTTACAAACTGATTGAAAGTTTTCCAATAAAAACTGGTAAACTGTTGCAGAATTCTCCTTTAGTTTTTGATTCAGCATTTTCTCCCACTCAGTGCTGTCTACTTCCTAAGGTCAGAAATAGCTGTAAGTGTTTATTCTGGCTTAATCATAATGTAATTATGTTTCACCTAACAAACTAGAAGTATGGGCTTCTTATATAACAATGGTCTACTTGCAGTTATTACAATAAAACATCCCAATGTGAACTTTCCAAATTCTTACTTTATGCATTTCAGCACAAAAAAAAAAAAAACAAAAACAAAAACAGAACAGCACAAAACAACTTTTCTTTTTACATTTGGATGTTGCGTTGAGGAATATGGTTTAGCTGGGAAGTATTGGTAATGGTTGGACTAGATGATCTTCTAGGTCTTTTCCAACCTGAAAAATTCTGTGATTCTGTGATAAAAAGTATTCCTAAGTTAAAAGAATCCTAACATTAAGAAACCAGAGATACACTCACACACAACAGATAATAACAAAAGCACATTTGTATTGGAGATTCTGTATTAGTTATATAGCTTGGTTTTTGTGCTAGCTAATCTAAATAATAGAATCATATAACTATTTGAGTTGGTAGAGATTTTTGAAGGCCAACCATTCCAACTCTCCTAAAATGAACAGGGACATCTACAGCTCAATTAGGAGCTCAGAGCCTGGTCTAGACTGACCTTGAGTGTCTCCAGAGATTCACCACATCTCTGGAGCAACCGGTTCCTGTGCTTCACTACCTATACGTAAAAAACTTCCCCTTATACCCAATCTAAATCACTCATTTTAATTTGAAACCATTTCCTGTTAGCTATCAGATCCTGTTAGCAAGCCTGTCCCTTTTTTCTTGTAATCCACCTTTAGAAAAGATTGCCTTGTGCTGTTTGATATCATCAAAAATTTGAAAATGATGTACATATATGAGAAATCATGTTCAAACTTACTAAAAATTATTGCTATTAGACTAAAGGAGGGATGCATTTTCACATAAAATAATCCTAATTTTTTCACCTTTAAATTTCTTTTCTTTCAGTATCATCCAATTAGGAAAAGCATCTTTGCTCGTGGAGAAGGAAAGTATTAAGGAGCTGTACATAAATAAGTGTGCCTCTCTTGCACCAAATCCAATTGAAAAAATAAGTACAATTCATAAACAGTAGATGCAGACCTAAATGTTTAGAAATGAATACATCTTTAAAATAACTATTGAATTCTAACAGGAGATTTTCACCACAAATTATTAAGGGAATCAGTTACTGTGAAATGATACTAGTAAGCATGTCATATAAAACAAAGTACATCATAGTAACATTTAGAGATTGCTGCTTCTTCTAAAAGTCTGTAAAAAGTACTGAAACACTGACAAAAGCAAGCCTTTTTCTCCTGGTGACAACCTTCAGTTCCTTCAAAACACTGTTGCTGCCACAGTTTGTAAGAGTCCCTCAGTTCAATTGCAGTTATTGATTCTGAAAATGTGAAACACAACTCTAACGAAGTTTTTTGCCAGTTCCTTAAGTGTCTTTTATAAAAAACAAAAACAAAAAAAACAACATTAAGGACATTGATATATTTGTTTTCTCTTTTGGAGAAGTACAGATAACTATCGTTCTGTACATCACCTTCATTGATTGGTCTTTTTCTAAAGATATGTGACAATTTACCTGCAGGACACTTGTTCCTAACTCATTAAGAGTGATCAGTAACCCCTGTGGTGTTCATTAAAAAGAATGTTCTGTACACAGCAGCAAAAAAAAAAAAAAAATTTCCTTGAACAACTGTTGAGCCACTGTGAGGTGGCTGTAAGGTCAAAGAAATAGATAACAAACACACTGAATGTAATCTCTATTGTATCTTCTTATTCCAAGTGCATCCTGTAAACATAAGGGTTTGATTCACACACATTTATATTCACTCTAACCATCTTGCCTCGTTTTTAATAATATTTATTTTGTAGAAGCTCATAAATTCTTACATTTAGAAGAGAAGATTTCTGGTGAAGTAATGAGCCAAAATATGACAAAACATCAATCAAAGAAGCTGGTGACTTCTGACCCTTACTGGGCTTAGTTTTATGACTTTCATATCTTTGAAGTTATGAAAAGGAGACAAGATATGACAGGTGCTGCGCTTGGAGAAACCACTTAGTCAATTTAATTCCAGCCACCTGTGAGTAGCACCACAGAACTACTTCAGCAAATTCTGAAGTATTCTGCTCCCTATCTTCCTTTCTCAGTCGTAACATGCACACAGCGCAATAGCATAAGGGTCTACTTGACATTCTTCCAGCCCATTAAGTAAAGAATTCATTTAAAAATACTGCATTATGGTTCTACAGTGCAATGTATCAAAGATAAAACCAAAGACAGAGATCAAGTCTAAAAATGCAATCCCAAGCATGGTTGCATGAAGCTGTAAAATAGTACCGCAGCTTGTTACTTCTGAGTGACAAATGAAACCTAATAAATAATTAGAGGATGAGCCAGATAAAGGAGAACAAAACTCAAAGAAAATGAATCCTTGTACAGATCGTAGGTCAAATCTTCAAGGAGTGCATCTTGGAAAAATCTGAAATGTTAAATCATCGTGACTTGCTCCTGAATTAAAC
Organism: Excalfactoria chinensis; assembly: GCF_039878825.1. Lineage (NCBI taxonomy): Eukaryota > Metazoa > Chordata > Aves > Galliformes > Phasianidae > Excalfactoria > Excalfactoria chinensis. Next base: position 12,054,590 of record NC_092835.1, on the reverse strand, counting down.
ACAGATGGAAAGTAATGCTGATTTTCACTTCTTGATCTTCCAACACTTGAATGCAAAAAAATTTACACCTTTAAAAGTCTTAGGAAAGTTTGGATATTTGAGCAGCCTGAAGAGTAAATTTCTTGTTTTAATCATATGATTTTAATTTGTACCAAGTAACAGTTCTTTTTATGAGCCATATTGGATCTTTCTGAATTCAGTGGAAATGCTTTAATTTTCAGCAGAAAGTAGATCAGTGCCATAAGGGAATAGTGGGACTACCGCATTATAGCATTGCAGGAGGCAAGGGCAAGGGTTTAATGGAGAATTTACTTGAGCTACAAATAAAGAAGAAAAAGCAACAGGGGCAGCTTGCTTGAAGATTTAACTGCTGCCGTGGGAGTGGCATCCTGCCACAGTCTCATGTAAACACTTGATAGACTGAATTACAGAGAAATAAAAGTGCAGGCAAAGATGTTTTCATATTTCTTTCACATCTGAAATGCTTAAAGTTACTACAGCAAAAATGACATTTCAGAAACCAGAGTTCTGAAATTCTGTGGTACATTGGGTGAGGAGGGTAAAGGCAGCAGGAAGGAAAGGAGTAAGAAAGTAAGCGTGTGTCTTTTTCTGTCAATTTTCTCTCCTGCCTGAGGCTTCCACTTTGGTAATAACTTGAGTTTCTAACACCTTATATTACATAGGAGGCTCAAGACTCTGAAAAGTTATGTACAATAAAAACTGAGAAATGTGTACAGCGTAGCAGAGTCTGTTAAATCTTTGGCTAAAACTCTGTAAAAACCAGACTTACTGAGCAAGAATAAGAGAGTTAGAATTCTATCATTTGGAGGCAGAAGGAAGATACATTTGGATTTTTGATTTGATGAGAGAGAAGACATCCTAGCCTGTGAGCAGTCCAACATTTGGAATATCTACCCAGATAGTGTCTCAACAGATCAGTGTAGTCTTCAACAAGTATGAAAGATTTGCACAGCTACATCACTAGTGCAATGGAAATAAATATACAGCATCCTAAGATTTTGGCTATAACAATAATAGCATTTACATTAATTCTTCTTCTAAACAAATATCACAGCGCTAGTCTCCCATAAAAGTCAGTAAAACATATGACACTTTTGAAAGCTTCACTCATGTGCGAGTCTCAATTTTTTAAGGCATCATAAAAATTCAGAACAGAAGACAGTATCCGTAATTGTGTCCACTGAGCAAATATACTAATATCGTGGTTGCTTTCCATGCATCAAATATCAGAAGTCTTTTATGCTTAATAAGTAGAATCTTTTCTGAGACTAATCTTCCTGGAGGAAGCAGAGAACAGATCAAAATGCAGTGAGAATGAGGTACAGAGCAAGACCCAGAAGTTCTAATCCATTTATATCACCCTGTCCTTCAACATTGTGAGTAAAGCCCTCAACATGAATGCCAACCACAGTGCAAGTTAATTCTCAACTGTGAGATCACAATGGGGCAATAAGGAAACATTGTACACAAGCTAACAGGGATAAGCATTGAGTCTGGTGCTCACTGTGTAACAGACAAAAATGTACTTGGGAAAGTGAAGCTCAGTCCATGGTGCTACTGTAAAGGTTTACTCTATGAAAACATCATTTACCTGAGAACTTTGAAAAGCACTCATTTGAACAGTAAAGACAAAAGAACACGAAACTCCACCAGTCATTTATTGGTAAGAAAAAATATGATTAGATAACGTATATGCCAAATTATGCAACATAGTAATTACTACACTGCGCTTGGGCTTGTATCATTTGCCCCTTTAAACCAGATTTTCTACTTAAAAGCTTTACATAAATGTATAAAACCAAAGAAATGGGCATAAGTAACACACAGGCTGGTTCTTTTTGTGTGCAGGTGATTATGCTTGTTCTAGCGCAGAAAATGATTACTGCGCTATGGAAACCATGCTGAATCTACATGAAGGCCCATAAAGAAGGAATAATTGTTCAAACATTGATTCCTTGAGTCATGGTCATGTAGGGAATAACATCTCTTTGTGTGTGTGTGTGCCAATTACAAGATGCAAGAGTCATGATCTTGCATTATTAATGAGGCATTTTCAGAAACAGGTTTCTAAACCTGCACGTGGAATACAGCAGGAAAATGCTAGGCTAAAGGCAGTATTATGGATTCTAATCATTCTAAACACAATCACTGATTCAGTAAGAACAACACAGTGTTTTCACAGACAAAAATGTATGTGAAAGCTGTACTTGCCAATAGGCAAAATTTTGGCCCTGTAGACGGAATTTCGGTTGGGAGCTTTCTGGTTCGTGATGCTGACTAAAAGGGTCTGGCTGTGTTACACATCCTTCACATTGCAGCCTGAAGTAAACCAGAAAAAAAACAACACACCCTATATTTCCTATATGGTCACAGTTGATGGCAGCTTCCCATATGTTATCTAAAACCAAAATGTGCCCCATTTTTTCCCCAGCAGAAATGCAGAAATAGGGGAGAGATGAACAGAAGCAGCAAAAGAACAAAAATATTGTAGAGGCCGAGCACAAGTACAGTTAAGAACAATTTATAATGATTATATTTAAGCATTCCAATTTTAAGGGTTTTTGTTGCTTTCTTTTCTTCTCAAGGTATCTGAAGTGAGTACAGAAGGATACAGAACTTATGCTTAGTTCTGAGATGCCTGGAGTCAGGCATCTACATCATCTTCTAGGTCACATTAAACTAATGTAATAAAGTAATGGAAAACCACTGATGGATCTTGGCTGAAGACATAGATGTCAAACTTTCTTTAGATAACAGAAACACTGCTTGACAGAGAAAGGTATTTGTTAGTGACTTTCTATCTACTACAAAGCACCTTGAGTTGTCTTGGCACAGTGACTTGCCATATGGAGCGATGTGTGACCTGTGTTAATTTTGTTTCTATCAAGACATTTTGTTCAATTTCCACAGAGATGCAGTGATGGAAATTATTGGCTACATATGGCAGCAGAGATGCATGAAAATATGCAACCCTTTAAGGCCCCTCAGAACTGATCATAATTCCACACCAAACTCCCAAAAATTCTCTACCACTATTACTTTCATTTAAAAAAGTGGCCTTGTGATAATAACAATAATACTGCTTAATTTCTCAGTAATTAGATAATTAACTACGCTGACTTTCTATTTTATTTCTAATTGAATATTTTTGAATATTCAGTCACAAACGCTACATTTTACCTTAAGAGCAGTAAAATTTCTTTGGTGAAAATGGTTCCCCTTCACTTGAGGCAAGAACAACTACTTGCAAGGAAAATTTGACAACCTTCCTTCATATCCCTGCATTGGGCAAAGCTGTTTTGCTCACTGTTCCGAGTACAGTCTCTTTTGTCTTCATTAAAGCATAGCCATCCTTCTTCTAAATGCCAATCCATCCGTTTATACCAAACATCACTGGTCATTCTTTACAGCTCTTTAACTGGTTTGCTTCTGCTTCCTCCACTTTCTTAAAACTTCCTCTGTGAAACTATGATTTTTCTCTTTATCCTGTTATTCTCCCAGCCACCTTCTCATTCATTCTGAAGTGGTACAACCACTATCACCAAGAAAACACAATTCTGTTGTCTTCTTAAAATGGAATTAGCCAAGGAAACTATGCCATGAGAAGCCCAGATCTACCAAATCTTATTTCATTTATATACCGTTTATACTTTCAGTAAGATAAATGATATTTGGTACACTGCTTGCAAAAGTGAAACTACATTGCAAAATTATACCATCCTATTTCACAGATTAAAAAGCAGAGGGAGATATTTTATCAAGTTACCAACATACTATTCCCCACCCAACAGTATCTGTTGAATTTCAGATGATCACTGATCACTTAGAATAGACCATTATATCAATTTTTCAGCAGATGAGTGAATTCTAGTTTGATTCAGTAGATACCTGCTTTGAGGACCAATGTTAATCCAGAACTACTGTAAAGGAAACATATTGTGGACTTTCCCTAGTCTCTTAAGATTAAATTATATGTTCCAGTGCAAAACAAAACTCATCCAATTGGGAATATATTACTAAGAAGTACTCATCAGAATGATGATTCTAGATGTCCAGAGTATTAAAAGAGCAATCCAACATCAGAAACTGCTGTCTCAAGATTTTGGCTGTTTTTCCTTCCTTTCTTGGTAATTCCTGCCCTTAGTTTTGCAGCTCTAGTGCTGCTCAGTTGAAAGTTTCTGCTTTCCAGCTATTCCAAAAAAACCTCTTGCTGTCAAGTAGAATATAATTTTAAAAATATTAATTTTAAACATTTTTGTTCACAAAAATAGCAATAGCAGCAAAATTAGAAAAGCAGGAGGCATCATTTCCAACCTTTTTATTTATTAACTAATCATATTTGTTTTGAAAGTAAATTCCACTGTGGCACTAGCTCATCTGTCACTGGGTGAATACATGCTTATTATAAATGACAGAAGAAATATGCCACAGAATACCCCAAGTATAGAGTAAAGGGTGAAAAAGTGACATCACAAGACTTGAAGCCCCCCCCAAAATAGCAACCTGCACCTTGCAAATGTAAGCATCCAGCAGGAAAATTCAGGTAAGTCCAAAATACTAAAAAAACATTCTGTTTACCTAAGCAACCAGTGAGAAGTGGTGCCATTCAAACCATTTTAAAATAGTAGATAAGTGTGAAGACAGCTCAGATACCATTCCCTTCCCCCACCCTATCTCAAGCATTTTCATCTGTAAAAATACTCATAAAAACACCACTATTCTTTTTTTCCCAGAGCAATGTAACTTTATCCAACACCCCAGGTTGCCATCAGAAGTCTACTTTAGCAATACTCCTGTGTACGGTGTTTATTACTTTGAGGAGAGAAACAGAACTAAGGCTATAGAAACTGAAATATTTTCAACATTTTGATTATAAACTAATATTCTTCTTATAGACCTAGGATCCTCATAGTCAATAGTTTCCAAAAATAGTTTCCCACTTTCCATATTAAACAAAAAACATTAACAATCAATCAAGAGGTCACATTTTTTTTTCTTCACTAAACTTTCCAAAAGCACTTTTTCTTCTTCCAAAGGAGACCTAATAATAAAAAGCTTTAATAGTCACAGCTTTACAAGCCTTGGCAATACACCTGAATTTAAACCACAGGGTCATATGCAACAGTGACATAAACGATTGTACATGTTTTCCACAGTAAAACTAATTTATTTTCTCTCCTAAGATTTTTCACTTGGCACTATGGCACCCCATTCTAAATAAGGCTCTGATCCAGCTAAGCTCTTCTATTCACTGTTGCACTTTAAATCCTGAACATAGAATATGGAAATACTTAAAACATGCTACTTCGTGTGATTTGTATTTACACATATCACTGACTTAGAGGGGCTGCTAAGTATTCAGGGCAGGAAGATTCTCTGAGGGTATACTTGTTAAACGTATCATATTTATTCTCTCTGTTCGCCATTCTAAATGAGTATTCAGTTGTATTGAAATAAAATCCCATATCAATGGAAATAACTATTTTTTAGCTTTATGTTTATGTAATAAATACATTTATCAACTGCTGCAGATTTTATAATTTTCTGCATTATTTCAAGTGAAAAACTACCAAAATTAAGAAAAGGAAACAGTTTATTTTATTATAATAGGAGAGGAACTCTACTTAGTTCAATGATAACTACCCTATAAAGCCTCTTAATTTAAATTCAGTGCTGAAGAAAAAGTAATTGGAAGGAAGAATACTTGGCTTTATCTTTTCCTCCCTTTGTACTTCCATCCAAACTTTTAGAAGAAATATCACGGTCTCCTGTGATGGAAATGCAGTGAGTTCTATTTTATCCTTCCCCATCTTTTCTACAGCTCTGTGCAGTTAAATTAATACTGTTATGAATGGAGTAAAACTATTCTACCTCCACTCTGGGACTTCAAAAAGGAATGACTTGGCAAAGCTCATTTGCACTCAGAAGTTGGGCTAAAATTTACCTTGGGACAGACAAGAAAACAGCATGAGAAAAACACAATTATTAGTAGCATGGACTGTCTCGTACAGCACTGGGCTTTCCAAACAATGATAATCACAGATAAAGCTTAAAAAAAATAAAATAAAATTTGTATCAAAAATTAAACAGCCAGCCACTAACAGCATAGTTAGTGTCAACACTTCCTGAACAGTGAAGGGGAAACAACAGTTGCCATGGCTCCCACTGTATAATAACTATTAGGAAGTGTTGACAACCGACAACAGTATGAAGACCTGATAAACACTGTTGTCTATAATGGGAGGCTATATTAACACTGCATGAGAGCATGGATTTTTACTGCATGGTTAAGATAACTTTTGGCTACAAAAAGGTAAAACCACGTAAGGAGGGCTATGCTATGTTCATACTCTGTTTGTAAATAGTAATAGCATAGCAAAGGTTTAGGCTGAAAGTGACTGTCTGCCGTCAGTGCTTTAAGCTTCTCATTGACTGCAGCAAGATTATTCATGATAAGGTATCTGTTGGAATAAATGATGAATTGGCAACCAAATGCCCACTGTAACCAATTCCTAGCCCAACCAACAAGCTACAACTGTAGGCAGAACACTGATATTTCTGAAACAAGGTTTTTATCCATGCAAGAAAACTTTTCTTCTTCCATATAGTATACTGCCACGTATCTAGTAATAATCAATGGGAAATATCTGGGGGTCTAGTAATAATCGATGGGAAATATCTGACAGATATCTGAAATATCCCATTATCTATTGCCCACATTAATATTAAATATTACTTCCCAAAAAGAATAAATACAATGTAAAGTCACCACAAGAAATCTTGAGTGACCATCAAATCTGCTCAACATGGATTCCAAGTTATGTTATAATTTTAGTCTCAATATTTCACAAAAGGTATTAACCCTGTTTCACAGATAACAGAGAAATTCAGACATTGTGTGTTTACTAAAGACACACATCAAGTCCGTGGCTGAACAGAAGTTGCATTGACTGATATTCTTCTCTAGGTATAATAAAGCAGATTCTTAAACTTTTTTACTGTAATTTCTAGAAATTATTTCTCAAACAGCTCACTGCATCCACACACACAAAAAAGTAGCAACCAAATTGGTAGCTTATTAGTGGATCATTTACCATTTGTTAAATTTGTTAATAGAAATTTAGATAAAGATGATGGTAATATTTAGTGTAACTAAATCTAATCACAACTATATAACATAATTATTCAGATGGCCCAACATAAAAATTTTAAATTTAAAGGACGTAAGAAAAAAAACAACCAACCAACAAAAATCATCTGTCATGAGACCTACATCTTTAGATGATTAACAGCAATGCAGGTACCAAATGGCTTTTAATGCTGAGTTAAGATGTCAATCAATTTTTTGTTTACTCTAATTGTCATGCAACTAAATTATTACTGAGAGACTGAAATTTTGCTAAAAGAAAAAACAGTAGTTAAGAACCTGACCTGTTCTTTGCAGACATTGGCATAGTCTGCTCACTCCATTATTTTTTGATCACAGGGTCCTCAGCTCCCCAGCCTCATGACTCATTGCATTAACAGGCAACAAGTAGGATAAGCAAAACACAAAACAGTGTAGAATCCACATGGCCCAGAAATACAATGTATTAATTATTCTCTTCATTTCTCTCTTAAATAGAGTTACGGACAGAAAAAAGAATATGTATTTTTGTTAATAAGAATACAGAGAGTTCTTATTTAGTATATTTAAAAATAATAAATGCAAATTAACACACACAAATATATGTAAAGTGAATGGTAAAATTTCAAGAATAGAAAAAAATGATAAGCTGCTCATCTGCTGCCAAGAGACAGTGACTAACAATTGATTACAATTTTCCTTTACATCACAATCACACCACTTATTTTTTTCCACACACTGAGTAAAAAAAAGGCAAGTGAATTTGTGGCAATACATTTAGAAATGGACAATTACACTGATATATGAAAACTCCAGGAGAAAAGAAAGCATAATATGAAAAATCAAATATTGGTAGAAATATTTAGAAGGTTTAATGACATTCATTTTTCCATGGACATCAAAATACCAAATAGAAACACCAGGGCTTTCTGTAGTTTTCAGCTTACACTTCAAGCCTTTCTAACAATTGCTTTAGATAATATGCATACAATGCTGATTTAAGTTCTTATTCAGGTGGGGAAAAAAGTTACTAGATAAGAGAACAACGCATCAAGCAGGAACTGCTTCTGAAATGACTGCTTTAAAGCAGCTCTTACTCAAAGTTCAGTGGCCACATGCAGAAAGCTGCTCTGAGGGAAATATCCCTAAGAAAGCAAAAAGAAAGCACTAAAGCACAATGGAAGGTACACCATTGGAGATGTGGCCAATACTCTTAATATTAGAGGTCAGTCAGCACCGTGAAAACAAACCCCTGTATTTCTTTCCAGGATTTGAAGGAAAGAAGTGTGGGATTTTTGACTTCTAAGTTTAACGCTAACTTAAGATTCTATACAAATGTACCTGTGAAACACAACTAATACAACCTCAATTTGAATCACACTATAACAGCTGGAAAGCTCTTAGAGGAAACAAAAAAAAACCCTTAAATTATAAAAACAAATAAGTATTTTAGGCAATAGGAAGATTACTCATTATTCATTCTAAAGGTCAAGTCAAAAGGGCCTGGAATCAATGAATATTTGCTCCTTCAGAATCTGATGTACATTGGTCACAATCCCCCTCTTTCCACATTTTACTTTTCTTACATTAATCACCAAAGTAAAAGCAAAAATTCTTAAAAAAAGAGAAGCCTTTCATAAAAGTCTGCCTCTAAGGCAAATACACCAGTTTAGCACTATGTTTTTAAATGCTTCCCAACAGTTTCAAGAATCCAGAGACCCTTTCTAATCCTGCAATTTATGGCTCTTCAATATCACAAAAAATACCCAATTTTAGCTGTGTTGCTTTTAGTTCTTATACTGACTGAAACTCGTGTCAGCAGAAACTGTTTCTTATTTTTCTTAGTTCTGCCCAGGAATGCAGCTCAAAAAATCTTTGGATGAATCCCAAGACAAGGTAGAAAAATCAATTCTGAAATCTCACTGTTAACTTTTATATGTCTGCATAGATATTATACTCCAAGCACAGACAGGATCCTCAGTTGAATTTAATACCTTCATACGTACTTTTTGAAACATAGAAATGGTTAGGGTATGTAACTTGCATTAGTCACATACATGCATGTGAAATAAGGGGACACATCAGGGCACTGTAATTACTGGAATACTCTGCATTCCGAACATTTGAAGAGCATTCTGTTGTGGATGCAGACACACCTAGAGCTGTGTAACTCAGAGCAGCTACTTCTGATAGATGCCACCCAGTCTGTGTTTGAAGAGGAAGAAATGATATATGCTTACAGAAAGGTAATTTGCCTGAGTATACTATGGCTATTAAAACTGATTATTATTATTATGAGGATAGTTTTAATTATAGTAACTGATATTAACTATTTCTTAGTTAATTAACTATTTTTTATAGTAACTAATATTAACTATTTCTTAACATCTTAGCAAAAAGTAATACTAATAAACACAGTTTAGAAAACAAATGCATCACAGTAATGTTTTGAGGTTTTCCCTTTTCTAAGATCATGGAGAAGATATTCCACTACTATGGAATATGTGACAACACTTGCTCCACTGCAAAATGCCTGAAACAATATTATTACAACTGGCATCAATTCAAGCCCTCTAAACTCTCAACTAAGAAAACAGAGTAACAGAAAATTCAGCACACTGTGGGTTACTGACAAGCCATGATTTCCTAGCGAAGCTCAAGTCTCTTAAACAAAAGGAGGAATCTGGTATCTCCTGAGGCCAATCCTATCTCTCAATTTAGGCAGTTCCAGTACAACACACTAAGTAAGCCATAGAGATAAGCATTAAATCTACTGCTTTAAACACAGCACTCTCTCATTCACAGATTTTCATTAAATAAATCTGACATACAGCACTGAAACCTCTTTACATGCTCCAAACATTTCCTTACAAATCAACGATAATAAAGAACTCACGCATGATCTTAAGGCTTTTATTTTGAAACTTCAGTGAGGAATTGAGTTTTAATCTCATCCAAATTGAATTAAGCGCCTTAAATTAGCAATACAAATTCAGTATTCCTGAGCTCTCATGAATCTAAGTGACAGGTGAAGAAAGACCTCCAGCTCAGACACAGAGTACTTGATCAAGACAGAAGTGAACACAGCTCACTCATATTTAAAACATTCTTTCATATATTTTTAATAAAACTGATACAAATTCAAACCAACTTCATAAATCAAACATTATTCAATGCATGAGGCTTCAAGGTTTCCCCTGTTATGGCTGTGAGCATGCCTGTCTCTGAGACAAGGGTTTTGCACTTGAATGCTTGAGGTTTTATGAAAGGTTTATTGGATTTCATAGTCCCTTAAGGGGAAACCCTTTAAATGTCTTTGCAATTATAAGTCTAATAACAATTTCAGCTCTTGGACAGAGCCTTGACTTGACAAAGATAAGGAACTGGAAGTTGCTCAGTCAATACAAAGCTATTAATCTCTGTCACCCTGCTGTCATTGTGGCTCAGGGAAACAATGTAGTTTCTTGACCTACGTGAAGTCATGTAGTGATTTTATTCAGGATGTCAGCATTCATCAGTACAGATTTTGTCACACCCCGACTCACTTGAAGAGCTCCCAGTTCTTTATCTTGACTGCGTTGACACCCTTCAGATACCAGTAGTTTGTTTCAGTCTCTGCTTATTATTATTATTTAGCACTTACTCATGTGTAAAAGCCTCTAAGAATAAAGTTTTAAGCTGGAGTATAGGCAGTTTCATCACTGCCTCCTGTGACCTCAGACAAGGACAGTTTTAGGTTGCCAAATGCTCTATATGCTGTCATATTCAAATGAAGGTTAATTTTGTTCATCTTAGGTAAAATTAGATTATTATTTTTCCTTAGCAGTGTGCGCTTTAATGTCATCATTTTTCTGATCTTGAGACAGTGTTAGAAAGTTCATCAAACTCTATAGCAGATTATCCAGCCAAAATTCACAAGCTAGAAATGCACAAATATTATGAATTTGGTTTAAATGAGCCAAATTTAACTTTCTTCATTTGTTAGCCTAACCATGCTACACAGAAGATAGAAAACAGATTACTTGATGAACTTATTTTGAAGTCTTTTTTTATTAGCAGCAGGATCTCTAACTTTCCTCCAGAAAACTTAGGAGCAGGCTACAATTTCACAGTTTAGCAGAGATATGCCAGAAATGTGCTTACATAAATATTTAGAATTCAGAAAAAAAAAGAAAAAAGAAAAAAGAAAAAGAAAAACCATGTAAAACATAATATAAACAGTTCTTACAGAATGATAATTGCACTCAAATCTTTAATAAATATTTGCTAATGGAATTACTGAATAATAAATATGTGTAGTGCAGCAAAAGCTGATTTAATGAGTAGAATGATGTGTGAATAATAATTAGATGGGTTGTATTGACAGTCAAACAACTATTTGTGATATTATACTGAGCATATACTGCAAAACCTAGAAAACATGAGTAATCTCTGTACCAGAATAACAGAAAAGTATCTATTGCATCCTTGTACAACAGAAAACATAAACATCACCAGCTTCACCAGAGCAATGTGAGAATGTTCTACATGAATAAATACAAAATAATCAGAGTGCAATTATATTCTACTAAAACTGCAATGCCAATCGTTTTATATTGCATCATGAATATGAATAATACTGTAAAATAGTGCTTGTTTTTTCTGTTTTGTTTCTCAGTGAGCAGTTTGTGTGCAGAGATCTACAAGAGAAAGCTAACTTGGTCTTGAAATAATCTGCTATGTAAAATAATGCTTAGGTCAAGTAAAAAGCATCAGCGGTAAACTCCAACTGTTAAATGCCTACTTTATAAAATTATGAATACACATCTGCACATTCACACAAGAATATTTTGCATAGATGACTATGAAGTTCCAATTAGAAACTGAGCAATCCATTATTTTTCTTTAAGATAGTCTAGTGTTGCTCTGTTTTTAAAGAAAACTTCTTCTCTCCTCTTCTTGTCTATTTCTGATATTCCCCTTTCTGTCCTATTATCCTTGTGTTCTTACTCAGCTCTGTCCTTGCATCTGGCCTCTACTCTCCATCTGTTTTGTTGAACAGGTTGCAGAGCAAGTTATATAATAACTTTCAAATCCTCCTGCTGAAATTGGCTGCCACCAGCCTGCTGATCTTACGCTTGCTGAGTCAACCTGCTCTTCTAGACGCAGTCCTTCCAGTGTACAAGACTGACAGAAGGCAGTGCTGGCTCAGCAAAGTCAACAGGAATAAAGGTGAGAGCAGGCAGCTGTAGAAATAAGCCCATAGTTTCAAATGAAGTTTTGGGCTATGTGGTCTTTAAAGTATGAATAAAAATTAAAGTTTGTCTCATAATGTAGACACAATCAGTTGTCATTTCTACATTTCCATTACTTTCTCTTTTTATACTGAAAAATTCTGAAAATCAACTCACTCAGAAGACACTCATTGAGTGTTCTTGTTACTACAGAATTGAAGTGAATGAAGAAACTGGATTAATGTCTCATTTGTTGTCTTTTAGATTTAATCCTGTCAAGGCAGAAATCTATGCTTACTGAAGTCTATAAAGCTGTTTCCAATAATGTAGGATTAGAACCCAAAGGTATAGCTGGAATTGTTATTTATCTCCATCCTTCCACGCTGATGTATTCCATATCAAATCTATTGCCATTGTCTTTTAGTTAATTTTCTTCCTCAACTATCATTCTCCCTCCTTTCAATCTTTCTGTCATTTGTATCTTTTTCTCTTCAGTTCCATTCTTTACTTTTTCTGGAGTTACAGCAATTACTAAGAAGAAATACCACTACTTAGACTCATGACATGTATTACATAGTGTATATTTGCTTCAATTCTTTCATGACTCCTTAAGCCAAAAGCCTTCTCAGTACTTTCTCTGTATACATATTTTGTCTGTGTATACACACACATATGTGTACTGATGTATGCACATGTGCAGCACCTTTCATAATCAGCCCTGGAGTAATACACAGTACAAACAAATGCAACAACAATAATAATGATGAAGCTATCAGCAATTATAGAACCAATTATTGGTTCATATTTATTATTTATGTTACCTCACACCATTTAATTATTACTTTCCCTTCAAGCCAAGCCAGTACTTTTCATACTTCTGGACCAGTGCCAGCTCTACATTGCAGTTTGACAAAATGTACTGCAAAATTTACTCTCTTTCTCATGCACTGATACACTGTGCACAGCTGTCATCATCTTTAACCTCTTTCAATGCAAATCAGATGGGATTGGCAGGAGAGTACAAAGGGATTTCAGGCAGTAACAGTTTGGTACAAACTGAGTGATCACCTTAAGTTGATATTTTCTTCTTTCTTTCAGTCCCTGCCCCATTCTTGAGTTCGACACAGTAGTTTATTTCCAATCCTTCATACCATTGTGCCCTTGGATATGTTCAAGGCCTTTTACTAACAACGAAACCTAAGTTATTTCATTCATTGTTCATTCTGTTCACCAGTACTCATCTATCTTCCATTTCATATGGCTGAAGCTGATTTTCCCACAACCTCTAGGTTTCCTGGGAAAGTCATGGATCATATCACATACAATCCATCTGGAAGGCACTAAGAATTTATAGCTGCTTATCCTGTTAGAAGACACTTAACTTTCTGTTAAGAACATGACTGTGTGTGTGACCTGGAGGTGTCTTTTATAAACCATGTGGTCTATTTTCTGGCAGCCAAATGTTGCACTAAATATCTCCCTATAACTTGTTCCTCCTCCTCTATCACTACTGTAACAATGAAAAAGATCACGATATCATAAATATAAATTCTTTTGCTTCATTACCCATAGATCAAAATCTCCTTCCTGTGGTTTTAAGTTTTCAGTCTCATTTATTCTTAAAATGTCACTTGCAAGTATTTCTCTCATTAAACAATAGGTTTAAATTTGAAATAACAATACCTCAAAAGTTTAATATATGATAATTCCCAAACTTATACTCTCATTCTTCCACTGCTTTTATCTTAAAGCCAAGAACCTCCTGCTTTAGTTTTAGCTTGCTAGGTGATAATTTTTGTAATGACTGAGTTATTAGTGCTCTAGAAACACTTTTAGTGTGAACAGCTGAAATACTGCCTGAAGTCTGTGTGCTATCAGAATGCATGCTTAGGTGTGACACCCTAGGAAAGAAAAAACTCTGTACTAAGCAGCAATTTAACTAGAAAAGGTCTGTTCAATAACATGTAAAAGAAACAGCTCAGAAGGTAATTGTACGAATAGAGTCATAGATCCATGTACTGTTGGAAAAGACCTCCAAAGATCATCAAGCCCAAACATCAACTTGAACTACCAACTCCTATCATAAAACCATGTCCTTTAGTGCCACATTCACACATCTCTTTTCCTACAAGGAGGGAATCAACATGGCTTCCCTGGGCAGCCTGTCCAAATGCTTGAAGAAATTCTAATGCCCAAACTAAACCTTCCCTGGCAAAACTTGAGACTCATTCCTCACATCAAGATACAATTTCCTTGTAATGGCACACTTCTTTGTTTAAAAGGGTGCTTAATCTCTCAGTCTCTCAGGCTAGATCATGTTAAATGAAAAATATCAGTAAAACAAGCTTTAAAATCATAGTCTTCGCAAAACCATCATATCTGATCATTTCAGTTTGATCATATGTTAATGACAACGTTTCACTGTCTAACTTTTTCATGTAGAAGTTATTTCATTAAAAAGAGATTGCACTGAAAACCCTTTCCCCTTGCATTGAACAAAACAACAGAGGCATATCCAGAGATGCTTCCTGAGCTGTAGAAGCTATAAATCAATGGAGTTGCACTGTGTGGAACAATATATCTCTTTCAAATTGCTTCCAGAAAAAAATTGCTCCATCTGCTTGCTTCTTGGTAATAAATTAAGGCGACAAGAATAAAATGGATTTTAAAATAATTGAGAATGTATTATAAAGAAAAAAAAATTAAGTAAAAATATTTCTATGTTGTTTTGACATCATCATTACAAATCAACTTTTCCAGTAGCATTTTCTTTTGCTCAGGCAGTCTCACACATCGCTGCCTCTCACCACATCTTAAACATTTTTTATGAAGAGCAAACTACCTTATTCCTGATCATGATATTAGTTCAGAACAAACAAGAAACCAATCTCAGGTCAGTAAATTCCCAGACCAATGCCTTAAATAAGCCTCTTGTTCTCTGACTCAAGAAAATCATAAATGCAAAATGAACTCTTTCTTAATATCTATCAGGCTTTTGGGAAGTCATTCACCTTGTGAATTCCGAAAAATATCTGATTGCTTAAGGCTGCATTGTACATAAACACAAGCATATGCAGATTTGGACAGGTTTTCCAATACTAAGAGAAAGCTAAACAGAAATGTCAGCCAAGTGGTAGCTGTTTCTGTCCTCACAGAACAGACTGAAGCCCAGTTTCTTGTTTCCGTCAGACCAATATATGTCTTTAGAACAATCTTAGAATGATAAATCTTGATGGGATATAAATCTTAACATAAAATCATGCCTCTTTTTTTCTAATTATACCTACTGGTAAGTGCTTTAAAGGAAACTGTCAGCCCTTGAAAATGCCCTGAATTTGCAGTCAGAATATTCTTGCTCTCCAGAGCAAGTTATTTGTATTTCTTGTAGCTTACTTCATTTGAGTCTTGTAACCAATGGAAAATTAGCTATCAACCTAATCCAAATCTCATTTTTTCCAATCAGTACTTAATAAAATCTGATTAAATTGTATTAGATGTTGCTATTACAAAGAGGTATTTACACTGTAGAAAAAAAAGCCTCAAGAGAAGCAGTAACTATGCAAGGTATGACTGCAGCAGGAGTAACTGGAATTCTACTGTGTTTAAGTTTGGCATTCTAGATTTCCATAACTCTCATGAAAGAGGAGCGTATTTGGGTTTGGGTTAATTTATTCATAAATTATGCTATGTTACAGCACAGATTTGATCTCATTCAGGGATAAACCATTCCAGAATGAAAAATTATTACGCATTAAACACCTCTATATAGCTGCTGAAAGCATTTGCTTTTCATCTTATGTCTCATTATTCACCTTACTGCAGATCTGTGGGTGTAATAACCATAAAATGATCCTAATGTCCTATTGTATATTATTACTGGAATGTAGCACTGCTGCTTAGATTCAGCTTACTGCTTGACCACTGAGGGTCTGCAAGTTGTTGTATGAACAGTAATGCCTTTTTACATGGGAAATTTCAACAGTCGTGAGTACTGTATCATTGAATTAAAAACAAGGTCTTAGAAATTAGTAAGGGTGGCCAGACTTGAAAATAGAATTCCTTCCTTCAAACAGAAGTTATCTACAGAAAACCCCTACACCAGAAACATGAAATATGTAATTAAAGTTCGGAACTAAAAAATAGCATGCCCTGATTACACACGGTCAATGAGAAAATCTTTTGAAATCTTTCGACCAGACAAGACAGTGATACTCCTTAAAAAAACTGAAGAGAAGATTGCATTATATTACCTCAAAATATGAAATTAGAAAGTTCAAAAATGTATCCTAACTTTGGCAGTGGACTACAGAGCTTGGAGTTATTTAACCTGCACTGAAGGCAGGTGGATACCTCGCATTCTTCTCTGAAAGCCTTTTTGTGTCCGTTTTTAACCTCTATAGCTTACGCACTGTATGAAGAAGGCCAGCCAGGAAGTATGATGGATTTGTCTCACTTCTCATCTACCTTTTTTTCTATTACCTCTGACCTCTGCAAAAAACTGGATTTAATTTTAAGTTGGACACCTATTGCATCTTCATAGACTCTTTGTTGCACCTATTCCAAAGTCAGATATTTAAACAAAGAAATACCACTGTTCTAAGAAGACCAATTAATTATCTTCCATTAAATAAAAAGCATGTTTTAAGTATATGCTTTTAGTAATAATAAAAGGAAGAAAAAGAAAATCAGATTGTAAATGTTAAAACCAGCCATAGCTGTCACCCAAAATATCTTTTTGCCTTTAACACACAGAATTCAACTACAACAAAAATTTGTTTGAATCAAGACCATATCATTCACCAGTAAAACCATTCTCACCTCCAGATACAAAGCTTATCAGTACCCTAGACATTTTACTACTATTCACAAGTTACAAAATATATTTGAAATTAGTCTAAATTGACTGGAAGTATGCAACGATGCTTACAGCAGGGTAACATCAGTCTGCGTCTTACTATTACCAGATAAATAAATAAATCATAATAAAGTTTGCTTTACAAACACCACACACTAAAGAAGCCAGGAAATGAAGGAATGATGGCACAAAGCCACTGCATGTTTGATTCCAAGAAGCACGCAGTTCTAAAAAAGCGCACACGTTAAGACAAATTCAGCCAAAAACTAACTAATCTCTCACAGTGACATGTTCCCCTTGAACAAATAGATCTGTTCTACAAGACAGCTTAAGCCCTTGTTTCAAGGAGTTTGTAATGTCACAGCGCTTGCAGCCTCCTCCAGTGCATTTTTTCCTAAGGTTAACTTACCAACCATTAACTGAGGTGGAGTCAAGATAAGAGTAGGAAGAGAAGGTAAAAGTTTAACAGAACATCATTGTAAACGCTGAATGAGAACAAAGGTATGGTAGCCATAGCAAACAGTCTTCAAGAAAAAAAAAAGAAATCTTACAGAAAAGCGAGATTTTAGTGGTAAAGAGTTACTTTGCTGTTAATGGAAAAGATTTCGACTGAAAACAATTCTCTTTAATGGATATAGAAAACTTTAACTCCAAATTATTTTATGACTTCTCAGCTGCTTGCAGACATTTTCAGCTATTAGAACAATCACCAAATTCTACTTTTTTTTTGCAAGAACTCACACACATTGTACTCAATCTAAGATGTTCATATTTAAGAAACGTAGCATAAATATGCAGTGCTTTTCAAAACATCAGTCAATAATGAAAAGTCCAAGTGCCAGTGACAAATTTCAGCCAGAGGCACTTAAAGGGATACCAGTAAAATATAATAAAAGTAAAATAAACCCCCACAACTCTACACAAAGAAATCAAATGACTAGCACTGTAAGATTTTCCTGCTGAAAGGCTGAAACTGTTTAAAGAAAAAACAATACTTTCCCATATATATTATTGAATCTATTATAAAAAATCCAATAATTCCAGTCTCTGGAACCTTTACAAACACTGAATTATACTGCATTTCTGAGAGGAAAAAAACCTCCACATGTTTTCTCTACTTTAACTTCTAAATCACTTATTGTAAATAGCTAAATACAGCTGAACCACAAAATAAGGTCTTTTATTGTGGTAATTCCCACGTTTGCTGTTATGACAACATGGATGTATCTTTCATTGAAAGTTCAAAGATTGTAATTGGAGTAATAGAAATAATGGGTATGAGAATGATGAACAGTATAAGCAGCAAAGGGATTGCCAAGGAAACTAAGAACAGGTTCTAAAAGAGGTAATGTTTGTAATGTTAGTGAGCAGGATCTAATTCAGGTACCTCAGCCAGGGCCACAGCTTTCAGATAAAAAGACAAAATCACTGGAAAATGGAAACAGCCCAAACTGAATCTCACATTTAAAAGGCTGACTCATATTAGTATCATAACAAACTGGATTAAAATCAGGTTGGTTTAGTTTAGTCACATATTTCAATTGGCTGAAAAGATGCCAGTGAATTTTAGAGTAGCTACTACTAATCATAATATCATAACTAAACGTAGCTGCCAATGAATGTCAATGGGTGCCATTTTTTCAACATGGAGGAATTCAGTGATGCACCTTTGCTTCACATACACTTCCATGTCAGCCACCAATTTGTCAGACTGCCCCTCTGTTGGATATGGCAACAAAATGTAATGAAATATTGCCAGGAAGGTTTAACCTCTACTGCCATCCCACCAACATTTTCCTCTGATGTCATGGGCCAACAGAATGCAATAGGAACCATTACTTTCAGAGCACGTCTATGTACATTTCTATGTATGTGTACACATATATATTATGTACATATATGTGTTGGAAAATTAGTGTTTTGAACTACTGAATTCCATCTCAGCTCTAAGAAAGAAAATTTCATCTGGCAAGAAGGAAATTATATTGATTAGATGACCTAAACTCACAAACACTATAGGCAGGATCTACATCACTGGCTTCAATATAGTGACTACTTGATAACGCTCATCTTTTTCTTAATTTGTAAAATAATTTGAGTATCTGAAGTCCTCAAAATGTTTTAAAATTTTAGTAGACAATATTTCTCACCAGAAAACCTGCTTAAGGTCACACCAGTAGATAACTCGGTTTACCCCCAGCAAAGTCAGTGGGGTAATGTTATAACCACAAGTCTGTGAAATGCCTCTAAGAAAGTAAATACTAATTAATATCATTGTATCATGTCACTGTTTTAATATCTGTACGATCAACGTTGAAGAGGTTAGTAGATCTAAACAATTATAAAACTTAAATAGAAAACATTAAAAAATATTCAAATATAACTTCCTTTTTCCTATAGCTCACAAAAGTTACACTACAAAAATCCTGCAAAACTTGGGCTATTCAAGTAGTTGACCATCCAGTTAATTCTAGTAACAATTTGAACTTTCATTTGGGTTTTGATGTGAATACCACACAAGCTGATGCCAGGCACAGTCAAAGTACCAACAGTGCTAAGGAGCTCTGTTCATTATAGCTGTGTTCTAGTGAGCTGTAATTTAAAGGGTCAAAAGCTTTCTGTTATTTTCTTATGGGGTTTTTCTCTTTTGATGACTGCACTAACAGACCGTGTTCTATTTATTCTTTGAAATTTATGTTTATATTCCATGGGGGATGCTCATCTATCTGCCAACCTGTGTCAGCAGAATTATAAACCTGTCAGCGACACAGTATTTTAGTAGTGACCTATGTTGGCTGTAAAAACAAATGTAAATGTTCAAACAATTACTTATATGCAATGAAAATAGTACTTTCTAACAAATAGAGTCAAATAAATTAGTGACACCAGTCATCCTTAAAATAATGAATTTATATCATCTACTTTGAATCACATAGATGTATTTGAAAGGCTCTATTTTACTTACTACCTTAAGAAAATTGAAGGTAATTTTACACCTGTCTAGAAAGTGGTTAAAGATGCAGCCACTGAATAACCCCTAGAAATGTTTTGCAAGGCCCTGCTGAATTTGAGTCATTAGAGCTGACCACGTTTCAATATTCAAAAATTGTCTCTCCTGGGCCACAGATGTTACTAAACTGGGAAATGCCATCTCAACATGTAGGTAGGTATTTGCATATTCAGCTACAAGGAACTACTTAATATTTGTTAAACCTTTATGATCCACATTTCATCATTAAATACAGAGCAGAGGAGATTGAAGGAGGTTATTTGGTGTGTGTTCCTGTGTCAAGGTTTTATAGAAGTCTACTTTTTGCTCAGGGTAATGGGAGGGAAAGAGAGAGCACCAATTACTGCTAAAGTCTTTAAATTAAATGTAAAATTAATCACAGCATATTAAAACTATAAAACAGCTCTTGTAATGTGTGCTCATTTTACAGATAAGCTAAATCAGCATAACCACTACAAATTAGCACCATTTCAGGAGTTACAAATACAAACAAATCTGGTCCCTCAGTCTGTATATACCAGGATTATGAAGGATTTGGTTCACAATAGCCAGACTATTTACTTTTAAACACTTATGACACTCTTCCATATGAGTTCTCACATACACTGAAGAATTACAAAATAATAATAATTAATTGCATAAAGTCTCTCTCAAATAATAATAATAGTGTATAAAGTCTATCTCTCAATCTGCTAAATACTAAAAAGGAAAACATTCTACCATAACTTTTTCCACTCAATACACTACATATATTTTCCTAAATTTGAAATATTTTGTAATCAAAAAATCGGAAAGTTTCTCTAGTTTAATGTTTCTTTGCTGCTTGTTTTTCCCCATTAGAATGAAATAGTTCTTAAAACAGGTTTAGATATTTACGCAGTAATCTTTATGAATGCTCAGATATATAACAGCAACAAACAGATTTGCAAAAGAGCAAACAGTTCGGTGGCAAAGTCTCCAAGAACTCTGATCACAGGTGTTACAATATACACTGTGCTGAAAGTCTGGTCCTGATACTTGTGTTTTAATGGGAATTAAGACCTTTTAAAATTCTGTCTCTAATTATAAATGCTTAAGGATTCATATTTGGGCTTTTCATTTGATTTTACATTTAAAATAAATCCTTTTCAGAGTTGCTGAGCATCTGCCCTATTCAAGGTCCCATGAACTCTGGGAACTCTACATGTAGGAATAACAGGTGGGTATCCATTTCTAGAAATTCTGGTTATTCATTACTGCAAAATGATTGAGTCTGTTACACCCCCTTTTCAGTCATGTGCTCCAGCAAAGTAGCTTCAAACTGATCACTGTTCCTTGTGACCCTTGCAGCAGCTAAATATTTTGTTTGGGTTTTTTTGTTTGTTGTGTTTTTTTTCCCCAAGTTGCTCACATGCCAAATTAACTTCACATACTCATTAGAAAGATATTCTAAATGACATAACATGCTCCAGAACAGCTTTTGACAAGACAGACAGCCAAAGGACTGATAGGTGATTGTTGCCATTTCTGAGTAATGCAGCTGCCAAAACTCATGGGCTTCAGGATGTTTGACCTTGCACAGACAGTGATCTGTCTTCATGAAAACTGTCACATGCACATGCCTCAATTTCACAGAGGAGGAACTGTATAAAAAAATAAAAAATAATAGTAAAAAAAAAAAAAAAAAAAAAAAAAAAAAAAAAAAAAAAAAGCCTTGGACATCCCTAAAGAGAAAAAATGCATAAAGCTTTCAGGGCCTCACAACCAAATTTAACTCTGAATCTCCCAAGTGGATGTATTTCAAAACAAACAGGCTTTCCACATACTATAGTACTGACTTTATTTCATGGCCATCACAACTACAAAGGAAAATTTCCCTGTTCTACCAGATCTAAACCGCTTCTAAGTCTTCATTAGCACAGAACCGTTTCTGGTCTACAAGGAGAAAAAAAGTTCCTAAGACAAGGAAGCATTCAACATGACCAAAAAAGAGTGCATTTCTAAAAACAACAAAACAAAACAAAAAAACCACCTCAGCATCATTTAATAGCAGTTTTCTATGATGATGAGATTTGGTCTTTCCCTATCACTTTGCAAAAAAATATAAGAAGCCATCATGAGCCAGTAGGGCTAAGGGAAATAATGTTTTAATTACTCTGCTTCGGGAATGTTGCAGAAGCTGGTTTTGCATAACGTGTATGCTAATGGTTCACACAGGTTCATCTGTTAACAATTATGTTAAACAACATAAATGAGGGATGCATTCACTGTTGATTTGCTGTGTTCATCTGGGATCCTTTTACAGTGACAAGAATGGAATAATATTGAGTGACAGAACTCAGGGTGAATTTGAAGGAATGCAGAGATAATCAATACTGCTCTGTAGAGAAAGTAAAGAATGTATTTATTAACCGATTAATTTACTAAACTATGAGAGCAAACCAAAACATCATCCCTTTAATACAGCAAAATTATGTCAATGCTTTGAAGACAGATTTCTCAAGTCATCAAAACTAGGCACATCAAAAAACTTAAACCTTCAGAAATAAGAAAGAATTGCTTTTGGTGGAAGGGAAAAAAATAAGGAGAGAGAATGTATGAAAGAAGCAACTTCATACCTGTTGGAATTCAGTATTTTTCACAGATCATTGGTTTAGTCCTTTCTACCATCTCTAACACCAGAGCAGTGTGCAGCCTGCGATGGGTCTGATCACTGCATGGCACTGTGCAGGTACACGCCATAGAGTTTAGGACTGTTTTGCTGTGATCAGAGGGACTACAAAGGGAAGCTGTACTGGGTCAAGGCCTCATGTGGCTATAGTATTTTTGGTTAAGCAGAAGTACGTGCTGAGCCACAGTCTGAATTTTCAGAGTTGCAAGCATTTCTAGAGCAAATTTTAAATCTTCTTTCCACTGGCACTCAGCAATATCAATATTGTTTACAGCACACTACCACAAACACTTAAAGCTGGCTTAATACTGTTGGTAGTACTAAAAGGACTGGTTTAGACAGTTTAATCCTGACTGTTACCACTGCTACCAAACCCTTCATGCCATGGAAATTATTAGTAAAGACTGGAGCTCTGCTTTTTATTTTATTTTTTAAAGGAATAGTGATGGCTTATGCAGGTTTTCATGAATTGTACAACCATGTTAGCCAGGTCATTGCTGAGAAAACCTGAACTCAAAAGAATTCAAAGCATAACTCAAATGATCAGGAACACAACTGTAAATTTACCTAAATTTAATAATCACTCCAACTGCAAACCTAGCAGAAAGATGCCCACATTCTCACAAATAATCCCACGGGAACCTTTAATGGACTCAAAATATTCAAATACCTTTTTTTGTTTTGTTTCATTTGAGGCAAAAAAGATGACGCTGTCATAGCAGAGAATCATCTAAGAACCAAATTATCAGCTCAGTGACGCAGGAGGAATACTGCCATCTACTGAATTAACCAAGCTCTTCAAAACACAGCTCAACAAAAAAAATCATCTTTGATCGTTGTACATGGGCAAGTTGTTGCCCACTTAATTTAGTAGTAAATTCCTATAGTAAAGATACCTCAAGTCATATTTCACTTGCTGTTTTTCCTTCGCCAAAAGTAAATCTCAGATGCTTATTCACAAAAGAAATAAGTTTATTCCTTTCAAATGTTTGCAGTGTTACTGTAGATAAGACCTCACGCAGGCACAGAATACTTGCAACAATCCCAAGTGGAAGTGCTGGCCATTAACAGTTAAAAGACATTATAAGGCTGTAACATGAAAACAATTGGACAAAAAGGGAAAAGAACATACATTTACTGTTGTTTTTTGTTTTGTTTTTTAACAAATATCCAGGGAAATCTAGAAATTCAGCATTTGGCATTAAGACAAATGTGATGAAACAGGATCCCATGGGTTCACATCATCAAAGAGAAAGAAGCAGCGTATCCTGCTAAGTAAATAGTTACTGTTCAGTAGCATTGAGATGACAAATGCATAAATGCAAAGTATAAGATATTATGGACTTTGCAAACTGAGAGAATATTGACTGAAAAAGTGATACTTATGCATGTAAATGAAGTCTCTACAAATGCTTTATCATCAGTTGTGCCAGGAGGGAATTCAAGGAATTGGCTGCCATAAGAATTGCCAAACGACTAAGGAAATGTGCACATTACTGAATCTTTCACTTGGTTAAGCAACTAACAAGATCAGAGGCTATTCTATGGTTAGTCACTGAAAATAAAACAATGAAGCAAGTACTTTCTAAATCCATACACAACTAAGGAATACTGAATAATCATAAAATTAGGTTCAGAAATACCTTCAGGTATTTTAGATTTGATAGTACAGAATTCAAATAAATACACTGTTCTAAATTATGAACACTGAAAGAAACATCTCAAGAAATATTACTTTAGAAGATACAATTTCACAGATAATTGTTATAGAAAAATTGGAGATCAAAGGAAATATGTAATTTAGAAATGTATGAATGTTTCTGTCCTGCCAATCATACTATGTATTGGTTGTTATCCTATAATTCTCATACACTTTACCCCATGGGACTTCTGACTATAAAGAAATGTAATTCAAACTGTGAACTACTAGCTAACAACAAAATAGGTACAACCTTAACTATTAGAAGTAATGCTAAGAAGGCCTTCTAAACAGTGATACTATGTATTGTAATTAGTAAAACTTCTTCCAGATTAGATTTTTCCATTTATATGTAGCATAACTTTGGAAGTTTGGGCAGTAAAGTGATTTTAGAATTGTAAATACTAAAACCACACTGAATATTTAATGAATTTAGGAACCTGCCACGTAAACATTAAATTGCTTTGTGCAGACATTTTGGCAAGTCTACAGAGGTTTCAACAAACTTTGGCAGTAAATGAAAATACAATGGTACTCATTGTGTTGAGAAAACATTTTCATCTTTAAAAACTCTGTAGACTTTCAAGTTATCTCGTTAAGCAACAGAAGCCCTATGGTACGTGCAATCAGCTCAATCTCACAGCATGAGTAGCCAGCGGAGAACATGGCTTCATCCCACACTTACCAAAGTCAATGGAAAAATTATCTACAGAATTTTACAACTGAAGTATATAGGAACCTTTCCAATTGTTTCAATGGGCATCAAGTCCATCTCATCACCAGCAGCAGAAGCTATAGCCCGTGAGTAATGTATGAGCTATCCTTAGGCTGCAATGTATTTGCATAAACTTTTGGTTGAATTACTCAAATAAAGAAAAAAATAAATCAAAATTGAAATCTATTCACAGTTAAATGGCAAGCTGGAAAAGAGATTTAGTGAGTTAAATTATTCATCAAGCTCCAGTGAAAGCATATTTCAGAGATTCATGTTCCCAAGTGAACTCATGCTCTGCCACAGCCTAGCTAAATTTAGCATGAATAAGCTTCTCTGGACAAACAACAGCCAAATAAAACAGGTGTCCTAATACATGCACTCAACACCTGTTATTTTGCAGGGTAACACAACCACAGACACAGTTCTCATTTGATTTATTAAGATTCTTAGTATGTACAAAGCTTTTCTGTACTGGACACCCAAACAGGGCCTTGCACCAAAATGGATTTCTGATACTGCCCTAAAAATAAGATTCAAAACAATGTTCCTTTTTGTCCCTTCCCACACCTAACTGATTTTTAAGCTTTAAAATGGTAAGGTGCTGGAACAGGCTGCCCAGAGAGGCTGTGCATGCTCCATCCTTGGATTTACTGAAGACCAGGTTGGACAGGGCCATGGGCAACCTGGTTTAGAACCAGATCTGGAGGTTGGTAGCCCTGCCTGTAGCAAGGGAGTTGGAACTTGGAGATCCTTTGAGTCCCTTCCAACCCAAACCATTCTCTGACTCTATGATCAATATCTAGATTTTTCTTTAACACATTAATTTATCATCCCATTGTCTTTCATTAATGCTTACTCTGTTAAAAGCCCTTCAAAGTAGATGTTGGACAACTCTCTCAAAGTTGCTGGTTTCTCTGTATTTTTGCACTCACTCTGCACTTTTCAGAAGCAAAAAGGAATAACTCATTTCTTAGGAAGGGTTCCTGCACAAACACTCAGGTGAGAACACCAAAGCAGTCATGTCTGCTTGAACAACGCCTTCACTACCAATTTTTGAGAGGGAATGTAAACATAGATGGAGAAACAATGCCATAGGAAATAAAATGGAGAAGCAGAGTTCGGCTCTAAACAACTGTCTGGAGACTGTCAGAAAGCTCATGTGTCAGGGGAGCTCTGACAGGAGTCTAGTGCTGACAGACCAGGTGGGCTGGAACAGTGCCTTGGGTATAAGGAGCACTGGAAGGTGCAGAAACTAGGAAGGGTGAAGGATACTAGGAAGTGAACTGAAAGTAATACTGCTTGAAGAACAGTAAAAGTCAGAAACAAATGCTGACACTAATAAGCTGAGTGACTGGCAGTTTGACCAAACATCGTTAGAAGAGTGATATGCAATTTACTCACATTTGCCAGGATAAATGTTAATTTTATGATAAAGAATGTGCAATCTTATTGTAGATGAAGTAAAAGAAAAATGTCTGAAACATCAGCATGTAAATGTGCATAAAAATATAGATTCCAAAGAACGAATTAAAGCTGCTAATAACAGTCTTAAATGAAAACTGAGTCTTTGCTGAGTTCTAATGCTTATGAAAATTTGTAGATTTCCACAAGAAAAATAATAATAATAAGGACTCTGGAAACATACTCACGCCAAAATGAATAGAAACTATCTAAGATAAGCCACTTCTATCCAATAGAGAGAGTCATAGAATAACGGAAAGAATTGAAAACCAGTAAGATAGTATACAGTACATAATGACTGAGAAGATGAAGAGTAGAGAATTTAGAGAAAAAGCAAGCAGAAAGAAAAAAGAGGGTGATAAGCTGAGTTGAAAGCCTCAAACTTTGTTTATTTAAATTAACTGAAGTGAAAGAAACAAAAGTCATTGAACTGAAACTAACAATGGATATGGGCCATAAAACAGAGTGTGAGAAGAATCAATCTGCTAATGGTTCTGACCTCCCTACTCATGCAAAGGTGGTCAGGGCAAAATACAACATTTGTACTTAGACATGGTAAACAGCAAGAGAGCAGATAATTGCACAGGCACACTTTCTCAAATCAATGGCATTTTTTCCACATAGTTTATCTATGAGGAGATAAAAGCAGAGGTAATGATCTACTTAGCTTATGCATTAATTTGTATTCAAAGAACTAAAGCACAGTAAATAATAATTACCATCTCACAGTTTTGCTCTAAATCTTGTTGCAAAACTCTCAGCTGCCAATAAGTACTAATTCATTTTGCAGATTTTTTTCTTCCACTTTTTAAAAACATTTCTGCATTTCACCCACTTTGTTTTCAGGAGACAACTGCACTGCAGAGCAGCTAAGCAATAAATAATGTCAAGATCTTTAACAGCATAAAAATATAAGCAGTTTAACTCTCCATACATAATCTCAATGGCTTCAGTGAGATGTATAAAGCCAAACAAGCAAAATACAGGACAAAATTATCAAAATACCTTTTTTTTTTTTTTTTTCCCCCAAAACAAGACTGTCAAACTCTACTTGTAGGAAAGACTTTTGAAACTCTTCAAGTGCTGTACTATATCAAACTTGCTTTGATCTCTTTAAAGAAATGCAAGTTCAAATGTCTAAAATAAGCTATTGCTCGAATCTGTTACAGCTGTGATAGAAGCAGGAATCGTGCTGACAGCTAGCATTTCTTTTTCTTCAGAAATACATTTCTGAGCATAGCTGCTTGTAATACAAACTATAATCACCTGTTTAGGTAGCTTAAGAAGGTTCATATGTTTTGCAAAGGCACCACGTTTGTTCTAAGCAAGCTTTTCAGTCTAGCTGACAAGTGTGAATAAAATTATCTACCCCCAGCTACTCCTTATTTCTTACTAACTTACATTTCAATATGAGCTCCTATGAATTATAAATTTGCTATCAATTACTATATCTCTGATCTAAAAGGAAATCAGAGAGAGTTTCATTTGGATTCTTTGTTTTCCATTTTTAGCTTCACCCAATATAGTGAAAAAACAATATTTTTTCTTCTGTTTTGTTACTGTCACCCTTTTTATACTTCCGTATACCACCTCTGTAACCCCTACCAAAATAGATATTACTTTTTTTTTTTGATCATTTGTAAGTCTGGGAGTAAAGAATCACAAAGATTAACCCCCAAAACCTCCATTAAATGCGCCGAACATCCAAGCACATAACATAGGAAATTGACACATGGATTGAGTCCACAAGAAATACCTTATATCCATATGGTTATTCAAGTGTTTACACGATTCTCCCTTCTGAGAGAAAACAAACCAAAGCCAACACATAATTCCCTTATTTAGATGTTTTCAATAATACTTTACAGTTACATATACAAACATATCTTGTATGTCGACGGTGTCCATCACCATATCCTACGCACAGAATGCACTTTAAAAATATTCAAAGATATAAAAGAAAAAAAAAAACAACTATCAACTTTTACTAAGCAATTCATATAGTGGCTGAGTTCTAACTCTCAGTAGGTATTTAAGTATTTTACTCCTCTTCAAATTAATTGGAGTTTGAAATTTCAAGTGATTTACCCAGCATTTCACAGGGTTTCTGCGTTAGGAAAGAAAACCAAGTTCAGCTCTCTAGAGTAGGAAACTCATCACACCATTATTCCTTTCCAGTGAAATATTTCACTTAAAAGCTCCTTCTTTGCCTTTCATTTCTGACACAGAAAAAACACTTATAAGAGATATTGATTGAATTAAGCCTTACCTTGACATTCTTTCTGAGCACAGCAGGAATCATTCCACAAGGAAGAAGTAAGGGAAAATGACTTGCTTTGGCACATTACAACTTACTGTTTAAATAAAAACTAAAAAACTGACTTTGCTGTTCATAATTTGTGCACTCACGTATTCCTTTAGAACATTTAATTCATTAATCTAACCCCCAGAAACTCTACACAGAGAAGACTGAAGAAACAAGCAGAATGCATCCTCTGCACTGTTGAAGATGAGGCCTATTATCAGAGGTGACCTGCCAGTGACTTCTGCAGGAATCACACAGTTTCAGGTGGGATTTTACAGGCCAAGAGCAGCAACATGAACTTAGCCTGCAAATTAATTGGAAGCTTTGGTACCCACAGAGCCCCAACACACTATGTTTGCAAGGCACTGTTTAGCAGGCAGACATATGTTTTATTAACTTCAAGAGGTGTATTTTCCACTCTAAAAACAAATACTAAGGGAAAATGTCATCACATGCTTTTGCTGAAATTGGCAAAGAAAGCCTACACATTAAGCTCTGGAAGTTCTTCGAAGAGATAGCATAGACCACAGCAAGATTCCATCCCTTCCACATTCCAGTAATTATGATATATTACACATAACAAAGTCAGAGTATCACCTGAAGGAAACCCAGTCTTTCACCTGAAGGAAACCCAGTCTTTAGATTATGAAAGATTGTGATGTTAGTATAATGCCAACAATTGTATGCCTATAAATTAGGTATGTTTCTAAGATTTTGTAATAATTGAATTTTTTTTAAAATGTCCATACGATTCTGCTTAAGAATAAAAAGGTATTTAGTTTAAAAAAGGAAAATGTTAGATTCCCGTTCCTAAGGGCCACAAGGGGAAGGCTGCTGAATAATATCAAACTATCCTCATAGGGAGGTTTTGCTGGATGTTTTAGAAAAGGGACAATATATATAGTGAAGGGATAACTCAAATTGAAAACAAAACAAACCAAACAAAAACAAAAACAAACAAACAAAAAAAAGCCAAGAGAATGGGAAGCACCTGTACGGGTTTAGGAAGAGGAAGAAAAATAAATGGGCATGGGGAATTCTCCCAAAGGGAATTGCTCATTTCCTTCTACATAAAGCAGGAAAGAATTGGTACATTACATAAACACAACAACATTAAAGATATACAGTCCCTTGAGAAATGCTTACATTTAACAGGGATGTCCTTCAAGATCCAAATGTTTATGGCTAGCTGTTTGTGTTTTAGAGTTTCTCAGTCTTACAATACAACACAGTGCAGCAACTTGCCAGCAAGCAACAATCTCAGTTGACATATTTATGTAACGCACAGCCATGTGAAACTACTAACTTAGTCCCAATAGTCACCTCACCCATTCTCTTGAACTGACAGTCTTTGTCCTCAGCAGGTCCTCTACTTAGCTTGAGCATTACACCACAGTGGCACAGCTGTTTGCTTCTGGTTCTGGAAACTGGGCAACCCTGTTCCATTCCAAGAGATGCTGCATGAGGTCAGCATGCCTTTAAGCATTTAAATTTGAAAATGTGCAGCAATATACATACAAAATTATAGTGTTAATATATCATCCATGAGACACCGTCCTTGACATCAGCCCTTTGAATATTTTCCCTTATTAATATGACAAAAAATGTAGAAGAATAAAGTCAAAGGGGAGAAACTTTAAAAACAAAGAACAACTTATTTCCCTGTTTTCCCCCTCATCTCAAACTGCAGTGTCATAAAAATAGGTTGACTTTTTTAAATTCTGCAAGGCAAAGAAAATACAATCGTTAGCAGTGCCAACCTGGCACCCACTGGGTCTTCTACCTTGCCAAAATCTTTCATTGAGCTGCTAGTTGAAAGTGTGAGGAGCATGCTGATGCTGCAGCTGCTGCTGTGTTTATGTCCTATACTGGTGGAGCTTCTCCAAGGATTTCCTTTAGAACAGCTCATCTTCAGTTCAGTTACAATAAAGTTCCACATCAAATAAATTCTTTAAAAAAATAATAAAGAAAAATCCCTCTCAGTCAGAGAGATCCTGACAGCACTATGACTCAAACCTTAGACTTACACTGAGCATTAAACTACCTGAACCCTGTGCATGTTTCAAACAACCTCTCAGCAGAAGACATTAACAGATAGGTCATTGCTGAATGAAGCTAAAAAGCATTTATTTTTAAAAATCTGCCAGCTGCAGGTCCTGTCTCATTAATTAACATACACTAAGTGCATGGATGTTCCATGATTTTATACATCTGCACTGCATCAACATAAAAAATACAGAGCAGTTTAGCTTAACAGAAAAGTTCCAGGCTCACTTTTTGACATTATGACTAAAACAAATACTGCAACATTACCCAACCTGAAAGTAGGATTAACAGAAAAAATAATTTTGTCTGCAGGGATTACTACAGAAGATCTACCATGATGGATTACAAAGGAAGAAGCCTTATGCCTTAAGTGTGTGGTGAGAAGCTTGGGAAAAAAGCACTGCCAGGTACCTGGCTGTGGTGGTGGTAGAAATATCCAGTAAAGAGCAGCATCAATTCACCACCCCCAAAGTAAATTGAGAGCCAAGATGCAACTTACCAGGTCACCAGCTCCATAGCCACCACAGGTTATTTCTGCTAGCATGACAACATATACCGCCTTCAAGGAAAATTGTTCTGAGAGAGATGGACTGACAAAAATGACTGTCTGAAACAGGATATCCAGTTGTACAATCGATGTCTGAGAATGCTATGATAGGTGTTCTTAATTTTGATTAACAAAGGAAAGGGAATTTAAGCAACCATTTCATAGTTCAGAGCACAGTTTTCAAGAAAGCTTTTACACAACATAAAACATGATCATGATGATGGGTAAATATTAACTAAATGAAAAGTCCAATAAATATAATGTCCACACAGATACATGTGCTTTCATTGCTGCAAGCCCAGTCTGTTCCATCTGCTAACACAATTTTGGTCTCAGGACATAACCAGGGTTACAAAACCACAGACTCCAAGTGATTCCAAGATTGGTGGTTGTGAGGCTGATCTACAAGTGCACATCAGATCATGATGCATGCTCCACATCTGTCATTGATCTGACTGCAGCCAGAACCAGGGAGCACCTGGGAGCAAGGAGAGCATGTACCTAAGTACAGCCTAATGAAGTGAGTCAGAGTGACAGCTTCAATTTTCAGAGGAAGCACAATTGCCTACTTAAAAAAAAAAAAAAAAAAAAAAAAAAAAAAGTGAGAGGAACGATAGGAAAAGCCCTGATTCTTATAAAGACTGCTCTGAAAGTACCACCTTTCATATTGCAGCTCAGACTACAGTGTGTGACCATTCCCCAGAGAGACATATTTTGAAGTTGATGTCAGAACTCTTAACAGACTTGTAACATTTCAATTACTGTGATAGATTTAACATAATACACACTACACACAGTGAAGCTGAGTAACTATACTTCCTATTGTCTTCCCTTGGAGCAATAAAAGCTCATCAGCCATGAATGGGCCCAATACCTTTTGCAACAATGGGGCATGCTAAAGATTTGCATTGTTTAAATGATAATAATTTACCTAATGGTCTGTATTCACTCTGTGTAAGGTTCCCATAAAATTTTAACATCACTGAATAAAAACAAGGTTTAAAAATTGAATATTGGTCAAATTCCAGAAAAATACATAGAGATTTTTTTTTCACTAAAGAAATCATTTTCAAATTACAGGAAAAAAAGAGCTTGTGTGAAACTAAAACAGTGGCAAGTAGGTACACTTCTCCTGTACAGTGACATCTATGGGAAATCCTAAGAACTTGTAGCATTCTGTAGACAAGTAGACCAAAATCAACAGAATCTTCAATGGAGTGTGGAATTCATATGATATGTAAAATTATTATCGCTTTGAATAACAAAAGTCCTTTTTCCTAAAAGAAACACACCAAAAGAGTGTAGTACACTACTGTCTGATAGCATAGTAATGCAGGTAAAAGAAACACATAATCTAAATTTTAGAGGAGTTCCATGAATGGACAGTCATTTTTATTAAGCACAGATAGCTGGAGGATATTTCTCTGGCTTCAGGCTATTTTCCACATATTATATATGCACTTATTACTCACTGTAAATGAGTTACACCTATTTTACCATATGAAACTCCCAGCTATGCTCCAGATCACAGATCAGCAGCACAAATGAATTCAGACAGAGATGCCCATTTGGCTGATTTGAATTCAAAAGAAAACATTTTTTGATCTGGGTTTATTGTAGTGAGAAAACTGCTGCTTCCATAAAATTCAAAGCAAGTAAATGCAAATAGGAATCTTTGTTTATAAGGATTAAATATATGTGTGTATATATATATATATATATATTTCATTTTAGGCCACAGTGAAGTCAGCACTTTCAGATAGCAGTACTTACATTTTATAGCAGATTTTCTATGAATAACAGTCTTCCTATCTTCCTACAAACATGAAAATAGGCTTCAGCTCATAACTACCAGAATATCCTGAACAGTAAGATTCATGTTGTTCCTACTGTTTGATGAACAAGACAGGAAGGAAAGACTACTTCTTCACAGTAGTATGATTCCCTAATGACAATCAATATATTGTCCCAGTCTCTAGGTCACAGGGTGGTCTGTTAAAGTTGCTTGAGCTAAATTTGCAGTGGTGAGCACAGTGAAGAGAGAAGCATCTGTTCTTGCCTTTCAACACACGCTGGAGCTGTTGGTGCAACATATCCTACTGTGCAGCCCTTCAGGAGACACTGGAATTGTTTCATCTGTGCCCTAAAGTTAGAGCGGACACAGGCATAGACAGCAGACAGCTTGCTCCCACTTTGTACCTGTTTTAACAGTAACCCTTCTGCCACGTGCCTGTCCAAGGTGGCAGAAGCGAAGATTGCAGCAATCATACATCCTAGTGATGTTGCAAGTGAGGTTCCTCTGTTAAAGACTGCATCAGAGTTTTAAATTATGAGAGGCTGTACAACCTAGCCATAAATTCTATACAAGAACAGAGGAGATTAGAGTAGCAGCAGCATGTTGAGGCAGCTAGGTCAAAGACTATGTCAAGAACCTGAAAAACCACAGAAAGACCAAAAAGGCTGTCAGACATATCCTCTAGCAGCAACAAAAACATAGAGATCATATAAGCAGAGAACGGTTTGAAGATTCTGGCATATGTGAGGGTTAGCAAGCAAAGTGACAGCATTAAAGGCCAAGTCTCAGTGGCAGGATGCATGGTATAGTGCTACAGAAATAGCACTACTGATTCTCTATGGGAAAAGCTCAGACATCCAAGGTTGGGTAACTCTCACCTTCCTGCTCTCCTCCATAGATAAAATCAATTTCTACTACTTTTTTTATTTTTATTTTTTTGCAGATGCTCAAACATATCTCTTAGATACCAGCTCTGAGATGGACTGTACAAACTCTTCAGTACTTTTCAGCAATAGCATCAAAACCTTTGCTTATCCTTAGGCAACTACTGCTTTAAATTCTCAGTTTCCATCTTATACAACAGGCACTGGAGGGTTGAGGATACTCTTCATGACACACATCATGAAAAATATTAATAAATAATTACTGCCTTACACAATAGAAGCAGCCTGCAGCGTTTCTAAAAGACAGACAGACTGTTAATACAATGTTGTATTCTTGTCTCAGCAATCAAAGCTCTCAACCTGTTTCTTTCAGCAGAGAATAAGATGATGCATCAATGACACAGCAGATAAAAACAAAAAACTAATCAGTCTAAAACAAAGATAAACAAGTTGAAAAGTCAGTGGAAAAGCCCTCACAGTCCAACATCTGCAGTAGTGCACAGCATCAACCCTACTAAAGTGGGAAAGTCAGAAACCAGTTAATTCCTCTTTGTGACAAATGATCTTCAACCAACTATTTATTTAGTTTTCATAACAAAACACCTTAATTCTCACTAGCTGGATTTTTTTTTTCAAACAGTCTTGTCTAAAATCTGTGGGTTTTCTAACTCTACACCCATCAATAATTTCTGAAGTTACAAAGGAGCTTTCCTCCACTGTAGACCTCAGATCCCTTTCCTGTCTATGAAAGATGTAATTTGGGAGTATCTTCTCCAAGAAATTCATGCAGCCTACCTGAGAAACCTTGGCTCCAGGAGAAGTCTACAATGCATGAAGTAGGGCAGGTATATTTATAGAAACTTCTTTTTTTCCATCATTTTAGAATTTGGGGGGGGGAACCTCCCAACTTATAATTATAAATTTCAGTGAATACTTCTAAACTGATATTCATGGAAACAAGATACACTGTCTAGAGGTAGGGAAATATTAGAACATCGTTATTTATCTTGAACTCCTGCTCTCTTCTAATCAGAATGTCTATCCTACATTCTTCAAAGTCATGAACAGAGTCTAAAAGATATGTGCAAGCTTTTAAAATGCTTTATATAAATTTAGAATTAAAAGCTCATAGAAGATACCTCGAGCTCATCTGTACCTTGACCATGATGCTTTTTTCATTACTGTGCAGCTAACAACCCAGGAAAGACTAAAACCGTTAATAACCATTTGATTCTGTGCATGCATAGCATATTAAACACAATAACATTAAACCGACTCAGAAAAGAAATTTACAATGTAGTCCTTTAATGGACCAGTGTGTTAAACGATTCTCCATTAATAAGAGTTGCAAACAAGAACTGTTTGAATACAGGTACAAATACCTTTTAACAGGGTCACATGCTATGCTAAAATTATTCTCCACCTAAATATTGTAGCCATTCAAACCATAGAATCATAGAATTACCCAGGTTGGAAAAGACCTTGAAAATCATCAAGTCCAACCGCAGCCTAACCAGTACCCCATCTCTAAAAAACCTCTGCTAAATCATATCCCTGAGTACCACATCCAAATGGCTCTTAAACACATCCAGGGATGGCGATTCAACCACCTCCCTGGGGAGCCTATTCCAGTACCTAACCACCCTTTCGGTTGTGGTTTATAGTTTCTAAAGTTTAAAAATATATTTAGGAAGAAAGTTTTCTGGATTAGAATCAATCAATGATAATTTGATTTACGTGACTGATTTTTGCAGAAATAGTGATATCTCTAAAAATTAAGGCCAAGAATACATAAAGTAACATAATTAAAATACTGCTGTTGTGAAGCTGGAATCTATACAAACTTGTTTACTGAGACTTTTAAATCTAATATATTTACTACCACAAGAATTCCCCAAGTTGCCATCATTCATTATAAAAGCAAACATAATCAGAGATGTTTGTCATTGAGATGCTTTATTTGTTTGGCTCCATTTCCCCACATTAAACTTTGAAGATATACTAGGATGACGAGCACAAGTGAAGTAGAATTTCTCCTTTAGCTAGATCACCAAAGAGTTGCAAGCAGAGGCTCTCATTTGAAACCAAAGATAAATCATAGAATCACCAAGGTTGTAAAAGACCTAACAGATCATCCAGTCCAACTGTTCACCTATTACTAACAGCTCCCACTAAACCATGTCCCTCAACACAACATCCAGTCTTTCCTTGAACACCACCAGGGTTGGTGACTCCACCACCTCCCTGGGCAGTCCAAATGAAGCTGCAAAGAATAAAAATGCTGGAGGAAGAATGATGAGTCAGGAACAGATATAGACAAAGACGGCAACAATTAAAGGAGCTTCATCGCTTGTGGGACAGGACTAGCTCTGCCAGTGAGGATATAGAGTTGCTGAGTATGTGCTTCATGCTTTCATATTGATAATGCACCCCTCACTAGATGTCATTTGGGCATATTCAAGGGACTCTGAGGCTCCATTAATGTTCTTCAAACTATTTATTATTTAAAAAAAAATAAAAATTGAATGTTTCTTTACCTGTTCAGCAGAAAGCAGCACTAATTTATATCATAATAGAAGGCAAAATTTTAAGTTAACTACTGTGATCATTCACTTTTGGCTTTTCTATTGACCATTCACAAAAACCAGATATGACAGTCCTCTCCCTGAAGTATGCACAACTAATTATGCAAACAGAAGCTCACATAGAGAGCAGGACTAGATATAAACAGTAGTTAAAGTCAGGTGCTATGACACCCAGTAGATGATCCTTGACATTAACTGAAGAGGCAACATTTCACCTAATTCTGTCCTGAGGCTTCACTCAGGTCACTGAGCAGCTCTCAAAAGGAAATTACAAACTGACTTCAGCCATACCTGAGAACAAGCTCTTAGTGCTGCCCAATACACTGCTGGCCTTGTTTCTTACTGTATCAGCAGGCCAGAGTTACAATGAAGATTTCTTTATGCTAATTAGAATCAGTTGTGTATTGGCAAGTTGAAAATACCCTCAGACACGTAACACATTTTTTTAATAAGCTTAAATTAATCAGCAGATACACTGTGCATATGTAAACAAGTCAGTTAAAGTTAAGCAACACTGTAACAGTATTATTAGCACTATAATTTCTACAGTACTAACAGTAACAAAGAAATGTTTCATATATTTCGAACCCACAATGGCCTGTGGCAAAATTATTCTGATTTTTAAACCAAAATCTATTAATATTGATGTACTTTCATGGAAACAATTAAACTCAATCTTCTAAAACATTAATTAAGGCCTACTGTCATTCAGGTTTTTTTCAAACCAGACTAATCAAGTCTACCAAATGCTCCAAGTCTAAACAACGCAGCCATTGCAGGTACACTGAGAAATTATCATTTGCTCATCTCACTTGTGCACTCTCTTTTTTCCCCCCACTAATGTAGAAACTAATGAAGGACAAAAAAGAAGAAATATTCCATAGCCAAAAAGAGAAAAAGTGCATTTAAATGGCTTTTTCTTTTTTTTTAATTTTATTTTTCAGTATATTCATTAGACTTAGCATGCATGGTCAGAATAGCAATTTCAGAAAACCTTTTTTAATTGCACATTCTATTTGCCCCTATTGCATGCATTCAACCTGCAGAGAAGAAAGACATTTAAAGATTACCAAGGCAAGTTTGTAATGAAGCGGATACCTCTTTGTCTGTCCTTGCGCCAACAGCAGCAGAAGGGATACTAATTAGAGGGTGAATTATTAGCTTCCCATGGTGCACTGCAGGGGCATTAAAAATGAGTGTAGTTTGTTGCTTTCCTCTTAGATGGTTAGTTCAGGTTTAATATATTCTTGTTTCTAGGTGAGCAGCAGGGGACAGTTTTTATGATTATAATTGTTGCATAATTACTGGCCTAAGGTTGCCTATTGTTAAATAAAAATGCTGAGATACTAATGTTTTATTGAACAGTACAAGTAGATAAAATTGTAATATATTTTCCTGAACAATATAAGCCTGTTATCTGGCAGCTTGGTGACAACTCTTAAGTTGTCGTGTGGTTAAAGACTGATTTTTTGGAAAGGCTTAAACTAAAATGCTTCAAATAAATAAATAAAAAGACTGAAATACATTCATTTTTTAAAAAAGAAATTCTCTTTCAAATTGCTCCAAAGATAGAACCCAAGTCTGCACACATGCTCAACCCTAACATGCTGTCAGGTTTTACATGTTAAGAAATGTTTAATTCTGAGGTCATCACTTTTTTTGCAATCACAAACTTTCTGCCCATATTTTTCCCTTGAAAATTAAGAGATTTATGTTCAAGAAAATGCTGAACCAGAAAATTACAATATCTTCTTTGGTTACATCTGAGGTACCAGAAGAGTTACCTGAATGGGCAGCAAAAAAGGTCAGTACTGAACAGGCTACTTGATGTGCTGTGATTTGTCCAGGTGGAGATCTATCAGCCACGCATCAGAGCTGCCTTTAGAGAAGCATTTTGAAGTTAAGAATCATCTACTGACACTGGCAACTATATTGTGTTTATGCAGACTTCCTTCTGAAATGTGCAAATTCTAAGCATAAGCTGTCAAATAATTATCCTAAGTAAATAAAATGTTTAACATCATCTTGTTCATTCTACAAAGGAGGAGCAATAAGACAAGGGAAAGGTAATCATCTGTAAAAGTTACTGAAATAGAAGTCACTGTCATTTTGCCAATAGGCAGACTGCAAATCTCCAGTAAATGTTACTCTTATTAACTGTTCAATGGCACAAAATCTTATTTTTTTCACTTAGTTCAAGAGAGGAAAATGATAAAGAAATAGTTACAACTTAAGAATAATTAGAGTGGAGAAACTAATCAATTGTCTTAAAGAACCTTAAGTGGTCTTTCAATGCTCTTTTTCTTGTTGAGCCTGTTCTTCCTAATTGCTTTTCCTTCAGACAACATAGACCTTATTCTCATATCTCCAAATTGAATTGATTCAGACCTCCAAACATTTGGAAAAAACAACACCCTTAGAAGTCATCTTTACTCTCTCTGCCTTCAGGCTCTTAAGTAGAATACCTGTAAACCATCAGCTCCACCAGCTCATTAGAGACATGCTATGACTATTAGGACCATTTTTTGAACAAAGTAAATACTTTAGAGCTTTTACTAAGCTACTGCTTCTTTTTTTTTCCTGAAGCAATGACAGACACCTAACATTCCTTAAAATTAAGTACTCCAAGTAAGCACTTGTATGTAGACTCCTCTTTCCTAATCAAACACACAAACGTTTTAAGGACAGAAGAGAAACACCAAAAACTCCAAGTACCCACAGTGATTTCAGGCTTTTCTTCAAAATAATTGTTCTTGAAAGGGAGATAAGTCAACTCTGTCCACATTAATGCCTACTGTTTGAGTTCTATAATGCATAGGAGACAAATAAATGAAGACAAGCATGACATTATTTGTAATTTGTTGTAACCACAGTAAACATGTTAGTGCTTGGAACTTTAAATATTGTTATATAGTGAAAGAAATAAAATGAATGCTGTGCTTTCAGAGTCACTGAAGTATTGTGTCCAATAATCACCTTTCCTTACTCAAGGCATTAGTATTCTTATTTACTTAAATTCTCTCACCTTGACCTAGAAAATACTTCAGTTATCTTCTATTTTTGCAATGAAATGCTGACCTATGCAAGCCTGTGCTGCCAGCTTTATACAATACATTCACTGCAACATTCTGCTGGTTGCCAGTCTCAGAAAACCCCTTGGTGTTGTTGAACAATAAGAAATCACTGACCTTTCCTTCCTCTCCAATGAATGAACGATTTAAAAGCTAAGGCCACTGCAGAGATAACACAAACTAAGAAATTGATGGCAGGTGTCATCAGTAGAGTGTTATGCTATTGTGATTAGAAGTATACCAGGCTGCTGATTTATAGTGCACAAGTATCACAAAGAAAACACAAATGGAAAAATAGCTGTATGGGTTTGTAAACTTCATTCAAGTAAAAAACTGGGTATATTTATCTAACTGAATTTCTGTTGTGGAAGCTTCACTATCAGAAAACTTGCAGTTTGCCAAAAAGTCCCTGGTGTAACTTGCTGTTGCTTTTTTTACATTAACAAAAATATCTCCAAGAAAGAAAGAAATGGACACATTGACCTTAATTTCAGAAAATCTGGATTACTAAAAATACAGATTCATGAATTACTTTTTTTCTTCCTACCTGCCGCAATCTCGCTTATCCCTTCTGGCTTCATACTTCATTTCTTTTTTTATTTGTGGGGGGTGGGGAAAAAAAGCACAGAAAAATGGAAAAACCTTCAGTCATTATATTTGCCAGGCTCTGTGCAACTTCCCATACACAAACCCAATAAGAACATTTACTAATCACGTTAAAGAATTTGTTAATTTTAACCATCTTCTCAAACTGCATTCCAATAAACTGATTTTAAGTATGTGCCTAAATTGAATAAAAAAAAAAATCTCAATTGTAATTATTTTCATTTCAAATTCTCGACTTTTCCTATGATTTCCTGCTAAAGAATTTAAGTTGAAGCAGTAAATTAATAACCTTATCATATAATAGCCTTATCATATAATCCCTTTTATTTCCCGGAGCTACATTAATATAACCATCTATAGCGTGCTGATATCAGTGTAATTACAGCATGAAAAGCAAACAGAAGACTTTTCAATTTATCTAGGTTTTAAAATTTGAGGACAGATATTACTTCTGTGTGATTTTTTTCCTTTTTTTTTAAAAAAATTTAATAACTGAATGCACTTACAACTAGGATTTAAAAAAAAAAAAAAAGATGTTAAAACACTACAAGAATTTTAAGCTCAGAAATGGTTACACAAAAGCTAATGTACATCTATGATGTTACTGCACACAGAGACAAAGGAAATGAGCACCCTCTATTAAACACCTTTGGAAAGAACTTAGCATCTTTGATTTATTGGCACAGAGCACTGACTCAGCTTCTCACTCCCTGCAACTGAGGTATTAATAGCGATGAGTGCCTCTGTCGGCCAGGGAAGCACATCACAGCAAAGGAGTGTGATGCAAAGCAGTTGAAGATTTTGCAGAGTCAACCCCCAAAACAAAGACAATACTAGAAGAAACCATTGCTCTATCTCCTAACTTGTGTTAAAGATCAGGATTGCTGCTCATCTGCTTGAATTATTTATGAAGATACCCAGCAAAACATGAAAACAAACCACAATTAGTAACACAGGTTTAAGAGCTATTTATGTTCTATGGCCCCAGAAAGGCAAACAATTCTTATCAGCTTTCATTGCGTCAAAACTATGGGTTGTTTTTCCCCTTTGCATCACTAGTTATTTATAGGTCCAGCCTGCAGACCCCAGTACAGCAACAAGGTTCATTCATCCCCATAGATTCCACTGATATAGGCATACAAACACATACCCCAAACTAAACATTGAATAACTTGGCTTTTCAATTTAAGTAAAAACCTATTAAAAAGTCATTTGTTTTGGTTAGTATCATAATTTGTTTGAAAATTAATCAAAAGAATATTTAGAGCCATGTAGAGTTTTGTCCAGAAAGATGACAGTGATCTTCCCATTTGAAATACTTCTATTCCCTTGAACTGACAAACATTTCTGTTCCTTGTAAATCAGTCAGTATCAGAATGAGGCCTGTATTGATACAGTTAATAAGTAACGGCATGCATAGGCTGTTTTTCATAAGTATAATGACAAGTGCATTTGTGCTCACAAATTCTATGAAAAGAAAGACCAATCTTTGTCACAGCAAGACCAAATAGGATTGGGTGGCACCTTAAAGGTCTCATTGTGTAAGCCTCACTGGATTTGCTTTCATCGTATTATTTAAAAGAGAAGGGATTGCCCAAAGCAAGGGTAATCAAGACCTGAAGAGTGACTGCTTAAATAAAATGACAAACAAATATAGCCACTATAAAAATGAGAACACAGCACTACAGAAAAGTCAATTTCAAATAAGAAAGCAGAGAAAACTTCAAATGTTTTCTGAGAGACTTCTTGGCTGAAACTTGATCATCTGTTGTCTTGAAGCTTGAGACAGTAAAGAAGAACCAAAATGTAAGTTTAAGAAAACACATGTCATTCCCCAAGCTGGATTTATCTTGCTCTCATTCTCTCCATAAAGTAAGGGAAATCAGATCTATCACTAGATGTACAGCGTACTAGATAAATAGCTTGAGCCTCTTTCCCAAACATACGTATGATGTAAATTTCTCCAACAAAAATTAAGAAACATTGAACCCAGCCACAGAAGCCACCCCTGCAGCCCCTTATGGCGCTCAGACCTTACGGTCTGCATACAAATATTCAATGCTGCTTATCTGTAAGAAATTATTTTTTATTTCTTAGGAAAGAGAAAGGGAACATTGTTTGAAAAATCAAAAGAGGTACTACGGCTATGAATAACTAATTAGAAATATAAGGATAGAATTCAACTTTTTCTGCCGTTCATGGAATCATA
Organism: Excalfactoria chinensis; assembly: GCF_039878825.1. Classification (NCBI taxonomy): domain Eukaryota; kingdom Metazoa; phylum Chordata; class Aves; order Galliformes; family Phasianidae; genus Excalfactoria; species Excalfactoria chinensis. Next base: position 12,011,792 of record NC_092835.1, on the reverse strand, counting down.
TAATGTCACCAGTATGCATCCAGGCAGTTTGTTTTGAGAACTTGGTATACTTTCGTAATGAGCACAAAGTGCTTCAAAGTCAGGAAAAAGAAAATAAAAAAGGGGAAAAAAAAAAAAAAAAAGGAGGAAAAAAAAAGTAGGTAGTTTGAGTTTAATTTCTTGAACGTAAAAAAAAGTCTAATAATCTTATCCAAAGAAACTGCTTTTTTCTTTCCTGTTTATTGAATCAGTGCATTTATAATTCCATTTAAATACCATTTATAACTATTATGAAGAAAAGACAAAGTCTGGGAAGGTTCCCTTCATCATCCCTCTAATAAAAATAGACTTAAAATCATTTGGACTGTTTTTAAGACTGCTGGCCTTCTTTCTTACATTTCTATGAAACTCATGGATCACTAATGATGGCATTTTCACCAGTGACATGCTAAATTAGTCTATATCCTCTTGGCAAATTAACAATGAGCACTGACTATGAAGCTTTAAAACAATATCACTGATATAAAGCAAGGACTTTTTGAAGGAAGATAATTAGAAAAGGAACAAAGAATCTTCAATGCAGATCTTTTAAAAATACAATGGATGCAAAATTAAACATGTAAAACGTGACACGAAGAAGACAAAAAGACATACACTTTACTGAAGTATAAAATGCAAACTGTTCATTCCTATTTATCACTACAACAGGGAAATGTCAAGGAGTTTTAATGCTTAATGAGCCCATCAAGCTTAGAATGCACCAATTATAACATTTTCGCTAATTGGCTACAATATTTTTGTCTTCAAAGTCCATCCTCTGTGCCGTTTATGTCTTCCTCTAAAACAGCAATGCGAAAACTCTTAAGAATCTTTCCCACACTAAGTATTTTGTTGTTGATGTTACAATGCACGCTGTAGTTTGAGGGGTATTTTTGAAGAAAGCAGTTTAGAGAAAATTTCAGAAAGGACTTTTTGCTTTTGTCTCAGCTGATGTTTGTTTAGATGGATAACAATATAGCTAATACAATCAATAATCAATTCAGCTTCTTAAGGATATGGCTTCACCTTTTATTAAAGTTCACATTAAAAAAGAAAACCATGCTAAGCCATCCATAATAGATGTACAGCATTAACAACAGATCTACAGAACAAGAAAAACAAATCATTATAGTGTCATTATAGTGGCCAATATTTTTTGAGATCTTTAATCTCAATACAAATTCTGGAATAATGAGGGAAGATGTATTTATGACTTATTAAAAGCCAGAATTTATTTAAGTCACCTGTATCTGCAGCGTTACTACCCATACCCAAAACGACCTTCTGCTGGAAGCAATATATGGATCCAGGAGAACAAACCTTTGATAGCTGTGACTACAGGAGTATCTGATATGGAATACATACTTCAAAATAGGTGAAGAACGTGAATTAACATACTGACTTTCTGCATTTTTTCCTTAAGTTGTTGCAATCAAAAATGCAGCATAAATGCACCATCTTTCCAAGTTCTACATCATCCACACAGACCTACTTTATGTAACACTTCCAAAACACGCCCACAGATGACTTTGATGCTTCCTTGGAGGTATCTGAAACCGCCATGTTTCTTTTGGAAGGTACAAAAGCAGCTCATGCAGGAGAACACCTGGACTAGACTAAATTTGCCATGTTGTGGGCAGACACTGTGACAACCAAGAAGTCAAGTCAGAAATCAGTAAGTTTCAAAACTACACAAAAAGATTTTGAGGATATTTGGTCCATAGGAGACTTGATACAGAAAAGCAAGTATCCGAGGCCAACTGCCAATAAACAAAAACATTGAAATAACCATCCAGATATTTCATTTTGTTTTACGATGAGGAAATGGGAGGACAGCACTCTGAATTGCAGTTATTTATCTGCAAGGTTTAGATGAAACCAAATAATCACATGGCTTGTTACTGGTTTTTCTGCTTTATTGTTTTCTAACTGTTAAACAACTAAGCAATTCTCTTTAGAAACAAGGCATTCCCAGTGCAAAATACAGCAGTCCTCACCTCATGAGTGTCACATCATTCCATCTGTGGACTGCTATAGGTTTGGCTACATTCTTTTTATTCAGTACTGGAAAGACTACCACCAGAAAACAAATGGCTCTCATGCTTTAGTCAGATAAACAGTTAAGAAGTACACACGAATGCGTACACAAAACTCTATCAAGTCAACAGAATCATACTAAACTAAACAATTCATTTTATATGCATATTTAAGCATACATGCATGTGGTTTTCTGAAGTCTGTCTGAATCAAGAAGTTTAATTTTGACTTCTGAGCTTCTTTAAAACAAATCACTTAAATCTCAATACTAATAAAGACTTGAGAAATGTCTGATATTCTGATACTTCTGAGAATTGAAATACACACACAAAAAAAATAATTATCTTACCTGAAGTGATATTGCTGAAAATAAATATATAAGAAAGCAAAAAAACTAAAACTATGAATAAATAAAATCACCTGATACAGCATAAACCATGCACTGGATTCTACACAGAGATAGAGCTCTTGCACCAAAAGAGAATTTTTTTGTTTTCATCAAGTTTCTTTGAATTATCTTTCTGACAGGGGACGTGTCAGCTGGTATTATTGGCTGAAGATTATCTCATCAGCACAAGCTTAAATTAGGACAGCAGGGAACATTTCAGCTTCTCCTACCATATAATGCTGTCCCTTTAAATCCCAGCAAATAATTTTTATTGGTAAGAGACCTGAAAGATTAAAAAAATCCTAACAAAAAAAATCCATGCTGAGTGATTGATACGCATTGCCATTGTTAAGAGGCAGCTGACACCAGCTGGCCTCATGCTCCATCCAACTTGCCCATTAAACCTGCCTCACTGAACTGAATGTGCCCACATAGTAAGGTCTCACAAATTCTTGGAATCCTGTCAAGGCACAGAACCATAACTATTAAATATAGCGTGCATAATTGTATCGAACAGGGAAACAAAAAATGATTACCAAAAAACTAAAAGGTACAAGGCTTTGCTGAGTAGCATTAGCACTTGAATGTTATACAGCAAGAGTGTCTTTCAGGAGCAGTCCTAGTTGGGAAGTGCTCCTTTCATCTCCACAGCAGCTAAGCCTTGCCAGATTGCAAAATGACATATTTAAACAAATAATAAATAAATAGAAATTAGAAAAAAAGAGTAGTAGGAGAACAAAACGGGAAAATAAATGTAGCTGATTAAGTGGCTGAAGCCACCACTTTCGTCTTATGTATTGATTCTCACACTTATTTTTTTCATTTGATTGACGACAATGGCATTTCATGTCAGCTCAAGCAACAATAATATTTTACAGCCACGTTTGTGAGGGCTGAACTAAATGAGAACAATTGGATCAGAAGGCCCTCAGTCACATTTCTTTGATTTAGTGAAGCAGGAGCCCATCTTTATTGTGCTGTTGCTAAAACCATCAGTAATTAAAGCTGAGTGCTTAAATCTTTGAAGTTCATCAAAAAACATGTCCAACATGCTTGTTTACTGCTAGCGATTTGCTAAACCTTCGAGTCAACCAACCCAGCAAAAGTAGCCCTAAGAAAATCTATAGAACTCAGTATTTGTTCCTTAAAATAATTTTAGAAAAGGGTCCATTTTCTTTAAGCTGGGATTCAAATAGCTCCTAAATTGTACATGAAATGCAGGAACAATTACTTTACAATTATGCTTCCCATGTTGTTTTTCTGCTGAAATGGATGTGGACTACATTCAAGAAGTAACACCAACTAAAATAACAATGAGGTTCTGATTAGAAAAACAAAAATATGAGTATGTATGCAAGAAATGCCACTGAGGAATTTACTTACGTCTGAAGTGGACTTTAAGCATATTCTTAAAATTAAGTATGTTCTCAAAAATTTTGTTGAACCTGGGATCAAAATACTGCATTTAAAAAATAGTCATGCAATTTTTGGACTTCCTCTTTAATACCTCCATTAACACTTCTAGACCTAATCTCTGTTTAACATCATCTTGAATTATAAAAATTCCACCTGTTATTGAAAGTTACACTACCACTGAGGATCTCTATAACTCACCAGTACTCATCACAACGAGGTAAACTAACATTTGTATGCATGCAAATTAGATCATTAATTTAAATAAACTGTGACCAGTGAAACAAAAATATCTTTTGTCAAGTAAGAAAGTTCACGTTTGAAGAAAAAAAAATACATAGGAATTCACACTGAACATGTCCTCCTAACAGCTTACTTCTAAGGGCCCAGAATCAGGTCTCATTTTTAACTCTGCTCCAATAACAGTTGAGTTTTTTTATGTTTACTATGCTATAGTTGTGCTACTGCTGGTTTCCTAAGACAACCAATCAGATAAAGCCAGTTCAAATGTAAAGTCATAATTTACACCATGTCACAGCTGTACAGGATGCTCTCTTTCTCTGCCAGTCACAATGTAAGCAAGAATCAGGTCTTAAGAACTATTACAAGAAAGACTGATATCATCCTCACAAGGATCTTAGTAGAAATTACCTTCAACTGTTTTATCCTGTTTCTCCAAAACTATCCCATATCCTGTTGAATTTCAGAATTCCATTTATTAATCAAATTTTAACATGATTTTTCTGCCAGTTTTTCCTCGTTTCTTGTAGAAGTCCATCTTAAGTTATTTTTTTAAAAAGATAACAATCTTTCAATTTTTTTTTATCATTTATATTAAGTATGTTTGAATAATTAGTAATGTTTTACAAGTGCTGCAATGATTTTCTTTAAGCAGCTGTTATATTTTTATCATATGAAGAAGGAGTATTTACTACTAAGCCACTATGATTCATACACAAAATTAAGACGGAATAAAGCAGAAAAAAATAAGTAGAAAAAATAAATTTCCATGAATAGATGCAGTCTTCTCTGTTAAGTTTTTTCTTTGTTCTAGAAATTTCCACAAAACCTGTATGCTTTCACAGGAACAGCTCATCCATACAGCACTACAAAATAAAACAGTGAGAACTTTCCAACCAACTCTATGGCATTGGTTAACTTCTGGATAAGATCTCTCATTTAAATACACAGACAGTACCTCCGTGTGGGTGCTTATGATGACAGAGTACCACAGGAGTTAACAAATATGATTCTTCTGTAAGGTGGCAGTTATTATAAGGAAATAGTTTAACTAAGACCCAAACTCTCCTCTATGAGGCATCTACTCAGTACTATCTTTTGCTTTCAGCAGCTGTATTTTAAAGCGACTCTGGGATACCCAGTTTTGAAGTTTCCTTAGAGCTCATTGAGGTTGTCCAAGTTAATCTTTTATTTAAAACACAACAATGGTAAATCATCCTCTTTATGCTAGCTAATAATTTAAAGCCATGTGCAACAAAGCCTTAGAAAATCCAATGTTATCACACTGTGTTTGTAAGCCCACTATAACAGTAAGTTGCTTGTGCCCCTCCACCCCCCCACCACCGCTGCCTTAGGCTGTGAGTGATTTTTAGTTTTTACTTCAAATTTAATGCAATGTAAAATACAATATAAAAAATAAGTCGATGCTATAGGTTCCCTTACAAGCAACATGTGCTTCCATCTCTCATTGAATACCACACAAAATAAAAGTCAGAAAGGCTGTCTCAACATGCAACTGCAGCAGTGGAGCTGTGCTCTGCACTAGGAAAGGAATCACAGTAAAAATATTTTGTCCCATTTTGTTATGTTAAGGGGTAGCTGTGCTAAAATATAGTTACTGCTAAAAATATCTAATTGGGTTAATGTGAAGTCAACTGTCCTAAACAGGTGAGATATAATTAACTGTCTCACATCTTCAAACAGTAAAAGTAACTTTTATTTGACCACATTTGCTAACCACTTTTTCATCTTAACCAAGTTAGCAAAAAGGCAATTTAGTTCCAGCTGCTGTGTTTGACTTAGGAAGAGGTAGTGAGGCAGTGGGAACACTGAGTGGTAGTTAACATTTTGTCATCCACATGAAGAAATAAAGGAGCCTTTTCTATACAAGCAGTAGATTCTTTGATGAGTAACAAAGTGTGGAATTTTAATTTTCAGGAAACCGCAGATGTATCTTTCAGCACAAGGACTCTCCAGCAGAGCATCTTGATCTGTTAAAAAGTGCTTTTTTTTTTTCCCCTATCCTGATGACCAAAAGCCTTCTCTGTATAAATGAGCTCCAACACGCTCATTCTGAGATACATCAAGGACAATTCTGTAATGTGAAGCATCTTTCTTAGTAAAATATGAAAACATTCAAGGTTTCTCTAACACTTTCAATGTTGCAATGCTAATTCCAATCTCATTCTTTTTATGTGATAAATATGACAAGTCTGTATAACAATAAAAAGTAGAATTTAACAACTTCTAGGAGACTAAATCCCTAAAATTTCCAAATATTTTCTGGGGATGAGCATGGAAGATTAAATGGAAAGCTGATTTTCCCATATTAAGCATTCAGCTGGTAGATCTGTGAGGCTAGATGATTCTAGATGATACAGATCCAAATTTTGTGCTTTGTGTGTTACAGAGGACTATGCATCTTACAAGTCACTGTGGACACATTCGTTATAAAACGAAATGGGGTCCAATTGCTGCACTAGCATGTAAATAGACAAGGAAACTGAAAAGGAACGGTAGCCTTGAAAGTGCTCACTAAAGCCAGTAAAACCCATCTTTTAGCCCATGTGCTCATATTGACTCGAGTTCTATCACAGGCTCAGCTTAAGTTCAGGACTCTCTGCTCAGTGATGCACATCCCTACAGAGAGATGCCCTCCCTTACTTTGCTTGCATTTCTCCTCTCTATCTGCAAAACATTTTCATTGTAATATAACAGACTTCATGTTGTGGGAAGAAGTTTTGTCAGGAACAAGAGCAACAGTTTTCCTTTCAGATATAGTCAATATGCCCCATCAGCACAGAACCTTACTTTTTCCAGTTTGCATCCTGTCTATTATTTCAACATGACTGTTCTTACAGTACTACACAGCAGAATCCTACAGCACAGAGGAATCTTCTCTGTACTTCCTCAAGTATTCATGTAAACAAATGTGAACTCAAAATGTGGCAGGGAGCACAAACCTCTTGAAGAGACGTTTGTACAACCACTTAAGCATGCGTTATAGGAAGTCATCTTCCTTGCAAGCAGGGAGATGCATCCTACATCCCTCATAACCCTACATCATACAGTCCCTCAAAAAGTTCAGATCCTCTGTTAGTCAGTTTTAATTAACTACCCTGAACTACATGCAAGTAAGCACAATTACCTTTGTGAGAAGGACACAGAGCTAAATACCATCCATTTAATGAACTTGGATACACTTATTTTTCCAAATAAAATGAAACATTAAATAAGAGAAGGACTTAATATAGCAAACAGACTGGGCTGGTGGAAGAAGTCAAGAAATGTTTCTGCTTATCTTGCATCATAAAAAAATGCAGTAGAATATTGAAATTTTACCTATTTGATTCTTTAAATGTAAATTAATTCTTTTACTTGTCAAAAGAATATCAAAACTTTGATAGAAAGAACAGACTATTCTTTTAGAAAGCAAACAAACAAGACAGCTTGGATTTGAAAAGGATAGGCTTTCATTATGTTGGAGATCTCAGTAATCTTGCACATATATTCATGAATTTATCTCTGAAAATTTTAACACAGATCATGCATTTTTCAATGCCGCTTTCTCAAAAGAGTACAGCAAACATTAAAGCTTAGATCTTTAAACTGTGCATCAGGAATCTCTTCCACACACAGCTAACAGGGCTAAATATGTGACATTAAAGTTCCTGTAATCTGACAAAACCAAAGAAAACTGTGAGTAGATACTAGCAGTATGTCAACACATATTAAAAGAACTAAAATCTGTTCATGAAACTACTATACACATCATAAACAGCAGGAGTTTTGGAATGCCAAGCAGCTTTTAAATTATTAGCACTAATTAGCCAAATCAAAAAAAGATCAGGAAACATATTAGAAGAGAAGGCAAGTCCACCTGCATTGCTGTGTCAAAATTACATTTCCAAACAACCAATTAGCGAAGACGACCTTTCAGCCCCATAAGCCATATGTAAAGTGGGACGGCTTCATTACAGTGCCTTCCTAATTAAAATGTAAAGGCTGCTGATCATTGCATAATTAAACAACGTGTCATGTGTTTTCATCTAGCAATCGCAAGCAGCTAGGCCTAAAATCATTAATGACTAAGACATCGTCTAAATGAGTCCAGAGATTGCAGAACTACGTTCTGTCAGAACGGAGAGCATTCTAGGGTCATTATGGAGATAATATCCTCCAAAGGGACTGTTATGTACAAAATGTTGAGGTTCTTTCTCTCAAAATGACTTTGACTTTTTTATATCCAGCTTTCTTACTAATTAGCCTAAAAGAAAAAGGCTAGCAGGGCTAATTAACTTCCAACTACTGTAATCTAAGCATGAAGCTACAGAACCAAAGATTTTCCCTGTGGATATTCTTAAAGTTTTTCTATAAGTAAAAGCTCCGGTATTGAGAGATCATTTGTTAGGTAACCTTACACCTTGATTGAGAATCCCTTATGTGACTTCTCACTTTACAGAAAGCCTGACAAGTAAAACCATTTGCAGCAATAGTACTTTGTGTTCCTTGTACCAAAGGCAGTCCATTCACTGCATCCGCGTTCACTGATGATGCACAAGAATTCTAAGAAGCAAACAGTAAATTTGTAGTTCTATGACTTTACTGGTGGCAACGTGAAGGGAATTCTTTTAAGAACTAGTAATACCAGTCAAGAACAACAATATTATTGTGAAGATGCAAAAACAAGGATCACAATGCTTTTGCTTGAGTGGATTAGTCAGTGCGGAGTATGTGGAAAAACAGCTCACAGCCCGAGCAGTGACTAGCCAGCAAGAAAGAGTGTGTTAGCTTGGAATGTAAGTAAATTGCCTCAAGCTTCTGCACGTAGCTAGAAGAAACTTGTTTGAGAGAAACTACTCTGTAGCTATACCTAAGTCTCCTTGCTTTCCAGAAATGACCTTGCTTATCCTGATACACAACGCTTTACTGTCTCCTGCTGTTATATATATGGCCACAATACCAAGGGATGATGCAGACATCTTGCCAGCCAGCTGCCACCAGTGTCTGCTAAGGGTAACCCCAGGGCAGACACTATCCTGGTTGGTCACCATTGGAACTTGGCAGAGGCTCCACTGAGCAGCCACCTTTGTTAATGTGAGAACCTCTCTATTAAACTGATGAATCTGAGCTCATCTCTGCATATTTTCTTCAAGATCAGTAAACCTTGCATAGAAGCACTGGTGTGTCTGCACTACAAGGGGAAACGACTATCAAGTGTATTAAAGGATCACCTGTCTTTTTTTCTCCATAAGAGACAACACTCTTAATGTCAGGATATATTTGTAGTTGATCATTTCTGCTCAGAGTTGATGTATTTGTGATGTTGCCTCATTGATGTCATGAGATTTCACAAAAAACTTCCACGTGCATTCACAGACCACACTACATCTGGACGTTCTATATTCAATTTTAAAACACAGTGTTAAACAAAAAACCAACAACAAACAAAAAGCCCCTTTCTAAGGAACTGCAGCTTTAAGAGCTGATGCTTTGAGCACTAAGCATTAGAGAACTCTCAAAGAGTGAAGAATTTTAAAGACCATTGTGTTATGAAAGAGAGGTCTATTGCTAAATGTTTAACTCCAACATGGTGTTTACTCAGTATTCACAATGCCAGTTACTGTTTCTTCCAGAAAAAAAATAAAATAAAATAAAATAGAATAAATTACATCATATCAAACATGCTGTAAACATGAAGTAACAAATGAAATTCTTATTAAACCTCAATAGCTGTATTAAAGACCTTGCACAAGTAGACAACATCAGTTATAAGTTATACTTAGTTTCTAGGCAGTATATTTAGGATTAATACTCCAGGTATTTCTTCATGTCTTTCCTTCACCCTCTCCAAAATATTTATCACAGTAAACTGATCTAATCACGTATACTATGAACAACAACACTGGACTGTCAGACAGTTGAGTAAATGTGCACTTCACAATGCTGCAATATATACATAAAATTTTTCCTTCTGAAATCAGAGTGCATAGTTACCAACTCTTCTGATATCAAAGTTGATATCACAGTGCTGAGTCTGTGCAATAACAAAGACAGAAATGAAGAATCATTCTGGAGCATGCCTAACAGGCAAGCTCATAAGATAAAAATGTCTAAATGCATCAGAGAAAGAGAAATGTTCTGGCCTAAAATCTGAAACAAAAGGGATGTGAGTGGAGTTACTTCCAAATCCTTATATACAGTTCTTTGCCACCTCAGTTATATCTTCATTATATCTTGAACATGAGCTGAAAACATAACAGGCATGCATCTAACGCTGACCCATTAAAATACAAGGTATTCGAATAAAATGTTCACATAACTTCTAGCATTTCAACATATTAAAATATTAGAATAATTCTAACATACATGCAGATTCTATGCTACTGTAATGCCACTGGCTTTATGAGTTTACCATGTTTTGACTAGCAAAACTTGTTAAGAAAAATATGAGAACAGAAAAGTTTCGTAGGTGCAGTGAATACTGTTTGCCCCAACAAACACTACTCAGCATATTTTCTGACCATCCCTACCAATATAATCTCCTAGTCTTTCCTTTTAGTATCCAGATTAGATATTCAAAAGAGCGTTGTATTGACATTGTCAGATGCTTGAACAGAACGATCACAACGATCACTTTTTTGGCAACGGTATTTACTAAAATGAATTGCACAATTTCAGGGAATTGAATAAAACGGAATTTAGTTCTGTATTGTACCTCTTTATGGACAGAATGTCCCAAAGCACTTTATAACACAGCAGCTCACTGACAGCACAGTGAGGACAGGAAAATGCAGCAGACAATGTTTTCAGCAAAAGCTCACATAAATTCATAAGCAATAGAAATTCTTTCATTGAGAAGACTTGTTGCCTGGGAACACAGGGTTTATTTCTGTTCTTTTTCATAAAAAAGACCTCAGACAAGTTTCCCTTCGACAAGATAAGGATCCTCTTAGACTCTCCACATCAAATGTGTGAACTGGTTTTACTTAGGTGGTATGAAAGAATTCATCTTCTAACAGAATATTGCAAATTGAAGCTTGAACAAAATAGTGGTGAAAAATATTGCTACAATGCAGGCATCCTGATGTTTAGTGTAACCAACACTGTTATTCTTCTTGGAAAAATATAAATACACACCTCTGCTGATGTTATCATAGAACATAAAACTCCTAGTGCAGATTCAGTTTAATTTATATCAGTCAGCAAAAAAGAAATGTGTGCCTACAAATACATATTACATGCATACATACGCATTGCCAGCAGATGTTGCATCACAATCAACATACAGGAAACAATGTAATCTAAGTTGCAGAACTCAACAGAAATGAGAAAGTCATCCGGGAATCCTTCATTCAAACTCTCAATGGTTTGTGATGAGACAAACATAGCCAGAAATCCTTGGAAAAAGAAATTTTCCAGAAACAGTCATGTACTTATCTCCCCTGCAAGTATCAAGATGCCCAAATTTTAGCTTCAGAGATGGGTACTTAAATACCATTTCCTATGGAGTTACAATCACATAATTGCTCATTTTACCTAGCCCACAGAAACATACAGGGTCAACTTCACCTTCCTCTGCTCACATGCCTTCTATCCAGCACTCTGCTCCACCCACAGATCACTCCAATTGCTGTTTAATACCACCCGAAGTGAATTTGTTGTCTGCTCCTGCAACAAGCTTTGGTTTGTATGCATGGTGGGGGGGAAGCTATTGGAGAGACTTGGATTGCTAATTCCAATCAGGCTCCTGAGCTGAAAGGTATTACTTTTGTAGCAGAGAATGGACCTTCTGGAGAATAACCACAGTTTAATATTATTGTTTCTATTTAAAATATCCAATATTAACATTTAATGAAATAAAAAGTACTTGGAGCAGTATACCCACTAAGGGTCAAAAACAGCATTCTAGAATCTAACAGAAACCTTCCATTATGCTGGTGCTGTCCAAATCATTATTTGTCTTTGCTTCAGTGCTGCCTCCAAACTTAATTACTTGGCTTCCCTCAGGGCTGCAAACTGAGGTAGCTTCAAAATGAGGGTGGCTTATATTAAATATATTTTAATTACTGTCTTCTACAACCGTAACAGTAAAGGTGGTTCTGATAGTCAAAGGGAATGAATTCCCATTCACTCAGATCACTAGCTAGTCTCTTTTGGACATAAACAGAAATACCTGATGCTCATGCCTTAAATAAATTATACAACTACCCCACAGAAATTGGAATTCTAGGTATGCAAAAACACACACACAAAAAGAACAATTTCTCTTCTTGCTGCATTATTACTTTAAAAAAAAACAAAAGACACAACCCAATTAAATCTTTCTGATCTGCAGAAATACAAGCTCCTGTGTAGAAGACCAGAGGTCAGTGCCAGAAAAGGGTACTGTCTTTCAAAATAAAATTTGGAAGAATAAGAACATTTTCAAATTTAATTTTCTCAACATACTTGATGACATACTTATGACTTACTTGAGTTTACCTGAAGAAAAAAAAATATCAGAAAAACGTTCCATTCTTGAGCAATCTCAACAAGTAAAATAATGCCTGCATACCAATGAGATTTTGCAGCTATGAAATAAAACAAATGGACCTTCATAGTCATGAAGGTACAGAAGAATATATATGAACCTGTCAAATCCACAACCCTTTAAACAACACTGTTTACTACAAACCATGGCAATAGCAGAGTAGTGAGACTGCTGTTTTGCTAGTCAAGCATCAAATACATTTGACAAGAGAAAACTTAAGCAGATTTTCCTGTGATGAACACGGAGGAAATTTTAATTTCACTCAACATTCAAATTTAGTAGGAATGTGGCTTGGACTTTCTGTATTGTTTTTAAGTAATAAGAATAAAATTTGCATTAATCATAGAATCATAGAATTACCCAGGTTGGAAAAGACCTCGAAGATCATCATATCCAACTGCAGCCTAACCATAGTAACCTAACTCTAACAACCAACCAAATGGCTCTTAAACACGTCCAGGGATGGCGATTCAAACACCTCCCTGGGGAGCCTATTCCAGTACTTGACTACCCTTTCTGTAAAGAAAAAAAAAAACATAATAGTTCAGTCTGTTGGGGTTTTTCCTTCCCACACAACAGATACCCGCCCTCATTGCACCTCTGAATACAGCTATGCAGTTTAAAAATAAATAAGAGAATAAAGAAAAAGATTTAAATACTTACTTAAAAATTAAAAAGTAATTACCCTAGGAGATAGGAAAAGTGGGAAGAACAGCATCACTTATTTCGTACATTTCAAAATGAAACAATAACAGGTATACCCTGAGAACACTCAATGTTCTATTGGATACAGACACTACTGGGCATCTAATGGGAAGCTAAGCAAACTGTAACAATGATCATAAGCAGAGCTGAAGTCAGTCATATTTTAGCCAACTCTAAACTTCATTTTCACCAACCCTGTATTACAACTAGCTGGGAACTTTGAGGCTTTCATATCAACTGACTGAACTATTTTGCTATTTCAGGATTAACTAATTTTTCCATGGTGACAGTTGACTTTTTCCTTTTATAATATAAAAATATCTTTGCTTTAGAACTTACCTTAAAAGCAGCAGGACAAAAAATTCTTCTCTAACTATTCAGATCATGGTCCTCTTCTTGATATGGAGCAAGCGTTCCATAACTTCTGGCATTCTAGAGCTACAATAGAAAGAAGAATCAGGATCAAAATCTACTACACCTTCTGACAATCATTAATATGTCACTAAGAATATGATTGGAAGTCCACTGAAATCAAAGGCAGTCATCTCTAAGACATAACGTGCCTTGATGCTCTTCAGTTAATCATCCAATATATACAAATCAAAGAACAAAAGACAAACTGCAGTTTTTATTTTGGCCCACAGTGCCTCTATATTTGTTATTTCCAAGTCAACTACCACCAATGTTGATCAAATACCTAACTGAAGGACTATATCTACAGTTCATTCCTTCAGCTTTCAGCAAACCGTCTATTCCAAAGTCTTGTTAGATGTATGGAAACCAGAAGCTCTTCAGGCAGCACTAAGACAAGACTAAGCTTAAACATCTCAAACATTGCTGTTAAAAAAATGTGCACCAAATGTGGAACAAAGCTAGCTGACTTACAAGTATACAGACAACATTTAAACCACAATCCCAGCTATGCGGTGACTTTAGATGTGAAAAGGCAACCTAAAGTAAGTACACAAGCTCAGCCCTTTTTCCAGCAATATGGTTAGACATCTCAACACAACACTTTGCAATAAGACCTTCTTATTGAAAACAGTTGCCAAACAATGACATCTGCTGATACTGCAGCCTGTTATACATATATACAAAGCCCCCTGTTCTCTCTCATATTCATATCCCCATTGTAGCCTACAGAATCACTTCAGGGCATTTAAGAAACTGTAAAAGCTCTGGGTTAGTAACTGGTTCTGAACAGTCTATATTTCCATGCAGAATGCATCCAGGTGATGCTATGCTTAATACAAACTTAAGCTGTCAAATTAAAAAAAAAAAAAAAAAAAAAAAAAAAAAAAGAAGCATTTGTGCTTCTGTTTTAAGTGTGAACCCTGGCATAATTTATTCATAGTACAACAATAAGCTGTCAGCTACCTTGACAACTGAAAATGAAGAGTACTGCACTCCTTGAATATTCCCAGAAATTTCTGTATTACAAAAAGAATAGAGAGAAAAGACAACACATTGAAATCCGCAGCCAGACTTCACATGTAAGGAAACTTCATTCAGATGCCACTGCATTAGGCTCTGTAAAGCCCTTAAGTCATAACAGCCCATCAGGAAAAAAAAGAAAGAAAAAGAAGCAATCTCAGCATAACTAAAAATGTTCATCTGTCCTTTTGAAGCAGTAATTCAAGTATTTAAGCTCAGAAGAAAAAAAATTTTGACAGAAAATACAAGGAAAAAAGCGTGTTAGTGGAAGAGGAGCTGCCTTAATTGGGGTGTTATGAGTATTTGATGGGATTATAAAAAGGCAAAACTGTCAGAATGCAACTCTTCTGCTGGCCACTGGCCAAAGCAGCATAGATTTTAGAGAAGATAAAAAGTAACCATAGTTGGTACAGCCTCTCCCGCAGAAGAAAATTCCAAAACAATTCTTTGCTTTTCATTTTTATTTGTGCAAAAGGCAATTGTCACTCATTTATAGTTTCCCACTTAATTTCTTCAACTTTCAAGTTTCTGTTTCCAAAAGGGAACATGACCCAGTGAAAAGCCACTGATAGCCAGGAGCACCTGCACACATTTCCAGTGCAGATAAGCAAATACTTTAACTGCACCAGGAGGATTTATCCCTGTTTGATGCATTATTATCCTGCAAAGAATAACTTTCCCTATCTGTACCAGGAGCTGCATCAGATTAGGTGCATCAATAACTTAGCTGCAGTTAGAACAAGTGTCCACTGCAGAAAAGCTCCAGAATGATTAAAAGTAATGGGTCAGCAGAAGCTCCCTGCTGCAAAACTTGTATTCATCGTCATCCAACAAAGTGCTTCTCTTCTCCACATGAGCCACAACTTTCCCACTCTTCCAATTTTTACTTGCTATTTTTAAGGGCTAACCATCCTGATGACCTAAAAAGGCCTGCTGTAGCAAGTAGAAACTCACCAGAAAGGGAAGGTAGAATGAAGATCCTAATCCACCTTCAGTGCCACTGAGATGTTACTTTCTTACCATCCACACAGCAGAAAGAGGGCACGTCCACTTACTTATAAAAAAGAGTCATGGAAGACCTTCATGTATGCTGCCTCTGACAAGTAAGAAAGCTCTTACTTTTTCCCCTATAGCTAACAATTTTACTTATAAGTACTTTGTGATTACAGTTTCTCCAACAAAAAGGCACAAAGGAAAACGTAAGAAAAATGAAGGTGTATATTTGCACATCAGGGACCAGACACGTGTTCCACTCAGCCCTTAGACTACTACTAGTTTGCTAATTCCCATAAATGTAATTATACCACACAGGTATTAGATATACCTGTTTTACTCATAGCAGATATCACATGCTGTGCAGACAGGTAACTCATAGTACCTACAGCTTTTTTCTATCTCAAAGAATTACTTTAATTAAGAAAGAGGCTTCAGAACAATATTTTGCTAGCATCTGCAATTTGTTGCAATCCATGTAAAATGAGACATTAAAGTCCATATGCAGCAAGGTACTTGCAGAACTAACATGCTCATGCTAGCACTCCTCTATCCATTCCAAGTCTTACTATGAATATGACCTCCCCAGGCAACTTGGGAAAAACACGTAACAGTGGAGGAAGCAGTAGTTACTGAACAGCATTTCTGTGAGCTTCTAAGTAGAAGAAAGACACAGCATTCCTGTATTACTCTTGGTCCTTGCAGTCAAGGCAGCATTTCTTTAGTAGTAAGACAGACACCTCAGAAGAAATATTATGTCTTATCTTGATACTCCACCATTTAATTTATAGTCATAACTGCACATTAAATACCAATAGTTGAAAAAAATAAAAATAAAAAATAAAAAAAAAAGCCTTTGACTATCCTGAAAATGGTAGGAATCAGGTCATTTTGCTGTATACACCTCATAGATACCACTTTCCTTGTCAGACTAATGTATCTACATGACATCTGTTATCTTTGCGTTTTATTCCCTTTTCAGTTACCAATACAATTGACTTGAATTATCAGTTACCAACTGTAACACACTGGAAAACAACAGTAAAAGCAGAGCAGCAAAACCCCACTCTGCAACAAGTGAGGTTATGCTCAAACACAACAGCCAGGGCACAGAAACAAAGGAAAGAAGCTGCTTACCTTCAAAAGGCCACAGGAGAACAGGGATATCCAGCAAGATCCCCTCACCTCCACTGCCAACCCTTAAATGAGGTCTGGGAAGGGGGGCATCCTGGCTCCACCCCTTCCAGACATTCAAGTACACTGCATGCACCTGAGCTCCCCTGGGCTGGCCCTGCCTTCCCACCAGGTGCTCCATCACTGCTTCAGGCCATGGCTTAGCATTTCCATTACACCAACTAACTGGTATTTCCAAACACAACAGTTCCCCTAACAAACAGTATGCAAAGTAACGGTTTATTATCAATAGCTGAAGAATTCTCCTTTTATTTCAGTGTAAGTGAGCATACCTTGGTGCTCCAACACCACGAGAAAGATTGCCTGGGATTTGGTTATCTATTAAAACCATATTTATTTTCATATAGCATACTACAGTGTGAATAATAGTTTAGCACACTGTATTTTCTTGGTTCACCAAGAACTGGAACACCCTTTGTTTTTCACACAGCTCTTCTGTGCTCAAATAAAGCAGCCTGGCCTATCAAAAAACAGTTACTCTTTTTGAACAGGGAATATGACATCTAAAAAATTTTTCAAAGTATCTCTAGAATAACCTCCGCCTCCTTAACTCACACTTCAGCACATTCAACTCATCATAGCTGTAGTGTGTGAAACCATTTGGTACCTTCAGCTCTTTCTATAATATCTTCATTATCTAATAATTCAAACTTACGGGAAGTTACAAAGAATATCTATGAAAAACAGGCTTCAGGAAGATTTGCTAAGTTATCCTCCCACAATTTTGAGGAATCTATTACTCCAACAATTCATCAGTTTCTATTGTATGCTATAAGAGTCAACTGGTACTGCTGGATTCGTAATATTCCACATATCTCTAACATATAACTACAGTAATTAATTAATCACTTTTTCACTGTTGTGAGCAAGTTCAGCCAAAAGACAAATTCCATTAAACAAGCTAGTGAGGATTCAAATGTCAACAGACAGTGTGGATATTGTCAGCCTCTTTAGTAGCTAAAACAGTTAATCTAAAATGAGGAACTAGACTGAAACTGCTATCAAGTAGCTCTTGATGACCAAATGTAATGATCATGGGTTGTATTACCATGCAAATTACATAACTGCACATGTCTTCTATATCATGTGAAGGGTTTAAAAGTGGTTAGAGTTCTTATAGTTCATTTTTACCTTCCTGAAAGATTAAATGAAGGCTGAAAAATACATATTTTGAACCTTTCCAAGCATTAGTAAGAGTAATTAGTATGTAGCAAGAGAATATGTATAACTTTTATACACAAATAATTTTTATTCAAATTATTTCCCCTTTTAACTCATATTTATGCTTTATAAATAATGGCAAAATTTAATGAGAGTGTTGCTATGATAAAGACAGGTCTCATTATCAAAATATAACAGGTCTGATACGATGGAAAGAGAGATTCAGGAATCTGGTCTCACTAAGGGACACAAGCCTGAATGAGTTTGCCTAAATTAGTCTTCCCTGAAACCAAAATGTTCTGTAAGAAATCAGCTTATGTTGGACGTTCTACACCCTGTCCAAATCTCTCTGAAGAATCAAGATTATGAACTCACAATACATGCAATACATGTATACACTTTTTCTTCCTTGAAGAGCATGCTAACTAATAAACCTACTGTAAATACCATAAATCCATTACAAAAAAGAAAAAGTAAACACATAATGAAAACTAAAAACCAGTGCTTTAAAATAAAGTTAAAAGTCACGAAAACAAAAACAGGGAATTTCTATAATTAACAAATTCACATCACTTATAAGTGAACAATAATGGCCACAAAAAACTGCCAGCATACTTGCTGCTAATTCTTAACTCATCTTCGTCTTCAATTCTAAAATGCTTCCCTAAATATAACAATGCAGCAAATAAATATATACATGTGGATATTTTGCTTGCTTGCTCTGTTGCCATATTTCTTACAGTTTGGGTCTATTGAGACATTCTATTTTACTTGCTAGAATTATATGTGAAGACATAACATTTTATAAATTACCAAAATTGACTAAAACACACTTAATAGAAAGTAAATTGTACTGATTAAAAGTCCTATTTGCGGGATAAGAACTAGGCTCACAGAATAAATGAATTAAATTAATGTTTTTCATCTAGAGATCACTGATATTAAGTGAAATCAAGTGCTCACTTGTCTCTATCTTAAAGAGAAGTCAGGGTAATGGCACTTACAGAAGAGTCTAGAAATGATAAATTACATCTTACTGTATGAAGTCAAAGGTTAAACTTATTATTGCTCACCACAGGCCAACCTTAACCCTAGGATTAATGCCATAAACAAAACAGAAAATTCAGTTTGCACACATTATGCACTGGGATAATGTCTCTGAAGAATTACAAAAGTGAAATGATGCCCCCTACTGCTTCCAGAAAATGTTTCTCTATAAATAGGGTCTTTTGGTTCAAAGGGAAATTATCATGTAAAACCAATGAACATGTATTTTCAAACTAACCAGTGCTTATTAGCATGACATATGCCAAGGACAATTTATTCCTTCTCTGGCTTTTAATTAAAATATATGAAGGGCTTTGTCTGGTAGAGGAAACTTTGAAACAAACAGACAGAGTGAATTATAAAACCTACATTTCTCCAAAGTTTTACATTTGGGTAAAGAAACCGTGAAGATTTGCATTATTTGTGCTTTTATTTTTCTTGATGTAATTCTGAATACATCGAATTCCAAGTAATAACTTTAATATAGTAATGATGTTTCTAAAATAGCGAAGCTGACAGGATTGATTTTGCTGTCATCTAGCAAATTGACACAATTAATTAACAGCTAACACAGATCACACGGTGCTTTGAGGTGTGGAAGACCACAGTTCAATTCCCAACTCAGTTGTACAGTTCTGGTATCACAGCAACTATTGTAATGAGTTTCTTGGTGGGCAGGGAAAGCAACAGGGTTACTGTTCGACATGCTTTTCAGGGAAAGAGTTCAAACACTAAAAAACTACCAACAAAGTCTCTTTTTGTTTTCTGCTTTTAAGCAACAATAGACCCAATTATATCAATACTGTTAACTCCCAAATTACATCAGTGCAATCCACAACTTCTTACAGATATTTGGACGTAACTTCTCTATTTTGAAATTTGACATAATGAACAGACATTAAGCACATTATTGCCTTCAGTAATCTGATCTTTAGCATCGTTGAGAACTGAGAATTAAGACAAAATTCAAAATCACTATTACCTATATATGTTCAAGATTGCAGAGAGAAAAGGCTATAGTTCAAGTGTTTATAGTAGAAAAACAAGCAGCATCTAAATCAGTAAGCATTAATCTCTTCCCAATCCTCACCTAATATAAATCACTACAGATTAACTGGGCACAGAAGTAGGCATACTTTAAAATAAATATAAAGTAATCTAAGTCATAGGAGCTGTATCAGTAGACAATGGCCAAGTGGGGAATTTTGATAATTACATTTCATTTCCATTACAAAATTGCATTTAACGGCACTCACATACAGCTCAAATGCAGTCAAAGATAGTCCTGACTTCCTGTGCTTCTACATTTACAAAGAAGTGTACTGCTTGAAGATATAATAGAGATGATGGGACTGGCAGGACACCACTATAAAGAGGTCCATAACCTGGTTGACATAAGTCTCCAAAATTCCATCTGTCATATAATGCAACCTCCAAGTTCTTTCTCCCGGATTTTGATCCAGAAGTCCTTATCAGAATACAAAACTTAGAGCTGTCTTTTATAACTTCTGGTGGAACAAGCTGAAATGGGATCACACCTTCATGAAAATGTTTTGTTTTCCACCGTTGTGAAAGCAAGCACAAGGAGGCACCCCATTGCTCTAAATGTGCTTTCTAAATGTTAGAGGGCTAAAGCAATTTCCGGATGTCTGTGTCTAGAAAAAGCCTTTCACTGATAGTTTAATTAAATATCTTTGCTCTAAGACATCCATCCAATAGAATACACTGCAAGGAAATGTAAATGCATCTCTGTTTTTATGTGAGGAAACAACAGGTCGATTAGATAATTATGCCACTACAGTGCAAGCTTACCATGTCCAGTCAGACAAATTTAACTGAAATTTGTGACAATATTCTAACTTACAACAGCTAATAATTAACCTCACTTACATTAATATGATTACATTAGACAGTATTCCCACAGAAAGTCTGCAAGCCTGATTCTTGACTGCACCGTTTTCAGAAAGATCTTTCAAAAGACAATTGTCAGCTACAATGTAAATACGTCAGCAAAATCTTATAAGATGTGTATACATTTGTTTTCCAAGAAGTCATCGTATAGAGAGAAAAGTACAGGAAGTCTGGTCCTGCCATCTATCTATACAATACAGCTTTAAAAGCACAATATATTCTACAGGGAAAAATATTCTTCTTTAACTGAAGAAAAAAAAAAATGTTGTTCTGTACAAGAAAATGTAAGCCAAATATTGGCATCCTCTACTACAATCTCTACATTCAAATAAAAGTAAAAATTGAGATCAGTTTCTGGAACACACTGCTGAAGTAATCAGTGCCCATGCAAATGTCTGACCAAGAGAAACAACTTTATTCACTGGAATGCTCTACCATACTATAGCCAAACAAACACTTTCATGCTGGTGTAGGTGTCCCTGAAACCACCTAGGAGCTCCTATCTTGAAAGAGGGTTTAAATTTCTGTAGTGACACTAAGAGCAAGATGTTCATTGATGAAAAGTAATTTGTTGTTGTTGTTAAAACCAAGACAATAGTCTCCTGGGATGCAAAAGTAGTGAAGCCATAGTGGTGCTCGGGATCCTAAGCATAGCTTTTGATGAACTAAGAAAACTGCTGTAAAGAACAAGACTACTGCTGTCATTTTGCCACTGCACAAACTTGGCTCATTACCCATTTTTCACCTCAGAGCAGCAACTGAGCAAGGCACATTTGCAAGGTATCTGCTGAAGCCGAGTTGTGTGTTCCTCAGACAGCTGTATGATGGTGATACTCGTTCAAATCCCACTCGTTGTTTCCACAAGTAATTCAGTAGCGTTCAATACCCTCTCACAATAAAGATTATACTCTTAGATTATCACTTCTGTTGTCAGTCATTCAAGTGAAACTACAGTATTTAAATACACGGCAAACACACAGCGTGGAGTGTTTAAATTAAGTCATAATAACACAGCTAAATATTTACATTAAAGAAAAAAAAATCCTGAATTGTTCCTGGAACATTTCCCAGGCTAAATGATGGGCTTTGCCAATACACCTGCAGCTCTTTGCAACTAATTAAGAAACCTGAGCTAACACACTCAAAAAGCTTAAAAAAAAAAAACCAAGTGCAAACTCCATTGCATAAGGAGAGAATGAATTATTACCAACATTCAGCAACCAACGCATGTGTAATTGCAATACTTTTCTTTTTCTTCCTTTTTGAAAGATTCAAATGCTTTTAATTTTAAAGAGTTTGGAACAAGGAAAGGTAATTAATCTAAAATTAAGGGACAGATACAAAATCAGTAATAGAAACTGACAGTTGCAGAATCTATACCTCGGATAATTCTCAAACAGTTTTCCTCTGGAAACCAATGAAATAAAACAAAAGCTTTGATCAATGGGTTCATTAAGAACTCTGCATTGCAGTCAGCTCTACAAAAAGGAAGCTTTCTAAATCACAGCTGTCCAGCAATTACGCAGGTCTTTTACTACGTAACCAGAGATAGCAATAAGGTCTACAAGTTTAACCTTACAATGTACAGTAATTTTATGTCAAACTAATTTTGCCTTTTTGTTTCATTTTTTTCTGTGAAGAAACAACCAATAATACCCATTAATTAAAGCATGTGGCAAGATCTCCTAATGAGAACTTAATTGAGATGCATAGGATTGAGGTAATGCATTTCAAAAAAAAGTGCTACTGTGGTATTTACATTACGATTAAAAATCAGAGTTTCTGCTATTCAAATGAAAGCAGAACATCTTCCATATCCCAGTATTTTAGGACTCCAGCCTACAAGTAATTACACATATACTAAAACTTATGCATGAGAATAACACCACTGAAGACCATAATACAAATTGCAAGGATCAGAGCAGAACCTGTGAAGTGTACCATCATTGGCTGCACAGCTCACGGATCTGAAAGTATTTTAAGATTCAGTTTCTGTTGTCTCTATTTCAAGTACGGCACTCAGCCCTAACGCTTCAGGAAAGCCCACGTTCACAAAATCATTCACTCAACCAGTTTTTAATTGCAGAATATTTACTGAAAAGCAAGAAGTAGTTCAAGCAAACTACTTTAAAACATATAAGAAATGTTAGAGTACTTCTCCAGTGTTAATAGAATTGATGAAGAACTTGGCAACAACTTGCTTGCTTACTTACAGTCAGGACAATTTGTAAAATATCCCACTGGTGATCCAAGTGGAAATACAGGAGCAGGCATTTGGTGACCAATTCCCTCAACTGCTTCCAGTTAAGCACTACATTTTCCTTTCCCTAAAGTAAGCTTACAAGATATGACCAAAGGCTCAGGAAACAAATCTCCCCTCCAACTAAACAGGACTTATCACTCTGGATATTCTACTGTGAACAGCCCATAGCCTTTAAACCTTGATAAAGTCCTCTTTATCAGCCTGTTAAAAAATGTAAGAGAATTTCTGGTGTACTCAGCCTAGCCAAAGTCTGGTTTTAACACACCTAAATATACTCCTGAGACACGAGGCTTGCAACTTCTCCAGAGAATGGGGAGCATTACGGTAGGTCCTCAGTTTCAAACTGGAAAAAAATAATCTAAACATTTTCCTAGTCCTCGTTCACAACAAAGCACGGAGGCAGTTCCAACTAGTTTTGACAACCAAATCGTGCTTGTAAACATAAGCAAACCTTTTCTACAGCATTTTTCTTTTCCCTTAACAAAGGGTTCTAGTTTATCTTGAACATTAAAATGTCACACACTGCATAAGCTTAGCACGTTGGAGCACAGTCTTAAGGAACCATACTTACTTGCAATGAACTCCCTGAGAGACATTTCATACCACTGTAAAGCTAAAAGTCACCTCTGAATACAGATTATAGAGAATTATACAGATCACAACAAATTCTGCAGTAAGAACAAGTTTTATAACATACTCATGGCAAAATACCCCATCTATATAAGGAACACCAAACCTTATCCACTTTATTTAGATACCAGTACATTTTCAGCTACCCCGGGGCACTCCAAAAACTAGTGCTCACGTGAGAGAAAGAAATAAAAGCATCTTATTTCAGCCTTTTAATTATATTTTGTACCTCAAAGTTGTTTGTCGTTTTATTTTTACTGTAAAGTTTCTCGCTTACAATTTCACTTATGGTTAACAGAGGCTGCAACGCAGCAATGGCTGCAGTGACCACGTTGAAACAGCCGATGGCACCAACTACCTCCTGAAACTGCCCAGCAACCTAGTGTGCGTGTCAGAGCGTAATTTAACATGGGAAAGCAAATAAGAGCTTAACTACAAATAAGGCGAATCTGTTCAGAAAAATAAAATATATTTGCAGGAAAATCGATCACCTTTCTCAAATATAACATCGACATTAGAACCGTATTCTGTTTCAGAGCGCAGGAGTGTGTGTAAATGCTGTGTATGCACAGGTGCAACTCACCCCATTTAACCACAACAGTTACATTGCACTTCAGGATATAACGCTGTAAATTCAGAGAGCAAAAAGCATACAGCTGCGTGTATTTGGTGTGACCGTCCAATGGGCACTGACTGCAACATGTCATACAGTTAAGAAGTTTCGAAATAGATAAACACCTTCATCCAAACACCTTGTATTTACCCTCTCCCGCTGTTACGCTGTGTATTAAAGGAAGAAAATAGGGACGTTTAGGTTTAAAAGGAATTCGCTTTCCCTCTGAGGATGCATTTAATGAACAGCTAAGAAAAACCGACACCACAGCAACAGCAGAGAGATGGATGGAAGCCAGGGGGATCAAACAGCGAGAACCTGGAGGATGTCAGCTGTGGTCAGGTTAGGAAACGGGGAAGACCCAAAACATTTACTCCTTTGTACTGCAGTTGCTCCATACTGACAAGTGCAGCTATTCAAGAACCTGGTAAAGCCTCAGAGCTTCCCTAACTGCTGGGCCGTTTCTCCCTTTAGGAGCGCACGGGACACAACTTACTTTTTCTAAATGTTTGGGATTTTTCTGAACGAAATCCACCGCGATGTGAGCACGGCACCACTGGGAGCACTAAGCAGGGCTCACACGGCCGCCGAAGCGCACAGGGAGCCCCTCCGTGCCATCCCCCGCGGCCTCCCCTGTGAAGGCTGCACGAGGCGCTGGTCGCTCCGTGCTCCAACGCACCGCAGCTCCATCCCGTCCGCAGACAAACAAAAGCAAACAAGGCGCAGCCGCCTCGCTACAGCCCGGCTCGGCTCCCAACACCGCAGCGAACCGCCCACCGCGTGGTAAAGGCGGGGCGGTGCCTGACGAAACGAGGGGAGCCGTCGCCGCCCTCGGCAAAAAATGGCGCCCGGGCGTGGAGGGGGCACGGCCCACTTCCGGGTGAGGCGGTGCCGCCGTCGCGGGTTGATGACGCACGTACCGAGCGAAGGGAGCCCGGGGATTCCCCGTGTTGTTGTCCTGCGGCCCGGCGGGATGGGAGGCCGGAGCGCGGCCCAGCGCGGCTGGCGTTGATGGCGGCTCGCGGGGCGGCCCGCGGCTCCGGGCCGGGCCTGGACGAGTTCACCGTCCCGGCCGAGAAACGTCGCTTCCTGGAGGGCAGCCGGGGCCGCATTCAGGGCCTGTTCGAGGTGCGGCTGGCCGTCCTGGAGGCGCAGGGGGACTGGCGGCCCGCCTTCCCGCCGCCGGGACAGCCGCCGCCCGCCGCCAGGATCTGGGTGCAGCTGGCGGGCGGCGGGAAGGCCGTGCGGAACGCCAAGGTATGGAGGCGGAGGGGGCCGCGACTGAAGCCCCTTCGCCCGGCGGGGCTGGGGCCGACCCGGGGAGGACGGGCCGGGACCTGCCGGTATCGGTGTAGGAAGTGGTTGAACTGCGAGCAAAGGGCAGCGCTGCTGCGGGACGAGCCGGGGGCAAAGTGCAGCCTTCTCGAGTACGACCCCCGGCACCTGGACGGTGCTCAGAACGATCAGAACGCATCTCGCCTTTCTTCTGCAGTTCCAGAAGTCTCACGGTCGGTTGGGTGTTGCCAGGTTTCGCGGTTGGTTTACACACATCACTGATTCCATGGCCTGTTGGCCGGGCTCTGAGTGACAGCTCAGCCGAGCTCTTATTTCCTCCAGGAACAAGTTGGCAGCTCCGGGCTGCTTCAACTGTTGGTTTGCTGGAGTTTTCTTCCAAAACAAGAAGAACGTTATCAGTGCTGCTTGCGCCCTTGGTGATGGCACTGGCTGCTGTGAGGGTGCTTGTATAGAATTAGTTACACCCCTTGTACAGCTGGCACACCAGGGGTGTTAGTAGGAGCTGTGTGTGCACATACTGTGTGCTGAGTGCAGCAGTGTGAGAACCATCTAGGCTGCAGGTAGCTCTGAAGCCTGAAGTTCTGATAGCTGGGCTTTTTGTGTCTTTAACACACACGTACACAATGTATCTTATGACTTAATTCACTTCACATCCCACTTTGAAGTTCTTGATTCCTTTCCCTTTGTAATGCATCAGTTGTAGAAGTTGAAAGATAAGGTGGTTGAATTAACTGACTCTGGATCTCAGCCAGTTTGATTCTCTGTTGGGCTTAGAGATTCTGGAAGCTGTTACAGGTGACATATGGGATATTTCTCCTCTCCAGGCTGCTGCAGTACAACTTCCTTTTTGGTTGTTGTTTTTTCCCAGAAAAAGCCTGGAAAGCAATTTTCAATTCTGTCATTGCTTTTTTTCTGACAATATATGGATTGCTTCTTACTCCACATACTTAAAAGGGTATAGGAGATTCTTTCCTCACATTTAAAGCCTTCTTAGACCTTATCTGGATGGCTTGTTGACTAGAAAGTATTATCACACATCTTTTTGTTCTTTTGAAACCATTCTATTACAGCATTTTCTGTTTGAATTCATCAATCATTTGCAATATTCATTCTGCAGTGCTGTTCTGTTCTCTACTCTTGACGTTTTTTTTAAGCACGTTGTTTTTTAGCAGCAGCAATCATGTGATGGCGCAAACATTCTTCTGTTGATTTTACTGCAGAAGCTGTTTGTGCTGGTAAGGTCTTGAAGTGTCCTGCCCTGGTGCTTACACCACTATGACTCAGAGATGATAAAAAGTGGCCTTGCATTCTTCGTTACCTTGTAATGGCTTTCAGTTTCGTTTAAAAGGGAATCTCAGTTTCCAAGACTAAGGGAAGGCAGTCAGATTCGATATACTGGAGATTCTGCACATATCGTGACTGCAGCTTAGAAAGTGGTTTCACTACATTATAGAGTTTGAAGTACAGTAGACTTAGAAATAATTATGCTGCCTGACCAAAACAAAGTATTGTGTTTTGGCAGCTTCTGAACTCTGACATGTTTAGAACACATTAGTATAGACAGTTTATTTTGGTAACTTCTGGATGGTGAAATTCACGACCTTTTTTTAGTCTATAAAAAAAGAAAAAACAACAACATATCCTGAACTTGTAGTGATCCTGTCCATGATCTGTCCTACACAGAACTGGAGACTTGTGGAATTTTCTCAGTCTTTTGTCAATATCATCTACTTTTCAGACTACCTTGTAACGAACCTTTATCAAAAGCTGCCTTGCTGTTAGGAATTTTGGATGTGATCTTTTTTTGTAGTAGTAGATGTTTGATTTTTTCACTTTTAGCTGAAAAATGTGAATGTTGTTTTCGATTAATGAAATCTGTTGCAGTCCAGGTCTAGTGCATCTCTTTCTGATTTTGTCTTGTTTTATCCTAATTTTTCTATAGGTTAGATTTTAATGGATGCTACTAGTTACATTGTATCATGCCTCAGTGATAAGTATAGGGCGAAGAACATATAATAAACAGATAAAAATATAAATACCTTTGCAGTTACTCTTTGGGAGTTCTTCAGAAGCAGTCTTTGAGTCCACTGTCAGGAACTTACTCCAGCACAAGGTGCTTCTGACAAAGTGTGTGTTCTCTGGCCAAAGAATGGGGATAACAAAACAAATCTTTCTGACTTGTTAAAAGTGAATGCTAAAACTAAAGACAGTGGGGAAGATCAAGATTTATTTTAAATGATTTAGCCTAGTCAAATAAGAGACAGTAACTGAAAACTGTTTAAGTTTAGCTGTGTTTTTAAGTGAGTAGCATAAATACCTTTTTGAAACTCAGAGGAATGAGTTACTCTGTAACTACTGGAAGTTGAGTTTGGTCCAAATATCATAATTTTAACTACCCATCCTTTCTTAAATTTAAGACACAAATGGGAGTGCCTTTCCTTGGTTGAGCCTGAATGCTTTCAGATATTAAGAATTCTGAGAATCAAGGATGTTAAGATTTTTTTTTTCAGTGATAAAGTAAACATTTGGTGTATTTAGAACCACAGCTTAAATACTCAGTTACTGTCAGTTTCAAGTGAACTTAGTTATAAATAATGGAATATAAAAAAGTAAAAGATAGCTTTCTATGAAATCTATTTAAAAATCACTTCAAATATGTGTTTTGTATGTGTTACCTAGTTTACTGGGCGTATTTACTGTGCAAACCTTGCTTTGTTTTTATTTTGCTTGGACAGGCCAGAGCGTTGGCAGAGAGGATCCAGATGAGGTTTAACAAGAGCAAGTGTAGAGTCTTGCATGTAGGGAGGATTAACTACATGTAGCAGTGCAGGCTGGGGGATGACCTGATGGAGAGGAACTCTGCAGAGAAGGACCTGGGGGTTCTGGTGGACAACAGGTGTCTCCTGGAGATCAGTGTCTGTAAATATCTAAGATGCAGGAGGCAAAGGGACAAGGCCAGACACTTTTCAGCAGTGTGTGGTGGTTGGACAAAGAGAAATGTCCACAAATTGAAGCACAGGAAGTTCCACATGAATGTGCATAAGAACGTCTTCACAGTAAAGCTGACAGAGCACAGAGAGGTTGTAGAGTCTCCTCAGGGGATATTCAGGACCCACCTGGACGCCTACCTGTGCAAGCTGCTGTAGGGAGTCTGCTTCAGCAGGGGGTTGGACTGGGTGATCCCTTCCAGCCCCTGCAATTCTGTAGTTCAAGTGTATTGGTCCATTACTGATATTAAATGTCAGCTTTTCACAAGATTTACTTCTCTGTCTTTTTCTCCTTCTAGGAGTACATTAAGGGTCTCTGTGAACCTGAACTAGAAGAAAAAGAATATTACCCAAAGGACATGCACTGCATTTTTGTTGGTGCACAGAACATGTTTCTCAACAGTCTTATTCAGGATACCTGTGCTGACATAACCGTGCTGGAAATAGGATTGCTTAGTATTAAAGGGGGTGCAGAAGCAGTTGTTATGGCTCAGAGTCAAGTTCAGCAGTTTGTGAAGCTTTTTGAGAATAATGAAAGTTTGTCAAGTGAATATGAATCGGATATTAAAAAGCAATTTAGGCAATTTGTGGAAGCACATGCAGATAAATATACAATGGATTTATTGATTTTGCCTAGCTCACTAAAAAGAGAACTCCTAACTCTGATGCAAACTGAGTGTTGTGAGTCAGCGGATGCTATAGTAGATCTTACAGGGTCCCAAAACTCAGCAGAGCTCTTAAAGGACAAAACCTCCAAAGTCGTTGTTACAAGCAGAGATGGAAAAACAGGGAATGAGGAGGAGAGAAACAATGCTGGGACTCCTGTAACTGAGCTTACAAAGCAAATGGACAACGTGTTTTCTGATGCTTCTGAAACAAGTTTTGTTCCCATAAATGTTGTGCCTCCATTAGAGGCAATGACATCTAAAGAAAGACAATCTTGTAAAAGACGATTTTCTGATGCTGAGGAACGTCTCCCTAAAAAGCAATTCTCTTTGGAAAATGACCAGGAAGTGAAGACCGTCTCGCACAATGATCCTTCCAAGAGGGATGCAGTTATTGATCTGATTTCAGATAGCTGTGATGACTTAGATGATCCCAGTTACTGTATAAGAGAAGGCGATGATATCAGTGAGGAAATAGAATATAAGATTCTTGTAAACTTTTTCAGAACGATGGGATATTCACAAAGTATTGTGGAAAAAGTCATCGGTATTCTAGGACAGTCTGTGGAACCCTTAACGCTGCTGGAAGAAATTGAAAAAGAAAACTTAAAATTTCAAAAAGAACAAGAGTGGTCATCTAAAACACCTGGAACTACAAATCTACGTTTAGGAAGTAATGCAAATAGTTCACATAAACTAGAAGATGAAGACATTTTTTGCAAGAAAAATCCACTCAAAACCAGTCATACTTCAAATGAGACAAGAACAGAACATCACAAAACCAGAGATGTGCCAAGGACTCAAGTTGATGCAGAAGATAAAATGCGTGTATTGGAATGCAAACCTGTCTCTCCTGGTAAAAGTTCAGCTACATGCTGCAAACAAAGAGATATTTATTGTCCTGGTAAGAATCATAATTCAACATCGAGTGATACAGAAACTGATGGTTTTGTACCTCTCAGCCCTACGCAGTCTGGAGCTCTGAAAGAAATCGATTTTGTAGCCAGAGGGAGTTCAGATGTGCGCCGTACCTCAGCGAAGAGTAAAACTGCAGTTCAGCAAAAAACTGCAAGGCCCTCACCTGTGCAGAATAGTCATCCTATTCCAGAGGAGCGGTTGGGACACTGCAGCTCTTATCAAGCAAGATCTCCCAACCAACACACTTCTCAAACATCAAATTTTGAAAATCCCACCCAAGCGCATGTATTGTCTTCAGAGATGCATTCTACAAATCTCGATAGAGAGGTGGGTGGATCATACAGACGTCAGATTGATCCTTCCATTACTGGTGTCCAAAGATTTCTGGAATCTCTCAAAAAGCCGTACAGACTGGAGCTGAAAAATGAACCTGGGAAACCATATCTAAAACATATCATTATTGATGGAAGCAACGTTGCGATTTCGTAAGTGTTGCTCTTACCAACTGTCTCTTTATTAAAAGTTCAGTGAACTTTCAAGTGAAGTCGGGATGATGAGATTGCTGTATTACATAGAAAAATGTTGGTAGCTGGCTTTTTGGTGACCAGCGTGTGTTGGGCTGAGCTTTTCAGATACTAGTAGAAGCTACATTGATAAGTTTGGGTAAGGTTTAATAATGAAAAGTTAAGTGCAATTGACAGCCAGTTTGATTTCAAACACATAGCAGTTCTGATGGTTTTCATTCTCCATTTAATAACAGCGATCGTGTTTATGATAGTCTTAAGTTACAATTCACAAGATTTTATCTGATTCCTTGTATGACATTTATAGCAGTGTACAAATCTAATTATAATAAAGCCGTTATGACTTACTGTATCATAAAAACCATTAATGTAGTATTTACCTTTACATAAAAAAAAAAAAGAGTACGTGGTTTAAAGTTAATTATGTAGAAGCATGGTGTTTTGTGTAGAAGCATTTGGTTTTAGAACAGCCAAATAGATCTAAAAACAGTGAATTAAAAGATAGTGAATAAGCATCTGCTTAGTTTTCCAGTGCTAGGTAGCATTGATGTACTATTGCCAAACAGGGTCCTGTTGTGTCTGTCTTCTGCTGCCCAGCCAAATGGGGGGTGGCGGGGAAAGGTGGGGGTGGAGAGCGTTGTGTGTTGGGTTTTTTTTTTGGCTGTTTTTTGTTTGGTGTTGTTTTCTTTTTTTAATGTAGGTACTTCTGCAGCTTCTTTCTGGCTAAGTAAAGAATTGGGTTTTTTTACGTGTTAGAAACGAGAGAATTGTTTTCAATTTTGCTTTGAATTGTTTTCAGTTTTGTTTCTTGGTATCTTGAGGTTACGGACACCCACTTCCCCATTCTTGTGTGTTTGTGCACCTAAGTGTCATGCTGTTTTTTTTTAAGGGAGGTATGAATGCGTGCTTGAACAAAGGCTGAATGGGCTTCAAGGTCACTACTTGACTGTGACTTAATTCTGGAAGACTACAAGAAGCTGAAGAATGTTTCTCTTGTCATATGCAACCAAGCAAAAGCTACGCATTAACCTTAACTGTAGTTTCGGTGTTTTTTGAATGAGGAGTCCAGAGTTTACTCTATCTGCTAACAATAGTGAAAGCATTCAGCAACGTTTTCCAGTTACTAAATAGGATATCCAGCTTAAAGTGGCAGCGTGACAATGGCTGCTGTTTAGATTTAACCTGGAAGGCTTATGAGGCCTTGTGTGACAGTTACAGTTCTTAATCTGCTCTTGATATCAGGAACAGTTATTTCAAGAATAGATATTTTTCTCCAGAATCTGTTAATAAATCAAGTTGGGTTTTTTTTGCCTTTTATAATTCAGATGTAGCTTATTGAGTTTTTTGCCCTTCTGTATAACAAGGTTCTCTTCAAACTTAATCCAAGAATTGTAATAGAGTTATGTTTGAGGCATTTAGAAATTTGAAAGAAGATCCTTGAATGCCACCAAAGGCTGCATTTCACTGCAAAGTACTTGCATGGCAGTGTTTGAAAGAGTTCACTGTTCATATTTCCCCATTGATTAGACTAAAATGACATTCAAACTAACAAGGCTTATGATTAGGCTTGTATTATACTATTACACTTGAATTCAAGAACAGTTTAAAATATGAATACCATTTAATCACTTACTGTTCTGACAGTTGTTGTGTTGTCAGTTAACATCTAACTCAAAATGTTGAATAAGAACAGCATAGTAAGAAATGCTTGTTATGTTCATGATACCAATTGTAATGGGTTATTGTAATCAGCCTCCATGCCTTTGTTTTGTCTGTGTCTACGCTGTATTCTGGGAAAATGTGAGGGGAAAAGTTTCAGGACTGAAACTAGGTTTAGCCTCATGTAAGCTCCTAACTGGTTTTTGGTAGGGATTTATCTAGGGTTAGCTTCTATTCCATCTTCTGTGTTTTATTTAAGGTTCAGTTCCTGAAGTCTACTTAGACAGTTAGTAAAGGAGGACTTCCTCCCAGTTGTTAAATAGATCTGTAGGAAGGATCATTGGATAGTACAGACTAAGAGGGTTTTCTCAAGGATATCAACTCCAAACTCTGTGTCATTCATAGTAGGCAATTGTTGATTTTAAGGAAAGTCACTTAACTGAGCTGTAAAAAAAAAGTAATGAGCATCTGCTTTCTAAAGGATTGCCACTGGACTACAGCGTTTTGAAAATCTGCCTTCAAAGACATTTCAGTGTATTGTTTGAAGGTGGTAGCTCACCTTCAAAAGGGAGAGGAGGCTCTAACATCTCAGATTATCGTTGAATTTATCAGTGTAACTTGGGGAGCTAGTTAAACTGTTGGGATTGTATTTGGATAAGTAGCATGCTGATTGTCTTAATGTATAATCAATAGCTTTCTGAAACCTCCTTCTAAAGGTAAACGTACTTCTAATTACCCAGGTATTGTACTAATGAAAGCTAAAGACTGAGCTATGTTACATTGCAGGTGATATTTTTGTTCTCTTCTTGTGCTGAAGGCATTTTTCCCATTCATAATATTTTCCATCTCTACTACCTGTCTAGCCTTTCTTCTGCTGACGCTGTAGGTATATTTTCCTACTTCTGTTTTGTTTGCATTAATAGTAGTAAAGCTGTTGTGAATTTAATCTCACCTTTTTCTTCCCGTTCCTCCTCCCCCAAGTCATGGTTTAAGGAAGTTCTTCTCCTGTCGAGGAATTGCAATCGCTGTCGACTACTTTTGGAAACGTGGCCACAGAAACATTACTGTGTTTGTTCCACAGTGGAGAACGAGGCGTGATCCTTCCATTACAGGTGTGGAAAATAGTTTTCTAATGTTTTTCTTAAATTAAATTGTAAATAATTATTCAGGTACTTCTACGAAAAGGGAGAACAAATATTTCATAAAACAAAGGAAAGAACAGTCTGGCTGCTAAGCACAAGTAATTTGTTTTCAATATACATTGTGAGATTCTCTGGAATTCTGTATAGACTTGCTGATAAGCCATAGATGGAGGCCTTTTTCTTTTTTCTTTTTTGCATTTTTGTTTAATTTCTGTTTTCAGCCTTCTCCCCTTTGCTTGCATGTTAATAACTCTTCATCTGTCAGTATGCTGTTTCTGTAAATTAATGGGTACAAAAATAACCCATCTTCTCTGCTATTTATATCTCTCTCTTTGTGTGTGTGTGTGTGTGTGTGTGTGTCTTAATTATCAAGTCTGTGCGTAGCTTGGAGGGAAGCTTTTGTTTTTATTGAACAGTTGTTTCATCTTTTAACAGAGCAGGATTTCTTAACACAGCTGGAAGATGTTGGAATATTGTCTTTAACCCCTTCAAGGATGGTGTTGGGAGCAAGGATTGCTTCTCATGACGACAGGTACAGAATATGCTTAGTTTGAGAGTTAATTTGAGAACCAAAATTCTGCTTCAAAATGTGGGGATCATTTTGCAATGGACAGCACAGTACTAAGCTTTGGGTGGGTGGAGTGGAGTGCACTGGTGTTTTCATTGGTATTACCAAATCTTCCTAGTCTTGCTACACAGTAAGAACATGGTAGAAAAGGTTTTTTTTCCAGGTGCAGCTTATCTAATTCTGCTTGGACGAGGCATTTCTAGCTTTGTCAGACAGCTCGTGCAGCTCTGTATTAGTAAGTCATACTTTTTCTGACTGTGGAATTGTCAAGTTCTTTGCATCATGGGCATGTCTGTTTTGTTGCATCGTACAGTCCTGTACCTGGCTGCAAAATTTGATGTGCAAAATATAAATGAAGCGCTCTGTAGTTTTATATCCTTGTTAAAATGTTGCAACTCCAGTCTCTTTAGTAATAATGTAGAAAAAATGTGTAATATTTTATATTACATAGAAGAAGTCAAGTTGGAGTAGTTTACACACTAATATTTTACATACAGACAGCTTTTATATATAATGTTATGTAGGTACAGTAATTTTAGGATT
This sequence comes from Excalfactoria chinensis, assembly GCF_039878825.1. Taxonomy (NCBI): domain Eukaryota; kingdom Metazoa; phylum Chordata; class Aves; order Galliformes; family Phasianidae; genus Excalfactoria; species Excalfactoria chinensis. Next base: position 11,976,910 of record NC_092835.1, on the reverse strand, counting down.
AGTGTGGAAATGAGTGTTGCATTAACATATTTGCACATTGAAATGTATCATTTTCCATCTTAAAAAAAGAAAAAGTACCAACCATTGTGTCTTTGCTGAGGTCATCCCTGTGCAGTGCTTCAACTAGCAAAAAGCTTATTTTCCAATAGGTAAATATCATGGAACTTTCTAAATTGTTGTCGTAAGTTGTTTAACAACCACATGGAAGCCACAGCCTTTGTTAGCAGGTGTAGACAAAGCAAAAAGTAATGTGCATAACACTGTATTGCAGAACACAGACGTTGATATTAAGCAGAAAGGTACATCTGAATATATCTGAAAAAGTTTGGGTTAGAATTGCTAATAAATACCGCACTTTCTGAAAAAACAAGCCACTTACCTCTACAAATATTTCAGGATCTATTAATTCTGTGTGTTTGGGGAGTTTTACACTTTCATGTTGGTATTTTTGTCTTCCAGCAGGGAAAAAAGCCTCCCATAAAAATTATGTGCAGTAAATAAATGAATGCTGCCTAAAACTGTATTGCTTTTGAAGTTAATGGGTCAAAAATCAATTTTTTATTATTTAAATTTTTTCTTGTAAGGAAGTTCCCTTTGGATGGTAAAGGATATTTAGTTTTCTAGCTCTTTGAACAATTTTCAGCAAAGAAAACCATTATAACTGTCTTTGAAATGAATGTTACAGATTTTTATTACATCTTGCTGATAAAACTGGAGGTGTTATTGTGACTAACGATAACTTCAGAGAATTTGTGACAGAATCATTTGCCTGGAGAGAAATTATTCAGAAAAGGTAATGACTTGGATTTCTATAAAGCCTTATAGGATGTCTGTCCTTAAAGCTGCAGGCACTCTAATTAAAAAAAAACAAAACAAAACAGTTTCAAGAACTTATAATTCCACATGAAGGTAACCTATGATACAATTATTTTTGAGAACAAGCAGCTACTATTAGTTTCCCCCCTTTGATTTGTGACCTTATAATTGTGTGTTGAGTAGCCTGATACCCCTGTTATTCACAGATCCTCTAATGCATGTCTGTTAATTACTCCTGTAAGTAGAAGCCCTTTATGGCAGCCAAGCTGTGTCCCTTCTGAACTTTCAGTGTAACATCCTGTTAAGAGTACACACTTAGCAAGCCGTTCTCACAGTCTTTTGTTTTCGGTCAGACAGTTCATTTCTTCAAGGAGATACAATGGCTGAAGCAGACACAGAGTCACTGTTAAAGTTTCAGAATCACTCACTCTGCGCTGCAGTGCAACAAATAGGCATAGCTAAGCAAAAGAATGAATGCTTATCTCTGCAGCTGTTGCCGTACAGTTGTTGAGCATCGTGTGGGTTTAGATGAGTTCACTTAGCTGTCAAGTATGCCTGTTTCAATCTGTGGATTCTCTATGGATCAGTTTCTCCTGCACAACCATTTTCTTCCTTTTTTTTTTTCCCCCTCTCATTTTTTTTTCCTTCCAGTTAAATCAGGTCCTCATAATAAGAAATAAGAAAGTATATTTTTCTGTTCAGCTTTGAAGAGATTTTTTATTAATCGCTCAGTCTTGGTGACATCCTCTGAGCAAACACTTGCTGCAGTGATTGGGTTCTGTATACATTTACTGAAATATTGAAAACTGACTTGGGTTCTTGCCTAATCACACGGGTATTTTCACTGTCTCTTAAGTGAGTTTTACAAAAGTCAGGTTCTGTTCTCATACAGTACTTCAATATGAATTCTTAGTGCCATTCTTAGTCTGTGTTTTTTGGGGATGTTCTTTTTAAGACCGTGTTAACTGTACCAAATCTTCTTAGACAAACTTTAGTTGAAGGAGTTTCCCTGAATGCAGGTTTTTCCACCAGCCCAAAATGATTCCAGGGGAAAAAAAAAGCTTTTGTTTCAACCATAAGCATCTGACACTGTTTGCTAGTTGTGTGGCTTTCTGATAACATAAGCACTAATCGCTTTGTGTTTGAAGATCCTTACAAAGAAGGGGAGTTTGAACAACCAGAAAATCTGTAATCTGGAAAATTCCATGCTGGTCTCTTAAGAAAGGAAAAAACTGTACCTGTGTATGTCACCTGACAGACACTGTTTGCAAAAGGAAAGGAAAAAAACGAACCACCTCAGTATTTTGCAGTGCAAATAAGAGCAGTGTACACACGCTCCCTTAAAGTTACTTTGACAGTGAATGCTGGCTGCAATTAAAATGGGTATTCACTAGTTAATCTCCATTAACTCCTGATGCTGTATGGTTTGCTATAGGCATATACTCCTGTTTTATGGAGATGAGGGGTGGGGAGGGGAGAATACATTGTTAGTAAAGAATAATGGAAGAACTCTCTTGCAGGTTGCTCCAGTACACTTTTGTTGGGGATATTTTTATGGTTCCTGATGATCCCTTGGGAAGAAATGGACCTAGATTAGATGACTTCCTTCAGAGTGAAGGCCCTTCTAGGTATAAGCTCTGTTTTCACTTCTGTTTGAGACAGTTATGATTTCAGATGGGAAATGAACTGTTTGTGGCTCACTTGAACATTTCTGTAGAGCTGTATAGTGAGGGTAGAGTAAAATCAGACATGAATGCTAGCAGATAAACATGGGCATTTTTTTCCTGTTACTGCAGTCTGTTCAGAAGGTGCTGGTGACATTTGCATCAACATCTCTCTCACAACTGAAATAAGTAAGACAAGTACCTCAAATAACTTCCTCTGAGGTTTCACTGTGGTGGTTTTCATACAGTGGTGGTCCAAACTGTGTGTCATGATTGCACAAACCTTACTGGTAGTCTGAGATATGCCTGGTGTCCTTCCAAAACACAGCAGCGATATCTAAAATACACTTGCTCATTATTAATACTTGAGCAATAGTTACCACAGAAGAAACACTGAATTCATATCCTTTGTCACAGGAGAGGCATTTCTTTTCACATGTGGTTATGGTACTGTGACTATCATTGTTTTGGAGAGGTGTTGCTATTTAAATGCATTTGTACTTGATTTACAATGTTGAATATTAATAAACTTATGTTGTTATGATTATTGTACTCTTTAAATATGCATGTATTTCAGAAGGATGAATTTACTCTGTGTTATGTGCCAAGACTCAAAACTGGATTTGTACTTTTAAACAAGAATTTGGCTTCCCTTTCCTTTCATTCACCAGCCTAACAATTATAAATGGATTAATGTATAACTTTTAAAATAGAGCTCCGTAATTTTAATACAGTTTCCCTTGGTAGCAGGAGAACAAACTGTAATGTGTGTTTTAGTTCATGTTTCTGCTTTATGTGGTGGCATGTGAAGTGGAATTGGCTCTAAATTGAAAGCAGTTTTGAAAAGCATCAACTTCTTAAATATTCTGATATGAGATCTCAGTAATTAAGATAGAATGTTAAGACCCTAAAATTGCTGAAAAACTTCATTGCCCCATTAAAGAACAAGGCCATGTTTTTTTCATTTTGCAATCTAAAATGTGGGCACAGCTGACAAATGTGGACACAAGTAGATGAAGAATGATCTTGTCTTATCTACAGTTTTGTTTCACTTTGGAATCAAGTGATTCATGTTTTTTCAGTCAGTAAGTGAGCAATCAGTGAAGTATAGGAGTTGTAGGCTTCTTTCTTTTCTGTGGCTGTACATAGACAGTGTTTGCTCTATCTCAATTTAATCAAAACTTTCATTTTATTCCATAGAGGCTTCCTGTCAGCACAAAAAGCTTTACACAGCAGAGAGCAATATTCTTCTGAGTCACCTTTCTTCATGCACGTTCCCAATCCAACCAGCAGCAGTCAACAGCCTAAAAATCGAGCACATGGTGATCGTTCAGCAGTGTGGCTTCCAATGGATACAGATATGAAGGCTTGTCTGTCAATTCCACCACAAAGATCTGCCTCAGAAACAGTACAGCTGAGAGAAGCCCTGATAAAAATATTTCCTGATTATGAGCAAAGACAGAAGATTGATAAAATATTAGTTGATCATCCGTTCATGAGGGATCTTAATGCACTGTCTGCCATGGTGCTTGACTGAAAAACAGGGTTTTTATATCACAACTGATCAGACTAGATGTCAGTAAGAGTAAGAACGTTGCTTGGTCATGTTACTTTGTGAATATTCAGAACCTAATTTTATTTGTATAAACAAACATATTTTTATGTATGTCCCATTGCTAATAGATGCCAGTTTTTGGTAAATTAAAAACTGCTGCTACTACAGATTTGTGTTAATATTTTCTATGAAAAATCTTCCACTTGATTTTAATTGCTTATTAAAGCAGTAATGGTTCGAAAGAACTGATGTCACTTTAGATAACATATCAGTACATTCTAGAAAACAAAAACACTTATGTGCCTCCAGTACCTGCTTCACTGAAAAGCTTCCAAATGTTTCTTGATGAAAATCAGACAGACACTGTAGTATTTTCTGATACAGAGACTGCTGTATAATGTGTATGTGCTTTCCTTAGGCCTCCTCGTATATTTTGGAAGTAATGTATACTCCTAATGGTCTGTGAACAACTGCCGACCACAGTGTGGTAGCTGTGTTGGAGTCTGGTGTACTATTGCAGTACTGTCACAAGATGGCATTATGCATCTGTTGGTTTCTAGTGATCAAGAGCCAAGATTTCTGACCTGTATTCAGATGTGCTAGTTCTTATATAAAGAGCAAATGAAAAACAGACAACAGTAAGTGTTGCCATGGATAAAACCAAATATCGTACGAATAACTTCTGGATACTCCTCAGACTTGCAGGTGATATTACAGGTGACAAGTAAGCTCTGTGTGCATGGCCAAGATGGAGGCCATACAGTGCACAAAAAAAGCCTTTTGCTCATTCATCCAGGTTGTGAGATACATTTTGAGAGCAGTTAAAAGTAAGATTCCAGCAAGAAAGCATAAAATCACAAATCTCTCATCAGTAGAAGATGCTTTTAGTGCTTTAAAAGCTCTGTGATGCCCATGTTGCTTTTAGAATGCTAATTATATTGACCATCAGTATGCCTTGAGCATAATTTAAGTACCTGTGCTGTTTTGCTTGTCTCTGCCTTGCCATTTTTTACTAAGAATCTTGCAGTAGGCTATTAACAAAGCAAGATGCTGTTTACTTAGAAATTACATGCTGTCTTGTGCAAAACTAGCTCTGCATTTATGTCTGTTTTACTACCTGAAATCTGCTTTGAGGTCTAGCCCAAAAGTAAGGCAGCAGGGAAATTGAAAGTAGTTTCCAGAAACTGACAAGTAGGACCATGCTGGAACAGGAGCAAAGTGAAGATTACAATGTGTCCGTGTACACACTTCAGTCTTCATGCTTTCCTTCGAAGGTGTTTTCTTATGTGCTTCTTTATGTGACTGAAAACATGAGGCATGGAGCCCATGCTAAACTTCTGGCACGCTGAGCCTTTCCTTGAAGAATAAGAATATTGGATTTCTCTCCAGTAGGATTTCCCTATATTTTGAAATCATTGCTTTTTGAAGCCAAATGTACTGGATGTGCTAAGGAATTAGGTGTTGAAAGCCTCTCACCGTTGTCTCAGATGGCCTCATCATCTGCATTGTGAGGTCAGAAATAGAAGGCAGAGTCCAGCTGTTCTCAATAGGAGCTACAGCAAGAGCAGAACTAAAATATGGTAGGAGCAGATATTGACAGACTCTCGAAAAAGAAAGTGAGAAGGAAGAAATTAGTTGAATGTAGTTCTGCATCCAGATAGACTCGTGGTGGTTGGTTGGGTTTTTTTTGTTTTGTTTTCCTTTACACTTCAGTGGACAGTTCACAGGCCTGCCCAGGTAAGTGAATTTATTCTGACCAGCACATCTTTGCAAAAAAGTAATGCTCAACTAATAAATCCTGTGTGATCAGCAAGGTCTGTCCTCACAAAATCTTAGACAGGTCTCTAAAACCTGACATCACTGATTTGAGGGGGTGTTGTAATGAGCTGTAGGGAAATAAGTTGCAATCAGCCAAGGATTTCTACTTACTTAAGGGGGGTGATGCTGAATTTGATGAATCTGCTTAGTATTACATATGAGTGAGACAGAGCAACTTTGGATCAGCTTCTAAGAATTTCTTCTAAGAAGTGTTGTGGTTTAACCTGGCAGGTAGCTAAACACCACACAGTTGTTTTCATGCTCTCCCCCCTTCCGAGTGAGATGGGAGAGGATTATTAAAAGAAAGAAAGAAAGAAAAAAGTAGAACTCAGTGGTTGAGATAAAACCTACCTACTAAGATAGCAAAAAAGAAGAAGAAAAAGTGATAGCCGTTACAATAATTATGTCTGTATATACATAACAGTGATACACAAGCAGTTATCACCCACCAACCATTTACCAGCTGGTCCTGGAGCAGCAGCAGGTCACCCAAATAACTCCCCCAGATTTTTCAAACTTTCCTTCTGTGAGATGTCAGTAAGAGAACCTGAGGAAACTGAAACTCCCTTGACTGTACAGCATTGCTCAGCAACAATTAGAAACATCAGTGCTATCAACATTGTTTTTCTCCTAAAACCAAAACAGCATCATACCAGGCCCTGAGGAAAAACAGCTCTGTCCCAACTGAAACTAAATAAGGAAAATTAGGAAAATGAGCCAAGAGCAGTACAGACTGTTCTGTATCTCCTTATCAGTGCACACGAAAATGAACTTAATCATGCAGAACAGAAATGCAGGTAAAGAAATACAGTTTTATTTTCAACCGTCACGAGGAATGGAGAAGATTAATATTAAGAGTATGATCCTGCAGGGGCAGCCAAAGATAAGTACTATGTTGACTACATCCAGTAAGGGAGAGACAGGGAAGAGTATGTAAACTCCTCAGTAGATAGCAATGGATTGGAGGGCTACGTTAATATCAGTAAATGCTAATACACTGTTCTTTTCTGTGCTAAACATCCAATCTGAAAAGAATTAAAGAGGAATGTCGTGTCAAGCACTCGGCAGAGTCGTGGTTGATTACTTTTGCATGATGCAAGAAGCCTAGCTAGGAACAGCTCTAAAACCTGTCTTCTAACTGCTCTTTCCCAGGAGTACAGACTAGACTAACTGATCTCTGTGGCATTTATGGGTATTAAGGCAAACTGTCTAAGCTGAGCTGAAGTTCTTGTGAAATGAATGCCAATGAGGCCACAGGTTGTTTTCTATTTTATATTTTTTTTAGGTTCTGTTGTGCCTTCAGGTTTGAGTTTTAGGCACCAGCTCTTGTCTAATATAAAGCACACTAAAGGTCATTTTGGAGAGCAAATAGGTAATTCCCATGTTTTCATATAGATGTTCACTTTAATCATTCTCACTTGTCAAAGAGAGACGCAGTGGCACAAGGAAGACCTGTCTTACCTCACACTGACTGCCACGCTCCTGAGGGCCTTACCATGGCAACAGCTTGCTCTGTCCATCCTTCTCATCCTACCACGGTATCTGTTCTGGAAGTAATGTCCAGTGCAGACACGAGGGCTTTTCCTCAGCTGGCTCTGGCATCACTGCTGCTGGTACCAAGGCAGCCCTGCTGCTATGCAGCCTCTGAGGGTGTCCATCTTGTTTCACCTTCGGTGAGCTGTTGTGAGGAAGATGGGAAAAGGGAAGTTAGGAAGCAGAAAGGAAGGCTGATATTCTGCTTAGCAGAAGGCTTTGCAAGCTTGTGTGACAATCTGGGCAGCAGCTGAGATGGGTCATTGTGTATCAGCCCAATTTTGCAACTAAGGTGGGCAGTCTGAGGGTGAATGTGATGCAGAGGAGAGACTGATGGGAAACTTGCAGGAGATGGCGGAGCACAAAGCACCCCCATCAGCCACACGCAGGGCAGCACCACAGCAGGTATATGTTTGAAATGAATTTACATCTCATGGCTCTATCTGCACCGATAGCCCCAACAGGGTGTCATCATGTCAGCACTACACTGAGGAGCTCAGCTGCAGGTACGCTGCTATGCCGAGCAGCCTACACACAAAGCAAGGGGTGCCACAAGGGTCAGATCTCTTCTTCTGTTTTTACAGAATGTGTTTCCTGTTATGTCTATGATTTAATACTGTGTAAACACTGTAGAAATCTGTGTTGAAGGAGATGGGATTCAATCCTTTTACATCCCCATGCGGAAAGACCTCTGTTGGTATAAATTGCTTTGCCATAACTGAAAGCTGAGATCTGGGGTTTGTTTTTCTTGTCCTGAGCGACTGAGCTACGCCTGAAAAATGTTAAGTATTATGTACTTATTCCAAAATAAATATGCATGTTTGGACTTCATCAAGAATAGATGAATCACTTCAAAGTCACACAGTTACTTAATCAAGTGTAGACAGAACCCCAATGTGGTCTGGGGTCTTTGTTTGTTTGTGCTTGGTTTTAAAGGGAAATGGCTTTTCTATGTGTTATGTTTGGACTGGTGTTAACTATAGACCCCCTTAAATCATCTAGAGCTGTCTGAGCACACTTCCTTCACTCATGTGTATCCTGGCCTCGTACATTTTTGTTTTTAGGTGTCAATGTGAGAAGATGTGTATTTTGCAATCTTCATCTCTTTCTCTAAATTCTGTTCATAAAGCACACATTGTGCTACTCAACCTTTGCAGAAGGAAAAATAACCACACAGCTGCACTTAATCAAATTACATACAAGTTGTACATCTCAGTGTCATGCTAGCTCCCCTGGCTGTTCCTGGTTTACAGTCCACAGAGGCACACATGACTTCCCAGCACTTCCCTGGGACAGAACCAGAATGGAAATGTTTTGATGATGGTCACATTTTTCTCCCTTTTTTTGCTAACTAAAAAAATATTTGAATTAGAAGCATTGTTTTGAGTGGCAAATAACAGGAGCTATGATTGAGTGGTGCAAAGTTATCCTCTTCCATTCCTTAATATTTTATAGAACCATCATCTTCAGGATAATCGCTTCAGACTCTGACTTCTGGTTCTGAGTACAAGATTTTGTGATAAATTCAAGAGTTCGCTGTCAAAAGAAGTTTGTTCTCGACATTTTAAGATAGGCTTTATGTAATATAAGTGGTCTTATTCACACTGCAAGAAAAGCTACAAATAAGTCCTAGTATTCAGTGCTGGTGGTGCTGCTTTTCCCTTCCCTGTGAGTGCCATATTAGGGCATTCAGGTTTTTGGAAGAGCATTTCTGAACTGGATCTGCAACAGCAGAGAAAGTGCCTGAGAAAGTTCCATGTAAAACAGTGAATCATGCAGTGTCTTTCTAATTCTGACAGTGTTTCCTTCTGTTTCACAAGCTCACAGACTGTGTTTGCTATGAATGCCTTTCTCACTGGAATATTTCTGTAGCTGCATCCAATGCTATTCTTAGATCTGGATCTGATTTATGTTCTGAATGGTTTTGATTTTTAGGGAGCTTGTAGCCCTGCTGCAATTCATGCACATATCCTGTTATTCTAATAAATGATACTTAATATAATAATTACCTTGCAAGTTCAAACACTATCTACTGTGCTGTATGAAACTGTGGAGACTATGGTAGGGGATCTCGGTATCAGGAGGAGCGTGGTTACAAAACTAGATGCATCTCGCAGGTGTTCAATTTCTTCCCTTTATCAAATATGAACCCAAGGCTGTGGCAGCTTGTAGGAAAGCTTGTGGGCAAATGAAATTAAATTAAAAATTAAAACAAATTTTGAAGGGAAATCCAAATTCTGTATCTTTTGATTCTTTAATTTTACTGTGATTTTGATTGTCATAAAACCATTTCAAATTTCTGGAAATGCAAGTAGTGATAACATGCTCATATCTGTAGAGGGAGCCACTTGTTAATTCTTCAGTTCAAAGGTGTGTAGTTGCACTCTTGGTCTCCAAAGAAAACCTAGAAGATTATAAAATTATGCACGAACTTAACAAATATTTTCACAGTTACTCACTGTTAGTGCATAAGTTCACTGTCTGTCTTACTGTGTCATTTTATACCTTTACTGGTATCCTCACTGTCATGTTTTATCTTTCCCTTTTGCTTCCTGGCTCAGGGATGGTGCTTTTCTTAAATTTGCTAACAGTTCAGTTTTGAGATGAGGGTGAAATCGCTCGTAATTTATTTGCCTTTATTATCTGGAAAAATCTACGATCCAAAAATTAAGGTATCAGTGCGTAAGAAAGAAAAAAAATATTGAGAGGGATTGTGTTAAAAATGAGTCATATCGATACCCCGGGGCCATGTAACAGGAGTGGAGCAGAGCTGCCTGCCCACTATTACCAGAACAAGGTATGAAGCAAAGCAGAATCCAAAAGCAGTGAGGAAGAGGCTAACCCTTCTGCTGGGACAGTCACACAAGGTGAAATGACACTGAAACCATTCTTGAATCTTCACATGAGGAGCACTACTGCTCCTTCAATCCAACTGAGCCCATTTGGTTGTGTGCCTTGCAAAGACAGAAGGAAATAATGAATATCTGTAAGGCCACAGTATGAAGGTCTGGCAATACTTTTGTGGAGGAGGAGGAGATACATGGTGGTTTATAAATACTTCTCTGTGGGAGATTTTGAAGTAGAGGGCCTTGAATTAAAAAGAGCACATCAGAGTCCTTTGCCAGATCGTCTACTGGCAGAACACCAAGAATATGGATAATGACATTCTTGACATTCTGAAGTGTAGGGGCTTTAAAACAGTAATATTTGACATTTATTGGAAACAAATTAATGTTTTCTGTTTCAAATCTAGCTACTCAAGTATTCTTTACATTAGAGAAGTATAATTTTCTGTAGTTTAACTTTTTAGCCAACTTTTTAATTCTCTTGGCACAGACATAGGGAGGTCTAGCAGCTGTTAGTACCTATCAGAAATTTCCAGGGCTTGGTAACTCAGTTTGAAACACATAATTCAACACTCAGCTTCACAATGTTTAATCTTTTTTCCCTTCCAGATTTGAGCCAGAAACTGACATTTGAGTACATGATTAAGGGCATAGCACTGCAAATGAAATGCTTTAAGACAATACTCATGTGGACATTAAATGAACTTGTAGAGTTTATACCAATTCAGTGTGTGCACAAATGACTGTGTTTGAAAATTTTCAATACATTAATTTTGACTAAAAATTACTTAGGGTTGTAATTCAGAAGTGGTTCATATTGGAGTGGCTTAAAATGCCACTGGAGATTTAATTTGCAGGAGATCTACTTTAGCTACCCTTGCTGCTGCAGGAGTGCTGTGTGCTGGTGCCTCCACTGTCACAGCCAGCATATTGACTGTCACTGCTTTAGGTCACGAGTCAGTTCTCTGCTGTCTATAACGATGTGGAGAAGACACAGAAGGTAGCTGCTGTGCTTTGTTTTATAACATCCATCACAGCTAGACTGTGATCAAATCAAGCTTTCTAGTATTGCAGCATCCTTAAGTCTCTGAAATTATGATGGAGTAAAATGTTTCACTTATAAACCCATAAACAACTTCTAGCCCATGTGATGGGATTAGTCTCGGAGCCTTTCATGGACATTATTCTAGTAAGAGGTGAAAGTACTTGCTGCTTCTGGAGCTATTTTAGAGAGGAGGTTAAGACTTATTTTAATATATTATTGAATTATACACAATTAATAAAGCATCTTAAATGAGACTGTAATATTTCTGTAAAATATGTACAGCCCTTTAGTTCTCTTATCACTGATGAACCCTTGATTGCCTCATTTGTATCACAGTGCACTGACAGTAATACACTCCTGTTGTTGTAAACATACAGAAACATTCCTGTACACATAAACATTTCTTTAAGACGTATGAAAATGAAAATGCCTTTCCACTTTCTTCCTGAGTGAAACAAACACAAAGTCAATTTTTTAGAACTCTGTGGCTATTTTGTGGTTAGAGCATGCAGACATGGGGCAGAAGGTCTGATCAGATATCAGTGTGCAAAGGGTGAGAAATTTGATAAGCACTACTCAGCAGAAGTCTCTGAAACACTGTGAGTACACATCAAGAGCGAGTAAAAATGTGGCCATATAGTCGAAAAATCGGTGTGTATACTTCAGAATAAACTGTGCTTGTGAATTTCAATGACTTAGCAAAGTACCATATACAATACTACAGTCTCATTGTTGTCTCTATACAGCCTGTAATATGGAAGGAGCTGGGCATTAAATCCTACCCTACTGTAAAATATGGGGTTTGCAGGCTTAACATTTTGTACTTAGTAACATTTGATCTGGGTTAATATTTCTGCCAACTGTCTATTCTACTAATTGATTAGATGCATTAGATAAGTGCATATTCTCTGTTATGCACATTTCAGAGGAGAAACTGGGATTCGTGTAAGCCAATGCTAAAATGGAGATTATTGTATCCCAGGCCAGAGGTTAAAAAGTTTTCTGTGGAGAGACATGAATTGATGTACATTGTATGGGTGGTGGCATTTTGCTTCTGCTTGCTTCTGATGGGGCACACAGGATGCATGGTAGCTGCTTATAACTACCTGGAATTCCATGGTAATTTTATGGAGATTGTATCCCAGCACTTTGCCATTATAGGACATGAAATCACATAGCTGAACCAGTCATGGTGAAGTACTTCTACACCAAATTAAACAATTTTGGGACACAATGCGGGTTACTAACAGAAAAGAGTAAATCATACCATAACATATACCAAATGTTAGAACTAGAATGCATCACAATTTTCAGTACAACAAAATATTTTGCCAACATATGAATGCAAATACCTGCCGTATCTCAGGGATACTGGTAGAAAATCAATGTGAGGAAAACCACGTCAAAGAAATTTAAACCAGAATTTATGTACGTGGCTTACATAATAAAATGTCCTCACAACATATAGTATTTTTTCTAAATGGCCCACTGAAGCACTGTCACCATCCAGTATGGCTTTTAGTTTATGCAGCTATTTGCTTTAGAGTGTCTGGATGTCAATATCAGAATGTATTATCATGCAGCTCATCAAGAGTAGATTTGTAGTCCCTGCACTGCCAAAAAGACAAGGCTGCTATGACAGAAAAAAGAGCAGGAAAAACGTCACCATCTCTCAACAGAGTCACGAGGAAGAAAATGCATCATGTGCTATGTACAACAGTTGGCATTCGTACCTGCAGTCACCCTTCAACCACCTTTTTCTCTGAAACTTCCAGCCAGCATTATATTAAAACCACTTGTGATAGCCCTCTCCTAAGGCTATGTACTGACAGTGTAGTTTAACTCACAGGTGAACAGAGTATACATATGAATGATTAGTAATCATTCAAGTAACAGATCCAACTGTGTCAAGGTTTTGCTATGGTAGGTGGTCTGCAGGTTCAGAGCACAAGTTTACTCTGAAACTGAGAGCCTAAAGGACTGTGAAGTGTGACGTGCAGGTATGTCAACAGTTTGATGGCTGTTAATCATGTATATTTTGGGATGTTTTTTCCCTCTATATTTTTGGTTATCTAGTATATTTGATTGTTTTGCTTTTTCAGTTTCTTGTTGTTTTATCAGCCTACTTATGTTCTGATACAAGCCTGCAATGTGATATATTATATTTGAATGTACTGATGAGTTGGAGAAGGGGGTAAAGAACCAATAGAGTTTTGAGATGAAAAAGCATATGAACAGCCCACAATTTGTAAGGGTAGTTTCTTAATGTGATGTTCTGTTGCATCTATGCAGGTTCATTTTCATGTTGGGTTTAATCAGATTGCTGCATCTTGTGTAGCAAGGCAGACAATAGTATTCCAGTGGAACAAAGAAAAAAAAACTATAGATATTTATGTGTAATTTATATTTAAGTTAGCAGGTAGCTAATATTAAAAACAAAACAAAACCTTTTTCTTATTGTTTTCTCTCTTGCTATTCAGTAGCTATAATACTCATCCAGCTATCATTCAGCATTCTTAATGGTTTAATGGTTTTGGTTTTCTTTTTTTTTTTTCACTTTTCTTCGAATTGCTTTTTGGCTGACGTACTGATATAAACAAATATCTTCTTCCTATCAATTCATCTAATTGTGGTGCATGATGCTCCAGGAATTTCAGCTTGTATTTTAAAGCAGATGACCTTTTGTTCCAAATGGTAGTCGGGAACTTTACAGCATTCTCAGGAATTTATACATACATAAATAGCACTTAAAGTCCACAGTGCTTATGGATCTTTGGAAAATGTGGCTTTAACAGATCAGCACGTAGTGAAAAGCATGTCTTCTGTATTCAAATGTTATCACTAAAATGTTACTACCTCAGGAAAGGAAGGTCAGATGTGTATTTGCAGTGGGAGGTAAATGTACTTTAGGTCACCTGCCATTAGCACCATCTGGAGTGGCATGTTATATGTCATAGGAAGGCATAGCTGCAGCTATTTGGCTGTGCAGCACTTCCAAGTAAACAGCAGCAGTGCCTGCCCCAAGTGTAGCTACACGTCATTGCACTGTACTCAGAGAGGAGAAAATTAGGACTGATTTCCCAGTAATGAAACAGGGACTTGTTAGAGCTTTCAGGATGTAGTTCTAGTTCTGAGCGTTACTGAACTTGCTTTCATGAAAAAGGAGGGGCTCTAACAAGAGAAGCTGTGCGGCATAAACCTGCAGTAAGCTGTGCTGCAGCAAGCTGCACAAGCAGACTGGATTTCTAAACGTAGTAGGATGCTATGGTGATTTCACCGCAACTGTTAGTGCAGGCCAAGATATTTTTAGAGGAGTCATCATGTGTTTGGTGCTAAATTCTCTTATGTGCTCATTTCTTTAAGAGTCCTAAGACATTCAACACCAGGACTACTAATAGTTGTCACTTGCAGCATTAAAGTTTCAGTATCTTGTTGCAAAGGCTTATTTAGTTATGTTTTTATGGATAATCCAGTACACTTCAAAGTGTTTGGTTTTGTCCAAATCTGCCCCAGGATGGTGCTTTTCCAACAGAGAAAGAATATTTCCAGTAGGAAGTATGCCATACAGCTGTTCTGGATGCCTCTGGCCTAAAAAACTTGCTGATGCTTTCATCTTAGGTTAACATGAAATCAGAGCTCTATTGGCCTGAAAGATCCTCTTAACAAACTACCAGACTTTCTCATGGGCTTTGGTTTTGCTGTGGTGCTCTCCAGGCCCTTTGTTCACCTTCTACCATCAAATTCTTTTGAGTGCAGTTCAATACAGTAGTAAGTATAAATGTTTATTTGAGACTTTTCTGTGCTTTTTATTATTACCATTTTTAGAAAAATTAGCTGTGGCTGTTTTATATATATATATATGGTTAGCAAGCAACAGAAGGCTTTCATAAAAGTGAAGTAACAATCATGGTGATTTGGTGTGACTGGCAGTGCCATTAATCTGACTGTCCTGGCAGTTGGGAGGTAAGCTTCTTACCAGTGTCTGTCTCCTTAGGAATTGCTGTGTGCTTAACCAACGATAAAGAGATGACAGTCTGTTTAACCATAAGATCTTCTGTACCAGCTGCCTGTATGTTAGTATAATTCCTATTGAACAAAAGTAGTTCCCAGTGTCATGGCATATCTGATTGCAGAAGTGTTCTATGGTATTTTCTATTTCTTGTGAATTGCTTAATATGAAGCAGCCATGAAGAAAAGCTTGGATGTGTGAAGTCAGCAAACCAGTTAATTACACTGCAAGAGTCAAGGCATCCTACAAATGAAATACTGAATGTACCACTGCTTTCATTCATGAAAAAAAATAAATAAAATTGGTTGCTTACTTAAAAAAGACATTTAGTCACATCCTTCTCAATTCTGTAGCTGTTGCAGCTGAAGTGCAGTTTGAGTGCCCTCATTCTATTTTATTTTTTAAGAACTCATGTCTGCGTTATGAGCTTTACTTGGGGGCTGTCATTTGTGGTTGTGTTATTCTGTTTGTTTGTGGGCTTTTTTGGGGGAAGATGAGTACTTTTTTATTTAAAGAGAGAGTTACTCAAGTGACCTGCAAAGGTGCCATGTGTGGGTTTTGGGTTCATGCAAATTGGGTTAATCTGGGTCTGTCACAAAGGACATATGGTGTTGGAAGGAGCATATGGTCTGGGAGAGGGTGCGCATCATAGCGCTGTAGAACCTTTCCAGCTGGTTTATCCACAGGGCAAATTTAGGAGTTTGGTGGGGAAGTATATACATCCCTGGAAATCAGCGTGAAGTTTCATTATTTAGCCAGGGAGCTCAGCTCCCATTGTAATCTATTCACTCAAATTGTTGTCTCCCTCTCAGTAACTAAGTAAGTCTAAAAGTTCAGAAGCTATAAACCTAGACTGCAAAAATAATCTCTGTGAACAATCTATACAACAGTGAAATTGCTGCTTAGGAAGGTTATAGCCTTCTGAGTTTCATTAACAGTGTCTAATAAATACTTTAAAAATTATGTTCTCACAGTTGTGTATTAGTATCATTTAAAATTCACCTTGGAAAACAGTTTATTCGTTTTTTAAGTTTTTTTGAGACACAATGTATTCTCGCTCCTTATGTTCTCTTCACTGGTATTGGTGAGATAATGATATGGGGAATAATGGGCTGGTCACAAAGGGAAATTCAGAGTTCATTGAATCATTTAGGTTGGATAAAATACCGCAAAAGAGAGAGAGGAAGGGGAAGAGAAGTAATGGTGTTTTCCTTCTAAGATGTGCTGGTGATATTTTGAAGAAGTTTTTTTATTAAATAATCTCAAACAAAGATATGATCTTCCTTTACCTTTTGACCCATGAATGCAAGGAAAGTCTGTAGCTTCCACTTGAGTTACTTGATTTGATCATAATTTCTTAAGTTCAGCTTGTAGGGTGAGACCAAAACAGATGTGCTGTCTATAGCATAATGAAGCGTTAGTTGGAGGTAAAGTACGATAAGTACTGAATGTTACCAAATAAGAATACCAGGCCATACACTTAAAGAAATTAGTGAGAAAATGGGCATTATCATAAATAACTTGTATTTGAAAATTATGTCTTAATCAGTAGCTAGTGGTTTGGGGATACTATTATTATTATATTGACATTTGCTGGCTATATAGTGCCTACTTTTCATGTAGGTAAGCTCATGCAGAATATTCCTCATATGTCTATGATACTATTAAGATAATGCTAATGCTATCAAACAGTTATTCTTCCAAATCCTGTGGTTACATTTTAGCTTTCCCAAATATTATATGTTTATCTTGATATCTCCTATTTTGTCTGTCCATATCAGTTTCTTTTCTTCTGGAAAAAAATAAATAATAATAATAATTCAAGAATTTCCAGGAGTAGTTAATGTTTTTTCTTATATTTTTGCTGCAATGGAGCAGCACTCCCCAGAATGGTGCAATTAATGCATTGTTGGTTTGGGGTTTTTTTTGTTTGTTTGTTTGTTTGTTTTCGGATCAATTACTGCGTTCCACTGTCTTGGTGGAAATTCACTGCATTTTGGCCATGTCACAAGTCTCTGAAGAGTAGCTGCTTCAATCCTGACTTCTGGGTAATGGGATGGAGCATGCCTCCAAAATCTGTGCCCATGCAAAAGCAATGCGTACTGTGGCCTCATAAGCTCTGCAGAGTTCAAGTAGAGCATCAGGATTTAAACTTTGCTTAACGGTAACTTGCACTGTATCTTATCACACTTGTTATTTGGTCTTGTTTGTAAGAAAAAAAGCATAAAAAACCTCCCACTAAATATTTTATCTTTAGGGAACTATTCAGATACTCAGATACTTACCAGATTTCCAGATACATTGTTTTGTACTGAACTAAACAGTGCAACAAATTGAAGGATCAATTATTGGTTATGCAGATATTCTATGCTTCTTAGAAGATAGTCTCATATTTTGTGTTTTTTGCTTCTGTGTTATCAAAGTCCCATTTTATCACATGAATGAATCTGTCATTATTAGAACTGTCTGTGGGCTGTTCAAAGCCAAGCGTCTAATTCTACATCTCATAACTCTCTTCATTTTCTTTCTGATATTAAAAATCCCTGACTTTAATGACAGGTTTTCATCCTGTAGTCCTCTAGAAGTAATAATGAAGGAATGCCGCCTATTTAATATTCAACTGTAACATATTTTGCTTATCACTGTATAGTCTTTAGCTCTTTTGATTAAACATTGTTTAAACCTGACTTTGAAGCTAGAACTATTAATTTTCTTCTGCAATTTCATATTTTGCTTGTTATTATAATCCACAGCTCTACTAACTTAATTTCTCTATGAACCAATGAGATAAGAGATGATTCTTGCCCTTTTGTGAACATCAGTGATGATGCAAATGCAGGGAGATTAAGTATTCCTTTATTTTGGGTATTCAGTTTTCAGAGCACTGTAGTAATTCTATTTCAAGCAGTGTGAGTTGCATTTGTAAATATTTTTGTTCTAGAAATAGATTAGTTTGCCCATTTCCCACAACCTTAATCTTTTGTTCCTCCTCCCCCCTAACTTTTTCCAACTCTTTCCATCCTGCCTTTGACTCTGTAACTATTTCTTGTTATAGTTATAATCTCAGTTCATTAGATTTCAGTCCAAGTCCTCTTGCCCTGCTCTTACGCAAATTGTGTTATTTACTTCAAAGATTTAAAACAAACAAACAAACTACAGATTGCTTAAATTCATTAGGATTGCTCTCTATTTGTCTGCTTGATGGCAAACATAAGGTCTTATATTAAAAATAAATAAATAATTATTTATAGACTGAAGGTATCTCTATAAAGATTGATAATTTCTAAGCATTAAAACATGTATTATTTCAGCCTATATTAAGTTGTTAATATTTAACTTTAGATACTTATGTGATGTCCATAAATGTTTATGTATCTGAGTAAATAAAACAGTGTAGTTTTAGGGGTCCTTTCATATTGGCAGATTTCACAGCTATATGCATGCAAACTAGGATTCAAGATTACCAATAAACTCAGTATCCGTAGGATCTTTGTGTAATTGAAGCCAAAGATAAGGTTCCAAGCTTATGTCTCAGACCTGCAAAGGACTTTGCAGTATTAAGACTGAGAATGAGAAGGAGAATGAGAGAGAGATAGAATTGCTCATGTATTTATACAGTAATTTTGTTGTGTAAACTCTTATTTCCACAAATATCTCAGTGTCATGTCTATGCAGTTCCTCTTTTCGAAGCAGTAAAGCTGGCAGCTTTATTCTTTTTCTCTATTTTTCAAAGGAAAGTTTATTCTTTTTTTCATTGTTTGGGATTTATTGATACTTATGTTCTTTATGTTCTCTGTAGTGAATGCCTTTGTGAAGTTTAAACATTTATGGTAAAATATCATAACTGTATTTTTTTCCTAGCTTTAAATTTGGGTAAAAATTGGTGTGAAATAGAGCCCAGTTTTGCCTACCAAGTCAGTATAATCAGATTAGCACAGGTTGGAAGGAACCTCAGGAGGTCATCCTGTCCAGCCTCTTATTGAAAGCAGGATCAGCTATAAGATCAGACTGCTCAGGGCCTTATCCAGAACCTCCAAGAATAGAGACTAAGCAAACTGTTTTATGCTTAGCTGTCCTCATGCTTGAAAGCTATTTCCTTGTATCCATTGTGACTTCTCTTGATTCAGTTAATTTTCCTTCTCACTCTCCCACCATATGTTACTATGCAGAGCCTGTCTCAGTCTCCTCAACAGCCTCCTTGCAGGTACTGAGGATGACTGGATGTCCCCAAAGCCACCATTTCTCTAAGTAGCACTTGCCTGTTTGCATCTGTCTCTCCTTACAGGGTGGATGTTCCAGACCTGGACAATCTTGGTGGTCCTCTGCTGAGCACTCTCTTTCCACTTTGTCCATGACTTGTGTTTGGGCACCCAAACTGAGCTGCAGCTGTAATTTTTAAAGGCAAAATTTCAATTAAGTTGAAAATATCAAAGAGACTTCTGATTATAATTTTAGTCTGTGAAACCAACTGCTTGGATGTGATTGAGAATATAATTGTGGGAATGGCCTCTGAAACTCTAAAAGGAAGTTTCTTGTGAGGCAAAATTTAGAAGTGTGGCAAGTTTCTGCTCAGAAACAAAGCAAAGACAAAGAGAGCTTTATGTGCTGTTTTTATGCACATATCTTAGGAGATCACACACACAGAAATCTGCCTGTCAGAGTTTGAACATTCCAGTTGTTCGGCAACAGAAGATCCTGCCAACATCAACTAGCTCAATAACCAAGAGCAAATCAATGTATTTATTTATTTTCTTAAAAGCCCAGTGACTGTAAATTTCACAGGTCCCATGCTTGTTTAGTCAACAAGGTGAGTCTGGGGAAAATAATGGCAACACAATTACCAAATTGTATGGAGTTGATCAATATTCCACTTTGTATTAAAGTCTTAAGTATTACCATTTTGCTTTAAACTTTTTGAGACATTCTTTGCCTGCTCGGTATGCTACATTTGTTAATTAACTCCATCTGCTGAAAGTCTGGTCTGGCAGTTTAAAAATGAGTTGCTTTATTAAAAAGTGTGTCTGCAAATGCTACTGTTGGTGGTAACAAAGGAACTGAAAGAAAATACAACTTAGAAGTATCCATTTTTTGCTAGTGAAATCACTCTATCTTAAATTTCTATAGCTATGGTTCTCTATGTTTGAGTTTTATAGGAAATGGTATGCAGCACCATGCAGTTCACTGTGCAACATACGACATTAGCAGAATACTCCTAATCACAGTACCCTGTTCCATAGATCATGTTACAAAGCATAAGTGCACTGAAAGCATGAAATGCCTGAATTTAGCAGCTTCCGAACAGAAAAATTAGTTATTAGTAATTTTGTCTTGTAACTTCTTGGTAAATTCTGTTTGAACATGATATTAAACTCCGGTGTTCTGTTTCTTAGGCCTTGTAAAATGTACTTCTTCTGAGTTCAGTAGTAAAGAATATTTGCCTGGCAGGCTGCTGGGTGTTCTTAAAGACTATGGAGAAGAAAGATGGAATGCACATGTGTTTGTTGGATACATTATAAAGTTGCTTTCAAATATGTTTTGCTACTGAATGTATGCATACATGCTACCAAAAAATACTTGATGCATATCCTGAAACCAAATGCTACCTTGATCAACAACTAAATTAGTCTAATTAAAAGCCAAGTATCGCATATTTTTAACTTTGGTATCCTCATTATGTGCCCTCTATTGTAATTAATATCTTTTACATGAGTTTGCTATGTAAGGAATAACTCTGTTCTGCTTCTCGAGCAGCTACTGCTGTGCTGCTGTGTTTGTACTTAGTCTGTGTGGTATGTAGTTAATACTACTGTACTTTCACAGAGTTTTAAGCCAAATAACTGGATCATATAGTCTGACACATAGGTAACTGACAATTGCATGTAGTGATAGGACAGGCAGTAATTCTAATTGTACATAGAAAGTTCTGTGAAGCTCGTGGAAGAACTTCTTTACAGTAAGGATGATGGAGCACTGAAACAGGTTGCCCAGGGACATTGTGGAGCCACCTATGGAGATATTCAAGACCCAGCAGGTCTCTGTGACCTATTGTAGGGTACCTAAGGGTACTGACCAAGCTGTGGATGTGAGCACAGTGTGGTTATGGGTGGCGCATTTTAGCAGTGGTGGCAGTGACAGCAGGCCACCTCCACTGGTGCAGACTATTAAGAATATGGCGTGCATTTCCATTGCTGGCAAAAATGCATAGCTTATGGTGGTGACTATGCTGAAAACAGGGTTTCATAGCCTAGAATTTGCTCTCTCAAACAGTGTTACTGTGCTCTTTGTAGCTACTGTAGTTTCCATGGAAATAAATTAGAAGCATTACTTTCAGGGTAACCTACATATCTTCCTTGACTGCCTCTTTGGTTTAGGAGAATATAACACTTTTGTATTAAAAACATGAGTAATTGTCATGAGATGATATCATCTCTGTCGACTTGTTTAAAATTACACAGTGAAAACACTTGGATATGCTTTACTTCAGAAGATGCAATTCTAATGTTGAAGTGTAATATATGACATTGGCTACCACGGTGAATCATAAGAAATTTATCTAGGCTACTCTACTTCATTGAAGGTTTTGATTATAATGGTATTTCAGTAGCTCAATATTCAGATAATGCACCTAAGGGAATTATCAAACTATCTTGCCTCCATCCCATTGATTTCAAAGCAAAATAAGTGCTTTTGGAGTTACTGCACACTTTTCTGTCAAAAGTTTTCCATTAACTGCAAATAGTTCAGATGTATATACAGTGAACATATTTTACTTTGGTTACTTATTGTTTCCATGCCATCATGGCAACTTTTATTTGTTGTGACAGAGTTAAAAGGAATTGTACAACTTACCTAATTTGCTGGCCTAAGTTTTAGTGGATGCTTAGCTATAACAGTGTGTTTTTTGGCATGGGTTCAAACACAGAAACTAATTTGAAAACAATGTGAGCACTGTGGTAATCGCTGAGGAGGCCTTTGTTGGCTAACCTGTGTTCAGTCAATCATGCTTTATTTAATTGCACCAGTGTTAAAGTGATTTTTAGGATGCTACAGAGACGGTCTTCTAAGGGAATGTTGAAACCTAAAAGCAAAGCCACTTGTGGTTTTGTGTTTCCAAGCAATGAGGAAGAAACAGAAATAAAATAATCCTTTTACTAACAGATCAAAGCAGAGGAAATCACTTGTATGCCCACTGCAACATCGTCAGACTCAAAGGAAAATTGATAGCAAAGAGGAAAATGGTTATGTACTCAGAGATGGTTTGGATGTAGGTGCTTGTTAATGACATTTGATAGTTCTTGTAATTAGCTCACATTTAGTGTATCACGCGAAATAATACTCCTGTCTGTGTATCTCTTATTCTAATTTCTGTCTTTGTGTGTGGTTATCTAGTTGTTTGTAATCAAGGCTATAATAAGCCAGGTTAACAAAAGTAGCTAGGATATGTTGCTCAGTGCTTTGTGTTGGGCAGGCTGATAGAAGGAAGAGAGAAAGGTTTGTCCTGGCTCTGAATTTCATCAGTTTTAATGTTCAGTGTTTAAGGAACCTTAATAATTGAAAACTCAAAAAGTCTTTTGTATGCTTCCTATTAACATACTATTCTTTAACTGCTGGGTGTTTTATATTATGAATAGAAATACTGTTTTGATTTCTACAGTTGCTTGCTTATAGAATCTTTAGAAATATTAAGCTAGATAATTTTTGTGCTATTAACACTGTCTCAGCTGAAACCAAAACTGGCACCTTTTGTAGTCAAAAGTGACATGCAACAGTGTAAAAATTGAGTACGTCTTCCTTTTGGGTGACTGTGCAGCTGCTTTCTTCAGTTGTGGGTATTTTTGCAGTATTTCAGCCTCTTTCTGAATTTATGAAGGAAATGTAACTTGGATGTTAATCATTTTCAAGAAAAAACAGTTTGAGGCTTTACAGATCTTTCAGTTCCACTGAATGCTCTGAAGGAAAAGATTGACAAAACTATGTACTGTATGAATAACATGAAACTTTTCCAGGATATAGTGTTTGTAAACTGCTGCTATGGGGAAATCGATGTGAATCTGAATGTTGTTAAAATAAATAACCTCAAATATGAAAGTTAGAAAAATATCTTACCAGCCATAAAGTAAAATCCCCTCCCCCCTTAGATCGAGATGGAAACAACACTGTTCAAGAAACCTAAGCAACATTTACCAATCTGTCTCAGTGCTCTCCACTCTTAATTTCAGCATGTTGATTGAGTGAAATCTCTTAGCCATCCTTTCCAAACTGAAAGTGATCAGAAGGAAGACAGAAGAAATAAGAATAAGGAAGGGGCTGAGGGTGAACCCAGGGAGCAGAAGTGTGCTTATAAATTACCAGTCATGCACTGCTGGTTATGGAAAGTGAAGTGTAATCCCTTGAACAAGCTTGCCCAGTAGATTCTCAAGGCTCAGACGGATTTTCTAACTTGCTCTTCTCCTTTTGCTGTAAAAACAGTGCAGCATCCTGAGCATTAAATCAGTTCACAGAGAACAGTAAAGGCAAGAGTAACGTGCATGCGGAAGGTATTAGCAGTGAAATACTAGCAATGGAAGAAGAAGAATGGCAATACTGATCAACATTCAGAGCAGACGCCCATGAAAACTGAGTTACCCCATTATTTTCAGCTACATTTCTCTGTAACCTTTCACATGTGCTCACCTATACAACAGTTTGGCAGGACCTGGAGCAAGACTGGGAGCTACAGAAAGAACAATATAGTAAAAATATGGTAACTGGATTGTCAAGATTTCTCTTGATGTTCAGTGAAGCATAATCTTTTAATGTTTATATAAATCAGTTCTATGGGTTTTGTATTAGATTCAGTTATTAGGGTAAGATTAATAGGTCTTGTCCTGCACTTGATGAATTCAAAAACTGGTTTTCTTTCCTGTATTGCATTGCAGAGCATCCTGTTTTGCTTTTGCCTCTCCCACTTCCTTTCAGAACTGTACCAGGAGCCTACAGGCTTTTTCAGCATTTCAAAGGGGCAATATGATTCCCAAATCAGAATGGTGTCAACAGGAGACAGTCTGCCTAGTGTCATATTTTTTTCCAAGTTGTTTCTTTGTTTACACTGTGAAATGAGATGGGGGGGAAAAAAAAATCAAATGGCAACGATTGGCTCCAGAAAATACCAAGTGACAGTAAATGCCTTGTTTACTGCCTGGGGAAGGCTGGTAGTTTGCTGTATTTCCACTGGGGCTCCTTCATAAAGAAACAGGGCTCAGCTCTCCCTTGGAGCTGGTTATGCAATTGATGGGGCAGGGTTTTGGCTTCTGGAGCAGCAAGCTTGCATAACATGGCTTGTAATCCAGCACTCCCTTCCCAGCCTGAAAGGACCTTTTTCATAATACATTTTCTGCGACAAAAAAGTGCTTCCAGATTTCTACAAAGTATTTACTTAAGTAACGGTACCCTAACTTTAAAGGAATCTTATTCAAAAGTTAGTCTTTTTTTCGCTAGATCTATTTGCATGTGAGGTATTTTTTTCCTCTCAAATTATGAATCATTTATAAGCTGAAATAAGATGTGGAAGTTTGTTTTGTGTTTGTTGTGGGTTTTTTTTCCATACTGTGAAGGCAACTTTGTCTTTTATTAACAAAACTCTCTTGGTGCAACACTGAAGTAACTGAATTATGCCAGCAAAGTGTTTCTTGGAGGCTTTACATCAATTATGTCATTTTGGTGAGCTTCATTTTTTTGTGCATAACCTATAGAGGAAAGGGGAAACTAAGAGGTTTGGTCCAGGTACCCAGGAAAGGAAATACCTGAATAGCAGCAGGATATTAACGCTGCATGATAAATGTTGTCTACAGAGATGACTGCAGTGGTTACTTGAGGACAATGGGAATTGGGATTTCTTGTTCTTTATTGAAGCCTAGGGGCATGCATTCTTTTTGCTCTAACAAGAAACTTCCATCTATTATTCTTCAGCTCCCTTTATAACACACACTACCCATCTCCAGATGCTCGATTACTCTTCGCTTGTTTGTCTTTCCAGAAATAAATGCATCTCCCTGTTGATAGAAAACTACAGAGCAGAAAATGGGTGGTGGATTTCACTCTTTGCAGTCTACATCCTGTGCTGTCCTGTGGCTTCTCTGTGCAAATTTATATTATTTATATTTTATCTTCCCATTGATAGAACAAAAGAAGGAACGAGAGGGGGGAAAAATACATAGATGAAGGCTACTTGGGAGTTGGAAATGTAGACAATTCAATATTCCTTCCTCTTCTGTCCCTGAACTGGCCCACTGGGTCCTCATGACCAGCATGAAAAATGTTCTCAGCATGTTATAAATCTGGAGTTTCTCTGGGCGCCTAACTAAGAACGGGTGACTTGGAAAGAGCTGAAGCTACTTGTGCATCTCCCATTGTTGTCAGCTGCTGCTGCATATGGCTGCCCCTTCTAAAAAGAGCTTTAGTGGTGAGGAGGTGATTTTTTTTGTGTTTTTTGGTGTGTTGTTTTTTTGGTTTTGTTTTTTTTTTTTTTGGAAGGCAGTGATCAGAATGACTTACAGAGGAGACAGCTGGAAATATGGCATGATGATGTCTGTGGTAGTCATTACTTGCTCTCTTTTCATGAAAGCAGATAAGAAAGATGAAACTAAGATGCTATTTACCTTAATATTACTTCCTTAGATTGATGAATAAAATGACTTAGGAGTCTAAATGTGGTTGCTTAAAGTTCTCATTTACAAAAAGAGGAGCATGGAGAGCAGTGCTAAAAAATTCATTCTATTGCAAAAATATGAGTTGTTTATGTGTTGCTTACACACTGTCTTCAGGAATTTGAATGTGTTCTAGCAATGTTAACAAGGAAATGTTTGTACAGGAAACCATTCACTACAGGAAAACTCTCAATTCTTACTCTTTCCATTGTTTCTTTGCCACTACCACTATTACTATCTCTGCTGCTTTGTTGCTACACAGTCACTCTTTTTTGACTCCTTCCCTCCCAGCATGTGGATTGTGCCTAGATTCTAATGTGGTTATTTGAGGGACTGCCGGCTTTTTATCTACTAGGATCCCCAACACTTAAGAAGATTATAATAAACAGAGTATCACAATCATGTAACTTGGTATGTTTCTCAAATTACCTGATTTGAGTTTAGTTCTTTTGTTGTTGTCTTTTTCTACCTCCCTCCCCCTCACAAAATCAACAACAACAACAACCAAACAAACAGAAAAAACCCCTTTGCTAAGTATTTTCTGTCTAGATTGGATTTGAATGACCAGAAAAATCACTGTCTTTCTGAATCAACGTTCCACTCCCCAAGGGGTTAAAAAAATAACAGTAACTCTCCGTCAGGAACTCTTCAGACTGAAATTTTGAAGAGTCAATAGTTTATAACAAAATCTGAAATGGGAGAGTTAAAAGCGGAGGTGTTTGTGAATTCAACTTTTAAAGTCAGACTTATTGAGAAGAAAATGCAACAAACAATATTGAAACCAAAACTTAAATGTGGAATGTTTAATTACCAAATAAGTTTTCATGTACCAACTGGACAAAAGAACTCTTCCATCATTCCTTCCCTTTAAAGGCCTCTCAGCTCAGCTTTGCTGTCTCTTTAAACAGAAAATGAAAAAAATTCCCTCTCATCTCTCCTTAAAACTGCTTCACTGAGCTCAGGAGCAGTTTGAGGTAGGACTGTATAGTTCTGGTGTTGTGAATGAAAGTAGAAACATGTTATTGCTATAAGAACACCTGCATGCTGTACTAGCATGCAGTTTTTTAACAGGCACAGTTACATCAGTGACTCCAAAGGTTATCAGCTTTTCTTTTTCTCCCTAGGTACAGGAAAGAGTTCTCGTGCAGACCAAGTAAATTTATCTATAAAAATAATGTTGATCTAGAACAGCTGCATCTGTACAAGGAACTTATATGTGTTTTTAGCTGTCTGTCTACCACAGTGCCATATTTGTGCTACAGATCTGTGCTAGTGCAGCCCTCGAGCACACACACCTCCTCTTGTGATTGGTGAGATACATTACTGTCACATAAATCAGTCAAAAGTATAAGGTATGCTTATTAAAAAAGCACTATTCTGTCACTTTGCATCCATCACTGTATGTAGGGGATGCTATGAACCAAGGATATTTGGTATAAACCACATTTGTCTTCTCAGATTACCTAGTTATGTAGCAATCTGGGATAATTCATTGCAAGAAAAAAAAAAAAAAAAGCTACATAGTGGTATGTATAATGGGGAAAGTTTTTTGTTTATTGGAAAAAAAAAAATCAAATTAGCAGCTTCAGAAATAGCCCTGAGTCAGACAGCTCACTCTGTTATTATGTTACTCAGAAGCTAATGTATTATGAACAAGTGCCAAATATTTCTGTGTAATGCAGAGGAGATTAAATGGAAGCTTCTATTTTTGAGATCTGCTTTGTAGCGTATGTGTACTCGGCAGAAAAACCTAGATAACTAGTACACAGATAGCCCTGCTAATTAGGAAGGATTATGTAAATTCCGTGCTTCTATGTACAAACAAATGTTCATAATCCGAGCATTGTATTTATCTGAGGGATTAAACAATCAAATCAACAGAAAAGTTTTGAAAGTGGGATCACAAAAAACAATTAGAAATGTATTTTTAAATGATAACGTTGGGTTCATGGTTCAGCTATGTGGTTTTATTTAAAGTCACATTCCTAGCATGAGAAAGGGGAAAACTCCACGGCAGGACTCGGCTGCAGAAGCATATCAGATTTCAGATCCGGTGAAGTAACTTGCACAGCGCTTGCATGTCAGAGATGAGAAAAATTATGAGTTTGTGTGCAGTTCTCAGTAGTGCAGCATAGTTTTATGCTTCCTGTATCACTTCTTTGCTGGAAAGGTCAGTGCACAGGGCTGCGGAGCTGGGCGTGGTAACAGCACTTCCTTCATTTTCAGCAGCCAAAACTGATTTCAAAGATCTCTGCATTCTAGAAAAGTTCTGATATAGTTAAGAGTTATTCATATCACTGTCAGCTTAGCTGCTTAAAGTGCTTCTCGTTGCTTTGAAATAGGATTTCCTGAGCACTTCTTAAATATTTCTGAATACTTCTGCACTTGCAGAAGAACCAAGGATCATTTTCACAGAAATGGACTTTTTAAAAATATCCTCATCCAGAGCAAGTAGGCGGCCTTCTGCTGGGGGACAGAAAGCTGCAGTAAGGGCTGGCTCACCAAGACTGACCCACTGTTTTGGAACTCTGCGCTTGGGAAGCAAAAATGTTGCTGGAATTGCAGGTGATAGTTTAAGCTCACTGGCGTGTTTCAAAGTGCACTCTGAATGCTATGAAGAATTCATTTGACTTAGTGTTAGCATTTTCATTTCTTATGGCTCTGTATGTAGGAGAGGATTTCACTCCACAGCCACCTCCAATGAAAGTCAGCATGGATTGTTGTGGTCGCAGAAGGAAGCAGTAATTAAGGCCCTGGGAAGAGTGCACTTCACAGCTGCCTGGCAGAGCAGCAAGTCTGTTAGCACACTGCTGGCTTGAAGAGAATGCTAAAGGCAATTGCTGCTACCTTATTAAAGGGATTCAAATCACCTTCTCTAACATTTAAAACTGTTTCTATGTTGGCTCTGCAGACTTTCTGAAAGTAGCTGAACAAGAAATCAGGTCTGGGTTTGATTTTTTTCAGTAACCACAGGTTTTTTGGTTTTGTTTTTTAGAAGAGTCCTACGTCCATACCAGTAACAAACGGCTTGTTAGGTATTGCTAACTCTTCCAAAACAAACAGTAGAGACGCCTAAGGAAAGTTGTTATCCATTAGCACGGTTCTTAATGGACTAAATCTTGAAATTTAGGACAATTCCGTTTCAGTTTTGAAGCTTCAATTTAGTTTCTTAAGTTTTGAAACTCGAAAGGCAAGATGTTAAAAGATGAGGTGATGGTAATTACACGATTGTTCTGCCATTTCTAAACATTTCTATACTGAAATGTTTGTTCTGAATTTTTTCCTTCTATTTATTTCTCAGTCGGTGTACATTTACACCATCTCATTTAAGCAGTACTTGTTTGAGTAATCCCAAGTTCCTTTGAATGATACACAAGAATTGCACAATTTAGGTCCTATGAAATTTTGTATAGGCCAGTATCAAGTTGAATTTGCATCTGAAATTCTTAGCAGGTGGGTGGATAAAGGTAATATGTATAAGCAGTTTGTCGTGAGTAAGAAATATTTGCATGATTGCTGTGTGTGAGATTCTGGTGTGTTCCTAAAGTACTCAGGAATTTATCTATGAGAATCCTTCTGGGAGCTAAATAGTGTGTGGTATGTACAGAACATGCCTTAGTGGATCTCATGAGCTAACTCTAATGCAATGAGAAATGGAAGCAAACAAAAGAGGAGTATCCGAGGAGATTCTGAAGTCATGGAAATTAAAAATCAAGGCTAAAGAACTTTTTTATTTCCATTTCAAGTGTTTTCCTTAGGCCAGTGGACAAAGTTTAGGAGGATTTTTGTTTCCTCTGAATGTAGTTGTTATTGAGTTTGTTTCTCAAGCACTTCTTATAGTAAATGAGCTTTTGTTTCTGGTTATGAGCCTTTCTTTTATAAAGGGACACAATGTGCATATTCTGAAATTAAGGTATTTTCTATAACCACCTCTGTCTTACTTGTATTGGCATTCTGGAAGAAATTGTGTTTCTTGCATCTTCCAGAAAGGCCCTAAGCTTGTCTCAGCACATCTGTAAGAGGGCATGCTGGTCTTCTTTAGACACTGATAATATGTGACATTTTACTGGCTCACTGGAAATCCCCATGGAACTTCCAAATGTTTATATATTCCCTTAGCTGCCTCGTTATCTTAACACAATGACTGAGTTTTATTACTCCTGTCATTGAGGCAGCTACTGTGGTGTCAAGCCAAGAAGGACCATCTGGGATAACTTTTCAGATAAGTTCCAGTGATTTGCTTAGATGCTTGTAATGACTTTAAAGCAACATTGTTTTAGGCTGTGAAGTGTTTTGTAGAGGTATTTGCTATTGAATCTGTTGTTTTCTGTTTAACATGCTTTATTATTTCAATTTCGAACTGCTTATGACATTGATTCTCCCCTTGTGACAGCTCTGCTATTACATACAGGAAGTTTGTCTCGTGTGGTTCCTATTTACCAGTATCATTTCTTTCTCAAGAGGACTGTACACGCAAAACATATTTGCTAGATGCTTCTCCTGTCACCAGTCTTGTGCTTGAATTGTTCATTATCATGTCTCTAACTCTTGTCTTATGTAACTGATGTGGCTGTTCAGATTGTTATTAAACAAAGTTCAGAGCATCATATACGGCAGCAGTCACACTTAGTGAAATAAGGATTTCTCCAGGGGTAACGTTTAGCTACATAATGCCACAGCTACATGAATTAAATTTGCATAACTTTGTCTTCCAAGTTGTTTTTTTTTCATTAACTTGGTGACACAGTAGTTAATAGATCAAACCATGGCTACACTGAAGACGATATTTCAGTCTCTGAGATTCTAAGACAACAGCTGCAATCCCCTGGGATGCTGTAGATCAGAAAGCTCTGGATAACGTTGTTGTTGTTTTTATCTCAGTGGTTCTGGCTCTGAAGCACGCTTCTAGGGCAGATTAAAGCCAGGCACTGAATGACTTTAGGAACTTTTGCGAAACCTTAATGGAGAACCTCTTCTTACTATCAGAATTACATCTATAATCTGGATACCAGCTTCAGAGCAAGAAAACTGAGGCAGCATCAAATAATTTTGATGAAAAGTAATGCTTTATATTATTTAAATAATCCTCTCAAGAATTTGATTTCTCAAGAAAGACATCACTGATTTTTGTGAAAAGCACTCCTAATTCTACTGATTTCTAAATAGAAAGTAGTCAGATACTGCAGTGATAGATTAAAAGAGAAGGAAATAAACTGATAGGTCTTGGGCAAATCATGACCTCACCCAATACAGCCTGCAAACCACTGTGGAAATGAGAATATTGAATTTTATAGCTGAATCAGTCTGATTTTTCTTAAAGTTTATCTAAGTTGAAGTTTCCTTATGATTGTTAGTGCTGGTTGTCTTGTAGTAGTGGTATCTTGTATTTAGTTTGAATGAAAGTGTAGGCTTATGTCTCTCCAAATGTAATGGCTCGTTTATTTCCATGGAAACTACACTAGGTATGAAGAACATAATTAACACTGTTTGATTGAGCAAATTATCAGGGAAAGAACACTGTACTTTTCAACACAGTCACCACCATTAGCTATGCATTTTTGCCAGCAGTGAACAGGAGCCTGCATGCTGCACTTGTCACAGTCTGTACCAGTGGAGGTGGCCTGCTGCTGCTGTCACCGCTACCGAAATGCACCACCCACCTCACTGTGTTTACATTACTGTTTGGTCTCCATAAACATTCAACAAGTGTCGATGAATGTCAGTGGGTTCTATTTTTTCTGTGTGGAGGAATTCAGTGACACCCCTTCGTTTCCCACACACTTTCATGTCAGACACCAATCTGTCAGACTGCCCCTCTGCTCCCATCTGTCACATAGCAACAAAATGTAATGGAATGCTGGCAGGAAGGTTTAACCTCTACTGCCATCCCACCAATATTTTCCTTTGACATTACGGGCCAACGTAATAAAATAGGAGGCATTACTTTTGATGTTGCTCTTGTATATGCTCAGGTCTGCTACCTCTTTTCTGATAGCTTCTCTCCTTTCCTGGTTGCTGTGTGGTAATGAAAGCACTGCTTAACACCCAGGTATTTTTCCTCAACAACTGCTGAAAAATTCAGTCTTCCAAAAATTGCCAAGTAAAACAATAAACTGGAAAGAGCTCTAGCTAAAAGGAAACTTTCAGCTGCAGACGTATTTGTGAATACAACCTAAGTAGGTGGCTATCGGTTGTTCTTTTTTAAATGGTGCCATGACATTCCCCAAACATTTCATGGAAGTAAAATTTTGTTGCAGAAGGATGTTGGGTGTGACTGCAAATTTTCTAATAGATGGGAAGAAAAAGAGGGACTGTAGGGTAAAGGGAAGTTATCTCTTATTCTTTGCTTATAAGCTAAGTAAGCCTAGGGCACAGATTTGTGCAGTGGCAAACAGCCATCCATGCTGTTTGACTGAGAGCATGCCTCTGAGGCAGGGCAGGCATGCCCAAAGTGTTGCAAAGGTGTACAGGAGAGATAGAACAGGGCAGAGGTTGAAATGGGGGTACCCCAGGGGAAACATAGGCTGGGTTGTCCTGAGGATCAGAGACCAGACTCTAGCTAATCTTACTTGTGTAGGTGAAACCATCAAGCCCAAAGGAGGGAGACAAAATTATGAATAGTCTAAAACAAGGAAATAAAAGGAAGCTGGAGAGAGGAAAATTATGAATGAAGAAAATGTCAGATTCCTTTTCTTGATTCAGAGCGGTCAGGACACTCTGAACTGTCTAGGAATGACACCCTCAATTTTTGTTTATTGTAGATTAATTTAAAATATCTTGACTTTTTTTGTGCTCTTTCTTTAAGCACTGCAGATTCTTGCTTATACTGAAAGACTAAATCAGAGGCTCACTTTACTTGGCCTCTAAAGACTGTAGGTAGCAAGAATTAATGAGTAGGATAAGATACATGAGCCTAAAAAGATTAAGCTCTTTTTCCTACCAAAGCACCTGCATAAATATAGACAAATCCAGGATCAACACAAGATATAAATGTTATACTATGTGATTCAGAAAAAAGACAGATGCTAAAGCATTTAATGATTATCTAACTACTTGTTGCCTTCCGTGCTGATATGAGTGCAGTTACAACAAAGACAGTGGTTGTATGCTTTACCTCTATTATTACATATTTTCAGTTCTGAATAGCTACAGAAATCTTTTACCTATGAAACTGCAGGTATTTTTTATGCTACAATCCTGTTGCAATGCTTGTACTCAAACTTTTATTCTGAAGCCCTTACAGACCATAAATACAGTCAGTATCCTACTTCTTAGATGCAATTCTCAGTCCATTATCTTAGTTCCAAAGCGAAACATTTCAAAGACCCTAGAGGTAATCAATTTTCTGGAATGAAATATTAAGGAAAATTAAGCACCGAGGCTTGACGTGGGCAGCTTGTACTCTGTAAGTACCCTTTCAATTGCATTGTGACATGAAACTACCACAAAAATTTGATAGGACAGATCCCATGACTTATTTAAAAGGTATGGCACATGAAGCAAGATTTGGTATTTGGGAAGGAGGAGTGGGAGGAAATAGCTGCAATTTAAAAGTTGTTATTGTTTCTGATGACAATTTTGCCTAAAA
This sequence comes from Excalfactoria chinensis, assembly GCF_039878825.1. Lineage (NCBI taxonomy): Eukaryota > Metazoa > Chordata > Aves > Galliformes > Phasianidae > Excalfactoria > Excalfactoria chinensis. Next base: position 11,943,351 of record NC_092835.1, on the reverse strand, counting down.
GAACAGGCCTAAAAGAATTAGGGGACCCTACAGAAATACAGTGGGGATGCGAGAGTATTAAACTAATATGCCAAAATTTTCAAAGAGTGGGAAGAGCCTGGAAGGAGTGAGCTGTGATCCAGTTGTTACTGATTTGTGTACTACAGCTATCTCTATAGCATGTGAGTACATTTCTGAGAGCTACTGCTTTCCTTACACCTAATGAGCATCAAGAGTGTCTCAAAACTATAAAATGTGGGCCCAAATATTTTTTTTCTCCCAATAATGTAAATCTGAAATATTTTTTGTGGCAGCACCCAGTCTATGTAGATGAGGGAAGAATCACAGAATTGTGAGCCACTCTGTGGCATGTCTTCTGTATGTCAATATTACAGTGGATTTCTTTCCATTAACATACTTGGTGTCTTATTTCAGTAACTGATATGAAACTCAAGTAGAAGAGAAGGTTCCATATGTGTATCTGTGGGCAAGCAGGCTTGGCAGGCTGTTACCCTAGAATGATACTGAAAGAAATTCTTGGTAGTAAACCAGAAAGCAAGACCAGAAAGATTTCTTACGCTGTTTTTGATTTTAGTGTAAGTAACTGTTGTTGAAAAGCAGATCAAGGAATTTGGATTCCATATCTATTTCAGGTTGTAAAATTAATTTGATACCTTCTCCTGCCTTTGACACTAGATAGATGGAGAAAGCCCTGATCAGACCCTGTGTTTATTTTGGCTTGGTCTTTGCATGTCTAGTGTGTAAGTTCCACAACTATTCCTCTCTGAATCTAGGAGATGCAGCTGATGTATTTTTGCCTGTTCTGCTGTCTCTGTGACAAATATGCTGATATCTTTTAATACATTCCAGATATTGCCACTTCTTGTTTTATACTTCTCTAAAACAGAATTGTAAACTCTCCAGTGTAGCTGATATCGTTGATCATTCTTTGAATATAATAGTATTTCCTCACTGCATTTGTCTTTAAAGGTGCATGTAACGTAAACAGTTCTTAAGGTTGCAAGAATACTTTTTTTTTTTTTCCCTTTCAAGTTTGAATCAAAATGTTCCTCATGACAGCCATGTTTTACTCTGATGTGGTGAATATTTTTGCTAAACCAGGGGGCCGCAGGTTCCTTGCATGAAAAGTGGCTAAAACAGTTGAGACAGGCAAGGGTGAAAAGATTTGTTAGAGTCACTTTAAGGAAGGAGAGAAAAAAACACTACATTCCTGGAGAGTTTGAGGTATGGAGTTTCCTTGACTAACACTGGCATTTCAGGTCAAGACTTCTACATGTGAGAGGAATGGGCATCTTTAATCTTCAAGGACATGAAGATGGCCTATATTTGGATTAGGGGGGCAGGGCCAGGTAGCTAAATGCATTAAAGAATTGAAAAATGAAAAATGTACTTAAAGAAAATAAGAAATTCTCAAAATACATTTCAGTAGTAAAAAATAATTATAACTTTACTGTGTATTGCAAGTTCCTGGTAAAGCAAATTAGGCCAAACTGCTCAAGATGGGAGTTGAAATGTAAAGAATCTCATGCTGCTTTGATGTGTGGAACATACTGAAAGTGTGTATTTGTTAGTTGATAGTTAGATGATAGTAAGTCCTCACAGGTCAACTTTGCATTGACTGACATGAAATTTAGAACTTAAATTTGTACATATACAAGCTGCTGTACTTGCTTTTTAGAGAGAACTGAGTAATCTTCTGAATATAAATCTGTCTATGTATAAATACATATAATCAATATTTTTCCAGGAAGCTCCAATTAAGTAATAGACTCTCTCTGAATTCAATCTTCAAGAACTGAGATATTGAGGAATAGGAATGTTTTGTTACTAGCTCAAAAAGGTGAGTTTATGAAGTCAAGTTTTCTTGTTGCATATACAGCTTTTCTTTCATGTCTACATCTTTCTCTCTCAAAGATATCTGATTTGTGTTAGGAAAATAAAACTACAGAAAGTAACTTACATTTATAGACGGGGGAAAAAAGAAACAAAATTAGAACCATATGCTCGGAACTAAGATATTACTGCTTTCACAAATGGTTTGTTGTACAGCTTTTTCAGAATTATCTGAGATAAGTATTCTGTTGATGACAAGCTGGAATTAAATTAGGATAATATACCATGGATTATTAAAAATGTACAGTAAAATAAACCAAAGTATCTTTCTGGCTAAAGGCTAGTTGTCACCTCAAAGAATTTTTGGTTTAGGTTATTAAAGCATTCAATAATGATCAGCTGCCCTTGGGAGACATTTGTTAATATTTTATTCTAAGTAAACATCTGGATTCAATTTTGTCAAAGAACACTGAGAGTGAGAACTGACCTCTCTCCAATGCAGTGCAATAGGTGTCTGGAGGTTTGAATGCTTTGTTTGTGTTACTTTTCTGAGATAAAATTTACCATTAATCCAACTTACTGAGATCCTGTAAGTGCCTTTTAATACTAAATACCTTATGAATAACTAGAAAACTAAATTCAAGTTCATGTGCAGGATTCTACTACAGTATAACAACAGTGTTCATAATAAAGGTTTACAAAACTGTTTTAGGAATCACTTTGAAAAGACAAAACAGCAAAATAACTTATGATCCTGGCAAGCAGAAGTTTTCACTCTGAATTCATTCTTGTTCTTTGCCATTTGATGTCATAGCATAAATATGACAGACTGCTTTGTTAGCCTTTGGCAGATAAATTTATTTCCTCCAAGAGTTAATGGATTCTGGCCTTTATGACCAAATCTGAGAAGTAGTGAGCTGCTCTCTTGACGTGTTAAATGCTGCATGAAAATGCAACGTTGTCAGATATCCATGAAGGAAATCTCTCGATATATTTAGTATTGTCCCAGAATGTTAATAACAGTGAAGGACATGGATATCATTGACTAGTTAGAAAGCAAATGTAGTTCTCTACTACCGTAATTTAGTTACAACCTCAAAGTAATTAGCCTTCTTGATTGAATTTAAGTTACAAGTGAGCTCCTCAGTACCAGAAGGATATTGATGTTGAGGAGACCTCACCGATCTCTTTCATTACTTGAAAGGCGGTGGCAGCAAGGAGGATGTCACTCTTATTAGGTGACAAGTGATAAGAAGTGAGGAAACAGTCTCAAGTGGTACCAGGGAGGTTGAGCTTTCTTATTAGGAGGATTTTCTTGATGGGGAGGATGGCTGAGCTTTGGAATGCCTGCCCATGGAATCCCCATTGCCAGAGGTATGTAAGAGATGTGTGGATGTGGCACTGAGAGACATGGTTAAGAGATGGGGTTCAGTAGGTCAGGTTGATAGTTGGACTTGATGGTCTTTCCGAGCCTAGACGGCTCTATGATAAATTACTATACTCAGTTTTCTCTCCTTGTATCTCACACTGCTATATTCCTTTGTGTCAAAGTAATCTGAATTTCTATCTTTCAAAGTTTTTAAAGTGCTGATGAGGTACAGGTTATAAAGATTAACTTTGTAACATCACCTCACTGTTGAAAATGCTACCCATGTTTTAATTAAGCACGTAAGTCTTCATAAGGCACACAGTCAGTCTTATGTAGCTGCTTGGACTTGGACACTGCAGATGAGGCACAAGTCCTGAATGCTCTATCTTACTTCCTATGCTTTTGAGGACTTCATTAGTGACGACTGATTCATTTGCTTAAGCATAAATGCCCAAGACCATTGTGATGATCTAAGATATTTCATTTCTACCCTGGCTACCTCTACATAAGGGAACAGATCTCCTTTGTATTCTCTTCACTATGTAACAGGTACATAAATTTTCTAAATGCTTTCAAGCTGAAGCAATGTATGTTTTACAACCATTCTAAATTTTAAAATCTTTAGTGCAATCCTAAAAGCCTGTACCCTAACTGTCCCAGAAAGCCAGATTCCTGAGAGCCAGCTGGTGAATTGCACCAATTATTGATATATTTGCTCAGAAGTTTAACTTAAGAAGTTCCAGTCTGGGTGGAAGCAGTAGAAATATTTACTAACTGGCAGAAAAGAGAAAATATAAAAAATGCTCAGAAATCAAATGGTAAAGATCAGGGCAAGGGACTCGATGTTAGTAGGTTGTGCTTTTTTGGTGTGTTTTATTTTAACAGTATCTTTAAAATTGTGTTCTGTGCGTAATCAACTATGTGAATATCTCTTGTAATAGATCTTATGAGGGATTTTCCTATGAGAATTTTTTTGGGGGTTTGTAACATTTATTTACAAAAAAAAAATCAATCCAGATTTTTGAAGTATAAAATTACTTTTACTTCTTGAATGTCCCTCTGAAATTTTCCTTGGCTTGGTAGAAAATGTAGCCATCAAAGGCCAGTGGAAAAGTTATTCTTGGCTTCCTTCCCAGATTGTAGTAGGTAAAAGTCAATGTGACATTGGTATCCAAATAGCTGCAGGGGGATGTGGGCGCATACATGGACTATATAAACCATAATAAATCACTGGTTTTAAACACAGTTGATCCTTTTTCTTGGCATCTAAGTGATTGAGATTGTGCTGTGTTTACTTTGTCTCTTCCTAAATGTTATATTGAAAAGGAACAGATTCTTCCCTGCCCATTTCCTCCTATGACTACTTTGAATTTGCTTTGGTATTTTTCTTTCTAGGTCTCTTTCAGGTTATTCAGAGGTATAATGGATTAAATTTCCAAAATGGTGTGGTGAGCTGGGTAGGATCAGAGATCCATCCACCTTAACTATGTTGTGTCAAGAAGTTGGATACCTGTGTGTTTCTTATTTAGTTTTAAAAAGAACAAAGCTAAAAAAAAAGACAAGGCAGAACAGTTCAAAACAGCAAATTCTTCCTTTATGAGTAGCTCTTAAAAGACACAGAAATACATAATTTTAGTGCTTTCATTTTGTTTGCTTTTACTAGTTTGGTCAGTATGGAGTGTCAGGTTCTACGCTGATCTTCAATGTAAAAAACATCAATAATATTGTCACTCTTGGCAATATTTGAGAGGAAAGAAACGTTTCTCTTGAAACTTTTAGTTTAACTAGTGAAACTCATTGTTTTTGAACTTGTATGCAGAGGCTGGTTTTGTTCTTGAATTGCAGATATATATATATAGTTTTCCTCAAGAGTATCTAAGTGCTTCAGACAAAAACTCTTTTTCACATTGATATCCCTGTAATTATATTGGATGACCTTCAGCAATTATATTGATTATAATCTATTTGGAAAGTTAGTGGCCTGCCTAGTAATTTTAAACATCTTAGTTCTGAAAAATTAAGGTTGGAAAATTAAGACAGGAAACAGTGACTACCAATTCCAGCCTGCTACCAAGAGTGAGATTCAAACATGGCAGATGAGCAACGAGACAATCCAGAAAAAAAATTAGGATGGCTGGTTAATATTCTTGAACCACCACACAGAAATGGATGTGACAGTCTTTCTGAATATTGTTTGAAGTATAAGAAGGAGATTAAATAGACACATTCTTTGGGACTGTGGTAATTTCCAGCTACAGTCTTGCTTCCCTGTATTTTGTAAAGGTTCTGAAATTCATTTGTTCAGGGACTGCCCTTGTTATGCAAGCATTTGTTATGGAAAGACAACACTTCTGTTTCTGCCGATATGACTTTCAACAAAGGTCAGTTGCTTCCATGCAAGCTGTACCTTTTTATGCAAGAAGTTTGCAGCGGATCTGTCTAGTTCCTTTGTCACTATTAACTAGTCACCTTAAGATACTTGTCAGGGGCTGGAAATTTTCACTAACTGGGGTTAGACTGAGGTTTGTGTGGAGAACCATGCTGCATAAAGACGAAGGATGATGGTGCCTACAGACAAACTGTGAGGAGCTACCTAGGTTAATTCCCACTTCCTTCTCACTACTCAAGCCGCTGTCATTTTCACTTCTCATGGAACTTCCTGATTTCAGCACTCCCTCTTTGACGCTGAAAAAACTGCATTTAGCTTAGGCTGTCTGAATATCTCAGTTTCTAATTTTAAGTTGTTGTGTTTTTTTTTCACTACTTTATTTGTATGTTTTTGCAGTAGCTTCAATGAATGAGGTCAGATATCTTGTCCCTGCAACGCAGGCTAACATATCTGAAATCAAATATCTGATAAATCTAGGCATCAATTTTATATGGGAATTAAGGATTTTGACTCCCTGCTTTGCCTCCAGGTAATCCTTGGCCTAAAAAACAAAACAAGAAAAAAATGTTTGGAAGGTATGTTATTGACTGAGAGTGAATTCAAGCAGGGTCCTGATTTATTTATTGTATGTGACCTGATTCTCCTTTGGAGCCATGGAGTTCTGAGTGCTTCAAAAACCATTTGGAGAAAACATGAGGCAATCTGGCAGTACTGGAGAGATACAGAAAGAAAGAAGTAGTATTTGCTCCATCACCATAGCTTATGTGAGTCTGTTGCCCTACCTCTGCTGTTTGCACAGTCCCTGTTGGAGCTGTGCTTTATGAAGCATAGTATGAGCAAGAGAACATGTTTTGTTTAGCTTTTGTCAACACTAATCATGAGAAGGCTTATGTTTGCATCATCTTGTGTTCTGAAGCACAGAAATACTGATTGTTGCTTTGTGTGTTTTGAGGTGACATAATCCCTGTACCATTATATTTCTGTATATGAATAGAATGTTAAAATAGAAACGTTAAAAGTGAGAAAAGGTATCACTTAAAAATCTTTACAAGATGCCTCTATTTACAGGCTTAAACTTAGAAACCTGTGATATCATTTAAAAAAAAAACAACAAAAACACAGAAAGTTGCTTTTCATCTACTTTCCCTCTGGCTCCCAGGAGTCAGTCTCAATCTAGCAGGCAGTGCATTGCTATTTCCTTTTTTAAATCTAGGGCAGCCAAACTTTGACACATTTCAAAGTCCTGATGTCCTCGTTAATATTTCTTTTTATTGTGAGAGATGGTAAGGCTTACGCAGCAAGTGTCCTAGTTTCCAGTTCCTAATTCCAGCAGAAAGATTTCAGAAAGCAGAAGTTTGACAGCTTCTTGCATGGTTACATATTAAATAATGTATATTTTGGTGTGTAAAATCTTTGTGCAAAACTGAAGACATAAAATGCAGAAATATGACACTTTATGATCCACTTGTAAAAATAATAATAACCTCTACTGTTACTTCTGGTTGAACTTCAAACCTTTCACAGCCATTTAATTGAGGTATATCTTATTTTACGTGAGTGATAGAAACCTTTTAATGACTCCAGTATGAGAAAGGCATTGATATACTAAATTAACTTCAGCAAAAGGCCAACAAGATATCCAGGGATGCTGAAGTGCATGGTGAATGAAGAGAGATCAAGAACTGGGTTTGCTGAACCTGAAGAAAAGAAGAGGGAAGCCTTATTGTTCTCCAAACTGTTTAAAAGGAATATATAGAAAAGACAGATTCATACACGGTGCTGGGATGAAAAACAACAAATACTTTTCAAAATTAGGTTAGGGTAACACCTTTAAATAGGAACCGAGTAGTTGGGAGACTAATTGTTGCTGTTTTAAAAGTGTAGTTAGTATGGTGGTGGAAACAGGAAAAAAAATTGTCAGAAAGTATTCAGAAGATCTACTGATAAAGATAGTATAGCATTAAAAATGAGCACAAGAAACAGCAGGATGACACTTTCCATGGATGTAGTATCTACCTAGTATGCTGCAATTGCTCCATTTCTAAGGCTAATATCTGTCAGAGAAGTGGCAGAGGGGAAAAATAGAAACTGATGTACTCAGGCATTCTAGGGTTTTCTTACTTTTCTGCGGTATGCTTTCAAAATAGAGATGAAAATGTTACCAAGTTCCACAACCCTATGTAATCCTACTAAATCAGCAGTATTGCGTCTTGGTGAATTCATCCCTGCAATTCAGAGTACATAACACTGGGTTCAAGGTGCTCATGTATCAGGGGAATAGATATGTCACCCTTGGAAGACACTGGCATGTCAGCTAACTTGCTTCAGGGTCACAAGTTGACGTGGGGAACTATTTGGAAGGCCTTCCTTTGGGAAACTCCCTTCTGAGCAGGGCAGTTCAAGAGGAAATGTTAATAAATGTGTACGCTAGAAAGAGCATGGTATATTCTGCTGTTCTCCAAATGAGAAATACAGGCAAGTCTATCAAACTGAACAAAACATGTCTGGGGAAACTTAAGTTTTTATTTCTGCATATTCTAGAATAGAAAGATTAATTCTAGATACCTTGTCAAAATTATGTATATATACATTCAATAAATGTGTTCTATTACACAAGCTAATGACAGTATGATGTTACTCTGTGCGAAGTTATAAACTATTTATTTACATGTACTGTTTATTTATATTAGCATCTTTTAATTTTTCTTTTAAACTTTAATGATATTCCTTGGAACGTATGCCAGTGAGAGAGTTTGCAGCTCAAATAAAATCATTAAGATTCTAAAGGCAAAATGTATACACACCACGGGGTCAGACTAGACAGTAAGGGGGTGGAGAGAGCTTTTGTTGAGACTTGGGTGAGAACCAAAATTAAAACAGCAGCATGGGCAATGGGGCTTATCCTGGTGTTTGAAGTATCACTTTTACTGCATGATGTTGCTCTTGAAAGCAAAGTAGATGACAAAACTAGGCAGGTTCCCCTATCTTTTAGCAGTTCATTTCTTAGGACCAATCAAGCCAATCACAGCGACTCCTGTTATGTATCAGAGAGAGGTTACACATAGCCTGGAATTGCAGCCTCCTGCACAAGCTTCACACCTGAGCGCCTACGTAATGTTGCTATCTGTGTCAATGGGCTTTGACGCACCCATGCTCTGCATAGTGACCTTTTTCACAAGCTGACTGTAAAGAAATTAAAATGTGCTTGCAGTTCTTCTGGCCTCTTGCATGGGTCAAGAGAAGTTTGCAAGCTGCCATGTGCAAAATTCAGCTTCTGCAAAGGGAGTGTAATGCCAGTAGGAAACGAATGGTGGAAAACATCTAGCAGCAGTTGGAGTGCAGTCAGTGCATGCACTGCAGAATAAATTAAAGGTGTTCTCACAGTACTTGGGGGTTCACATAAGACTTGCTAGAATCCCTGAAAGATAAATCTAAGTAAATCCTAGGCCTTCGGGTGTCTGCAATGGGCTGCAGATGCGCAGTATGTAAAACATGTCAGCTATTTTCATAGTTCTGTTATTTCTATCCTGTATGTATTACACCATACAGGTGTCTGCAGGTGGTGATATGAACTGAATATACTGAGTATGTTTTCTGAAGAAGCATTTTATGTGAATGCATTTGTTTCAGTGGTAGTGTGTTGTTTTTTGTTTGTTTGTTTTGTAATTACGCTTTTCATATTGAAAATATACCTAGTAAAGCCACAAATATGTTAAGTGTAGAAGCAGTGATACATTATTTACAGAATATGAGCATGATCACTGTGTGACTAGACTGGTGACACAGTGAGGAGGATGAATACTGTAACAAATCAATACAGTGAGCTAAAAATAAGACAGTAATGAGAGGTAATGTTCTAAAAAAAATCCTCATCTTGATAGATACCGACTCCACACTCCCTTTTGTTTCTTGGTGCTTAAACAATGACTTACATTTGAAGACTTACATCATGGCTGTTGTGCAGGGGAGGAATTTGATAGTATGACAGACACGTTCTTTGTAACATCACTGAGCCGTTACCCAAGAAATTACTGATTTGTATTGTGAGCTGTTCTTGTAGGGGCGGTAAGTGCTGTGCAGCCAGATATGTAAAACTGGAGAGCACTATTCAATAGAGTGGGAAGTGATTACATTTATCATAACCCCATATTCCTGTGTGAGCCATGTGAAAACATTCCCTCCATCTCTCATGATTAATTTACAGATGTGCAGTATATTTTACCCCTCTAGTAATGAAATTATTTCAGATCTTGCTGTGGGTGAAATTAGATTATGGTCTCTGGGAAGGATACCATACTCAGGTTATATGAAGTCCAAAATCTTGTTATTTCATCATTTGTGAGTTCTTCAGTTGTGTTTTTAAAAAGGTTATTATTTTCTTTTTTAAATTATGCTTAGGGCAAGAGGTGCAGATTCTACTGCTGTTCTCCATTTCTTAAGTGATGAAACTAACACATATTTGCAACAATATGAAGTCTTATCATATAGAGGAGCATATATTGTCCCCCATACAACATCTCAATTGAGCTTAGAAGATTCTTTCTCACTATGTAGACTCTTGTGTACTCTTTTCTGAACAGAAAGTTACCAGCAAAACCTCTATAAAGAGATTAGTAAGGTAAAAATGAGGATGTGAAAACAATTTCAGTTTCCTGCTGCATATATCCAGTTATGTGTCAAGTGGTCCTTACTATTTCTTCACAAGTTCTTTGTCTTTTATCTAGTCAGCTTTTTCAATAGTCCAGAAGATAAGAGAAGGAAAATATGATGCATTATGCAGTAACTTAGGAAGTTAATTTATAGCCACTTAAATGTGTGGCTTTAAGAGATGTTATTCCACTTCTTACCCTTTATTTAATTCCTACAGAGAATTAAAGGTCTGTGCGCAGTTAATAAATTAAATTACAGGTAGCAATCTCTTTCCAGCTGAGAGACTCAAGGACTGGAGCAATTAGTCTGCTCGTTAGGCTCAAATCACTAAAGCCACAGAGATTCTAACACAGCTCTTGTTAGAAGTTCTGAAACTGTGAAAGATTTCCAGCAATCCTTTTGCCTCTGTTTCAGTAGAAGAATGTAATAAACTAGAGATTTTCCTGAGAATTATCAGCAAGTGCCTGGGGAGCTTCTTGGAGATCTGTTACCTGACCAATTACGCTTGTATTGATGGAGATCAGATGGGATTAATACCTAAATCTACTGATGAAAACAGTTTTTTTGTTTTGTTTTGTTTTGTTTTTGAAAGCTTAATGCTTTCAGCTCTTCTGCATCAACTACTGAAGCCTATGGGAGATGAGCTATGAATTGCAGCTCAGAATGTTAACATATATTAATGGGAGAATTATGACAGCAGTTTCCACTCTCTCCACAGAACTGAAAGTAGAATGCCGAGCTTTTTGTTCACCACTGCACCATCATCAGATTGACAGAAAGACCTGCAGTTCTTAAAAGCAATGTATGAGTTTGCCCAAGAGATTCTCTTAGCTACAGCTCAGCGATTCATGCTTGGCTCTGAAATATTTCTGCGTGTCTGCTATTGAGATAGTGAAGGGCTGTATTCCCATAGCACAAATGGGATACAACTATTTTCTGCTACACACAATCCTAATATTGTGGGATTTCTGAGGTCTTTTATAAGCTGGAATCAGTCCTGCATAAGTTAAATGTAACTGTTCGTGCAGACACATAAGCATACAAAGATCTACTTCTTTAGAAGATTAAATTTAGCCTAGACTTTCAGTAAGTAGAGAAGACCTAATGCAGAGATGTAACCAAAGAAATAGCCTTGACCTTTTTACAGGCCAGAGAGATCTTCTGGATAAAACAGATACCTCCTACTGATGGTCTTATACACACTAAGCATGAAAATTACTCTCTTCAGCCAGCAGAGGAACACAATGAAAGGCAAAAGCTGCTCTACTTTGCCTTGGGACATGAAATAGCAAAAAGAAAATGGTAGAAGCCTTGACTTACTAAAAAAAACAACAGTGAAGAAAAATCAACAAGGCTTCTCTGAGAAGTAATATTATATGGCTGATGTGGGCACCTCATGAAAAATGGAGCATGTATAAATGAATCTGTGTGTAAGCCAGTGGTGATGCCAGGGGATTCTTCTGTTTAAACTTGTAGCTGGTGAATGCAAAATGCCTTCCAAAACCACACTGTGAGGGCTGACTGTCAAAACTATATCTCACTTCTTAACAGTTATGGTATGTCAGCCAGGGAAAAAAGAAGTATTTTTAACATCATATGTTCCTCACAGTAAACAAACCCATTCTGGTACTCCTCTCTACTGTCTATCTTGATAAAAAGTTGTGTTGTTTTTTTTTTCCTTGACAATGACTTTGGAAATACCATCTATTTCTGAGATGATACAGTTCTGCTTATTTCATCAAACAAACAAGCCATCCTCGTCCTCAAATGAAAGACTGTGAATGGGTTTAATGGTACCTCTGGTACTGAATGATTAAATCCCATTTTTCTATTTTGATTTTTCATGCTTCAAAATAGCTTTTGCACATCTGTGAAACTGTTTTCTTTAAATCCCAGTAAACTTATTTTCCCCACGCTACAAATCAGGACAAATATCAGGATGTCAGTATACTGTAAGTACTTCCTATATTGCTAGCTTTTATGGTCTTGCCAATTTCTTTCAACCGTGTTTCCCTTTCTCTCTCCCATCTTATATAATAAGCTCTATGGGGCAGGAAATCTCCTTCCAATTGTATGTTCATTCATAAACTAACATACTGAAACCCTGGCATATGTGGCATATGATTATGAATTACAGACATGGGTACATTTAATAAAATAATTACCTGTGCAACTTAGCCTGATATGCAACAGGTCTGATACGAAAGCTATGTAAAGGGAACTATGATCAAATAAGATTAGGAAAGAAGGAGCAAGATCTCTGAAAATCTAATTGATGTGTTTTGCCTAATATGCTTTAGCGTCTTGTAGTCTGAAGAAGTGCTCCATTGCCATTTGTAGAAGTCAAAGATTTAAATTCAGTCTTGCATCACAGAAATTGAGCCACCTGCATCTGAGCTGTGTAGCTATGCCTTGGTCGAGGGACTTGCTTATAGGCAACTTTGCTTCTTTTCCCTGTGTTGTCTCAGATGTGACATCCAAAGGGTAAATAGTAGACCAGCAGCATTCTAGTGTCATGGTTCTTCACTTGGGTTACTTCATGAATTACAATCATGAAGAGTGTTTTTTTCCAAGTCCTGTTATATGTACTGGTAAAGCAGTGGAACAAATGTAGTGGTGGTCTTTTCATGCACACAAAAACTGAACTAGGGAAGTGCAACAGTAATTTCACACTCCCCCAGGATGCATAGAATCTGCCCTTGGGGACAGAGACAAAGATTCTTTCTAACTTTCTGAATTCAGAATATTCTAGAACATGGAAGATAGGTACTGTATGTGCAAAGGGGATGTATTAGAAAAGGTGTTCCCAGATTAGTCCGGCCTAAATGAATCTTCATTGATTAGTAACAAACTGTAATGTCTACCTTATTCAGAATTTGTTGTAGTTAATATAATCCTTTTGATATAAGAAACAATGTCTGTCCAATATCCAAAAGAAAGACATTTTCCCTGTAACAGTGCTTGGTCTGAGCTAATTTCTTCTGTAACACATACACATACAAAAAAACAACAACAAAAACAGCATATGGCAACTGATCAGAAAGACAAAGAAATAAGCATTTCTGAGTTGTATAGTGCTTTTTTTTTCCTATAACATCCATGCTTGATTTGTATTGAACTCTTTAGAGACTTATCTCTATTCTAGGTAATGAGAAAGCCATTTTATCATCTTCTCTGGGCTAAGGAGGTTTTGGATATAGTATCTTAAATACTGTTACAGGTTTGACACTTGCAAGCTTAGGCTTTTCAGATAATGTATTTAGCACTATCAACAAAAGCAGGTTTCCACCTCTGCCACCCAGTTTCTCATAGAGCTGGCAGCCAGGTTGTGCTGAATGAGCCACATTGGAAAAAAAAGTACACTGTTAAAGGACTGTATTATGGCTTCAGTAACGACCAAGTTATAACAAAGATACAAAATCAGAAACCTATGAAGATGAATGAAATTTATAATAGTTTTTGAGGATTTATTATAAACATGTACACGCTTTAGAAGGCCTCTGGCACTAAAAAGCCCCAGTGCCTATCTTCTAACTAAATTAAATTCATTTCCATTAGAATTCAGCAGATGCAGCAGCCCTGTTCTCATTCCCAGGGGGTACTTTCTCCTTGGTAGCAATGCCAGATACCCTTTTGCTTTTTTAACGTCTGACTGTTAGGCAGGAATCCAGAAGGCAACAATAATATTGAGAGAAAAGGAGAGGCTTACTGTAAGCAGCAGTTAAAAAAGAGGAAAAGGTTCAAGCAATCATTGGTTTAAGCAGTTTCTTAATGGTCTTCCTAGCTAAAAAGAAAAAGGAAGATCTGCCACCCTGAAGAACACAGTGCACAATTCTCTAAGTTGAGCCTGATGGAGTAGTCATTGCAAAAAGACACAAAATAGTCAAAATGAAATTGGAAATGAGGAGAAGTAGCAGACACAGAAGTTGAAATTGAGTTATTTCCTGTATCCATGAGTACAGTAAAAATATTTCTTCTCAGTAAACAAAAATTACTTTGGATGCAGCCATATTGAAACTCTACAGTCACTGATGAGAGTTTTGATAAAGTAAATTAGTTGGATTTTCCATATGAATTCAAATTCCTTTCTAAAACTCAGTTTTCCTGCTGCTTTGATGTGCAGCTGGGGAAGATGCTGCTTTGGTTAGCTACCAGGACAGGTCACATCCCAGGGCTTCCTGCTGCAGTTTACAGGGGTTGTGTATTGGAAGCTCACAGATGAAATTTATTGGTTGAGGAAATTGTCTACAGTTTTATTTTATGACACAGTTTAAAAGGACAGACATGTTTGTTGTAACTATTGCAGTCCATTTCTCCTCAAACTGCCTTTTTTAAGGGAGAATGGGTTGCAGTAGTATTGCAAGAGAGAGTCCTGCAACAGTCTCAGCTTGCAATGATTTACTTTCAACTGCATATTATTTAAAAAACAAGATGTTGATATGGTAGGCTTTCCTAATACTGTACATAAGGCTGTACAGGCATACAGTATTTTACAATGTCTTGAAGTGCTTCCCAGGGGTGTGCCTCTTGGAATTCAGTCCTAGCTTGCAGGGTCCATGTGGCAATGGATGCACTGTGCAATGCTACTCCTTTTTCCCACAGGGCTAGCAGGGCAGGATTTGCTCCAGAATTATTACAAAGGAAGTGTATTCCACTGTGTTAAATACTGCACTTATTTTCTTTCATTTCAAGAGAAATAAAACTTCTAAGCAGTATCGCAAGTGAATACAGGCAGAGTTAGCACAAGATTTCTGTTTAACATCTTATTGAATGTTGTTACCATGTCACCCAAAAATACTTTGGAAGATGATATCTTTATGCAGCTGACAAGCTATAAATTCTCTCAGGCAGCTCTGTGAATGTATGATCTTCCCAAGAGCTTTTCATTTTAAGCAAATGCATAAAATAAAACAAGTTAGGATGTATTTTTAGCTATCTAGGAGCTGATGCATAACTTTGGGAGTACTTTTGTGTGTGTGCTTGATCTTTAATGAATGAAGGCTAATCAATAAGAAAAATGTAATGCACTCTAATAAGGGATGTCCTCTCCACATAACAAGAGAAAAAAGAAAAGGAAAATAGTAAATGTAAATAAGTAGAGAAAATTACAGTGCCAATATGTATGTTCAGTGTCAGCATACTTATTAGGATGGCTAACCTATTTTTGCCATTTATACTCTTTGAAATATCCTGTTGCAAACCAGGCAGGGTTGTTTTTTATTTGCTTATTTGGTTTTGGTTGTTTTTTACTTTTTTCTTTCATTATTTTTTCTTTTGAGACCATGGATAACACTATTCTAGTGAGCTCAGTGAGTAAAATGAAGGCTGTGACTTAAAAGCCTCTCTGTGTAGTACTGGCAGAAGGGGAAGAGCTAAAAGCAAGGGATGCAATGATGGTAAATAATATCACGGTAGCAAGAAAAATTACATTTGCAATATAAAATAGGCACACATATCAAAGAACATTATAATGCCTCAAGCTTTATCTGTACTCAGGTGTGAAAAACAGAATGTTGTCTTTTGTAATTTTCCCTCTCTGGTAAATCAGAAGTGTCAGGGATAAAGCCCATAATCAGATTTTGTTGTGGCTGATAGCTTCTTTGGCGAGCCCCCCCAGTTTTATAACCCTCACTATGCTCTGTGGTGTCTGCTCAGACTAAACTCCCAGCAAAATGAAAAGGAATGCTGCACGACAAAGGATACCTCATACTAAATATCCCAACTTTGTACTGCTTCCAGAACCTGATGTAAGGTGTTATATTTAGCCAGTGCATGACTTGCTGATGTATTTCCGGTGATATGACATTCTTGAGAACGATAATGACTCTAAATACATTTTAAACACAAACAGGAATGGGAATAAAGCAGACTGTTACTGTAATGTATGTTCTTGCAGCATTTATGCCTTGGTGACCACCCCAAGTCTGCTGAAGAAATGTTATGGAGGAAAACCAAACCTCCCTAATCTGCCTTCATTTAAAGCTGAATACAAACCTTGCTTCTTTGTCCAAGCCTGCCCACAGTAGTGCTCTCATTCTGACTGATTCATGCAGAAAATGAAAAACAGGAGACTTTTTGTCCCTATTTGTATGGTTAGAGGAAGATGGGGAGGGAGAGGTAGGGCGGAAGGGTGGAAGTATGACCATTTTCTTTGGAGGTGTTCTCATAATACTCTTATTCTGACAAATGTTTGTGACTGTGCTCAGTCATGGGCTTGGGTACGGTCAGTAAGTAAGGGCAGAACAGGAACAATGAAACATTCATGCGTGTTGTGAGAGCTAGAACAGTAGGAGGTGGTAAACGTGGCAGGATCTGAGCAAGGTGTTAATCATGTGCCTCAGGAGATTTGTCCAAGCATAGAAATGGGGATTAAGAGTGTTTTCTTATCAGAAAACTTGAAGAGCAGCCATGAGCTTCTGTCAGACTTATTTTACAAAAGCAGAACAAGAATGTGGAAACAAGGAAAGTGATGCCACTCTTCTTTTTCCTCCACTATGTTCAAGGAAACCATTTCTTGAATAAACAGGCTTATGCCAAAGACGCACCTAAGTCCTACACAAGTCTGTTCCCAATAGAAGCATTGCAGAAAGGTTCTAAATGTTG
This sequence comes from Excalfactoria chinensis, assembly GCF_039878825.1. Taxonomy (NCBI): domain Eukaryota; kingdom Metazoa; phylum Chordata; class Aves; order Galliformes; family Phasianidae; genus Excalfactoria; species Excalfactoria chinensis. The sequence continues at coordinate 11,926,507 of NC_092835.1, read as the reverse complement.
ACTGTTAGCCTGAACCATGAATAACAATGTAATGCAACAAAATATATCAAAATTTACATGGGAACTACCTATCATGCAGCTTGGCACAGGACTGAGTACCTCCTGGAAAACTAAATCGTGTGCTAGCTAAAGATGCTTGCATATACCATTTGTTCTGCTGAGTTTGGATTTTATATTACATTTTATATAACACTTAAGCTCTAGCCAGTGCTTGATTATCTGCATAAGTTGCATCAAACTGATTCAGATCCAGTAATAGTCCCTGACATATGCAGATTTTAAATCATTTTTTAGTAGATGACTTAATTTGTGTCCTGTTTCTAATTGCATACCTACTATTGCCCAGTTACACTGTTCTTCAGATCATGGTATGAGATGGATTTGCTCCTCCCAGGCACAACCTCCCAAAAACCTTGCCAATGCCTTCATGCCGTGTTTAACCTTATTATGGACATTTCAATTCCAAAATGTTGTTATGTATGTTTCATGTTATTTTAAAATCACTTTATCTTGTAATTTTCCTATTGAACAACTGAACAGATAGGAAATGATTTCTGTGCAGTTCTGTGTGCTACACGTCTACAAAAATTCTATGACATTAAACTGTTCTCAGTGTTAAATAATTATACCTTTCATTCTTTACTCAGGAGGAGTCAGATGAAGACTGCATATTTAAATATGTAGGAACTGGGTAATTCAGGGGATTTTAATTGGTTTTAAAGGCTTTTTAAATTCAGTTAAGCAGTTGTAATGTAGAACAGGCTGGTGCTGACTGGCATTGTGTTCTGTCTAACGACTACTTATGGACTCTTAGAAATGAACCTAATGGTTTTAAGTTTCTCTTTGGATACTGGTTCTCAGGTGGACAGTGCTTGTGTTGGCTCAACCTGCTGCTACTTTCGTCTTGAAAATCAGAGCCTGTTGTTCTAAAACGGAATTTAGATGAATTACTTCAGCCATGTTGGCAGACAGCCACCTGCTTCCCTTCTAAAATAGCAAGGTAATAATTGTCTAGAGATATCATGATCAACAAATATTTTTGTGGAACTCTGCGACATATCAGATTTGCTAGATAGCCTACAATTGGTTGACTTTTAAAACCACATTTTCTAAATAAATACTACATATAGAAGAAATATGTGCTAATTTCATGTATGTATATTACTTAAAGAGTAACAAGGCACCTTTTCTCAAGAAAAATTTCTTAAAAAGCACTTAACATTTTTTCCCTGTTTATATTTTAGTTGTCTCCCTAATGCTGAGCCCATCGCTAAGCCAAAAACTCTTTCATCTTCCCTCAGTCTTTCTACAGAACCTATCGTCTGTCTCTTCTACAGTTTGAGCCTCTTATAAATTCTTAAGGTGGTCATAAGTGGCAAATAAAACAAATTAATAAAATTAAAACAAACAAACGAACAAAAAAGAATGTTTTTCTAAAGAAATAACTGGCATCAGTGAACCAGTCAATTATTATCAAGGACAGAAAGTCACTGGTATTTTTTCAGATTGTCTTTTAAATATTTGAAGACTTAGTACATAGCTGCACAGCAATTAATAATAGACTATAACATGCATTTTCTATGAGGATATCCAATGAAGTCAGCTGGTACATCAGGACTGTCAAATCCAACCAGTCTACCGTAACATCACTTCTAAAATGAAATATTTATTATTGAAAATACTAAGTTTAGGATTTTATTTATTTACCTTCTAAAACTTCAGTTTCTACTTCGGAAGGTTTTGCTTGTTCCCTTTCTCTGGTGAAATCAAATTTGAGGGAGTTTGTCAGATGCCACAGACCTCAGAGACAGCCTTGCAGGAAAAAGAAGAAAAAAAGGGCTTTATGGCATGTTAAGTACCGATCGGTGCTGTTACAGGAGTCAGCAATACTACGTGTGTCTGTACAGATACGTGTATATATGAAACTTTGCAGGTTAGGAGTAGGATACCATATGCACTTCAGAGAATGTGTGCTTTCTTACAAATCAGGTTTTAATAATACATACAAAAGTCTTAAGTGTATCCCCAAATTGTATTCTTGTGGATTTCTGTCAGTTCAAAATGTTGCTACTATACAAAATGCGTGTTCCAACCACACAAAACAGGTATCAGTGTTTAGAAAAACAATCTTACCTTTTTGGGCAATGGAACTGATCTACGTAGTTCTGCTATTCTTCTGCTTCCTTGCCATCAGAAAGTCCATAAACAAACTGGTTGGGAATACAGATTTTTTGCAGCCTGTGAAATGAAGAATGCAAATGAAAATAGGTAAGCAAATACTTTGTTTATTAATTTATTTACTATTTATTTAAGTAACGGATCTTCCATCTTAATCAATAATACCGCCTTTAGGAGCCTCCTGAATGTCTGAGACAAAATGTGAAGGTTAGTCATTTTCCTTTCTGTGATACTGGGAAATTATGGACAATAGAAATCCTTACAAAGTATTCATTGTGCTAATGCATTTGAGGAAGATATTAGTTGGTCAGAAAAAAAAAGATAAAAATATTTTTTCTTCTATTTTTGTCAATATTTTCCAGGTGAATAATAGCATATTTCTCATGAAATTATACTATATTACTTTTATGAATGATTATCTTAGATCTCCTTTTATAATTTGTGTAATCACTAATTAGTAATCAGCGCACGCTGTTACCTTTGGATACTTCTCTGATACCAGTCTCAAAATAACTGTATTTTGATGGACCTGTGTGTTCATTCTCCTTAAGGGCTAAAGGTTCTCATTTCATTCCAAAGTAAGTACTCAAAATAGGATATTTGAAACTGTGCAAAAGATTGTTCTTCTTTATGTTTAGAGACTCTAAGAAGCTACAAAAAGAAAATTCACTTAAGCATGTGTATTTTTGCTGGCTTCAGTGATAGTACACACAAACTTAGATAAGGGTTTATTTGTGGACACTTTGCTTAGGGCTTAGGCACTTAGCTGCCAGGATCAAGTGTTACTATGAATTCTCAGAAGCATTACTTCTGCCTGAGAAACCAGATCCAGCCACAAAATCTGAGTATCCAGTTCAGCACCCATTGGCAATCATATTTCCTAGTCTCATGAGAATGCTACCATGTGTTGCTAATACACAGTCATCTAGAGAGCTGGGAGTTGGTAGCGTTCTGCCTTCATTCTTGAAACAAAGAATGAGGTTTACGGAAACGTAAAATACCACTCATAACTTAAATATCACTTCACATCGTCAGGAATGGAAGGGGGAAAACTGCTTGTACACTGAAGCATTTTAAGAATGTTTTTTATAATGGGACACTTAGGTTATACATGTTAAGAAACAGTGTAATGCTCAAGACAGATAAGCACTAGAATAGGTTTTAGAAGGCAAGGTTTAACATTTCAACAGTAGGAGTCTCTTTATGATCTGCTTAGATAAACATTGGTCAGAAATAATGAAGGCACAGATGATTCTACCTTGGAGCAGGAAGGTGGCTTATGTGACTTTGGAAATGTTTTTACCCTGATTTCCTACTGAGATGAGGCCTACGTGGTGTCGCTACAGGGTCTGTTCCAGTAAGCTGGGCACATTTCAGAGCTGAGGTTGCCAAGAGCAAAGTGAGAGGATGCTGTGGTGAAGAAAGAGGTAAGGAAAAGTCCAGTTTCACTGCTCAAGGAACAAGTTTGTACTCCATGAAAGGCAAATGCTTATATTTATGCACTGATTTGATATAGGATTGTGACACTGTATCAATACTCGGTTTTTTTATAAGCAAAAAGTCAGTGTGGGATCAAAGCCTTAACAACAGATATATTTGGTAATAAACCACGCAGGTGAATTCCACTAATGCAAAGGCTTCTCTATATCTATACTGAAATCAAGGGTGGAAAAAATCCTCTAAGACTAATAACACAATGCTTTAGGAACACATCCTTCCAATAAAATAATAGTACTTATTCAGAATGTATTTTCTTAAGTATTCAGGAAGACAACCCTACTACAGGTTGGCAGTCATTGCCATGTGCACGCTTCCTCATGAATACTTAAGGAGAGAAGGCTACGTAGCCACTGTGAAGTTAAGTTACAACTGGGCAGTGAAGAAGTGTGCATGAGGAAGTTTTGCTTCTGTACCTGTTGTTCATTGGCAATAAGTAATCGGTACTGTTCACAGTTGGGAAGATACTTCATTAGCAGGTTTGATGCATATCTTGCTGCATCTCTGTGGTGCTGCACTTTGAAGGCAGCTTCTTCAAAGTAATCCTAACCATCTCTGAACTAAGAGCAGAATTGGCAGATTCAACATGGGAATGTTACACAAAGAAGGGCTTTCTGGTAACCAAGAGGAAGAAGTAGGATAGTGAGAACCAACTGGGTAACAATTTAAACTAGCCAAAAATCTGCTTTGGCTGCTCAAAAAAGAATTAAATAAAAAAACTGCAAACGTGTGTGTGTATATATATAACTGAAAGTAAAATAAACAGTGGCTCTCCTCTGGCAAACCGCTGAAGAGCTGCAGCAGATAACCAATCCAGCACTGCGTATGTGAGCACACTCACAATTACACGATTTCCTTCTGTTGAAGCGCTGCAAGTTACATACGCAGTTGGACTGGGGCCGGCCTGGGCCGCGTTATGCAAGGGCAGTGAGGGGGAGAGGCGGGAGTGCGGTGCAGCAGCCCGGGCTGCGGTGTGGACGTTACCGGGAGCTGCGGGACGAGCTCCAGCCGCGGCCGTTCTCCTTCCTTGGCGCATGGAGAGCCATTTTGCCGGAGCCCGGCTGGAACGCAGGGGCCGTGACGCCGCAGATGCCGTTGTGCCACAACAATCGCCTCCAGCCCGGGAGCGCTCCCCCTGAGCGGGGCGGGCGGACGCGAGGGGCCGAGGACCGAGCCCTGAGCACCGCGTCCTCTTTTTTGGCGGCGCCGCTCCGCGCTCGCGCTCCCACAGCGGAGCCGGGCGGCCACGGCGAAGCTCGGCGGAGACACAGGTGAGAGGCGACCGCGGTTCCGGGCCGAGAAGGGAGAGCAGAGGAGTCGGCCGGCCGGCGGGGACGAGCGGTCCCGGGGCCGAGCCCGGCGCCACCCCGCGGAGAGGCGCGGCTGGAGGAGCGCGGCCTTTGTTCCCCGCGCCGGCGGCGGGGCGGCCCGGCCCGCGCGCCGCTGCCGGGTGCGCGTGCGCGGGGGCGCTGCCGGCCGCGCGCCGCCGCCGCCCGCCCGCTTCGGGAGCGCGCGTGGCAGGCAGGAGAGCTCCGCCGCAGCCGGCGCGCCCCCGTGGCGGTGTCTCCTCGGCCGGCAGGCGGGAGGGAGCGAGGCAGGGAGCGCGCGGGCGGGTCGGGCCGGGCACCCAGCGTCTCGCCGAGCGCCGCGCGGCACGTCGCCCCGCAGCCCCGCGCTATCGGGGAGCCAGGCCGCCTGAGCGAGCGAGGTCCTGCCGGCCCAGCGCCCACAGGTGAGCGCGTCGCGGAGCGCGGCCCGGCGGCCTCGGCGCCTCGCCCCGAGAGGCCCCGCGCGGCGCCGAAGGGCTGCGGGCCGCCGCCCGCGGAAGGCCCCGACGCTGCCTCGGGGACGGCGCGGCGGCCTCCGAGGATACTCGGGATGAGGCCCCGGCGCGGCCTAAGCGCGGTCGGTTTCCTGCTCGCGTCCGGGCCGAGGCGGCCTCGCCCCGTGCGCCGAGGTGCGGCGGGGCCTCCCCGGCCGGGTCCGCCGGGTCCTGGAGGGAAAGGGGGACGGCGGCCGGGCGACGCCGAGCGGTGCCGCCCGGTTATTGTGCGCCGGGCTTGGGCCCGGCCCGGATCCAGCTTGGGGCCTGCCGCGCGGCCTGCGCGATTCGGCTGTGGGGCCGCCTGCCCCTTTGTGGGCCCGGCCCCGCCGTCGCCGCGCTTTGTGCGAGCCGGGCAACGCGCGCCGAAGGTCAGCCTGGCCGCGGCGGTGGGGGGAGCCTGGGGGCGGCCTGCGGGCTGGAGGGGGGCTGTGCAGGGGGAGGCTGTGCAGGAGGCACGGGCGGCTGCGTGCCCTGCTGTTCAGGTCCTGCGGGAGCAGCGCGTGGGGCAGATTCTTGTTTAGCTCTACGCGTTTAAAAGGCTGGAGACCTTCAGTGCTTTCCCTTTTACGCTCTTAGTCTTGAAACACTGGGAACAACAGCACGTATTGTAAGAGACAGTTCTTGAGGGTAAGAAGTGAGGCACTATTTCAGTGGTGAACTGGTGGCTCCTTTGAGTAGTTTGAGTTCACAGTTTGTAACAGCTGTAAATGTATTTCCTAATATTCTCTATTCAGTCCTTATTCCAACTGCTCTTGGCAAACACTAGATCTTCTTTGTAATGAGGGATTTGCTTCAGCGTTAAATAGGTAAAGTGACTTTACTTGTTTTGAGGTGTACGTGAGTGGTTTTTAGGAAGGCTTATATAGCAAACTGGAGTAGGTCATGAAGGATGTGGGATATCCACGCACAGGACATAGTTTCAGTTGTCTGTTTATCTCCCTCCTAAACTCAGAGGCCAGCGCTGTGCATTCCGGAGGGGGAGGTAGACGCAAAGGACTCTTTTCAACCCCAAGTTCCTCTAGCTTGTCTTCCAGAACGTTAGAGGTGCTGCAGTACAGGTAGACTGATGTTGAGGCTGGTACTTAAAATACGGATCTCTGGGCTGGTTAGCTGCTGCTGTACACCTGCCTAGACAATAAATTGCATTGCATATATTTCTGTCATTTGCTCTGTTATAATGACGTTGAAATTGAGTGCTAGAAATGATAATTGCATGAAGTTCAATGGAAATGGATGTTCTTAATTATCTTCAGCATTTGTATAGTAAGGAAGAGTTATGCAGGAAAACACAAGGTTAAGAACAATCTCTTGTATGCTTTTAAGAGTCTGTTGTGACCCACAAATTCTAAAAGATGCAATAATGAGCGTTTTCATCCTGAAAATGTGTCATGACGGAGTATCTTATCCATTAATCCATATTTACGTTGGTAAGGTTCAAATGCTTGTAGTCTTACTAGAGTGTACTATGAGTTAGCTCTGAAATCCAATGGCTCCAACGAAGTAGGTGTGAACTAAGGAAAGTAAATATTTTAAATAGCAGAAGTACTTTCTGTGCTTAGGCAGGAGTATTGCTGCTGCTGTCTGCTCCGCGCGAACTGAGAAAGGAGTGCCACATGGATGTCAAGGACACTTGCTCCCAGTGAATCCTGCTGGTCTGAATGCTCGAAGGAATCAGGCAGAATAGTTTTACAAGCTCTGGTCTTCATACAAAATATTCTGGAGAACTTGATATTCAGTTCTTATGAGAAACATAATATTCTGAAGTTAAAAGAGCTTTGTTTTATTTTTCTGCTTGCAGTAGCATTTGTAGTTTTTAACTGTTAGCTTTAAAAGTTGGGCAAAGTTTTGCCAAGTAGAATATCACTGTGTATGTTGCTTTAGCAGTTGTCTCGGTTTTGGAAGCTGCTGAACCATAGTAGTCAAGGTGAATGTAGATGAACCATAGTAGTCAAGGTGAATCAATGGTAACAGAAATTGTGGACACATATAAGGAACTAACTCTGTAACTGAGCTGTATTGCACCTTTCCGGTCTGTGGATGCTCAGGGTGAAGACTGATCCGTGCAGTTGTCTGCAGTTACCCAAATCCTTCACTGCTGTACCTCAGTGCAGGTAGTGCTTCATAAAAACAGGGAAGCACAGGGAGCCAGTCGCAGTGAAGCACGCTGTAAAGTCAAGCTCTAGTCCATCTCAGCTATTGGTTAAGGCTCAAAGCTTAGCTTTTCTTCTCTGAGGTGAACACTGAGGAGATGGCTTTTAATGGATTTTATGTTGGTGCTTTTTTTGTGTGTGGTTTTCTGTTTGTTTGGCTGTTTGTTGTTTTTGTTTGTTTGTTTTAATGAAAATTATCATTAAGAAAAAACTAGATATGTGGGGGGGATAAAAATAATAGTAGGAGATCTCCTTTTTGGTTCTGGTAGAAATACGCTGGAAGTAGAGACATCTTTTTCTCATTGAAATGTTTTCTGTTGTTTATTTGATTAATAAGAATACTTGGAGGCAGTTTACGCTTTTTCAGAGTGCATGTACTGTTAATATCTGAAATAGCATCAGTACCGTGTCATGGTAGAAATGCAGTTCTGCTCTGTGCTTTCTGTTACAGTATCGCATTGTGAACTAGCAGTGAAGAGGTGTGTATAAATACTGCATGCTCACTGCACGATGCAAGTTTTATGGAGTTTTTCCTGTTAGTTCTCAATTGTTTTTAACAGATGTTCCCAAGCTGCTGACTTGAGGTTGTTGGTTTGGGGTTTTTTTTGCCATGCTATAGATGCTAGCTATGCGAGGAAAGGAGAACAAAACCTGACAGTGATGCTCCATTAATACTCTTAGGTTTTATGTCATCCTTCATCTTAAAAAACAACAACAACAACAACAAAACAACCCAAAAAACAAAACCCAAAAACCTGTATACAAACACATGCCCATTCTAGTTCTAATCCCCAGTACAAGATATGCTTCTGTAATGTCCAGGACAACTATTTAAAATATATTCCCATTTGAGTTAATCTATAAAATGGTGATTTTTTTGGTGTGTGTTATTACAGGAATAACGAGAGATTTCATTACTAATACCCCAGTGCTTTAATCAGATAGAGCTAGATGATGACAGTGAACCAAATGGTGCATTTCTGATTGTGACTTGTTTCTCTTTGTAGAAGCACAGCACTGAGAGTTGAGTATGGAAGCTGAGATTGTCTGTTTTCAGTAGGAAGTAAAACATTGGAATGGTGACAATTGTCTTTGTCCTTGTGCATCCGGAAATGCGTTTATAAAATTACTATGAATATTTTCCTGCAGGGAAATGGATTTAGAAAGAACAGGAAATCCACCTGCAGACAGTTGTTGACTGTTTCCTTTTTTGTTTGCCTTATCTAGAAGCAATTGTGTGTCTTCTCTTGTAACAGCTGATGACCTTGCTGAGACAGTAAGAAAAGCAGAGGGTAATAATGTCTGTTGTTCGAAGTAGCCATCAGCTCCTTTAAAGTGCAACAGCAATTCTTTGTACTTTGGTGTCTGTGCTATGAAGCCTTTACGTTACATATTGATGTTCTTTCCTACATTTCTCACGTGTAATACCAAACAGAGCAAAATTTCATTTAGTCTTTGATGAAAGACAGCAGCGGCTTCTCAGTGTTTGTGTTTGTAGTTTGAATGCTGTCAAGGAGGAGGATGTAGAACGCCACAGTTTTAAGAGTTGTTCTCAAACACATGTTCAGATGAAACGTCGAAGGAAAAATATCTATGAAGGAAAATTGTATGTTACATTTTACGTATGTATAAATTGTCGGAAGATTGAAAAGGTTTAAGTGGAGGGAGGAGTATTTCAAAACAACTGGTGTTAAATAGGGAAGGGAAAGCTTGAAAATAAATTCATTTGTGTAAAGATTGCTAGAGCTGATGTTTAGATTAGAAATGCAGGTGTCTATAAGGTCAGCTCTTGTTTGTTTGTTGTAGATCTTTCATGAGAAAAAAGTTCTGTATTTTCTGTACCTTGTAAGGGATTGATAACTAGAACATTAGGTTTGTAAATGTTGTAAATCTTAGTATGTGCTTCTTTATGCCAAAACGTGATGTATACGCTGCTTTGAAGTGGATTTTAAAAGCGATTTCTTCTAATAGAAAGCTTTATTTCTAAACGACGTGATTTGTTGCTGTTAACATTTCAGTGTTAGAAAAGAAGAAGTAACAGAAGATGTAGCCCCGAGCAAGTTGTAGCATGCTGAGGGTAGGATTCTGTGCTACTGAAGACAACTCTGCTCTGGCTACCAGTGGTGACACCAGTGTTAACACTTGCAGTGAAGCTGGCATCAGTGTGAATGTGCAGTGGGGCTGTTTCATTGCCAGGTTCAGGAGAAAACTAATCACCTGTGAGCGGTGAGTGGGTAACTATTATCTGGTTCACTTCCCAGAATAGCCTCCTGCATGGTAACATAAGAGTTGCTGCAAGAGAAGTCATCCCCTCTTGTAGGAGTGCTTGGGATCAGAGTAAGTACAGACGTACAGCTGAGAGTCTTGCCCTCCCACTGCCAGCTCACTTTTGATATCTTCCTTGTGCCAGTGTAAGCACTCCTGTAGTTGTGCATGGCTGATTTTGCTGAATGCGATACCTTAAACAGAGATAAACCGTATGGGTACAAGGCAGCACAGCCATCCCCTGTAGTGGCAGCTTCCTTTTGTCTGTTGTAGGGATGGTGGGACTGCTCTCTGGCACACCGTGCACACGTGCCTGGAGTCCTGCAGCGCGGATCTGGCGGATTGTTCTTTGTACTGCAGATAAATCATTTTCTTCAGTTGTTTGTAATGGTATCTGAAGGCTCTTATGGAATATGTAAGCAAGCCGTTCTTAGAAGTGCTATTAAAATATTTAAGAGCCCTTAAAACATGCAATATTGCTAGTTTCTCTTTGAAAGACAGTACCTGTAGCTCACTTTTTTGCACCTTCTGACTTCTGTCTTAGGGTCAGCTATCTTAACTGTCCTGATTTTCTTGATTTACTTAGGGCCATTCTGGAAATCACATCTGAAACGCATACTTGTACATACATTCATGTATTGATGCATATATAACCCCATTTTAAGACGTACAGGATAAACTCTTAGTTAAAGCTAGATTTTAAATTGATGTGAATTCATTCAGTTTTGCATACAGGTGAGCCTCAAGCCTTGGTCTTTGCCCTCTGCTCCTGTGCATGTGCAGTTGTCTTCTGGTAAAAGCAGTGAAAATCTTGTCAGCTGATGCCTTGATTACTGAATTGTTTATTTTGAAGTGCACATAAACCCACATACATGTGTATAAATCATTGGGGTCATGAGTTGCATTTGCAGAATTTTTTCCCCCCTTTTTGGAGCATGGAGGAGTTAACGCAGTTGAGAAGTTTGCGTATGCCTCGTCCCCACGTGGCTGATAGCTGTGATTATGCAAGTGTGCTCAGGGTGTAATTGAAGACTGGTTGCACAGGTGTGACGGGGAAGATTTGGCTGGCAGATGTTGATGGTGTGCTGTAAAATTTTAGTTTGGCTTTTAGGTCAAGTACAATCATGTAAAACAGACAGTTTACAAATAAAAGCGGGCACTTGATAACAGAAGTTGAGATGGATGTTCATTTCAAACAGCACCTGTAAAGCAGTAATTTTAAGAGCATTTCTGTGTGTGTTAAAACATCTGCCGTCCGAAACAGCATTGTTTTAAATTGGGTGATCAGTTTAAAGAATAAGCATTGTTCTTTGTGCACATACTTCCAGGTATGTACAGATGCTGCTCTGCTAAAGAATAGAGTGGGAGGAAATAAGTATTTCATGAGGGCTGTTCCTTAACATGCATAGGAGGAAATAGAGTTACATGTGAAACTTTCGTTGTTTTCTAATTTTGAGTGCTTGATCATCCAACATGAAGCCTTTTTTTTCTTCGTAACACTCCAATAAAAGGAAAAGTTTACAGAATACTGAAGTTTACAATTGAATTTTAGATAGTCATTGTTAGGGTTTGATGTTCCAGATCCAGCGCTGCATCACACACTTGTTGTGATTTAACCACATGACAGGACGGGGGGACAATACTTTGCAGAGAAGGATGTAGTAATGTTTGAATCTAGAAAGTGCTGAGGGAGCACAAAGTGGCAGAAAGATGTATCTGCATCTGTCATCTCCCAGGCATTTGTAATGGCTTGTGTTTTATTTACTGTTTCAGTCTCAGCCTGACTTCAGAGCGATTATGGCTGGATTTTAATTCTGTATGCTGTGAAGCATTTCCCGGGTAATACAAATAAGTGAAATTGCACATTGTACTTCTTTTGATAACTGAACAGAAATTAATAGGGATGGAAGAAAATACAGTTCTCTGGTCTGAGAGCTGTTGTTCTGCTGAATATGGATCACTAGCTTCGAAACCTGGGTTGTTGGATCTTCACAGAGAAGGCTGAGAGAACTTTTTCTGGTAATACAAGGATTCCTCCAAAGAGGTTTCTATTACTGGCTTTCCATAAAATGTCAATGTAGAGCTGGTGGATCTTCAGATTGGATAAAATAAAATCAGTGAGAAGGATGTTGCAAATGCCTCGTCTCCCTAATTTGTCTCTCTGATGTAGAAAATGCTGGGCTTGGAAGAAGGCAGTTATCCATATATGAGCAGGACTTGGACCATCTTTGGAAAGTAATCGGTGATTGCAGTCCGACTGTTGCTGGATTAAGGACTGAGATATTAAAATAGTTTAACATAATGTCATTTAACGTCATGACATTTGGTTACTGCTGACTGGAAGTAAATTTGAAAAGGGTCTATAGAGTTACTTTAGTATCCTCGTGTTAATCCATTGCCTCTTGCATTGTCGTCTGAGACTTGCAGCTAAGCACAGTGCTTTAAAGGCAGGGAAGTAGGTGCTTGTGGTGACTCAGACACTTGTGATGGAGCAGGAAGTAACCCCAGGTCTGCCCCGAATATCCCACACCACAGACTGCTCAGTACCACTAATTCTGCTTTTCAGGTCTCAAGGAACGCTGAAACTTCTTGTGTAACATAGTGGTTGGTGGAGTCAGCAGTGCACTGTGTTTCTGGTTGCTGTGCCTGAGGTTGATAAGATAAACTGAAAAGTGCTTTTGTTTGTAAGATTAAGCCATGTTCTAAAACTAGAAAACTCTTCATGGAAATTGTGTTCTGAGGAAAGAAAAGAATGTGGAGCCAGTGCTCTGTGCAGAAATAGGACCACGTAAACTTACCTGTAACCACATTTAAGAGTGCATTTAAGAGTGCAAGTAGCACTGTAATAACAATTAAAAACATGAATTTAAATGGTGAAAGTTGAATCCTTATGCTATAGTACAGCAGGAACAGTTGATTCAGAACTGATGAGCAGAGAACAAATAAGGTACTTAAACAGCCTTGAGTTTAGTGGAGACACATGTACGTCAAAGAATGGATGCTAATAACACAGGGCATGTAAAAATAGGAACTGAAGGAAATGAAGTACTGAAAAGTTTAAAACAATCACTATACTATGAACATTTTGTTTCAAAATGCCATTTCTTATGCACTTTATCCCATTTGTGTGTGGTGTGAGAGAAAATGAGGACATTGTCTTTCTGTCATTCTCTTAAATGTTCTCATTCTCACTCCAGCTCACTTCAAGAGATTAAATACCAGAACTGGAAAAGGCACAGTTGGATATCTTTTTTATAGGAAGGAATCAGATCTGTGAGTCGCAGTGTACGGCTTTCAGTGCCACCGCTGTGGGGTCGTACTTGAAACCCACACATCATAGTACATCTGTGTTTGACATACCTTGTGGCAGGAAGATCTCTGTGCCCTCCCATACACGGTCACGCTCCACAGGCAGGTTACCCATCCTTCACACGTATCCACTGTGTTCCAGCATGCAGCCCTGTGTACAGGAGTACAGAACAGATTAAAGAACACAAGAATCAAGTGGTACTTAAGACAAAAGTACGTGTGAACCTAAGAAAAAAATGGAGAGGTTTGTATTGAAATAGTCAGTATATCTAATCCTTTTCTGACTCTTCTACAGAGCAGCTCTTGTGTTTTATGATTGGTCTCCTGTGAGCCATGTCTTTCTGGAATCAGGTCAGGTTGTTTTGATGGTCTGTTCTCTAGTACTGTTGTTATGCAGGAAAGTTTGAGTATAAAATAGATACAGAATTGGAATAGTTATTGCAGGAAGATTTTGTATGTGAAAGCACATCAAAGCATCGATATTCCTTTCAGTTTAGCTTTATTGAGTTAAGGTAGGCACTTCTATGCCACACCCTCTTCCCTGTGTCTGCCACAGACACAGCAGTGGTGATGCAATATTGCATGGCAGTTACAGTATACAGTGAAGACTATAGTTTTTGCAAAATCACACTGAGGAGAGAAAGGCAGCCCTCAAATTGTTGCACTTGGTAGGACTTGCTGTTAACACTTACAGGGTCGTTCTGTGCTTATTTGTTTTTCCTCAACTTGTATCTAGAGTCCATCTATGATATCTCACGGAGCAGAATTCAGTGCTTTCTGCTTCAGGTGCTTCTGAGTGCATGAAAAATACTTTATTGTTTTCCCCTGGCACTTACTGAGTAGCTGCTCACTTTGGATGCCTTGCTTACTTTTATTGCTGGAACTTTTGATAAGGTAACTGCCAGTGTTTGTAGACTGAATTAGTGTTTCAGGATGATCCTGATGTACTGCAGTTCAGTTTGCTTTAGTCATGGTAAAAGGAAATAAGATATTGCTCACATATAAATAAATCACTTAAAGCTGTTTTCCCTGTTGCTAGTTGTTCATGTGGAGTTTTACACGTTCTCATATGAATTGTGTCTTTATTGTGTTAGATTCTGTGGTTTTTTCCATGCTTTACCTCAGTTAGCATTGCTGTGCTCAAACTGTGGCAGACTGCAGGAAGGTGCACTCAGTTTGGTAGCCAGAGGAGGCTGCGGTACGGGACGGCTGTTCTGAATTCAAACCAGTTTGTTGTGCTGTAGGTTCCAGGTGTGGGCATGCTGGAGGTTCAGGTGTCCTCTGTCAAGGAATGCTCTGACCACTGACTGACTGCTGATACTGACACTGAAGACACAGAGCTGGTGAGCAGAGAAAAGAGGAGGGCTTGGTCACAGAGCACCGCTAAAGGTACAGTGCAAGAATGTGAATCTCTGAACAGTAATTCTATATCACCATCTTGACTCCTCTGTGATGGGTGGGGACCTGCAGTATCATCAGCAAGCTGAGTTAGTTACTTGTTTCTGAAAAGGAAAAATACAGTGAACTCCTATTTGGAAATGATCCACAATCTCTTAATGCCAGCGTTTGGTTTTGATTTGTATTTAAAGAATGCTTCTTTTTCTTCTATATTTATAACTTTGTGTAATGGAAAAGATTGTTTTGCTAGCCTGTCTTTCATCACAGTAGACAACTACATATCAGTTGTTTTTGTTTATAGCAGCTTACATAATGTATCTCTGCATTTTCTTTTTCTAGTGGTGGCTTTTAATTTGGATTGAATTTTCAGAAATTTCACTTCTAGTTTCTTTTATTTCTGTTCTGCTTCCTCTCCTTTCAAGCTCAAAAAAATAAAAGAGATGAGATAAAAGTCACATAGTGCTATATAATACTTCTTTGATGGCCTGAGTGTACAAATCAGTCCATTTTCTTCTTTAATTCTAAGCATAAATATGTGTGAGCCTTGGAATGTTCTCTAATTATATAGTACAGACTGAATGGGCCAGACACAGGATTTTTGCTTTTGATCAGAGATTTCTGGTTTTCATTCTAGAATGAAATCCGGGATGTTATTGGTTAGTATTGTTTCTTCTATGTATTTTATTTCAGAATTCATCTCTGTGCAGGACTAGAGTCTCCAAGCAGTACAGTCTCAGATACTCAATGCTAGCTTTGATCTTGAGTCTTTGGAATTTATACACCGAATTGCAAAGTCCTGGTTTGCTGTGTATGGGTTATTCACTTGAAATTGATGAAGTGCTTTGTTTCCATATTTTATGTGGTTGTTGTACACCTTGTTTAGGTTGCTCTTTCTTCCTAATTATACGTCATAAAATTATTGGGAAGAAAACCTTTGGCAGCTTGGAACAGGCAACACCTGGGTGGGTGTTTAATGTCCTGGCAGAGATAGGAGAAAGCTAATGACAGTGGTTAAAGTGAAATACCACTTGCCAAGACTCAGGTTTTTGTATTGGATTAGATACATGTCAGTACAGTTAAACGGGTGTAATAACATAGTGCTCGTGTTTACACAGTGCTGTTTGCATCTGCTGCAGATGCTGAGTTTGGAAAAGATCAGGATTGCCCACTGGTAATGGCTCAGCTGGTGGTAGCATTCTGTACAAGGGAACATATATGGTAGCATCAGACACATGTTGAGTGTTAGGGTCTGATGGTTCACTGCAGATGATCACAAAGAGGATGACCAGTCCCATGATTATATAAATCCATTGAGGTTTCTCTTCCTGCCTATTGGAGGGGGATGTTGGTAGGGAATCACTTTCTGGAGGTGCAAGGAAAGACTACCTGCAATTTTAGGCAGACTGGCTCACTACAAGGTAATAGAAATTGTTGTCATTTTGTGTGAAAAGGAGATGAACTGGACAGATGATACCTTCTGACTTTGTTTTCCAAAATGAAATAATCATGAAAGCTGCCATTTTGTTATTTTTAAAACTTTGTCTTGGCTCAAAATATTCTTTTTCATTGGAATGCTGTGGCTTTTGGTTGTTAAGCAGGAAGAGATGTATTATTTTACAGATATTCACAAACTACTCTCAGCGGTGCTTGCTGCCAACACGCTTGGTGCTGTATGGATCTGCTGCAGTGTGGTGGTGCTGAGGGCAGTGCACGGTACTACCATAGCACCTGCTGAAACCTCTTTCCTTTCAGTTTTGCTGTGCATTGGCTGTTGTGAATGCAGGAGGGGACAGAGGGAAGGTACATTCCTTGGGAAATAGTTTTCAGAAATGTTAAGGACATGGCTGAGGAGTGGGCTTGTACACAGCACCAACAATTTATGAGTGTTATGAATATTGAATTGTGCACATTTCTGATGCAGTGGCTAACTGGATCTACGCTTAGTTATCGTAAGGTGTTTTTCTGTCCTTGCACCACTCTTAGGCATTACACAGATGTTTTTCTTGTTTCAAACACTAAGGTAACTGTGCAGATATTTTGTGGTGGTTTGTTGTTTTTTCTTTTCTTCCCCTAACACTAATACTGTTACCTTCTCAAAAGGTATTTAAGGCATTATTTCCCAGTGTAATCTATTGAGAGACAGTAAAGGTATTGGAAAACTGGATGGTGTTAGCCTGAGGGCATCAAAAATATCCTCTATTTCAGTGGAATTAGTTACGTTTGGATTCCAGGGTGGTGTTAGAAACTAGTGACTTGGAGAGGTGAGAAGCTGAGATGGCATAAGTCTATTCATATGTACTGTTCTTACTTCCATGGCACGTGAGTTCTTTCTAAACTTTTCTTGAAGCTGCTTTCCCTGTGACTGCACGTCTGCTGGGATGTTCAGTCAGACTGTTGCACCTTCCTGCTCTCACCGTGACTTTACCTTGGGGGTTTCACAGCCCATATAGGTGTTGTGTGATGCTGCACACTCACAGCTCCATATGGGGCTGGCGGCTGCTGGGACAGCCATGCGCGGCAGGAGGCAGAGCCCCGAGCACTTTGCACGGCTTACTGAGTGCCCAGCCCTTGGCACGTGCTCCACAGGTTGCTGCTGCTTGTTTTCTTCATCTCAGCTCCTAGGTCGGAAACTTCCTTGACTCTCACCTGGTGGGACTTACAGTGATGAATCATAAGCATACTGTGTGTTTTCTCAATGTCTTCTGTTAAGAGCATCAAACCTTAGAACTTGCATGCATTATGGAGCCAGTAAGAGCTTCTGCAATCTGCCTTGACCAGAACCTGAATTTCAAGTAGTAGGAAAGCATTTTTAAGATCGCTTTCCTGACTCAGGTAGTGCAGCCTGGCTTTGTCTGAGAGCAGAACAGCTCTTGGCAGTGTGTTCCCATTCTGCCTGTGCCGAAGTGTGCCTCATGAGATCTGTGGCCCCATGGCTCCCAGGAGGTGATGCTATCACGTGCTTCCTGTGCTGCTGCTGGCCATCAGTGGGCTGGGCTGGTTTCACCCAAGGCAGAGCTGTCCTCAGGCTTCAGTTAGGGAGTGTTAAGATGTATCCCCTTTTTACTCAGCTGGTTAAACTTATGCAATTTGTTCCATGTTTCAAACAGTAGGGGTTGCTGACCAGAAACAAACCAGCACCCTGCAGTTTGTTGGCGATGCTTATGCACTTGCTTCTAGTGTGTGGAGCAAAGCTAATGGCAAATGTTGTGCATAGGGTTGTGTTGTTTTGGGTTCATTTGTGCTTTTTTTTTTTTTTTTTTTTTTTTTAAATCTGTAGAAAATGTTTTGTAACTAAAAATACAATTAATCTTTTATTTCCAGTCAGGTTTTGGTTGGTAATTTGTTGAGAAAGTTTGAAAAAGGCAAATACAGGTTAATTGTATAATGCTATAAACGCTTGGATTTGCCATTACCTTGTATGTTTTAAGACATCTATGAAAATTTACTACTTTTACTTTTCCATTGTGAGGCATTATTCATCTTTTATGTTCACAAATGATGGGAACTGAGGCTTCGGCAGGTTTGGGCTTGGTGAACTGCAGTTTCTTGCATTGTCCAGTTTGTTCCACGCTTGTTCATTGCAGTGGCTCACTCGGTTCACAGATTCCTGTGCATTCTGGCTCCCTGCTTGGTGGGGTGGCACTCTGCTGTGTTTGAGGGCTGGGCACAGGCAGGAGTGCTGCCAAACCAGAGCTGTGCAGTGCCTTCCTCAGTGCTTCTGAAGCATTGAAAGCTGAGGTGGAAAGTGCATCTGCATGCAAGGTCCTTGTGCGAAGCTTGGAGGCTGCTTACCTTTCTGTGGTACGGGGCTCCCCGAGGTGTTATCAGCCTGAGCAAAGCTTACCCGGCCAGTCAGACTGCCTGCAGAACAGTAGTTTTCCTGGTGGTGTCTGTGGGTTCTGGGGATCAGGAGGTATGGATGCAAGTAAGATGAAGCACACGCAGACTTTTCCAGCATCAAGGGATAAGTTGTTTGCTTCCTGGAATCTCATAGTTTGTTCATCGCATGCCCTGAATAGCGCATGCCTTGCTGAAGCACGCGCAGTATGCTGCTTTGTGGTATCTAGTCCAAGTATGAGTAAGCTTGTTTGTGGTTGAAATAATTCTAAATATGGGAAGCTTGCCTATTGCTTAATATTCCCATGTCAAATATAAAGGAGATTAAAGATAAAGTTTAATTTTGGTTTTATACAAACACAAACAGGTACAGAGCCGATGTACTTGCACAGAAACACTTAGGGTGGATAAGAATGTTTCTATGTAATGGATTCCAATTATCTCCTGTATCTTATTTGTTTATTTATTTATTTTTGTATTTCCTGGTGTCTTCATACATGGTTTAGTTCAGCAAGTGGAAGCAATGGATGTGTTTTAAGCTATAGAAGTGACAAGTCAATATCCTATCCTGGGAAGGAGCTGCCTAATAATCTTCCTAGCTGTGTTTTCCCTTGTTACTGGTGGTTTGTTGTTATTTTTTAGTTATCCTGATACAGTAGGTATGATTATGGTATTCAAGCTTTTTATTTTTTCATTTCAAATGGCTGTTTTTTTCTACGTCAAGCTTAAAACTCAGCTTTAGATTTGTTACGTAGCATGCCCAGTTGTTACACCCACCTGATGGAATGTTTTGTAAGTAAGTGCAATATAAGAAGAAACAACAGCAAAAATCAGCAAAACAACACAAATCTTTGAAGATTTTGGTTACGCTTAGTACTTCTTCACACCTTTACCCTGCAGCTTCCAATAGGTAAATTCCAGCTCAGAACAGTGAGCAGAACATCTTTCCTTTTTAGACCTGTGTTGTATCAGTATCTGTCCTCTGGAGCACAGCTGGAAATCCACACAAAGTACGCACAGTTGCACTGTATGTTTGGTTTTTGCTTCTTTTTGTCTAATTTATTTTAATATTTTTTTTGTAATCAAGAAATACGGTATGCAGAATAAAATAACATGTGTTTAGATATCATCTCTGCAGTATCCTCATTCTTTTTTCTCTTCTCTTATAGAAATGAGCCGTCAGACTGCTACAGCACTACCTACAGGTACTTCAAAGTGTACGCCATCGCAGAGAGTGCCTGCGCTGACTGGCACTACAGCTTCCAATAATGACTTGGCTAGTCTCTTTGAGTGTCCTGTCTGTTTTGACTATGTGCTGCCACCAATTCTTCAGTGTCAGAGTGGCCACCTTGTTTGTAGCAACTGTCGCCCCAAACTTACGTGCTGTCCAACTTGCCGAGGCCCGCTGGGCTCCATTCGTAACCTGGCTATGGAGAAAGTTGCCAATTCTGTACTATTCCCGTGTAAATATGCCTCTTCTGGATGTGAGATAACTCTGCCACACACAGAAAAAGCAGACCATGAGGAGCTATGTGAGTTTAGGCCTTATTCCTGTCCATGTCCTGGTGCTTCATGTAAATGGCAAGGTTCTCTGGATGCTGTAATGCCACATCTGATGCATCAACATAAGTCAATTACAACACTTCAGGGAGAAGATATAGTGTTCCTTGCTACAGACATTAATCTTCCTGGTGCTGTTGACTGGGTTATGATGCAGTCTTGCTTTGGCTTTCATTTCATGTTAGTATTGGAGAAACAGGAAAAATATGATGGTCACCAGCAGTTCTTTGCGATTGTACAGCTGATAGGAACACGCAAGCAAGCAGAAAACTTTGCTTATCGACTTGAGTTAAACGGTCATAGGCGGCGACTGACTTGGGAAGCAACTCCTCGATCTATCCATGAGGGAATTGCAACAGCCATTATGAATAGTGACTGTCTAGTCTTTGACACCAGCATTGCACAGCTCTTTGCAGAAAATGGCAATTTAGGCATCAACGTAACTATATCGATGTGTTGAAATGGCAATCAAACCTCTTCAGGCCAGTGTTTAAAACCATTGCATTTAATTTAGCAGAAACTAGGGTAACCATCGTTGACTGTCAGACAAATTATTTGGTAGATGGAGGATAGACATATATGAAGGTTAATAAAAGGAAAGGCTGTTAAATTACAGGAAGCAGTTGCATGTAGTAACACTAATATATTTAAAATAAGTCAACAGTAAACCACTGAAAATATATATACACCCAAAATGGGCATCTTTTGTATTAAGAATTGATTCTACAGGAAATGTTGTAAAATAATTCTAAAAACTTGTTTGTAGATTGATTGTACTGTTGAAAAGGAAACTGTTTCGTGTTTTTGTTTGTGTTCTTTTCCTCCCCCTTTGACTGACAAGCCATGTTGAGCGGTTTGGGCTTTGGCCGCTGCTTCCCGCGCCCCTCCCCCCCTCCTTTGTAAGTCACTACATAGTATTGCTGCTGTTTGTGTATATTTTTTGTGTATTTGCTAATTTTTATTAACTTCTAGTTTTTCATTAAATAAATATGACTTTCTTTTCTGTAATTCAGGTTTTTCTCTTTTTTTTTTTCTTTTTTGTATCTTTAAAAATTTAACTACAGGTGTCATCTTTTGATATGCATAATTGCTATGGTAAAATCAATATTTCTGTATGTTTGGTAAATTTTGTCTCTTTCCAGTAGTCAATTAATCGGTGATACTGTTCTTAATTGAGCTATTTTGTGAATGTACTGAACTTGAAAGGAGTAATTATGTTCAAAGATGTATCAGGAAAGGAAGCTCCTTTAAAAACAGGTCTAGATGTTGTTGTACTTTGAGTTATGATCTAACAAAAGTGAATTACAAAGATTTTTCCGCATTTAAAAAAAACCAATCACGTTTCAAATTCAGAGATGCTTAGAAACTCTACTGCATCCTTCTGTTTGTTGGTTTTCCAGTACAAAGAAGGTATTGTCTTACACACTGTTTGTAACTATACAGCAGGCCATTTGTTTAACAACAAACGAAAACACCAAAAAACAAAGAAAGGGCAGTAAGAATGAGATGTTTTCAGTCTTTTTACATTTCTCGTTAAAAAAATACCTGGCAAATTTAGAAACAATTTTTTTGCTTTGTGCTTTAGCTCAAAGTTTGACACACTATTTACTCTTGCTCACTTTCTTGTCCTACTTTCTCTTGGTTGTTACTGAGGTAATTTTCTTGAACTGATTTTTGTATATTATTTTGGTGATATGATACACAGTCAAATGCAAGTAATCTCTTACAGATATGATTCACCAGCCGTAACAGCTTTTGTAAGATACGGGCTTTGTGCAGACTGCCTCTATGTGAAAAAAAATTAACCATGAATGTATATGGTGTTTGTGTTACAAAACAGATGCAAAGAAAAAAAGGATAAGGTGAAAAGCTGTTTCATCTCCAGCTATTTAAAGGCAATCTTTGTCAAACCTAGTAGTATTGGACATCTGTTTGGAGAGGTAGCCTATTAATTCCTTTTGTAACACATTAAAATACGGTTTATTTACTGTGCACTGTCTTTAACTTTCTTATCAGAAATAGATCTATTAAGACAACTCTTGTTCATATTATTTTGATGCATGATGAGGTAAGTAATTCTACAGGTAAGGAACATAAAGCCTATCAAGTTGGATTCATAAAATAATAGAGAAGCAGTTGGTGTCATGTAATGAAGAAAAGTTTCATTAACTAAAATGAGGTATTTAGGCTGTTGGAACTGTGCACAGATTTAATGTAGGAGATGTATCTATTGCCACAGGATAACCATACATTTTTCAGGAGGAGAGAATCCTTCAGTCTAGCATTTCCTTAAATGTGTGCAGTCTTTGGAATTCAGTACTCACTCTTACCTGATTAAGTGTGCCTACATTTACTTGAGTTTTGTCTTCTGGTCTGCTGACAGAAACTTGGCTAAATACGCAAAATTATTTTTATAGGCATAGACCCACTCCCCCCATTGGCTGGCTTGGAGCAAAGGTTATGTGCTCATGTTATCTGCTTTTCAGCTCAGGTTTTGAAAGGAAATTGAGCTTAAGAGCCTTCTAGGGTCACCCTGAGCAGTCTGGTACTTGCAACTTGAGTACCACAGGGCTGTGTAAGTGCATGAGCCAGCGAAATTGCTGCTGCTTGTTCTTGTGTTGTGTTGCTCAAAAAAACTTGCAGCCTTTTTGCACTGTTCTACAGTGATTTTTATTAGGCTGGAAATCAAGAATATACTTGTGAAGGGGACTAAAGATTGTGCTTGTAACAGCCAAGACTTCTTTAGTCATGCTTTACGGATGACAAATGCTATAGCATAAATAATGCGTACTGACTTCCTGTATACTAGTGTTCCATTTGGTGTAAAAAGCAAAAAGCAACGTGTATAAAACATTTGATGTCCATCATCATCGGATGGAATGATTAAACAAGTTATACTTAGGCCCAGATCCTCAAAAGTAGTGGAAGCTTAAGTCTGTGGGTCTTTCCTCTTAGTAGAGGATCTGGTAATTAAACCATGCTCTGTTATATATGAAAAATAAAAACATAGTAAAAATCTGTACAGTTTACTACCTTATCTAAAATAAATGGTGTATTAAAGCCTAGCCATGTTTTAGCGTTAGCTGCTTATTTTAGAAAGTACTTTGCTGTATTGAGAAGGAGTACTCACATTTGTCTTGATTAAATGAAATGCAGTAGATCTTGCATTTGTCCCCTAGTACTACCTCTGTTGTTTCTCATTGCCTTTGGGGAAAAAAAAAAAAAAAGCCTTAAAAGGAAAATGTTTGCCAAGTATGGATGTTAATATTTGGCTTCTGTTTTGATATTTCTCATTAGTTTGCGCTTGCAGTATTGCTTTAAAATTGAAACAGATTAAGCAGATTAACTGTTTTGTATTGCTACCTATGCCACTGTATTATCCAGTATGTTTTCAAAGCTACTATGATTAAAAGCATGAATTGCATTAGTGAGACAGTTTTATCTATAGCAATTTACAGTGTGGACTGCGGGCAGAGGAAAGGAGCTACCACTGCTGCTTTTTAGCTTTGCATAAACTTCATTATTTTACGATACAGTCTCAAGACACGCACATCTTTATCACCAGGTCTGTTTAACTCTCAGCTGCAATGCAGGATAACTCTAGTGTACTGAAATTACTTTACTTTAAAAGATCTCTTATTTTGGCTTGCTGCTGCACAGATGGTTGTGCTCAATAATGCTCAGCAAAAGCCAAAGACATTTAACTATAATATCCGTTATAGTCGATAATACTTTCAAAGTAACAAAATCAAGTCAGCTCTGAAAAGCTGTAAGTAAACTCTAAGACTAAAGATCTTTGAGAGTGGCATTAAAGCTCTCACCTTTCAGATAAAGTCCATGCGGACAAGACATGAGTTGGAGTGGTGTGGCAGAAACGCACTGCTTATCTTCAGAGCAATTCCTTGTTCTTCTGAAGTTGCTGTAAAAGCTTATTATTAAAACAACAAACAAACAAACAAAAAAACAGCATTTGCTATATTTTAAAAAAAATGCACTTCTTCTACCTGTATAAACAGACTGCACTGGACTTCCAGGCATGTCCGTTTTTGTGCTGGTGCTAAGCAGTGCAGGACTGTTGTTTGATCTGCATTAAATTGAGTGAAGAAAATATTATTTTCCCCTTACTAGTCTTGATTAGAGGCAAAGCAGCATATTAGTTGTCATTCCTTTCTGCTGCTTTGCTGATTGTCATTTCACATTTGTTGCGTTCAAGAAATTTGTAAGGCAGAAAAATAGAGACTGTTGTTGTATCTTAACTGTGGAACGCAGGTCATGAATAACCAAAGTGTTTAATTCTTAAAAAAGTAAAGCAAAAAGTGCTGTTTTTTTTAATCATTTTATTAAATTAAGTCTTCTGTGAACGTTTTTATAATCTAGTGAAAAAACACCCACTGAATTTATTAATGAAATTACTGTTATATTCCAGGTAAATCAGATTTATCAATGGAAACTAAAGCCAAACAAATGATTCATTTTGATTTGTAGGCTTCTGTCACTGATACAATTTAATTTTCATAAGGACACTTTAGTTGTTTCAAAATTAACGAGCAAGAACAGAATAGCAGAGATTAGCTTTTCTCTCGTGTCTAACCCTCATACAAAACAATGAGAAACTCAAGAACTGTAGATTCAGTAAAGTTAAATTTCTATCTTAAAAACTGTGGAGACCTCAAAAGGGATATCAACACTTACTCAAACCTTGCGTTACTGGTGTGAGCTACTTAATCAAATTTAATCATCCAGTAGTTTTATTGGTATTGTTTAAATGGATATAGTATTTAGAGTCTAAACTCTACACAGAAGTATCCCAGAATCAGCAGTGCTACTAGTTTGTATCACATAAGAATTAAGGTGTCCTTTTCCCTCCCCTCCCAAACATTACTAGGCTGTCTTTTCTATAAGTCTTCCCGGTACGTGCCACCTACTTCCAGTGCTGTAAGTACAACTCTGCGCACATGAACTTTAGTGCATTACCTTTCCTTGACAAAAGTGAGAACTACTGCTTCTGTTATCCTTAAATCCTCTCTGCATTTCCTTAAAACTTCCAAAATCTTGTTTCTCCTGATGCCACCACTCCTTAGCAGATTGCCTGAACGTTATTTCCTAAAAAGAAAGCACCCGTGCCCCAAATCAGTTTGCTTTTGGTTAACATCCCCATTATTACCTCCTCTTGCTGTTCTGTGCTGCATTTGCTGCAGTTTGTGTTCTCTGACCACACAAACTGCATATGATTCCCTGGCTGTGGGCTTGTCTGCTTTACAGATGTCATCAGCTGTTGACACTGATGTAACTGCCTACCAGATAAGGTAAGGAATTGTTTCTCAGTAGCATTAGGTTACTCATGCTTGAATCTCACTGTCAGGAAATAAGTATTTTTTCAAGACTCCTTGCTGGTAGTAGTAAAAGGCAGCATATCCAGCAAATGTGGTTTTGGGTTGTTAACTGCTAAAGCGATACTTTTATTTTGATTGCATTTGCACGCAAATTTAAACTGTCAGTCTTAGCTCATATTTATGCTTGATATATGTATCTAGTTGATAGTTACTATTCTCTATTAAAATTCGATATAGAAGTAATCTCAGCCTGTCTACTTAAAGTTTACTATTCAAACGCTCAACTCTGGGCTTAACTGAAAATCCTCCATCAAAAGCAGCATTAAGAACTTCATCCAGACAGCTTGCCATAACGAAAGTCAGATCTTGCCGTACATTCAGTGCGATTTCTTCAAGATCTTTTTCATTTCTTTGAGGAATGATAATTCTCTTCAGTCCAGCTCGGTGCGCTGCCAGCACTTTGTCTTTAATTCCTCCAACCTAATAAGGAAAAGAAACATAAGTTCAAGAAAAAAACTCTGACACTAAGCTCATAAAGTAATAAGTGTAACAAATCTGGAAATCACACCAGGAGTTAAATTTTAATGAGGATCTCCCTCCCCCAGTGATTTAGTAAAGTAATTAAGAATGCAGCAGTATTGTTAGCTTGCTATATGCTTACCAAGGGGTGGTTTAGGTTGGAAGGGACCTAGTTCCAAATATAATAAGCTCCAGCATGCTTTGTTACAGATAACAGAAGAAAAAGAAACCTGGATTTTTTAATCCAGGAATGCATGTACTTTTTCTAATACAAGTTGCCTGTAACAATTTGTTCTTAGACAGAAGAATTTCAAACTCTTAGGTTTAGGGAGGAAGGTCTTCCAATCCTTCCCAAACCTGATTTGAACAAAAGAAGTTGTCTCAAAATTGCAAGGTTGTCTTTGTTCTAGAAAAGTAGGCATCATTTCAGCAAGCTACCTGTATCTGTGTATGTAATGACACAATGAGAGTTTTAAAATCAGCTTCTCCTTTAGTCACAGCTGTAGCTTCTTCCCCTTGAACTTTTTTCAGATCCTATCTTAAGACCATCTTACAGAAGAAACTCATAGCTTTGTGTTGCTTTAGAGGAAAGGAAGGCCTTGTATTGTAACGTGACAACAGGCTTCTATAAAAGAAGGTACTGGAGAACCAGAAATACTCAAGGCAATCAGTTTAGGCAGGGCAATGCTACTTATTATGTCCCACATTACTTTCTTTCAGGTGGTAGATGCAGCAGATGAAGTAATATTAAAATTACTAATAGATTCTAAACAACCCTTAGACAGTAAGGCATTGATTAAAAAATTGAGTATTTACAGATATTTCTTTACCTGCCTTAAACCACAGGCAAAATGTAGTCACTGGTGCGATAAAAACAATGTATTTGAAACACTAAGCAGAGGTGCACTGTAGCAGAGTTAATGCAGTGGTTTAATTATCACCAGAGCCCTGAACAGCAGCAATCTTGTCAGTGTAACTGCTGCCAGAATGCCATGTCAGTGATCCTCTCCTAGGATCTCTGAAACATACTTTACTGATGTTATCTGTGCTTTGCTCTCTACTGCGTGAAACAAAATACTCATCCTTCCTTTGTCCATCATATGGTATGAGATGAAAACTCTTACCTGCTTTAATTAATTATACCAGTCTCCATGTGATACGTAAAACTAACACTGTGTATCTTTGAACATTTCCCTTCTGCCCTCTCACTTTGAAGAAGGTTTATAGGAACATCATTCAGCTGAACTCTATATTAGGGAGCAGCATTTAAGAGCAGTCCAAACATCTACATGCATAGAGAGAATTTCCAAGAATAATCCACACAAAATTACTGTGAGAACTCAAACAGCTTTTCAGTGCAACTGAAGATAATCTTGTAATAATAGTATTGAGGAAGCATTTTTAGAAACTGCAATATATGTATCTTGGAACTATCTTGAATTTTGGGATTTCCAGGGTTCTGTTCTAACTAGACATATCAATAATGCATGCTTCCTGAAAGCTGCATCAAGGCCATTTTTAACAGTAAATGCAAAGCAGGCACACAAGCGTATAGTTCTAGCCTAGGCTGCCTTCAATAAGCCTCTTTCAGCTGCATCAGAAGGGACTAGACTGCTGCGAAGGGATGATCCAGCAAGACTGCTTTTGAAAGTGGCTAACAGACTTTATACCTAGAATATGGAGAATGAATGCAACGCAGCTCTTTTCCAAACAATACTTACTGGAAGAACAAGGCCTCTTAGTGTAATTTCTCCTGTCATGGCTACATCTGAGCACACCAGCCGCCCACTGAAGAGGGAAGCAAGGCAGGTTACTATGGTAACGCCAGCAGATGGTCCGTCTTTTGTGACAGCTCCAGCTGGGAAGTGCAGATGGATGTCAGTGTTGTCAAGGAGATCAAAACTTCCAGAAGCTTTAAGAAAAAAAAAAAAAAAAAAAAGAATGGTTTGAATGTGAAAAATCTAAACCCATTTTGTTCCCAGTCTTTCTTCTAAGAGGCCACTGGAGAACTACAAGTCTCAGCCATTTTTTTTTCTTTTTCAAAGTGTGCTGTAAGAGCAGCGTATTGCTTAGCTTTGCTGCAGGAGGGAGAAAATCCCACAAGCTTTCCTACATCAAAATACAAAATCGTAACAAGGTAACTCATCAGCTCAACATTTGCATGCGCTGAGGAATTCAGAGTAGGGATTAATGCAAAGACCGAAGAATTCCTGCATACAATTTTTAGTTGTAGGTCCTAAACAGTAAATGTCAGATTTCAGTGAACATACCACAAGAGCATCACTCTTAAAAGAGCAGTATTAATCAATATATTAATGTATATTTCCCATTCACATCTTTTTACCTTACTTCACCTACAAGACCTAACTGTATATGCTATGTTTACCTCTCGGGTTTACACTGTTAATGCCAGCAGCATTTCACACACCCATTCTATTTAGTTTTTTTTAAAGCCATTCAAACTTTTGTAAATAAGGACAGATGGCTGACAGATGCCAGAAAATTATTTAGCTATTATTTGGCTAATCAGCTGATGATCAAACTACACAGCAGTCTTTGGAGGTTAAAACAAGAGCAAGTAACTTGGATAAAGTCCTATTTCAGTTCAATATTCTCAAAGCATAGAAGCAGACAATAAGAAACTACTTTTAGCAGAAACCCTAGCCTAGATTTAGAGGAAAACTACAGCCTTGAATACCTACATCCACATTACAAAACTACTGCTGGAAAGGCTGCGTGTAAAAATGAATGAGGCTGTGTATTGAAATCAGCAGAAGAGCCAACAGGGATCTCTAAGGCTGATTTCAACTTCCATATGGCACTGATTGCTGGAAAACCCTTTCTCTGTTAAGGCAATACGATGTACTTCTGTAACAAGTATGGTAACTTCCACTGTTATTTAGCAAAGCTTCTTTCTGTTGAATTACTGGAACATCAAGCATTAAGACATTTAATTACCATGCAATATTAATGCTTTCTAAATGCACATCCATGCACCACGAGGTCAAAATCCGTGATGCAATCCGCTCATGCGGTCTTTGTCATTTTCCCCAACCTACCATTAGTGAGCTGGTATCTCTTTGCATTGCTGCGCAACCAGCTGATTGCAAGATGTGCTGACTCCTTCATGACATCTCCCAGCTGACCAGTCAAAGTGAGCTGGCCTTCCCCGTCCATGCGGCTGGCTTCCACAAACATGATCTCTCCTCCCAGCGGAGTCCAAGCCAGGCCTATGGCTACTCCTGGCTGACTTAAGCGTTCTGACACCTGAAAGAACCACAGCAAACAATGAAAGAAACAGCTGTAACAAAACTATAGCAAAAACAAATTGATAGTTACCTTCAAAACAACTGTACTGAGTACAACAGAAAGGTTAAGGCTCATCTCTTTTTTTTTTTAATGCAGCAGTAATACTGCTTACATGTAAATGGTAATTACAGCAATCATATCCATGTGCGGCTCCTTCCCTCGAGGTGATGGCAAACATCTTGGCAAACTGCTCTTAAAACCTTCCCCACTCCCAATGGTTCAATGAGAATCTTTCTTTTCACTTCACAGGACTCTTAAGTATTTGGTCAATACAGACTGCTGCACACCTCCAGCAGATGGACAGAATTCTGTTTATTCTGACTCTTGTTTCTTAAGTGAAAAAGCCAATTTTGAGCCTATACATCACCTAACATTTGGGCCTGAAGTACTGTCAGACAGCACAGTGATTCACGCAATCTGAAATACTTGAGCATGCAGGTTAGATGTGAAGGAGGACGGGGAACCTGACTCCATTAGTGATTTCTAGTAGTCAGCAAGCTCTCTGCCCCATGCAGGGCTATGATCTGCTTATCTAAACTGATGAGGGAGGGTCTGAATCCTGGTCTCTTGTGTTGAGTAGAAGGAAAAGGAGGCAGGATGTTTTCCATGAGTGTCCCAGTTCTGCGGGGTTTTTTTCCATTACATGAAAGACTTTCAGAATATACAGAAAGTTCTTGTCCTGAGCTCCAGTCAGTTGAAGAAGCTCCTATGAAAGACCTTACAGCTCTTCTGCATGTTCTGAACTACTTTACAAGGCAGAAATGAAACCAGATAAGTTTCTAATGTCAGGCTGTGAGCACAGCAAAAGACAAGCATGCCTTTGTAAAGTAAAGCAATAGGCTCATTTAAAAATATTTTAGTCTGCTACTGAAATGCAGAATTGAAAGTTAATTTGATTCATTTCTGAAATGGACGAATTCTTCATTCAGCTGCTGCGAAAATTTCAAGAACTTTCATTTATTGGGTAAAGAACCAGCGAACGGAGCATCTCAGCAGAACCATAATAAAAGTATGACAACTCTGAAGTCCACATTAAAACTTCTCAAAACCTTTGTTCCTTCTGAGAACATTCAACATTCCGTTTTATAATACTCCAGAGCAACAGAATGTTTTTTTCCCCTCTAGCATCAATTCATCCTGCACAACTTTCCATAGTTTAAATGCTTTCATTGTTTGCTTCCTTCCAAGAGTCAGCAGAGGGTAAACCAATCAGAAGTCTCACAGACACCAAAAATGCAAAACTCATTACAGTACTGACTTCTCTTAAGCATAAGGTCCTCTAAAAGATTCACAGCAATCTGTACAGAAGCCTCTTTAGGATGATGATGACTGTGGGAAGACTGCCTACCTATGGGAGTTCCCTCAGCGAAAAGCACCTGTACTGAAAAGCACCTTAATGATCTGGAGGCAGAAAGCTATGTATGGCTCTGCGCTGACATGTCTGTATTGGAAATACTTGGATTCGTGAGCTTCCAGGACAGTGTTAACCATTGTAATCTCCTACTAAAAGCTCTCCCTGCAGGCCCAATAGAAACAAAGTCACAAAGTAGAATCCAGACCTGAAATTGTTTTGCATTTTGTTTTGTTTTGGAAAACAAACAACAGCACCAGCTTACCTAAACAAACAATATAGCTTTCCATGCAATCCTCAGAATGAGAACACTCCTAACAGAAGCCAGACATTAACATTCCAGTATTAGTCTGAAACACGTCCCATCATAAAATTACAATCACAAAACATCACAATAGCTATAATACTCTTGATGCTCGATTTCTTTTTTCACAATTAGAAAGCAGGTTACTTTACTCAGCAGGAGTGAACAACTTCACTCTATAGCTGCTGCCTCTGGTTATCAGCCAAAAAGAGATTAATATTAAAAAACAAAAAAAAGCTGAGTTACAAACACACACACGTGCTCAGAAGACAACAGAACAATAACAAAAATAAAGCTAAATTCCAAGGCAAAAGAGAAACTGCACTATAAAAATGCTGGATACATCACGAGCCCCTTCCTCCAAACGCACGCTGTGCTGAAATGTTTCATTAAGTCTCTTACACTTTCATTTGTTGTCAGGATCATTTTTCTGAAGCCTTAGCATGTGATTTATTCCAACATTTGTTCTGTCGGGTGACACATACAATTATTTATTTGTGATAAATGAACTAAGTCTACAAGTATGAGCTGAGTAATCTGTCATGCCTTTCTGCTGGGAGACCTCTGCAGAAAATACACAAAATGTTGAAAAGGTAAAAGACGAGTCATTCATTTTACTGCATCCCCTGAAGGACAACAGCTCCATGAAATCACATCATGTCTTCTGTTCTGTTTGCTCAGCCTCATCCAAGTACTGACACGGGGACTGCCTCCACTGTATCTTTATTTCAGCTAACCATAAATGCCAAAACAGGGTCAGAAGTGAAGCTTTAAAGGCTCTGTGCAGAAAGAAAGGCATGCTGCAGACAGTGCACCTGAAAAAACAACAGCAGTCAATCTAAGATGCCCACCACCAACATGAGAGCTACGCTGATCTGAAAGAATCTTAAGGCCGCATGCAAAATTCAGGGGAATTATGGATTAGTTGGGAAAATTCCACTAACACAGGAATTATCTGGCTATCCAAACAATTTACACTGAGCAAAGCCATGTGTATGGAAAAATATATCCTCATTATTACACGCAGTAAATAGTAAATGAAAATTAATCATGAACTGCTTAGGGAATTGATGCTATGTGAATTCTCCCAGTTCTATTTAAGCACTGCTTAATTTGCCTACTAAATATGGAATCATTTAAAAAACCTCTGATATTGAAGTCAAAACATTCAGTCAGGTCTTACTTCAGCTTAAACAGGCTGGCATGAAATGCCTCTAAGCATGTTCATGGCAACTCTACATGCAAAAAGAATCTTCAGCACTCAGATATTTGCATATTCAGAGAGGTAAGAAGCACACTTGAGAAATGCTACTTGTACAACTTACTCCTGCAGAAAGAACAGAAGAGCAGAAATTTGCCAGCTCAGCTGCACTATCCCATAGAAACAAATAATCGGTGCCAGGGTGAGTTCAAAACTATTCAGCGCACTGGAAGAAAGTCACACGTACTTGTGGGCCTACCAACTCTTTTTTTATAAGAAGTGAGTTAAGTTCACATTTATTTGAATTAATTCTACTTTCGACTGGGAAAAGAATTACGAGTGACCAGAACTCTTGCATAGATGAACAACATTTAGTTTTTAGCATCTTTACAAAACTAATATGCACTGCCAGTGGAATCCATAATACAGGCTTAAATATAAGAGCAATTTATTCTAGCAGTTTTATGTGCATCTATATTTCAAGCACTAAAAAAAACAAGTAATCCTGCAGTATTTTAGCTCTAAAGACCCGGTGTGTGAAGTACGTAACAACCTTCAGAAGTGAAAATTCAGACAGAAGGTTACTTCTTTGGACAACAAACAAAAAAACCCAAAATAAACTAAAGCCTTTTTTCAGTAATGGCTTCTAGAAGACAAGTAGTAATGTAGAGTATTAAAAATGTCTATAGGAGTATTACAAATGGTTTGATGGCTACAGACATTCCAAATGAAGCTGAGGATCTACACTATCAGCTGAAATCACACTGTTCTGTATGATTTTGTTGGGCACAGCCGGTTCTGAGAGCTGAAAAGAAGCAACAAAAGTTGCTTATGAGGTCATCTGCCTAAAAAGCAATCTCTTCAAAAAAATAAAATCAGAACACAAAAGGCCAACATGAAAAACCTCAGACAAGGGAGTCATAAAATAACGGGCTCTTGAGGACATGATCTTTGTAGCCCCCAGTTCCCCCTGATTTCCACTTCTAAGTCCCCAGAAGATTGATATTTGATTATGTTTTTCTTTCACTGCTATTTCCTCCATAACTTACTGCCCTAACAATCTTTTCTCCGGGAGAATGAAAGAAAAAAAATAGCATTCCATCAGCAACTGCCTGCTGTCAGTGTTATATATACTACTTAGACTCCTAAGTTCACCCGGGCCTAAAGTAAAGCAGAGAACAAGTGAAATGTAAATAGTGAAAGGAGAATCCTTAAGTAACTAATTTCATGAATGGCCTTTTCCATACAGTACAGCAAAACATGGCTGGGGAAGAATTCTGCAATATGCCAGCCGAGGAACAATGCAGTCACTGGGAAGCTGGAGGTGACTGAATGATCCTAAAATTATTTGTAATAGATGAGAGTTCTGTGAACATGAAGAATGTCTGACAACGTCTAGCCTAAAGTGACATTGTTTCAATACCCCAAAACACTGATGGGCATTAAGGAAGTATGTTGGACGGTCCTTAGCACAGCTGCTCCAGAGACAGGAATCCTGGGTTACATTTTGGCTTATTTCCCAAGACCACAAAACATCCCACAAACAAAAGCAAAGTTGTTATGAACTGAAAAAAATGCCACCACATTCTTAAGCAGTGCTGCAGGGAGGCATCTTTGTTAACAGGAAGTCCTGCCACTATGTTATTTATGTACTTGGAATTAAATATGTTCATAAATATATTTTCATAAATATGAAAAAAATGTTTGGTGGAACACAAAGAAACAGTCCTGTTTCTAATACACGTATTAAAAAGTTAATATTATACAAATTCAGCCAACAGCAATAAAAGAGGCAACTAGTGAAAACAGACGGAACAACAGTCAAACAAATGAATGAGGACGTTACCTCCATTTCATACATGGGTGGCCCCAGGATGTCTTTTAACGCGTGGAAATCAATTAAAATTGGCATTTCAGGAGGCAGAGCCAGGTCAGCCGCGTCACTGATGGATTCTGATTTTGCGTCTTCTGTGACATGTTCTTTGCAGTCTAAGAGAAGGAAATCTAAGTTAGGATTTGTAACAGTCCTTGACAGAGGAATTAAAGGAATCAAGAGGACTTACCTGAAAAGCTCATGAGAAAAAGCTTAAAGTTATCTTTCACAAAATTCTTGACAAGTTAAAGGTAATACAGTATCAAATTTTAATTACTTAGGCTAAACTTGTCCTAACAGTTCAATGAGGATAATATTTAATCTAGACCACTGACAGATGTACAACTCACCTGCTCAAATGCATTTTTAAGTAGGCCAAATAGCAGCAATAGGTAGCAATATTCTCACACTGTACTTTCCACTTTGATTTTTGTCTCTATGACTACAATGGCTTCACTTAATGTAAATCTTAATTCACAAGATCAGTTTTCAACATGCAATTAGCCACCCAGCATATACTGCCCCTGTTCAGTGGAAACCTCCAAACAGTTTCACTACAACTACCTTCTATCTGTCTTGAAATACTATCTTTTAACATGGCTCTGCTGTTTTGTTGAATTAGGTATTTCTAAGGTGTCTTGAACAACAGACACAAGGAGTAAAACAAACTCCAAACATTGGATTATTTGTTGTTTTCAGTTATATCTACAGGTGAGATGCACGCTCCAAGAAGGGCTATAAAATCCAACTGGCCTGACAGTTTCGAATACAACATACTCAAGGGTCATCGAGAAGGGACCAGACAATTACAGAAACAGTTACAGATTCAAAAGCATGTTCTTTCCTTCCTCCATTTTAAGCATGATCCTGTTGCTGATTATATAATTGTTTCCTTCGTGGTAAAATTTTGGTTTTCTATAACATTTGTTTTATGCACAAAATTGAACTGTAATGAAGACTGTATAAACATCAAAGAATCAGAATTGTTTCAAACATCGTTTGAATTAGGCCTACACTGACGTGTACTTAAATAACCGCATAGAGAAGGAGAATGCAAGCAGGGAGTGACTTCCCATCGAATGTAAGCCAGATGCAAGGGACACACTGCTATTTTCTAGAGAGCCCCGAGCAATATTTTAGTGAAACATTTATCAGAGAAATGAAAAATAGTTCAACAGTCCAGATGTTTCTAAGGGTTTGTAGCAGAGTTCTACTGCAATGCCTCCCTGCCCCGAGGCTGTCATTAAGCATTGTGCAAATACATGTCCTGAAGATGCTTCAGCCCACCCCAAACATACAAAATCAAGGCACATTTTAAGCAGCAGTCCTCATTACACAGGCACCGAGCTCCAAAGCCTTCTGCAGCACATCTTGGGGAAATGTCTACAGTTGCTTCCTTTCTTTGATTTTTTTTTCCCATTCAAAGAAGAAAATCTTCCTTTGCATATTAATGCATGTACAATAACTGATGCTACAGAACTTCAAACAGCCATGGAAAAACACCAATTGATGATCTGATCTATTTAGCATAACATTAAGAGGTGATCTGTGCTGCATTCAGTACGAGTGAAGAGAAAATGTCTCATTTCATGAGATACAAACCACTCTTTTATTAATCCTGACATATAGGAAAGCTTTCTTACTGTTAATTATGTTACAGCACAGTTCTCACTAATGCATCCGTACAGTACCAAGGCAAACATTCTACATCAGTATCACTATTAAAATATTAACTCATCTTTCATGCAGCATTCAAATCTAACACTTATTATCCAACAGCCACTGATCATTCATTCTTCTGTACAACAACTCACTGCTCAATGCATAAATCCTATTCCTCTACTGTAAACACGGCCTTAGTCAGAAGGCCCTCCTGTTGTTCCAGCTTGTCTCTGTATTTTTGTTGAACTACTATTTCTGTACACAATAAATTTAAATACATAAACACTAGCAAGTCTAGGAAACATAACCCTGTATGCTATTCCTGCAACTCAGATTTCAATTGTACTACTCCAAAACCCAAGCCATTTGATATGGCATTTCAAGTTATAAAACAAAACTGAACTTAAAAGGTTTTCCTACCTAACCAACACAGTTTCTCATTTCTGCTTGTTCTTTTTCCACTTAGTTCTATGTATGCATATCTGCAAATATGATTTCATCATCTTTACTGAAGAGACAACTGTGAAGAATCTATAGAGACACAATTAAGATTTCCATTAATGATGACATATACATGTTCACCTATCATGGAGGAACAACCACGTATCACAGAATAAGTTAAAAGACATATTTTCAACCTGGGTTTCAACTACCATATCACAATAAGACGCCTTCAGACTCAGCTGCTGCATCGTACTCTTGAGGCAGCTACTCTAAAATAGGAAAGTCTCACGTGTTTTTTTCAGTCTTAGAATTTCTTCTAGCGTCAAAGACTAGAGGAGCATCTCATAAACCTCAGATAGAGTTTCAGTAAAATAGCAGGTAGTGTGTGTCACTGTATACAAGGATGATGTTACTGTACACAAGACCTCTCTGGAGGGGTCTGAAAGATGACTCCATTTGCTTTTGCTGAAGCTTACCCTACAAATCCAATGACTGACGCAAACTAACAGCCCTCCACTTGCCAACTTCGTCATAAAGCCCAGGAGTCAAAGGAGTGAGGAAGGCAATACAAAGCTGCCAGTGTATTTCAGACACTTAGTGTGGGAAAGAGACAGCATATCTCCTTGCATTAACTGTGCCACAGCAGGCATCCTGCACTTCTAGAGTCTACTACTAAACACTGTCAAAAGCTACGTGTCTACAAAGACTTGGAAACACTTGCTTCAACTTAAGTTAATGATCTGATTTAATCAATATAACGTCCACTCAAGAACAGGAAAAAAATGATCCAATATAATCAAAGAAAGAAATTAAGAAATTTAGCCTATAATTCCCATTGTTTGCATCAACTTGCAAGTATTGAGAGTTTGGGGATTATTCCCAGGTTTTGTTTTTAATACTTGGCTGTTTCCTTACTGAGTGAACGTCCAACAAAACTTTTCTTGTTGCTGTTTCTGAAGTAGCATCCCATTCTCATACACTCCCAATAGGTGACATTTCTGCTAAAATTACAGCTGGATATGAGCACATCATTAGCAGAAAATAAGAAACATTTTGTTGACCGCATCATTCTCTACGTGTTTTTGTAATACCAAGGTTAAACTATAGGTCTAATTCTCCTTTGGACTTTGTTTTATTGACACAGCTTTTTCTTATGGATAATTTCAACTTCAGAAGCACAAAGAAAACTACAGATCATTTCTTTTGAGCCTGATCCAAATCATGGATGTCAACCAAAAGAGCTCACTTTTTGCCCTCTGTTGGAGCACTGAGCTTGCTGTTTTTGCTTAACTGTGGTAAGTTGCAAGTCCCATACTAAATTTAACAGTGTAAATACCTCTCCGAAGTTGCAAGCACAGTGCTAATTTTAACACTGCAAATGCCTCTCTCACTGGATCAAAATATCTACTGCAGTTCCTTTTCATGCTGTGCTTTAATACTAAAATGGCTCCTCTTACAGTATCAGCTGTGCTCTGAAGCTGCTTTCCTTCTATTTTATTGGAAGAATTGAAGAGCAGGATAATAGGTTTTCTATTCAGTAATCATACTAGATCTTCTAAACATATTTTGCTGTCATTCAGTGCAAACAAATACTTCACAAATATGCCTCAGGTCAAAAGCATAGCAGTGGCAGAGGCTGAGACAAACTGATCTTGCCTGCTGCCAGTGGGCAGCACTGCCACAGCCTAAAGGCTCAGCATCCTTGTTCAGGAACCAGTACAAGTATCACAGGAGTGTCAACACACACAGAATCTGACTTCAGAAAAATTCAGCAAAAAGAAGAGCATATAAATAGAAAAGGAAAGCATTAATAAATATGCATGTAGATGGGACAAAAACTGCATAGTCATTCCCACATGCATAGCCATTATTACTGTGAAAGATTACCCTCCTTAAGCCTTCAGAGAAAACAGCTGTATCTATTTAACCAAACACTCATTTGTGGACCAAAATGCAAACTTCTGTTATTACAAGTACCTTCCACAGACATTCTGATCATCTTAGAAAACTCAACAATATAAAAGAAGAGTAAATTTTCAGAAACAAAATACCAAGACTGGGGAAAAAGGCAAGAAAAAGCTTTAAGACTGTAAATAAATAGTGTTCTAAGACTCTTCTTCAAATGTTCTTGGAATTAACCAAACTGTTGTACAGTTCTACTTCCTGCCCTCGATTTTACTCTGACAGGGGTAACCATTCAGACTTGTCATCTTTTCCAATAAAATAAGGCAGCCTACAAGTCTCCTTAACTGTCCTCCTCTAAATGTGCAAAGAACTATTCTTGTTGTGGGAAAAGCCCATAAGCCCATAAGCTTTTTGACATTTTCTCACTTGTAGAATCTTCCACAACATCAAACCAATAGGTCTGGTTAGTATTTCATGTCTCAAGCAAAAGTAAGTAGCCATGCAGCTGTTTTTGCTTCCGGCACAAACATGAGCAGTTACTTCCTGTCCAAAAGTATCAACCAGATTCACTGCAATACTTACAAAACAAGCTAATAATCCAATACTCTGCTCACTAGGTTTTACTGTGACTAATATGGCACTAAGGGAGATGGTTTAGCTACAGTGTTGGTTAATGGTTGGCCTTGATGATCCTTAAGGTCTTCCCCAGCCCAGAGGACTGGGCTACATTTTATAAACTCAGCTTCAGATTCAGTCCTTTCATACTTCTCATCTACCTTAAAACTGCTGCAACTGCTAACAAAGCTTACAGATTTTTGGATCACTGGGAAAAATACATCACTATCTTCTGTAAATGTGGAGAAGAACAGACTTACTGAAGATGACAAAGTCCAGGAGACTAACTTGGATGAAATACAAATTCTACTACTTTTAAAGTGCAAAATTATCAATTCCACTGTTCAGAGCTAAGTGAAAAGTGTAAGCTTCCTATTCCTCAAGACAGCGAATAAACAAATCAACAGAAAGTGATAAAACTCTATCATTAAAGATCCCAGAAGCATCATTTCTTACGATACCGTTCTAACCACTAAGTTAAATGAATGGTCCTCAGGAGATGGATATGCTGCAGTCGAAGACACACTAAAAAAAAAGTCTCCAGACCTTTCCAATTTCAACAATCTTCAAGCAGTCACTTACTCTAGAGTACAATAAAACAAGTGGACTGAGTTCTGAGTTGGTAGAACACACAGAGGACAACTAAAGGACCTCTTTAAACACATTAACTAAAGCCACTGCTAAGACTTTTATTAAAGAAAAATAAAAGTGTAAGATTTGCATAAAAAAAGCAGAATGAAGTACACACATATCAGAACCGCCTACATGAGATACCAAACAGATCCACTATCCTTCTCAGTTACCACTCTGGCAGGCTGGAATTATTCCAATTTTGTCCCAAGTCATAATTCAATACTACTTGAATGTGCATAATAAGAATGTTAGTCTATTTGCAAAGCTTTTGAAAAAAAGAGCCTTTGAAGAAGGAAAAAAAAAGAAGAAAATGCTGGTAAATCAGCTAATTAGTGCCAGCAAGGATAGAAGAGTCCTCTTTAATAATAAACACTGAAAAGATACACACCTTCTCCTTCACCCAGTTCAGAACGATCAGGCTTTGTTTCTTTGTGCTGTCCTTCTGCCACTTTCACTGCCACTGCTCTGCAAATAGCCCCCAGCTTTCGATCCAGAGAGCGGACTCCTGCCTCTCTAGTGTACCTAGTGTAGACACAGTTGTAAGTGATATTTCCTTTTAATTTAAACACATTTTCTCTTTTAAAAATACATCCAAATGAAACATACAAGGCAGTAAGATCTTGGACTGTCATATACGAGTACCAAAAATAGTCATTTGCTGATAATATTTGGAAAGACAAGCTACCGATTGGGAAGGAAACATAAGCAACACTTGGAGTCAAACCTTCATGAAATGCTATGCAATGCTCCAAAAAACAATGAGCTCTTCTCAAATGCATAGAACAGTGCAAGGGAATATTACAATGGCTGCTCCAAAAATACTACCTTCTATTTTATTATGTTGGTTCATGATGTCAGATGCAGATGGTGGTGGTATGGCAGCAGAGGTTCAACCTTTCCACCAATATTCCATCACATTTTGTTGCTGTGCAACAGATGGCAGCAGAGGGGCAGTCTGACAAAATTGCATCTGACATG
The DNA here is from genome assembly GCF_039878825.1 of Excalfactoria chinensis. Classification (NCBI taxonomy): domain Eukaryota; kingdom Metazoa; phylum Chordata; class Aves; order Galliformes; family Phasianidae; genus Excalfactoria; species Excalfactoria chinensis. The sequence goes on along the minus strand of NC_092835.1, from coordinate 11,886,361 downwards.
GAAGTGTGGATGAAACCAAGGTGTATCATTGAATTCCTCCATAAAGAAAAAACAGCAACCACTGACATTCACAGATAATTGCTGAACGCCCAATTCAATGGAGCCCAAACAGTGCATGTGGGCACAGCTCAATGGCGAGTGGCACATTTCAGCAGTGACAACAGCAGGTCACATCCACTGGTACTGATTGTTATAAGCATGGCATGCAGGCCCTTGTTCATACGCTGCCAAAAAGACATTGTGTGATTACGTCAAAAAATAGCGTTCTGTAGATGAGAATTTGTTCCATCAAACAATGTTATTGTGCTCTTTGTATCAGTTGTAGTTTCCATGGAAAAAAAAATAGAAGGCATTACTTTCAGAGACCTACCCATTTTTAAATTAAAAATACAGATCATTGAAATTACATGAATTGACCAAAAGAGAATATTTTCTTTGAATCTATGAATTAAAAAGAAATGCCAGGCAAAAGTGCTCACTAAATGCCAAAACCCTGTTCCTAGTCATAAAATACTTCATTCATTGCCAATACACTTATTCCATTGTAACCAAGTCAGTTTCAAGTTCAAAAAAACATTCTGATTAATGTGTTCAGTGAGCACAGTAGTTCTAATTAATACAAGCTATTTGAAAAACGCATTTCTGATTTTTAACTAATTCCTATTTTAGACAAATGTGGTCCATCAATCGCAAGAAACAAAATGATGATTCTTTTTTTTCTATGATGATAAAAATAGAACTTCATTTAAAAACAATTACAAAAAAAGGTTGTCTGTTGCCAAAGCTGCGGATGCACATACTAAACATGGCAGTAATATTAACATCAAGCGTTTCTATCTATTTATACTGCCTCATCAATTGTGCCAACACAGCTCACTGGGAGCCACGCTCTGAGAACTGAAAACAAAGGAAGGAAGAGGAAGGAAGGTTCAGTTTAGGAAGCAGAACCCAACACAGAAAGAGCAATTCCAAAAATTACTATTTGTTGGGATTCCAAACCTGTTAATGACACCACATCTTATGAAATGCTTTGTATTATCACTTCAAAATTGGTTACTTACCAGAAAAAAAAAAGTTACTGAAAACTTAAAGCAACGAGTAGCAGATTTACCTTGTAATTATGTCTAAAGTGGTTACTTGTGGAATCTGTATCTGCTGTGGAGTAAGGCCATGTTGTTCAAGCTGCTTAGGAATCAGGTGTCTATGAGCAATTTCAATTTTTTCCTCTTGTGTATATCCTTCAAAAGAAAAAGAATATTTTTAGTAAACTGCGTATATGCTATAATATCAAACATCTTAGAACTTCATACCTGATTGAATTTAAAGGATAATTACCTTAAAAACAAAAATGACACGGGACCCTAAAGTAAGGCTTCAGAAGAATCAGAAAAACATTCTCATTTACGTTTACAGTAGTTAAATTCTAGGTTATTAAACTGCTGGGCACACATACCAAGAAATAACTCCTCCTATTAAGGAAATTCTCAGTTCAGGTACATGGCATCAGGATGCACAAGTTCTTTACATCTCTAAACAGACCTTAATGTGATAGGGCAATCACTAAACATATTCTGTGTATGTCTAGAAAACTGGGCATCATATATGCATGCATACATACAAAAAAAAGACAGCACTGATCACAATTTCAGTGATCCTAAAAGTTGTTTTGATGCTTTGCATGGTGGTAGCCACCCTGGATAGTTCTATCTTAATCACTAGGGCAGTCACTAGAAAAGGAAAGGGATAGGTGCAGTATATTACCAAATCATTATTTACTATAAGAGGATAAACAGTCTTCAGCACAAAAAGTGGAACCCAGTTTTCCTACAACTTGATGAGTGCTACAGAAACAAAAATAGCTACTGTATATAGAAGGCAGGCTGCCAGCTTAGGTTGTGAAGGTAAGGCCACAAACTTGTACCTCCTGTATTTCTCTAAAGATCCAGTTAATTTACTACATTACTTCCCACCAATTAGAAAAATGTAATTCCAGAAAACAGTTTAGTTCAGTAAGTTGTCTACTCATGGTATCACTAAGTGATAGAGACTGTAAAGGAATAACTGCAAATAGTCTCATTTGATGATTTTGGCTATCAGTCTAGCTTTCTAGAAAGCTGAAAGAGATCCTTTTTCTTTCAAGTAAAACATTGTTTAAGGGCTTGCAGTAGCCATTTTAACAACACTTGAACATTACCTGGAACCTGAATGACTTCCATCCTGTCGAGCAGAGCAGGTGGGATAGTTGCTGTAGTATTGGCTGTAGCTATAAAAAGGACTTGGGACAGATCAAAGGCTACATTTAAGTAGTGATCGGTGAAACTGTGGTTTTGCTCCGGATCCAAGACCTTAACAAGAGTTAATATAAAATTAATGCAGTTGTTCACTTTGAAGCATTTTGTTAATAGTCTACTCGGATCTGTCAGCCTCACTTCACATTCACAAATTTCACATTCACATTTACACTATGAATATTACTGAAGCTCTGCAATACCCTGCCAAGTATCACATACCAAAAAGCTTTTTAAAATTAATTTTTATCTTTATCTTTTTAAATTTCTTAACTACTTCATACTTTTACTAATGCAAATACCAGCAATAACTCCAACCACTGCAGTCAGCCTAACGAGCAACTGATTCCATAGGCTGAAGAGCTCCTGTGAAGGACCCCTCTTTATGAGATTGAGGTTACTGTGAGCAACTTTAATCTACATCAACCTTTATGCTTTATACTGTCGGAAGGTAACAGTTCCTTTCATTATCAATATACTTACATGAATAGCACAATTATTTAAAAACAAAAAAAAAAAAGTATGCTTTTCTTCACCAAATGGACAAAATAAAACTGTCACCACTGCTTTCCTCCATACGTGAAATTATCAATTTCTATTCTTACTAGGTCCCAACAAAACAGAAACCTTGAAATACACTACTACATTTAGTTCATGCTGGCAGAGACAAACATTTCTAGCCAATTTACACAGAGGTAAAGAGGAATTTGACTGCCAATATATCTGAGTAAGTATTCTCAATGCAAAGTGTTTTCTTCCTATTTAATTTTCAAAGGATCATTTTATACTAATATTGTTTACAACTGATATAAAAGAGTGTATTAACAACAAGCTTCAAAATTTATCTTCCACATACTCTCTTGATATCTTGTTTGCTCTGGGAAACCCAAAGTGTGACGCACTATTCTAGATGCAGCCTAATGACTGCCAAGCAAAGGGGATAATCACATCCCTTGATTTATAGGCTACATTCCTGTTAACAAAACTCTTGATGCTGTTTGCCATCCTAGCTTCTGGAGTACACTGTTGGCTCACATCTGCTGTGGTTTTAACGAGGACTGCAGCTCCTTTTCAACAGAGCTGCCCACAGCCAGCTAGTCCTCAGTATGCATCCTTGCATAAAGTTGCTCCTCTCCAAGCTTAGGGCTTTGCACTTGTCCTTGCTGAATTCTTCAGGTTCCTGCCAGCCCATGCTTCAAGCCTGCCTAGGTCTCTCTGGAAGGCAGCCCTACCCTCAAGCCTATTGACTGGTCCTCCTTAATTTGGCATCATCTGCTAATGTGATGCAAGTGCATGTTCTCATCTCCTTGAGGTTACTGATAGCAACAACAGGACTGTTTCCTGTACAGTCTGTGGTACTCTGGCACTCAGTATATTACAGGCGTGCTGACAGAGTAGGACCCATTAATCACTGTGGTCTGAGCCTAATCATGCATGTAATCAGTTGTCACCCAAACACACCGTGTCATTACAGTTTACATAGAAGGATGTTGTGGGCAAAACTGCTGGAAGTCTTGCTAACGTCAAGGTAAGTGACAGTCACTGCTCTCCCTCTGTCCACACATTCAGTAATCCCTCCATCATAAACAGCAATCTGGTCAGTCAGGAATTATTTTCCCAGGTATAAATCCACACTGACAGTTCCTATTCACTGCGCTTTTACTCATGCAACCAGAAATTGTTCTTTACTACTATTTATGTACCAACCTGTTTCCATCCCCTCTTAAAGCATTACCATGCTTTTCTTGCTACATACTGAACTATCAGTGTTACACTGACATGAATAATTCGCACGTTACAAATAATAGGACCTTAGCATCTCCTAAGAATTAGCACACTGCTGTCAAAATAATGCATCTGCCTATACCAAAATGAACGCACCTGTCTTATTAACTTGAACTACAGCCAAGAACAGTGCTGTTAATTGTAAAAAAAAATTGAATCTGAGCACTTCTCAGCCAGGCAGCATAAAAGCAATTCTGAATATTCTTTTCCTTCCCCCTCCCCCCCGCCCAGCATACTGAAAACAAAGCAGAACTTCTTTTAAGTAGAACAATTTTTGATTTCATTTTGAAACTCTACAAAGATTTTAGATGAATATTTGGAAATGTACTGTGGCTACAGTAAAATACAAATCACACTTCCTCCTTGACACTGAAATATTTAATCATGCCAAAGCATATACCTAAATCCTAGCTCACTAAGGCTGTAACTCTGTGAGGGTTATCATTCACTGGCTACAGGCTACTGAAAAGCTTCTTTTCTTAACCTCTCCAGCAGACAGCTGTTATCCTTTTTTCCTTTCTTTATTGACAAAAGCACAGGTCATGAAGTTTCCTGGCTAGTCAAGTGCACTGATGAATGATTCCATCAGTTGAGTTAATAGAGCTTAGGAAGTTGCCTCCCCTGATCCTAAAATCTAGTCCTAAAACGCAGGGGGACACAATCACATACAGTGCATCCAAGCAGAGTATCTACAACTTTCTTTAAAGACAGCTGATCCATATCAAACATTAGTCTTCCATTCAAAGCGTACTCTTAAAAAATTTTCAAAACTGATTTCAACAGCAAATCCTAACCTAGTTTACCTATTTCATTTTGCACTGGCAACACAGTATTTCCACAAAATGCCAGTCTATTAATTTAAGCAGTTTGGTGGGCTCTTTTTGTTACATAAAGCGTTATATTCACATTTATCTCTTTCTCTTGGTAGTTCATAATAAGAAATTCTTACCGCTTCTACTAACTGCTAGACTGCTAACTAGAATGTTATGCTATATATAAGACAGTGATGCTATTCTACTCATGTACAAACAATGCTAGCTGATAAAGGTAAAGCAAGCTGAATGTATGTGAAGTATCTGGTATTTCATATATGGGCTTTAGTTTCTACAGACTAATAATTCTTTCCTACAATAATCACTTCTTAAAGAAAGACATAAAACAGGACCATACCCACACATTTAGAACAGATTTTCCAAACCAAACAGAACTGTTCTTTAGTTAGGTACCTGTGCCAAAGTTCAAGTTCAAAAGTTTTCAGATACTCAACTAATAGAAAAATATTAAGTACAAAAAGAGCATTCAGTGAACAAAACATCTTCATTAATTTATGGTTGACAGCTCACAAATGTACAAAGGCTTCTCTATATCAGCATTTTATTACCCCAAAATCCAGAAGTTCCATGAACATTTAATTGCCTGGCTACGTTCCTGGTCTAATTTCCTGCATACAAATACTCACTATCAAGTGCTTGAATCCATTTCTATTTTCTTCTGTTTTAAACTGAGGTCACCTAAATTTAGACTAAAGCACTCCCTTGTTGATGAACAGTAACCAGGGATAAGATGACATTCCGCTTTGCTCAAGCAACAACTCTGCAGCAGCACCTTAACACACATTCAGCAATCGTGGAACACTGAGCTTTGCTTCCAAGCTCAGAGTAGGATAGTTTTCCTCCTGACTACACTCTGTCATAGACAGCATCAAACACACCAGCACAATAAGGAAGAAAGGACATAACACTTATACGTAATGACAGCACTTAGCAAACAAGAAACAGAAATCTGAAAAAAAAGTGTCATCTAGGTGATCACTCACTGTTGATAGTTTTCCTACCTAACAGTTATCTGTGTGCATTCCAGAAACACTTTCCAACAATGTAAATGACCAAAAGCAGACAAAAATTAAGCTGTTATATTCAAGCATGAGTTCTCCATTTTTAGAGGTAAGCACCTGTTCCAGGACGTTTAGACAGCAGCAGAGGGATATACAGATCCCACATGGGAGCAGCTCAGACATGGCTAATAGAGCAATTACTTTTCCACATGCAACCTCTGGTGCACTAGCAATAACCTACATAAAAACTGCAGCCCAAGCAGACGGTTGGAAGCTAACCTGGTGAGCCTCAGCTAAGATAATTCACAGCAGAAGATGAGTTGTGTACCACTAAGAATAAGGCTTTAAAATGTTGAAAACAGTGTACTCCCACAGCAGTTAAAACAAAAAACACCCCACAAAACAACAACAAAAACACATCAAAAATTCAAATACAAATACTTCAAAACCAGATTCATTTAGTTTGCTTTCACGTGTTTGACTGGACAAAAAAAGGACAGAAATGATCATTTATCTGCTGCAGGACATAGAAAGAAAACCAAATTTAAGAAGCAACACAAAGCTTGAACAGAACTGACAAAGTTAACAGATGAACGTTCATGTTCATGTTCAAGATTTGTAACCAAAACACAAATTTATTTATTTTTTCCCCAAATCTTTGCTTCAGTAGTGACTGACTGCCCAGCAAACCACATCCAGCAAGCTAAAGGAATTTGACTTTTGGGTATAATTTTATCCACGCGTTGACGAGAGTAAGGTCAGTTTAGTTTAACATCCATAGGAGAAATAACAAAGAAATACCCACAAATGCAGAAATGGATTTCATTATCATTAACAGCAAAGATTACATAAAGTCTTGTAAGAGAAAAATAGAAAGAAAATTCATTTAAATATTGATTAGTCTCCCTTGCTTATTTTCTTTGTACTCTAGAAACATATACCATGCACCTGCAAAATACACAGGTAAAGAACCATAGCTGTTATTTTTAAAAGCTAAAAAAGTGAAGCCACATTATTTACTAGCACTGCCAGTTCATGTTAACATGCCAAGACAAAAACGGAGCTCTCAAACCAAACCCATTCAAACACTGAATTTAAAAGAACCACTCGGCTTTGCCAAAATGGTAATTTTATCCTATCCAGCAGGAAGAAAACAATGACATCCAAAGAATGTCAAATGATGTTTTATTTGTAGAAAGCCACACACAGATGAGCACGTGACACCTAAACATAACTACAAGCAGCATTTTTCATCCTCAAAGCTCTATATTAAGCACTATCAGTAAAAGAGTCATTAAAATGTCACTGTGTGCAAATATCACTAGACCTATTTACTTTCATCCCCTCCCACAACCTCCCAGCTACTGGAAACTGAAATCCTTCCAGGACTACTCCCAAAATCATTTCAGCCAAAATGAGCCCTAAGAATTTAGATATGTATTTTACTAATCCAACCAATTTTGACCGGAACTGGTAAAGAACAACCACAGACGCAGTTCAAGTCCTTCAGTGGTGGGATGGTAGCCTCTATAGTTAGAGAGAATACACAAAAGTTTTTGATACTGCAAACAATAAATCAGTACAATGAAATTCTAAATGTACACAACAGCAAAATTATTAAGTGCACTAGTGCTATGTCTACTCTGGAAAGCCTTAAGTGTTTCTGTTTAGCTGACTCTTGCTACACCACTACCATTCTCATGTTCCCCTTTCCTCTTCAGCAGTGCTAGGACAGTAAGATGCGAATGATCTTCAGTGTACAGTACACAGTATTTTAATTCTTTTTAGTTACAAATCAAAAAATGCTAGTAATTTGATATCTCTTACCTCTAGTAAGGCTGCTGCAGGATCTCCCTGCAAGCTCTTCCCAAGTTTATCAACTTCATCTAAAAGGAACACTGGATTATTAACCCCAACAGTCTTCAGTCCATTGATTATTCTGCCAGGCATGCTGCCAACATAGGTGCGCCTGTGAGCAATAAATGTTTGATGGGGAAAACATGGGTCAGATGCATGAAAAAATATAGAAGCATTCAAAAGACAACTTCTGATGAGAAAATATAAGAATATGCAATCTTCCAATTATTCTTCCACTTCTGAACAACTTTCTGGAACTAACAGATAAAAAATACAGAATATGCATCTCAACTAAGACAAGCAATTATATTAGCAGGTTTAAGCTCAAGTTCCATGGTGCACTAGTTAGTCTGGGAAGACAAACTACATATGCATCTAAGTATATGGAAACTTAATGGCTTACAGGCATTTCACATGAACCAGTACAAGCATCTTTGTATTGTATGAACAAGCAGAAGCATATTTGGGAATTTTATTGATACAAACAGCAACCCCATTTTACATCCATATAGAGACTTTTTATGCTGCATTTATCACAGCCTCTTCTGCCTGAGCCCAACTAAACAAAATACAGTAATTAACAGTACAAAACGCTGGTCACTCAGAAGAAGGAGATGCATAAAGTGTTGAATTACATGAAGCACTGAACTACAAGCACCTATCTCATGATCCTCCCAAAGCACATCTGCAGAACAGGCTGGCTTTATTGCAGGTTCTGCTTTCATATGGTCCAAAGCAAAAAGGATGACATTTAAAAGGATGAAATAAATACCATGAGAGTAATTTCAAAACATACTAAAAAAGTTCTTAAATATATTTTTTAAAAATAATAATTGATAAGAAAAAAACCCAAACACCAAAAAAAGCCAACTCAGCCTCCAAACACAGAGCAAACAGAGCAAACAGTGTCAGAGTCAGTTAATATTTAGCAAATGATGGGAAAAAAAAAAAATGAAGTTACTGTATTTAATTGTGGATCCGAGCAAAGATAAAGGTTGGTGACATCTTTTAAGCAGTCAGAAATGCAATAGAATTTCAGCTTGCCTATTGCCACCTTCACGAGACAGCTGCTAGAGACTGGAGCAGCCAGCATGTACTACTTTGTCTCCACACTGCTTTTGTGCAAAGCCTCATTCTGCAGTGAGTGAGTACACTCCTATCCACTGAGAAGTATACTACATCACATTGATTATCAACACAGAATCTGCACAGGGGAGCTATTATACTAGCATGTCACTTCATTCTCCATCTGCATACAGTCAACATTGCCAAAAGCATGAAAAGATCCTATAAAATGCTATCAAAAAATTATGAGACTGAAACAGAGTTGAAGTTCACAGAAGTGAATCATTTAATAGTTCAACCAAACTAATCATTGCAGCAATTTTCTGTTTTTTACACAAGGTGCTTAATACACTAGTAAGTAATTTTATATGCTTGGGCATATGAATTTTAGGATTAAAAATGCCTAGGTATCAATTTACTCCTCCCATGTATAACAGTCTAAGTCTTCAACACATGCTCATTTATTAGACATGGATCTATTAGATGCTATTACCAGACCCAAGATCTCCAGGGTGAATAAAGAATGCTAATGTCTCTTGTAGAGTGACAACAAACAATAACCTAGTATTTTACATTGAAATCACAAACCTAGATCAACCCGTTTTTATTCCTATCTGGTTATTATGGAATGCAACTCAAGAGTCCTCTGTAAGACAGACTCTGCAGAAACTTATGTATAAAACCACTATGATATATTATAATTACAAGAAGATATGGCCATTTATCTGTCTGGACAATAACCTTTGCCTCATAACTTGTGAAACTTGTGAACACTGCTGTTTATGAACAGCAGCTTCTGCCTGTAAGGACGCTTAGTCATTACTTCCATTCTTTTAGCTACTGCTAAAAGGAAGAAAAATAACATTCTAATCTTAGCATTTTGATACAAGTGTGGCTTTGCTCATTATTTTGACACACAGTTTCTCTCCGTGCATTCAGCCTACAAAGAGAAATCAGCTGCTTTCCATTTGAGACAGGAAGTTGCAGACAATCTTGCTGGCACTCGTAGCAACAAAAAACACCTTAACAGATCATGCCAGATAAGGTCTGTAGTTCAGTAAACTTTCTACTTATTTTTAGATCAGAGAAAAGTCACCCCTTAAAAACACCAAGGCTGTAACTGGGAGGTACGTATCATGGAAAAGGCAGATGGGAAATTAACAGCTCCCAGTGTAAACTGGGAATGTTTATGAATCAGAACCCATAAAACAGTACTAGTATTACTGGTAAAAACATGGTAATTTCTTCACATTTTTCTAAAGACAAAAAGTTCTAAGTTGTTTTGAACTACATTGGTTTTCAAATCACAAAATTAGGAAAAGATAAAAGTTAACACCACCAAAGAAACTATTTATGAACTTACTTGCAGCAGATTGGGGTTTGTTTTGTTTTGTTTTTTGCAAGGACAAAGGTTGCACTTACTTTACATGTGTATCTATACTCTGCACTCCTGGAACAAAGTTACTTTGCACAGGTAAAACCCTGGTTTGCTTTTTTTCTAGCACAACAAGGCCTGTGCAAGCACACCTTTGCATGCACAGATGCACCTGAGCAAATACTCAGCACAGGACTAAACCAGAAGTAAACTATCCAAACTTCTAGAAACTGAAAAGTGCTGACATATAGATATATATGACATATATATATATATATGTATGTATATATATAAAGCCTCACACAGAGGTGAGAGAAGGAAAAAGAAATCTCACCAGCACCACTATAAATAGTGCAGTGACATCTTTCCTTTATAAAAATAGAAACCTGCTCACACTCAGTAGAGAAGATCATACATTTCTTGTATAAAACAAATACCAGTACTGGGGAGATCTTAAACTCAGGGAAATTTTTGGCTAAAAACAACTATTTCAGAGTGTCTTCTTTCGCTTTTATAAATACAAGTTATCAGTAAATGGAACAGCAAGCATTCACATACGGTATAGATGAGTGGTAAATGCACGTCTGATACAGCAGTTCTGTTTTTGTACCAAGACGATGACTTCATTTTGAGAATGCAGCCCAGTAATATCTTTACCCAAAAACGACCCATGGAAACCCCACTTGCAGCCACACGGTGCATACTTAAATGGAAAAGCAGGATGCCTGCAGACTGCCCAAGCTATACCTCTCCCAAAGCAGCACAGGGACTGAAACATCACTGCCCTCCATGCTGCAACACAAGATATTTTGTTTTGTGTGCTAAATCTATCAGTATGCTCCTTTCACCTTCAAGTTACATGCTGCCGAAATGAATGCTATTTCAGGTAATATCTGCTTGCAAGTGAAAATCATCCACAATTTCTTTTCCAATGCTTTAGTGCATTTGGTGCACTTTGTAAATCCTTAGTACATTAGTAGATGCATATACTATCCTTTTTCTGCAACATTAATAGAATGCTTAACTTAAGCCCTAAAGCCTAAAAAGGAGCTTTAACGAGAAAAAGGGGGGGATCCTAAAATGCAATATTTAGAAAATAAGCCCACTTAAAAGTCACACTCTGAGAAGAGCACGTGTCTTCTTGACTTTTAGACTGCTTCTGTAATTCCCTTCCATGATTGCCATCAGAAGCATAATGTCAATTCACTAGACCAGGATTAACCTGAAGGATCTATTCATGAAAACAACATTATGAAAGAAAGATTACAGGAAAGCTGCAGCTGTAACTTGATAAAATCTGAGAAGAAGAAACAGAAACAATGAAACAGAAACACAGAAAAAAAAAAAAAAAATCTGCATTCAACTGCTAGACTTTACTTAACATGAAACATTCAAAAGCAGTTGGTTACAAGGGACCACTACCAACCACCACAAAGTTTGTCTTCTGCTACGTGTCTAAAGAGGAACCACCTGAAACTCCTGTTAATTCTAGATGGTAATTTTCTCTTCCCGTCTGGTCAAATACTTTCTAATTTTAAGTATTTATTTTATTAATAAAGATTAATTTCTAACATGCAAAAATACTATGATGGAAGCCACAATCACCTGAATTTCTACCTTTTTAAAGTAATTATCACATGACTGCAGCTCCCCATGACGGAAGCAAACAAAAATACAAAGCCAAAAATAAAATAAAACAAAAAAAAACCAAACCAACATAACTAAGAAATTACTGGCAATTAAGTAACAGCTGATGACAGTTCTACTTTCTTTCCATAATATCCGCTTTGTATACATTGGTCTCTCTTTTACAAAGGCTCAAGTTTTACTTAGCCCTGGAAGAAGTTCCTTAATGTCTGTAAATGCTTAGTATTCAACAACCCCTAGTGGATTCAATATCAAACAGCAACTTGTAGTAGCTGCATTATGCTTGTTGTTAGGATTGATACATTAAATAATTTGAAACACCAGAATTCTGACTTAGTAAACAGTGGCAGTTTATGAATTACAAGGAACAAAACCCTGTGAAGAAGGACAATTCTGCTTCTTTTTCCATTAATGTCTAATAGGCAAAAAGGCCGGATATTACAAAACAATAAACCACGGAGAGCTGCTATAAGCAAGAAACTGATCAACTTAATCAAACATACATACAACCTTACTCAATTTTTAACCCCCAGTGGCTTCTGGATATGTTGATCAAACCTACCCTAAGAAAACCTCACAAATGATCATTCATGCCACAAACTCCAGGTGTAGTTAGGTGTGTCGAGTACAACATTACTGTTTCAATGTTTCTTCTCCCACATTCTGGTCTAAAAAGTGATCAACAGTACATCAACAGTATATTAAACTCTGGATAGCCAGAAGTACATGCACAAGCATTTCAGTATGATTCTCACTATGTCTTCTACATTCCTATAAGTAGTGACTGTGAATTTGCAGTACTCTAACATATTCACACACTGAACTAGCTTACACATTGCTAAGTCTGATACCACAAAATGAATTTTTGTTAGGCATTTAAGATTTCATTAAAATTAATAGTGAAGTGGTAAAAATTCCGAGGTGCACTTTATGTCGCGAAAATAAAGAGTAATTTGCAACTGGAACAACACTGATAGTGCATTCTGATAGTTGAGGCCAGCAGCACAGCCACGGGGCAAAAGTAACTGTTTACATGGTATCAAGAACTAATAGCTTTAATGTGCAGTAAGTACCAGCTGTTGTATGGAGAAATCGCATGGTTTTACAGATCATTAGACATACTCAATGGAACCAAAATCACTGCACTCATGTTTAGTCCTTACTTACCTATGTTATCTACTCCTTATTCTTCCAGCAGGGTATGGGAAACTGGTTAATTTAAACAAATCATTTAGAAGTCTGAGAAGTAAATGTGTAAAGAGATGCAAATAAAAAAAAATAAGCCCCAAGGAAAGGGCATTGGACTCTTTGTGTTTGTCCCTGTACAAACATCCTTTTGAAATGGAAAAACAGCACACTCACATGGCTGAAATATTCTTAGTAACTCAGTTGCTATTCTCCAGCAACTTTTAATGATCACACTCAGTTTTTACTCTGGTTTTAGTAACAAACATGGTTATAAAATAATGTGTTGTTAGTCATACACTACTTCATTTAACTGAATCTTTGCACCCCTCCTACAGCTTGAAAATCTCAATCACAGTGCCAAAAAAAACTGAAGATGAAATGATTTAGAAACATAAAGGCAGTTTTAATTATCCCAAGCATATGAATTCCATGTGCCATGGATCTTGCCACAGTTCTAGAGCCAGGTATGATTATTCCATCCTCCACTCCGCAGAAAAGAATAAGGAACAAACCTCAACAGTGAATGTCCACTCTCATGAACAATGAAAAGAATCAGTATGTTCTGTAATAAAATAATGAACTACTTGTAATAAAAAAGGAAATACATACCTATGGCCTCGGATATCAGATTGATCACAGACACCTCCTAAAGCAATTCTGTGGAATTCTCGTCCCAAAGTCTTTGCAATTGATCTCCCAACACTGGTTTTGCCAACTCCCGGGGGTCCCACAAAACAAAGAATGGGTCCCTTGAGGTTGTTTTTAAGCTGCCTGACAGCTAAGTACTCCAAAACTCTTTTCTTCAACTTCTCCATAGCGTAATGATCATTATCCAGAAGAATTCGAGCTGCACGAATTTCAAGGCGATCTATCAATCGTTAACAACAGAAAGGATATCAGCACATTTACCTTTAGCAATGGAAACAATTCTACTGTGCAACAGAAATAACCACATTTTCATACATGTTCATAAGTATAATTCACCCAGCACTCACATTTACATCGCACACAACATTTTGCTAAAATAATGATAAGCTTTATTTCTTTAAGAAGTAAACACAAGCTAAAGAGATCACTCTATGGATAAGAGAATTAACAACAAAAATCAAAACACTCTCTCACTGTGACACAGATTTAAAATCTGGTTCAAATTATCTTAATATCTGTCCTGGGACAGCAAATGAACAACACGCACGTTTGTCAGAATCCATCATCTCACAGATGGCATCTGAAAACGTAAAGTCTTATCAAAAGATAAATTCAATCCTATGTCTTCATTGCCCATTTACGCTACAGTCTGTTATTATCTCATAAGGCTTGAATGGTAGGCATTGCTAGCTAAATACTACAAGTGACTGCACTGTGCAAAACACCCATGTGATACTAGGACTGGAAAAGTTTAGTTTTTACAGTTACCATAATTTGAGATAAATGGACACGCATAATAAAAGGACTTTAACTAGTGCTTTAGACAGAGCAGGAATTCCTGGCACAAAGCAGCTGTCTCTGCTCTCTAACATAAACGAGAAAACTTAAAGCAATGAAGCCCATCAACTCTGTGCAAACCTACCCGTCAGCTTCTATGCACTGCAGATGCAAACCCCTCATCCCAATAACTGTGTGTTTCACTCACAGACAGCTATTACTACATACCCAAATTCTACCATGTAATTCTTTATAATGAACCACTGAATAAAAAACTATTAATGATACTTATTTCCCAGGTCTTTTTAATTGTATTTTCCATTTACGTATGTTTTTATTCCCTTTACCCATGAAGTCCAAAGCATCACTCATCTGAGTAGTTCTGCAAGACTGAAGAACAAATTCGTGCAAGAGGATACAAGAGTCAACAAACACTTCACCCACTCTGTGGTTTTTTGACTAATACTGACAAATGTAGGCAGATCTTTTTACCATTCAGTCATTAAAGAAAATATTTGCAAGTAGATTTGTGAACATGCTAGGCTCTAATTCAAAAAGGTCAACATATGTCACCATGTGCATTAAGAAGGCAAAAGACAGACATGCTACTGCTGGTGTGTGCATTCTTTAAAAAGCAGATTGCTGTAAATGCCATCCAAACCTTCATTCTTCAGAACACTTGTGGCAAGTATTTCTGCCCAATGAATCTACTCGTGCTGGTCTACACTTTCCATAATCTCTATTTCTGCATCCTATTCCTATATTACCAATATCAATTTCTGTTCAAAGATTTGGAATCAATGGTAAGAAGTTGATGCTTATTTTTTTTTTTCTGTTGTACCCAAAGTTTTAACTATGAAAATTAACAACTTTGCTTTTTCATCCTCTTGTTCTTTAACAAACTTGATCAACGTGAGATATACCAGAACCTTCTTCAGGAAGATTTAAGCTACAGAAATGTAAAAAAACTTCTTTGTTTGCTGTAGGAGGTGGCAATTAGCAGCAGTTTTCTTTGCTGTTGTTGTTTTTTTAAAATGGAACAATACCTTTATTTGATGTGAAAAAACCTCACCTAAGCAGCTTTCCAGGGGAACAACTCTGGGTTCAATTTTTTCAAAACCAGATCAGAAATACAACTCTTGTCATCCAGAACAGTCTCTGAAGCAGAGACATCTCAATCACTCCTGCTGAATATGCTATGAATGTGCTCGCAGTGAGACATGAAAACAAAGTCCCAACAGAAAATAATCAGACATTATAAAATAGCCTGCTTGAGACTAATAAAAGAATTTAAGCGGAAAACAATTCCAGTGTTTCACTCCAGTAAGAAAAATCTAAAAACCCACCATTCTGAGAAGCACAGTATAGATTTGTTTCCTACTGTTTCACTGTGTTGCCATAGTAATACAATATGATTTAATTAATCCTACCTGAAATGCAGTTAGCAAAAAAAAAAAAAAAAAAAAAAAAAGCTGTAAATATTCAGAAGTCTTGACTCCCATAAAGACCTGCTTATACAACACAACCTCTTTGAAAACACACCTACTGCACTGTGATGTAATCACATTTCTGTTCTTAGAATAACAAAGTATGCAATAGCACAGATTGCATGTAATAACACTGCCATTTTATTGTGTAGATATTACTTGTTTAACTCACATTTTTGGGTGTACAACTGTGCTACATGGGCTATTCAGTATACAGATCTTTATTTAAACATGGTAAACTGCAAGACTTGAGTACCATTCATAGCATTTTACTATGAGACAATGAAAAAAAAATTTGGAAGAGAGATCTAAGTACATTCTACTGTCTTTACATCATAGCTACTTGTCCTCAAATGTCTGCACAAGAGACAGTCACCAATAACAGAAGGGTTTACCTTTCGTACTCTTGTTCCATGGCAGTTCTACCATAAGTTCCAAATAATTTCTTGTTAATGCATATTCTGGCATCGACTGAGGCATCTTCTTCAATCTGTAAGTACATGCATAGAATTCATAAGGCTAATGGGGAACTAACTGCAAACTAAGACACTCTTTTGCATTAAAATAAAAAATATTTAGCAAACCCTTTTACATCCCAACACCTGTAATACTAAAAAAGTCACTATTACATCAACTATAAGATTTGTCTTTGCATAATGATAGCTTATTTGTATGATATTCACAGAAAAAAAACAAGTATCATCTTCCTAAGCATACACTGCATTCAAAATGCATGCACCACAGTATATTTATATAAGTATATATACATATGCATATACACACAGTATCACCAGCGAGGTTGTTAAATGATCTTATCATCACCGATACCAGTTATACGCTCACAGAGAAAGGAACAAAGAATCAATGTGCAGATCACTTTTCTCATTAATTATTAACAACTGTGGTGTTATTTGCCCCCTCTCCTTTTCTTTTGAAGTATTCACTTCATAACATAGAGATCTAGAGCTTGCAGTTTAAAGCTGTATTAATTCATAAGTCACATGTGAAAAGCTTCTTAGTTGTCATCCTCTCTGATGTTCCAAGATGAGGAAATTTGGAAACAAAATAGCAGCAAATTAATAAACCTCTAAAAATTATTTCCAAAACACAACCAGTACTAATATATCATTAAGTAAAATGTTAATGCAAGACTTGTTCTAAAAAGTATATTAAGAAAAGAAACAGCCATTTCCAATTCTCCTACCTCTTTATTTCCTTAAGACAAACTTTAAGAGCTTGTTCTGACATACTGGAAGTTCTAATCTTTTTCTCAAGCATGACAACATCATCATGATCTTCCTCCTCCTCCTCATCTTCTGTGGTGCTTGGAATATGATTGATTCTTCTATTAGGACGAATAGCTACAACCTATGGAACAGGTAACAGAGAGTTGCACCACAGTTTTTGTTTGTTTTTAAATAAGGTGAGTACTTTGACTTCGAATGGAAACCATGAGAAAAACATGCAAGGATTTGGGAGAAACTACTTAGCAGAATAAGCCCAAAAATTTTAATCCAATAAATAGTTAAACAAAGTGTTATTGGTACTACTTTAAAAAGTTACCATTCTTATTTTACTGTATTTATTTGCTAAGTTCATTTGTCAACCGCCATAATCTAGCAGGTAACAGAAAATAAAACTGAAGAACTTATTGTGATACTTTGCAAAGCTGGCATTGCAGCCCATCTTATTAGGTGGGATAAGCAAAATATTTACAAGCAAGTAATCTATCTTACTCTTTTTCATTTCTTAATTATTTCTTGTTTGCTAACTGTACACGTACAATTAGATGCAGCTAAAGTGCAGCCTGTCACAGTTAAGCAAACTACATTTCACAACACACATTAATTATCCATATTTCAAAAGCTGTGATTCACCTTTAAAGCTATTAATAAATTGCACACCTTGTATAAGCATGCATATATCATGCAAGTTAAGGCTATCAAACGATTCTTTAATGGAACCTGAGCACTTATTTGAGGTCAGAAAGTGCTCAGATGAAATAAATGATGCCCATGCAGCTTTAAAAAAAAAAGTTTTCTTTTTCAGATGTCTGAACAGCCAAAGTTGCAAGCTGGGTGTTCTCCACTGACACAGTCTGAGCACTAAATACTATGGCCACAAGTTAAAACCTTGCATAGATTACAGTTACAGTTTTCATTAGTCTTTTTAAAAGTGCATCATTATATTTATGTGTGACGCTTAAGAGTCCCAGATTTTAAGGTCCGTACCCTTTTATCATCATCCTGTTTGGGCTTTCTTGTTTTCTGAAGAAGCTTCAGTCCTTCAATTTGTCTAACAAGCAACGGTATAGTCATCTTGAACCTTTCCTCCAGCCTAACCGCATCTAGAATCTAAGAGCAAGGAGTTATGAGAGGCCCACAAATTCACATCAATGATTCATCACTGAAGAGGAACACACACAAGATGTCATCACAGTCTTTTGATCAGAGTTATCAATTAAGGGAATTTGGGATTTGGGGAAAAAAACAAGGTATCAATAAAAGAATACAGCATACAAAACCTAGTTTCAAGGTCTGGACAGCAAAACTACAAAGTAATTCCAAAATACCAAAAAATATGTAAATTTTTATCCTCTTTAGAGTGTCTTTTTTCTTTTGGTTACATTTTTGGAACACGTTGCCCAGAAAAGTCATGGTTTCCCTTACTCTGGTGGTGTTCAAAGCCAAGCTGGACAGGACCTTGAGCAACACAGTTTAAGCTACAGGACGTGTCCCTGCCTATAGCAGGGACACTGGAACTAGATGGTCTTAAAGGTCTTTTCCAACCCAAAACACTCTATGAAATCCAGGCTTGGATTTCGTTCAGATAAATGAACAGTTTCCCTCACTGTCTACATTCATTTAGCTTTTAAGTGAATTCTGATGTAAAGGTACACAGAAAGATATTTGAAGCAAGAGTACAAAACCTTTTAAAAAGTATTCCTGCTCAGTTGTAACAGAAATACCTTCTGGCACAATACTAGCACCACCTATCAAAATTACCCTAAAACTGATCATATCTATAGAAAAGCAGCAAATACTTCACCTTAGAACAGTTTAAGGACATAATATACCTGAAGCTTCTCTTGGTTGGATGTACGAATGATTGAAGTCAGTATATCTGGCAAAGCTTCCCTAGGCAGATTGTCCAGTAGACGTCTCAGCTTGGCAACTGCAGGAACAGACATATCCAGCATCTCAACCAACTGTAAGGAACACACAGTGAACAATATTCATAGTTGTTGGATGTTTTTTTTTTAAGCAAGTCTGGCTTAAAAAGCATTGCATCTTTAAGAATGAAACATGCATAAATGCCTTGCAAAAATGTCCTGGGGAAAAGATTTGCACACAGAAGAGGAATAGGCAACCAAGACTCTGGGCTTTACACTAGTCCAAGAAGTTCATCACTGTTCCTAGTGCTTTTTTCAATGCCTACATCTTCTATTATCTTCAGTTACCTTCTCCTATACCTTCTTTAAACACTAGATTCATTACACCTGAGAGCATGTGTCTATGAAGATTCTATTCAGGTGTGCATTTTTCTACTTTAATAATATATAGCTTCAAAAATCCATTATATGTACCACAAATTTTAGGAAAAACACTTTCTTAAAAGCAATACACACACAAACACATATATACATGTGTTTTGTTTTTTACTATAACGTACTTACAGTACCAGCACATACAAACTACTATAAAGTTATTGCAATGTTAACTGTTAGATGCATCCTGAAATGAACTGCATTGAGACCCTCAAACTCAACACGGATATCTCAAGCCATACCAAAGACAATACTTTTCCAGAAGAATTGAAATCCTGCTTTCACTGAAAGGTGTAAGAAGTACAAAGAGAGAAGAGCAAACAGAAAAAAAAAAAAAAAAGAAGAAGCAGCAAACTGGAAAAAAAAAAAAAGCAGCAAAATCTGTGTGTCCGTACACTGATTTAAAACAAACGGGATTAAACCAATTTACCTGCACAGCATATTTGTAGAACTGTTCTGACAGCTCTCCAAGTTCCTCCTCAGACTTATGCTGATTTGTAAACTGCTCGAGTCGATCCAACTGCTCAACTTCCGCAACAGGGTACGGCTTCTCCTTCAGCAGCTGCAGTATCTGGAACCGGCAGAGGCCCGTCACCAGCAGCGTATAATGTGGCTTGGGCCAGTTGCTACCAACCACCTGAACAGCCAAAGCAGCAGTGCCAATCCTGAAATCAGATCAAACCTTCATGTCATTTGTCACCTTCCACAGAATATTTAATGTGCCCCTCACGTGAAGCAACCTCACAGGTCATCATTGTTCCTCAACAGCAATGGTAACCACAGCCTTTGTGACAGAAACCAATGACACCATGCCTTGAAATTTATAAAACCAACAAGCCAACTGAACTATGAATGATGGCAATATAACACGTACATCCCACCTGGAAGATGCAAAATTTTCATAAATAGATTACAGGTCTTGGAACAGGAACTGAACACTCACGTTTCTGCTCAAACTCTACCCATCAGAAAAAAAAAAAAGTCTCTATAATTTACAGTTTGCAAGTTTTCTAGCAAAACTGCCTGTTTTATGCAAAACTAACGTTTTAGATCGCATTTATTTGAACAAACTGTTTAAGCAGAATTAAACTGCAAAACCTTACTAAATCCACTGATGGAAATAAGTCTTGCAAGGAACACAGAACGTTAAATCTACACACAGTTGATCCCACAGAAATACAATTAGCTTCCACTTCACGTGAACTGAATCTCCCACCTTACTTTTATTAAACAAAGTAACGAACTTTTTCTATCACGAATAACTTTCTACCACTAATAAGCTGTGCAGCCCTAATGACCCCGAATCGCTTTCTAGGATCGCCTTTCTGTCCAGGCCGGCTCTCTATCTCGGTCTCGCCCAGCAGCAGACCCGCACGGCGCTGCCCCCGCCCCACGCGTACGAGCTCCCCCGGCCGTGAACAGATCTCCGCTCCCCGCAGCACGGCCCCGACCCAGCGCCGCCCGGAGGTACCGACGCGGCCCCGGCGGGGGCAGCGTGACCGAGGGCCGCGAGAGCAGGGACAGGCGGCGGCACCTGTGCAGCGAGGGCAGGTCGTCACAGTCGGACGTGGGGTCGCTGGTGTTGGGGATGACGCCGATGATGGTGCTGCGTAGCGAGGTGCCCTTCAGCAACCGGCTGCGCACCAGCTGCATGTTGCGCGGCGAGTCCACGCTCGTCCGCATGGTCGAGCCGGGCAGCAGGACGCCCTCATGGGTGAGCAGCAGCGGCAGGCGGCTGGGGATCTGGATGGCGCTGCCCGCCGCCATGGCCGTCTCCCTGCTCCGCGGAGCCCCGCCCCGCTACGGGCACCCGGAAGGGACAGGACTAGGACCAGGACCAGGAGCAGGCTCGGGCCGGGCACCGCGCGGGTACTCCCCCCCAGCGGGACCCTGCCGGGCACAGCGCCTACAGCCGCCCCTAGCACAGGTCTTAAGATCCTGTGTGTGGCCGCTCGAGGACAGCTCTGTGCTGCGGCTGGCGCTACCAGCAGATGGCAGGCGAGCACTTACAGTGCAAGGATCCTGAATAAATAATAATTCACGATCACTTCCCAATACTATGGTTACTAGTGAAATGCACTTACTGGGGTTCCATTTACTGACTGCAATTCGTCAGGCCCTCGACTAAAAGCCGCCCTGCTGCTGCCGCACGGGGATGCGCTGCCTCCAGCCGCAGGTGTCGGTGCGGGGCAGCACTGCGCTCCCCTGGGCAGGAGTCCGCCCCGAGCCGGCCGAGCAGCATCCCCGTGCGCGTGCGGCCAGCTCCAGCCTCGGCTTTTTCCCCGTGCTGGGACACACAGTGGGACCCTGTAAATGCTGGGGGAGTTTAATTGCAATGCGGTTTCCAGCAAGGTGGAGGCGCTGGCCACAGCTACAGCTCTGCTGTGCCTAACTCAGTCTCATGACATGACCTGGCTCTGAGCACTCAGGCCTACAGCAAGCTCAGATGAACAAGAGTACAGAAGGCACAGCAGCATCCCCCCTTTTTTCTTCCTTCCCCGATCCCCTCTTTTTTTCTCCCTACTCTCCACTGGATAAAAGAGGTGCAATATCCAAATTGCATAACATAATGAACTGCATTAGCCAAGCCCTGTTAATCACTGACTTATTAGCTGTGCTTTGAACAGAGGTAACCCTGTACAGAGGTGAAATCTCAGTAGCAAGGCATGTGTTTACACCAACTGACCATCTGAAATGCACCAGCACAGCTGCAGGCAGAAACTCGCTGAGTCATGCAGCCTGGTAACAGCTTAACTCTGTCAACATTAGGGCAACAAGATAGATGGGAATAATTATGATTGAATGCAACAAAACTACAGAAGAGAAAAATATTTTCTCTCTGCAGCAACCTCCTTAGGTAACTTAAAAAGAACCCAGAATTTAACATGGTATATAATACTTAACATAATACTTGGAAAGCATTGATGTCAGAGAGCACTTAACACAAATACAGAAAATGTTTGGTGAACTTCCAAACGTTGAAGCTTCTCTAGCCATCTCAGTTTGGAATGCAAACACAAATCTAACCAAAGCGCTAAGCATCTGCTCATCACGTTCACTGACTGATTCTCTCAGCCTGAATCTTCTCATTAAACAGAATCTACCAATCTCATCATGGTTATTTTCCAGGCCAGATTTATTTATTTTCCCCAGATGAGTCCTCATCAGAAAGAGCTCCTCAATTCATTCTTGAGAAGTTTGAAATATATATATGAGTGATTTAAAACCCCGTATTGTACTGCACAAATGCAGTGTCCAGTGCCCATCTTGGTTAGGATGTTTATGTAGCGTTTTACTGCTCCTAATAGGCATCTTTTTGTTTAAATAGAACTGGGTCACACCTGAGCAGCAGCTCTTCTCAAGTGTTTTCTCAAGGTGCTGAACTTCTCGACGCCTGGAGAAACAGGCCAGAATTAAGGTATATAGAGAATTTTGTGTCTCCATCCCAGAGACTTCAGATCAGAAGGGGCAGCTGCTGTGTGATCTGACCTCTGAATCTCACTAGCAACTTCTCCATCTAGTCCACAGTATCTGAGATGCACTGTATTTTCTGGAGAGGAATTTAACCTTGACTTAAAGACTTACTGAAATGGAGAAGCTACCACCTCGACAGCTAAGTGTTTTAATAGCTGATTACATGGTTACAATCTGCACCTTGCTAGTAACCACAGTTTCTTAAGACTGGTCTCTGCTGCATCTTTATCTAACAGATTAAGAGATGCCGACTATGAGAAAAACCTTTCCTCTGTGCACACTACCAATAGCCCACTATCAAGTCACCACTTGACTTTCTTTGTGTGAAGCTGCTTTGATAAGCATATTTCTGATGTTTTAATGTGATTTAGTCCTACTTAAAACATACACAGGCCATAACTGGCATTTCAGTGGTAGTCTCACAACCATCATATAAAGGGGGTAATACCGGTTTCAGTCTGGTATTCTCATAAAATCAAGACAGAAGTTTCTAGGCATCACTTCACACAGCTTACGCACTAATACTGTGGGATGAATGCAGCACAAATCTAACTGATGGAGATGTGTATCGCCATGATGCAGTACAAGAGATTGCACGTGATACCAGATGGTATGGAGCACCTATGATTCCCACCTCGTAAATCTATGCTGATCATCTGAGCTCTGCAGTCTCCTGCTCCCAACTCTCTCAAGCTAGAATGACACAACAAGACCTCAGGGAATTTTCATTGACTAAAACAAATCCATACTGCTTTATATCCCAGCTCTGCAAGGTAAAAAACCTCATTCATATTAAGCACATAAATAGTCCCATTAATATCTTTCAGAGATTGAAAGGACAGCAATGTTTTCTTTGAGCTTCCTGACAAGATCATTCTAATCATTTTGCAGTACTGATCTTCTGCATGACATGTCTTCAAGCAATTCACAAATGTGTTTATTTCACACCTATAAAACTCACTTAAGTTACACCCCTCTCCCCCAGCTCAGCTCTAATTCTTCCACCTTCATGAACAAGAGAATTCAGTAGCTCCATAAAACATGACTGAGGTACTTCACACTGAAGGCCTGAGATCACTATGTGCTGCTGGAATGCTGTGCCTCAGGCATGAAGTGTATCAGCAGAATGACAGTGAAAAGAACTCAGGATCTTTAATCTGGAATTCTCCACTTGGCACAGATCTGATCTGATTCCCTTTGCATTACATATATCTCAATCCAAATTCCTTGCTCCCAACTGAACAATGGAGGCATTTATTTTAAGACACAATATAAATAAACTTGAGCCTCACTGCTCACTATTAATTTTCACAAGCACTACAGCTGCCTTTAAAATAAATGAAGACATTTTGTTCATAATCAAGTTGCATAAAATGGCTGTTTAAATTAATGTCACTCAACCAAACCTTTATGCTAATTGTGCAAAACAACAACAACAACAAAAACTTGTATATAGAAAAGTATTTGCCTCAAGATTTATGGCCAGATTAAAAAAACATTTTAATAGAATAATTATGGTATTTTAAACCACATAATCATTAACTGTACTATAAAAAATTACATTGAAAGTTGAGCATTTTGAAATGAATATACAAAAATTCCAACAATGAGAATTCAGAAATAGAAGAGTGGTATCAATACTTATCTTTTTCTCCAAAATCATCATTCTCTGAGCTTTAACAGGCAGGAAAATATATCTATGCATCCTACCCCAAGTACTGCTGGATTCCTCACAGTCCTTATCTAGGTTGCTTTACACCAGACAGCCAAGCAATAAACAGCACAAGAGCGAACAGCTCAGCTGGAACAGCAAGCATGCTAATTCACCAGCTGGTTGATGTCAAATGCAAGTGATAATGGCCGAGTTCTCCCTGGTTTTTCCTAGTAGGAGAATAACAAGAATCTCTGCAGTCTGGACACTGCTTCTGTGTAGTGCCTTTAGATAAGTCAACACTTAAATGCTTTAGAAGAGCTTTACAATTTATTAGCACCTGAGATTTGGAAAGACTTGATAGCTATATAACATATGCTCAAGTAGTTTTCCTTTTAAGAATTGATGGCTTCCTTATTCTTATTGACCTGCTTTGCATTTTTGAAAATTTGCATTGTCAAGTACTTAAAGCCTTCAACTGGAACCTACCAGCTATGTGCTGTATGTACACCAATTTGCATTTGAAACACATTTCTATTATTTTGCACCCACTGTTATTGTCTGGAAATAATATTTACCAGTAGTTTAAAAGATGCAAAAGATGTCCATTTACTTTCTATTCTTCTCCCTCTTCACTGACAACCCCCACTGTTCACAAGCCCTCACTAAAGGTCCTGCAGCTATGTTATAAGATGATACTCAATCTGTTATCAGAATTAGCCTTTCTCATAATGTTTTCATTTTAAACTTACAGATTGCTTGATGCAGTGGTGTTCTGTAGGAATTCTTTCTTGCTAGTCTCAACTGCTGTGTCTGAGAATGAAAGAGGAAACAAAAAACTGTCAATTTCCTTTTCAAATTCTCTGTCTACAAGAACTGAGCTTCTCTTAACAAACATATAATCTGCTTCCCATTGCAACAAAATACTTAAGCATACTTCTTTAAGAGGTAAATTGTTGTTTTGAATTAATCCAACCTGTATTTTTATACATCAGTTAATAGAAAGAATAAAGAATATGCAAGACTAGTGCAGTTTAAAGGACTTACTGTTAGCATTTCGCAATACAGATAAAACAGTGCAGATTTGGCATTCTTACTAGGTGAGAGATTCTATAAATATAGGGATTCCATTCCCTATGCACAAGATGAACCACACAAATCAATCGTTCATTAGATTATTTCCCATTAGATTATTTTTAGCATATGCTCTTCCAAGTGCTGCATGAACTCTGATGATTCCTAGCTTCCGAGCATCTTGGCTGGCATCGTCAACTCTTCACAAATCTTTAAAATACTGTACTAGGAAGTAAAGTTACATAAGCTATTCACAGCTTTACCAGAATGTAACTTAACTGGATTTATAAGTTCATTTGTTTTTAGTGTCTAATTTTTCTACATTAGATTTGCAGAGGAAATTTTAAACTGTTGTGGTTTTTTCTTTTTTTTTGAATGCAGGCTCTGTATTATATACCCATAATCATTCTTTCTTCACAGAAAAGAATCTGATTTTTCACATCAAGCTTGATGAAAAAGCTACCAGCTGGTTATGCAAGTTCAGCACATGGAACAGATGCCAAGAATTACTGGCAGAACATTACTGACTAAGAGAGTGTGAGACCTTTTGGAAATTTGTAAAGCTGCGAGTAGGACTCTATCGTGGTAATCGTAAAATGCATTTACAGTTGGTAACAGACCTCACAGGAATAAGTGAACTCAGACACTTCATCTTCTATTCAGAAGTGAGAGGTCCAAAGAAAAGAAGAAAAAAATAAGCACACAGAAAAAGAAAATTCAAACACTGTTCAGATTTGAAACTCTGGCTAGAATAGCACGTTTCTGGCTTGTCTGGATTGGCAAGAAAGCATCTTCAAAACAGATTTATTTCACAGAACTAATAAGGATTCAGAAGAATTTCTGCAGGACAGGAAATATCCACAAGAAATTAAAGAAACTGAATCAGTAGAGCTGTGCTGATTAACACTCACAATGTCACACTACCTGGACATTCTTTCCCCTTTAGCCCACCTACTGCCAAATCAACCTTTTTTTACAGGAACAGCTAATGAGAGATAAAAAAATTTTCCTTTGCATAATTTAACTGATTGAACAAGCTGAGATAGAAAGGTTTGAAGTTCACGTAACCTTGGTGTATTTTTTCTAAGTTCTGGCCCCTTTTTTATTTAATTGTTATTCTGAAAGGGAAAAATAACAGGAATAAATCTCCTGAAGCCCAGAATGTAGCCAACAAACATGAGATAAAACATAGAAAATACTGCAGTTACTGCTGTGGCTTATTTGAAGTAAATAACTGTCCTGAGTCAAAGGCAATGATATTCATAAGTCCATGTTTTAATGAAGTAACAGTTTGAAAGGCCTGTAGAATCACCTTCTTGTATTCCTCTTATCAGATAAAACATTTTCTTTTCCATTATTCAAATGAATTCTTGCTGACTGCAATCTAAAATTAATGATTAATATTCTGAAATCCTTCTGGGGTTTCCCCTTCAAAAAAATCCACACTCTAGGGGACAGCAGGGTCCTCAGGCCTGTTTTCACTTGTATTATGTAGACAAAACTGCAGTATTAGGATGAATGTGAACTTTGCCTACACATCTTATCAATTGCTTAATACTCTGCAATGGAAGAAGACCTGAAAATCTTGCAGGGTCCCAGAACAGCAGGTAAAATAAATGCTCTGAGTCTGGGTTTTCTACCTTCTTTTATGAGGCAAAGAACCAATTTCATGCTATCAATATAGGATGCTACTAACAAACTAGTCTTTCTATATTTTTGCATGTGTTGACTCTGTGTGTGTGTGTGGGGGGGGGGGGGGGGGGTGGTTTAGCATAGACTGAGGAACTGTAGCTTCCAAATTGACCCTCCCACCTAGATGGTGTTTGGCTATGTAGTCTAGCTAATTTTCCATTTCAGCGTATAAATCAAGTCTTTGGCTTTTGCTTCTGGCTCTTGTAAGAGTGCTGCTTTAACAAGAGAGAATGGAATATCAGTGCCAAAAAGCACCTCATAAGTTAGATGAGGCAGCAGGCCTGGCTGCTGGGAAGACAAAGGACTGTATAACCGCTACAACAAAAGCAGAAAGAATACAAAGTCACAGGTAATAAAGGAAATGATCAACAGGAGAAACAGGCAACTGAGATAAGAGACACTGTAAGTACAAAGGATGAAGACACAATATGAAAGGAGAAAGATAGGAAACAAGAATGCCTTTGTGTTGCACCTCTTACAGTCTGTCAAATTCCGCTATTTCTTTCTGAGAACTGCTTATTGCACTGCCTCACATTTGGGGATATTAAGCAACAGTAAGTATAAAATCTCCTACTCTTGCTTTTATTCCTCCTTCAACATGACTTGCAATGTTTTTTAATCAAGCACTACTTCTTGATTCCATTTATTGCCCAGATTTCTTTTTTCCTAAATCATTTGATTGCAAAAGTACTCCTAAACAGCTTCAACTTCTGATATGTTTAGTAGTCTTTGCATGTATGAAGGTACTTTCAGTCCTTCCTGATATTGCATTTTGCCTTGAACTTCCCTTTTCCCCTCACTTTCATTGTACTTTTGTTTTCCCTTTCTCCCCTTCATCTTGCAATATGATGTGCTTTCTATCACACCCATTCAGAGAAAAACTCTGAATAGTCTACCTGCCCTGGATTTAGATACTCCTCTGTGTTTTAACAGCTTGATAACACATATCTGCACTCTGCATGCCAACTCAAGAATATTTCACTTCCTGATCCTATTATAGGACTTCCTACACAAAGCGTGAACCTACCCTACTTTCAGTTATTCATCCAACTGTTATCTACGTTAAATAATTTTCCAAAGGCAAAGAATTTCAAATACAAAGTTGAAGAGAAGCAGTTGTTCTGTCTCTAAATTAGCCAGATAGTTTTTTTTTCCACACTGGTCCATTCTTTGCAATTATTTCTTCACACATCCATTTGGCAGAATCAGTGCTACATAAAATGCAGGTTTTTCATTACTGGTTTTGGTAATTAGAGTCATTAGCCAAAACATCATCCATAATTTCATGTTTACAAAAATATTTTTAAGGTGACAAATATTATAAAAAATTTGTTTCAGCTGCATTGATGTAAAGCCACTAAGTAACCCTAACTGCGTACCCCCTGAGGATGTTTCAAGAAATAATATACCAGAACCAATTTCCACTCTATCACAGCTGTCTAAATTCAGGTCAAGTAGCCGCTGACCTCGTTTGCTTGAAATTCTGAAATATCTGACTGAAACATATCGCAGGTACACAGCACCCACCCACTCTTCTACTGCATTCTGATTTCTTTAACATACAGAAGTTCAAAACAAAGATCTTACTTTTCATAGAAATGATTGTATTAGCTCAGCATGGCAGAATCTACATTTTAATTCAGTTGGCTCTCTAACAGAATATTATGATATAGGATATTGGGATACAGTATATACAAAACATGGCAGATATACCTCTATTTTTACTTATCCCCTTGTTTTTTGTTAAATTTTTGTGTAAAATTCTTCTTTGGCATCTATTATAAAATCTAAATGTTTATCAATATCAAAAAGGTGCAAGTTCTTACAAAAAACCTGCTGTAAAAAGGGACATGAAGAAATGAAAGGACTGCCAAGAGATATTATAGTGCATATATGAAATCTCTATGCATTTTCTGTTATTAACAACTATGAGATTAACCATGTCACAGTGATACACAAATTTCTTATGCTGGACAGTTTTCACAATGAAACATGAAGAGTGCAGTACATTCTGCTCTAACAACATCCAAGACTACAAGTCATCCAACTAGAATTACAATTGCCTATAATTCAGTCAAGCTGGGATTCATTCTTCAGGATACCAAGGCAAACACAGTGCTGGAACATTACCAGCATGGACTACAAACAAACAGAAATAAAAGCAAGCTTGATTCCATATGTGTTTGCATAAGTCTTGAAATTGTAGTCCACTCCATTCTCCTCACTTTTCTTTATTCTTATGACCTCACTTATCCAACACAAACAATCTTCCCCACTGATGAATCTAATCACCTCTGGAAAGCACTCATATTGATATGGTACTGACATATAATGTATGTTCCCTCTGACATAAGCTATTTAACATTATGGAAGTGGATAATAAGAGAAGAAAAAATCTTTTCTTTTAAAATTTATATGGTATTTAGGAAGGGAGGCCCATTCTTTCCTATGAATTAGAAATGCTCAATGGGTTTGATTCTAGCATAGAAATATTAATGACAGCAACATCTTCATCCTTATACTTCAATTAAATCTAGGAAATATTAAATTGCTGTGAGTTTGTACACTGTGGAGCAATCTGCAGGCACAGCACAGTGAGAAGCGCTGTGCTTCTGTGGTAGCAATATGTTACCTAATTGGCCTCTGATGGCCAAAAAGGTTGCTAAATTAGATGTATGATAATGGGGCTCCCTTTTCCTTTCTTTTGCGGGTGAAAGAAACTTTATACAGATATATACTTACAACCTAACCTGTTGCTTTTTCAAAAAGCTTTTTTTTTTTCAAACCATACCAGATCTGAAATTACATTTTTACACAAAGTCAGGTTGCCTCACTCTTTTACTCCAAATACAGGGAATACTATCCTTTAGTCTCATCTGCTTCAACAGAAGTATATGTAGAGCACTTAACTGTGATGTGTCATTATATGGTGAATATTTCAATAAGCCAATACAAAAGAACTCTTTTAGGAACAGCTTAAAAAGCCCACAAATCTTAAAAAACAAACAAACAAACCCACAAAAGTTTACAAAAGCCAAGCTCTACAGAACTGATTTTACTCTATTACTGCTGCAAGATTTTTGCTTCTTATTTAAAGCAAGCACAATGTGGAAGAACCCGTTGTCTGAAATCCTGTATTTTTACTCACAGTGCTTACAGCAGACTAACAAAAGCACTATATGTTACTGTAACATCGATATTAAAATGTTGAACAGCAGGTGGCGCAGGCAGCACTTACAGAGCGAGTAGTCCACAATATTACTGATTTAATTCCAGTAGTAATTAAAAGTCTTTTATAGTTATTGCTATTGCAAAGCAAATACAAATGCATTTTAAATGAATAATTATTTTTTAATTCTTAGTGGCTACGTGGAAAACAAGAAAGGAAAAACTAGCAAAGTAGCTTTCCAGGAAAGATCAGCCTACAGGAAATTAACTGACAAGATGTGACAACAGCTAAATTAAAAAAAGAAAACCAAAGAAACAGATTCTATGAATAATGATGTAGAAAAAAGGCACACTTTCCCTGTTTCTTTTAAGGCAGGCCATTCAGGATAGGATATTCAAGCATTTGAAAGTCTTGTCCCTAGTTCACAAAAAAGAATGGGAAGCACCACCTTCCTCCCCCTGCTAGCAGCACACCTCCCACTAGTCCTGTCTTCATAATGCAGCCTTGCTAGAGTATGAAATCAAGACGAGAAACATGAAAATCTCTGCAGTACTGAATGCTCTCCTCTTTTCCCCAGTTAACAGCTCTTTCTCTCTAATGAAATGATGAATGAGACATCCCCACAGGAAAAAATAAATAAATCCACCACATTGAGAATTTGAACAGAGTGGGCAAAGAACAACTTTGCTATTTTTTATCAGTTGCTGTGGTATGGTCCAAAAAGCCTATTTTAAGAAGAACAAATGATGTGACTTCAACATGAATACATGTGTCTGAAACAAGTAATTGGCTGCTCATTCATTAGCATAACAATTATAAATGATACACCATTAACTAGGAGACAATTTCTGGTATCTGGTCTCACAGTCACCAACAATAGATCTCTGAATATTTAATCATTTAATTTTAATTATGATTTATATTCATTTAATATTTAATTAACATAATTAATATTTATGGAGATTGGAAAGATCTGTGCCTTGATCAAATATGCAGGTGATAAAAACTCCATGGAAGGAAAAGATGTAGAACTTGATACAGGGGAATTAACGACAGAAATACTAGAAAACAAGTAGGAGAAGTATTTGTAAATACACGTCTGTGTATGTAGGTATGCATTTTAAAATATTACTTTTTTATATTACTTTTTAATAATTTTATTAATATATATGTGCATACATATATACACACACTTCACCTGTTAAAGAGAGATGAAAATGGAGACTTTTGTAGCCTCAGCAGAAGCCTGATGCATTCCTCAATTGCTATTTCTGTATTTTAAACTTAAAAGTAAAGCACTACAACAGCCAACCCTCTGACAACTTAGAAAGCATTTAAGCACATGAGAACATCTTTTAAAATCATCAAAAAACAAGACCTAATGAAGCACCTCGTAACACAGTTAAGCATATTTTCTTATATTCATATGCGTACCACACCTTCAAACAGATCTGTCATACAGTTGCACAAACGGGGCAGAGACAATTATCTTCAAGAAGCAAGATCTACACAAAGGACAAAGCAAGTAAACGGGCAGAAATGATGCCCTGTGAAACCAAAATTACCCTGCAGAAAAAGCAGCATCTGACAAAACCACTGCAGTAAGAGAACAGAAGGTAGAAAGATGCCTGTCCAAAAGACTACAAGTCCTCCTTCTCCCCTCCATCCTCTCTCCCCACAAAAAGAAACAAAACAATCACATGACAGAAACGCACGAGATCACCCACAATCTTTAGAGACTGGGGCGAGAAACACAAAATGCTAGGGGGTCAGAGGAGTGCTGGGAAAGCAACGTCCCCTTCACTTCCAGCTCTCCTTGTTCAAGAGTTAATAATTCTGAACACCTTGAACTCTGCAATCAGTACTAACCATAAACAGTCAGGTCCACGGTTCACGGCTGGGTTGTTGTTGGTTTTTTTGGGGGGGTTGTTTCGGCTTTTTTTTTTTTTGCTGTTCCTTTTTCTTTTTTCATTCAGCTAGTTTACAACATTGCTAAGGAGTAACAGAAGTAATATTTTGAATGCACATTGCCTGTGATTAAGAACTAACCATTGGCAATGTGTACTGACGTATCAATGCAGTAGAATATTGACTGGAAGGTTGAAACTAGTCTGATCTATTGGTCCTGTACATATGCTTGCATCAGTGGGATTCCTAAGTCTCCACTAGTTAAGATACACACATAAATACATGCACATTAATGTACACAGCTGGAACACTTCTGAGAAAATCCCTGTTAATAACATTTTGTCACAACTGGAAGATGCTCAGGAAGTTTGCCACCAGGCTTAAATAGTTCCTTTAAAATTGTTAAAATTAATCATGCACTTGCTACATTTTTTGCTCCAAGGAAAATTTGCTAAGAAACTCTGGAAATGGAATAGCAGCATACTAATTAGTCCAGTATGACAACAGGCAGATGGACAATTAGAGAAATTCTTCAGAAATAGGAACAGAATTTAAAAACTGATTTCCATCCAAAACAATGTCAAATCTGTTTGTATTTGAAAAATAAGAAGAAACATACAGAACAACTGAAATTTCTTTAGCTGTATCATTATGAAATATTGTTTCTTGCTTACTTGTCTTTTTTTAACGGGGTCAAAGCATTGTCAGACATGATCTTCAACCACAACCTGAGCTCAGTTAAACTCTTAAGATACGACATCTCAGCAATGTTGAAAGGTAACACGAACATACACACTGATGCTCTCTGCACGCCCTCTGGCAGTATGAGAAGGATACTGGTTATTTGTAGCGAATGCCAGTTGACTACAAGAAGCAGAAGCTTCCTCAGCTCACAGAAGCAGAGCAGACAGCATGCACATGATGGAAAGAAGTTCTTAGCCCATGAACGTGGCCTTACCATTAATTACTAAGTGGTGTATTAAGATTGTCTATCACACTCCTAAAAAAATGCATGATGGTCTTTAAGTGTCAAAAGATCTTTATACATTTCAGAACACAATTTTTCTATAGTTAAAACTTATAAGATCAATCTGACAACTATAAAAGAAATCCGACAAATGTTCTTATCTGTTACATACTCTTGGCTTTTACCCTTCATGAGGGATACATAATGCAACATTACTGGATAGCTTACTACCATCGTGACAGTATCACAATGTGTTGTGTTACCATTGTAACAGTGTAGACAAAATAGCACTACTTCAATTCTAGCCAATTATTACTGCAAGATTCCTATTTTTGTGACCTTCCAGAGTTGCTCATGATTGGAGATAGATGCAAGCTTGAAGAACCTACATAGACTAGCAGTTAACACTGTTTTAATTAGCACAGGATTGACAGAAAAATAAAGTAAAAATGGTGGGAGAAGAACATAAAAAGGCAAGTAGGAATTCTGCATATACTGAAAAACAGCAAAATAAATATAAAAGCAAAAATAAAAAGATTTGCCTCATCTCTTTTTCCAGTGTTGTGGAACAATCTCTAGTCTCTACCCATAAAATGAAAAAGGCTGTGAAGAATTATTCTCAAAATTCAGCAATTTGCATGTGCCTTCAGCCAAAATAGCATGTGGCCCTAATCAAAAACTAGCAGAAGCCTTAAATTGCTTTTGTATAAGTTGAATCCAATCCAAATGTCCTTTTCCTGATCGGCAGGAACACTGAAGATGACAGTAAAATATATTTATAACCCAAAATTCATGTTTATGGAGTAGGGTCAGATGCACAGGATTTTATAGCACCAAGTCTGAAGTACTGCAAAGCTTTGTGAAAGGAAATGAGTTTTACATTTGGTATTAACAACCCGAAGAAAGTTTGGTTTCTAGTGCTGGAAATTGACATTCATTTCAACTTAATGTTATCACTCTGTGACTTCACTCTGGAGATTACAAAAAACAAACAAACAAACAAAAAACCACCATGTTTTCGTCCTATTCCACTGTGTTCTACATTTAGCCAAAAATTAAAACTGTCTGTAACAAATTCTCAATTAATGATTCACTTTAATAATTTCCTAGAGGAATCATTTTGCATAAATAATTCCTTCCATGAGTTGTTGCTCTATGAAAATGTGCTCAGTGTGTTCCTCCTAAAGATGTCTTCATATGAACTGACAGAGTAAGGCAATACATTTTATTACTCAAGCATTTCCTACATAGAATCACAAGGTTGGAAAGCACCTACAAGATCATCTAGTCCAACTGCCCTCCCATTACCATACCTACAGAAAACCATTAAACCATATCTCCTAGCTCCCTATCCAGACACTTCTTGAACCCTTCCAGGGATGGCAACTCCACCACCTCCCTAGGCAGGCTATTCCAGTGCCTGACCACTTAAGTTTTAAATTATTTTAACAAATTCATTGCAGATTAAGATGGCTAAACTCTGCTACTTTTTACAAGCAGCAATTTCAGTTACCTAAATGCGTGCAAATAGTCAGGTTTTAATGGATTCAATGGATGTTAAAGCACTCTTGGGAAACGTCTCCGGCAACAGTAATCAAATGTATTAGAAGTTGGTACGATTGTAGTTTTTTGAAACACTGGAGCTTCATTTGCCTATTCTAGCCAGATGATCAGTAGTCCTTGAATAATCCCCACTTACCCTCTCCGTGCTGGTTATATCTGTTAAATATCCTCCAATCTTCTTCAACCACATAGGTGTTCTTTAACTAAGCCATGCATAATTAACTCACTTAATCTCTTCTCATAAATTATTTCCTTATTCTCCAAATAGCTTTTGATGTTATTTCCCCCAAATCACCTGTCCTTAAAAGTTGGTAGGTGAGGAGCAACTCAGTCTTTTCAGATAAAAAGTAAACTGTAGGAAGACAGCAAGTCTTGAATGTATTGATCTTAAGGAATAAATATGATGCTTCAAAAAATGTGGTCACAAGATCAGCCTGTATTAAATTATATTCCTGAGTATGAATACTTACCTTCAAAATGGGATGGAAAACAAATACAGTGTGGTAGGATATATAAAGATATGTTACATTTTGGGGAATATGCAGAAAAGGATAGTTCTCATTTTTAGCCCACTAATTAGTAAAGAAGGGTTGTTATGTATACAGATCGGAATAGTCACTCATGTGCTTCATTAAAAATGACAAAAAAAGAGACATTCAGAACAGAATAAAGATGGAATGATACTGAACGCTGCAAAATAAAGGGAAATCTGTGGACTGAGCAAGCACACACCCGTATCAGACTAGGATAGCTAGTAAAAGAAATAACGTCTGTTATACAACGTGATGAAACAAGCATAATTATTAGTCTGGTAAATTTGTATCCTGATCATTAAAGCAAACTGATGCATAAAAGGAAGAAAACCTGTGCAATGTACTTCCAATAGAAATTGCATAGAATTTCATGTAGAATGCAGTTCTAACATTGTATAGTAATTTCAAACAGCATGAAAAGAGTGAGAATACATTTTCAGGAAGTTTGTCTGGCAGAGTATGTATTTGCTCCAAATAAGTTCTTATTGTCTTCTTCCATTTCAAATATAAGATGCAAACTACTTATTTTGTTTGTTATACAAAATATACAGTTAATAGTACACAGAATAGAAATTCAATTCATGCATGCTAAAGCATGCTAATAATCACAACTGAATGAAGCTAAATCAGTACAGTACCTTTTGACAGACAGAATGATCAGCACTTAACAGCTTCTAATTTGTAATGATTTAAAAAATGTTTATATTATCTTGAAGTCTTCATATTTCATGGGTTTACAAAAACATAGAAAAGAACCTTTTGGATACTTACAGACTGTAAATGTTGCTCTGACAATTACTGCATATAGTACTGGCTGCTGTCCTGAAACTAACTGCATCAGTTGTATGGGGACCGGTAGTTTTTAACTTTTATTTTCCTCATCCAAAAAGACATCTGCTATTTTTCTTCCTAGTCCCTCAGGGGAGGTTTTCTACTTGTTTTTAATAAATCCCTTAAAATTTAGGTGGTTTCTGTTGTTGTTTTTTTTCGTCTTTTTCACTGTTTGTACTAAATAATTGTTCCAAAATAGCCCAAGTGTAACTACTCCCCTGAACAGCTTTCATGGGACCCCTAAGCAAGAGTGAATATGATTTAAATACTTAAAGATAAATATGAACTGATAAACAAAGGTGGTTACTAATTGCAGCAATTTCTAAATGAAGATAAACTTTTTTTTTCCTTAACAATTTTAAAAAACATCTAAGTGGACATTTGGAACCATTCACCTTTACTAATTTACAGGGTTCAGCCCCAACCAGAGTGAATTTGAGGCTATCGATTATGAACCACTAAATATGATTCCTGTCCTAGAAAAACATCTAAATCATTTAAGAAGGATTAAGCACAGTCTCACTTTGAAACTAAGAAGAGTTAGATGTTTGATGATACTGGCTCACTAACAAGAAACTCGACAGGTTTATTTAAAGAAATGGCAGGGAATACTGAGCAAAACAGGGAATTGCACATGATTTACTTGTATTTCAGTGGGACTTTTGATAACACATTAAACAGGCAGCAAGCAAGATTTAAAAACAGTAAATGATAGCTTAACTAGTAAATAATAAAATGGTAGAGAATTGCCTGGCAGAAAGACTTACGGTTAAAAGAACAAGTGCTTTCTTCATTTAATTTCAGCCACATTACATGCAGAAAGAATTTGCCTCAGGGAATCCTAATGATCATAAAGTAATGTACCAGAAGTCTCAGCAAAGAAACTGCTGCTATTCAGATATTCATAAGGGCCCTGAAAAATTAAATGGTTACATTGGATTTAAACACAGAGGTCACATTTCTTTAAAAAGACACACATTAATAGTATGCATTTCTCTTCATCTACTATATTTTAAAACAAATACAACCTGTTTTTTAACCATTGAATTATTTTCTCCTTTTATTTTCCTAGGGTTTTTATTTAGCACTATTGCCATGATTAACCTCCTGCTAATTTTAACCACTATCCTTTCCTTGGTGGAAATAACAGCAGAAGCTTAGGTGTGCTTTTTCTGTTTTAGTTTTGTATTAATCTACATAATAATGACTAGCTCTTAAAAAGCTAGAGATCTTGCTTTCAAATAATAAATGAAAAAACACATTTACAAATGTTTATCAAAGATGTCCACACAGTTAAACAGACTTCAATATGATTGATGCAGTTCTATTATTTAAACTTCAAGGTTTTCAATGAACTACTTATAAAACTTAAACTTTGTGCATGTCCACGTGTATTCTAAGTGCATGCCAATTTGGTGACCCATTTTCTTCACACTGGTGAGTTTGCCTCTAAGAATCTCAAAGAAGCCATGAAGTACTGATGTCTTTTCGAGGTAATACTACATATGAAGAGATACAATTTTTACTATCTTTAATATTTTCCTTATACTCCTGTGAGTAAAGTTACATCACATACCCTCAGATACATTAGCTCAGACGGTAAAATTAAATCATGAAATATGCAGATGTTCACTCTATTTTTACAGCAAGCAGAGCTCCACAGCAGACCCAGGAGACAGACGGTATGCTCTTCTACTGTTTTGGTACCCATGGGGTTGTGTGGTTCCTGTCGGCCATTTAGAGTCCAACAACAAATACCAGTGTAAATCTCAGCTGTAGTAAACTGAAGTGAATGTATAGCTAAATTATTTCACACTAAGCATCTCTTACTGAATGCTTAGTTCAGATATTTCCAAAAGATGAATTAACTGTAAAATTGTCCTTTTTTTTTTTTTTTTTTTTTTTTTTTTTTTTTTTTTTCTCTCCTGATGCTGTACAATTCTGATTATGTGTAAGGGCAAAAAATTTCAAGTGTGTTAAATGGAAGTCACATCTTCCTTTAAGCAACTAATCCTTGATCTGCATTTAGGGATTCAAAATGCAGATGAAAAATGTTACAGTAGAAAATTATACTACAGCTGATTAAGTTAATTCAACTACTAGAAAGGTATGCATTTCAAATTATATAGCA
This sequence comes from Excalfactoria chinensis, assembly GCF_039878825.1. Taxonomy (NCBI): domain Eukaryota; kingdom Metazoa; phylum Chordata; class Aves; order Galliformes; family Phasianidae; genus Excalfactoria; species Excalfactoria chinensis. Next base: position 11,847,870 of record NC_092835.1, on the reverse strand, counting down.
GTTCTAATAATCAGAGTAAATGCTAATGTGATCAGTTACAAAGCTGATGCAATCATGTTTCAAGATAGCACCTTGTTACATGGGCTTTTTTTCCCCTTAGGATTTCATCCTCCTCTCTCAAAAATCTAATGGAATGAAAATGACCCACTTTCAAACATCAAAAGTGAGACCACCTCTAGGTCAGCTTATTATAGATCAGTTATCCACTACCTTATTTTGTTTAATTTTGTCCTCTCTTACTTAGCTAGAGAAGTAGGTGTCAGTAGGACACAACTACACAGAAGTTTAGGAATTTTTCACCTCTAGACTTGCCTTTGAAGCTTAGATAGTAATTTCTTAATGGATACATGGTAGTTAAACAGCGGATAACTACAACTTCATTGCAGATTTGGGAAAGACAGATTTAAGTTCTTCACAAAGATTTGTGATCAAATGCTGTACCGTAGCAAGAAAAATGTTAACATTGGTGAACAAAACCATGAAGTACATTTCTGTCCAATATCTTTCTGTCCTTTTTACCACTTGCTACAAAGTACACAATGAGTAATGAAAGAAAACTCACAATCCATTTTAGATGGATCAAAATATTAAAGAACATGCAGAGTATTACTAAATACGTAGCAGTTTGCTTCAGCAATATCTATTCTGTAGAATGCTTTAAAGTAGCCTTAAATGCAGGTTACTACCATCCCCATTAAGGCTTATGCCTTTTAGTAGCTACAACAGCTGCATTCCTTTCACAATTCACTACTCTAAAGAGAATTCCCATCACATTTTTTATTTCACTCACACTTGTACTTAAAGAATAGGATAGTTAAAGTAACTAGAGGAACATGAAAAGGTGGTCTAAACTCGCTACTTATCTTTTTAAGACTCAAATACACATCAATCCAATTTCAGCAACCCCTGTGAGGAAATACAGCCTCAGTGCCCAAGCCTAGTGATTCTACGGAAGTAAAACTATTCCAGTAAGACAGCTTGTAATTCCATTATAAAAGCAGAATCAATCACACTTTGACAAATTCTACCCTCTAGTTCAATTCAGAAACACAAAGGAAAAAACTGAATTTAACTACTTTAACAAAGAACAAAACTTGGGCTGCGCATTTCTTTGTATTGACTTTTTGTTTTGTCAAGGAAGGAAAAAATCAAATAGAGTCTTGTACACAGACCTAAATTTATCCATCATTCTTAGTAAGCGCATATGATTCAATCAGAATTTTTTAGTCATTCAGTAGCTATTATAAAGCTGGAGGGAGTATTTGCTAAGAGCTGTTTTATGTCAGGGATTCTACAAATCAGTAAGTACATTTGACAAATGTTCCTATGAAATAACACAGAATCTCTTTTTCTGTGGTGCTTGTGTTAAAATACGCTTAGTCTTCTCAAATGGAAAATGAAGTATTGAAAGAAGACAAAAGTAAAATTTAGGTCAAAACATGTTTTTCAGATGTGAAACTAAGCATGTTAAACCTTTATATTAAACACTAACCCCAAACCAACAAAATAACAAACAAAAAAATAAAAATAAAAATAAATTTACAGATGCAACCTTCCAAAGCTTTTTCCTACATAAAGCAGAAGAAAGCATTACTATACATGAGACTTCCTAAAAGCTGCTTTGTACTAACATTTTTCCTTCAGACCCTAAATTTATGTTATTTATTTCAAAAGAAAGCATTGTAATTTCCTTCCATTTCAGTGGCCATGTCATCTTCCTTTTGTATTTGCTGTAAGTGAAGATAATAGACTTAGACCATGCCTTTTAAAAAAATATATTTTAAAAAGGGAAAAACAGCATTTGAATAGTAACAAATGCGTGAGAAAGTACTCAAGTAACCCTACAACACACTTATATTGATCGGCCCATAGAATGAGCATGTTGACCATGAACACACTAAGCATCATTAAAGGCTTAATTTTTATGTTGACAACACTAACGGACCTTCCCATACTGCAAAACAATTTATAAATAGAAACTATAGCTCTGTGCAACCTACATCTGTAACAGCAGCTTTAATCTGCTATAGCTTCAGTTGCTATTATTTGCATACAAGTCACCGTTTAGGAGAGGTAGTACAGTTTTGCTACAAAGTAGTCACATTCTTGATTCGACCCTCACACGTTTATTCTGTTTCACTTAAGAAAACAACAAAGACTTAAAGACATTTATTTTACTTTCAAGATCATTTTTTAACTTTCAAAAGCTGTTTTACTACTGCTGATGTTGTAAAAGCTATAATGAAGTGGTTTGCTGTTCCTGTAATTTTAATGTTGATCAAAGCTATTGTCTGCATTACTACATAAACTGTAACTACAATAAAAGGCAAAGATTTCTGTTTCTGCTCTTTCCTTTATCCACAAATCTCTGAGTCCAACAAGTTTCTTAGATGCAACTCCCACTGGCAGACTAATGAACCGTTTTCCCAATAACACAGATGAATTGGTCATGAGCCGCCCACTTCATGCTGAGTACTTTTTGCAGGAGTTTGAAGTGTTCTTAATTCCAGTCATAACAACTCATGTTTTTCCTTTTCTACACATCAAAGTTGCTATCGGCTATGATTTTGGTTTTGTTTTAAAGTAAGCTGATATACATTTCTCTCAAGATATTTTAAGTGACTTGAATTACCCTTTGTTGGAACAACAAAAACTTACACTGTACACTGTCTTACTTTATTCAGAAACTTCAGATCTGCACATTCATTTGTAAATACTAAGTTAGAAGCTGAAAACTGTGGAGCCAAGACTCTTAAATAGCAAGCACATCCAGCCCTCAATTGTTGTTTTAAATAAAGGGCTCCATTTAGTCTTTGGTTAAATCATTTTTTCTTAATGTAGCCAAATCTCTTCACCCTTGTAGAAAGTGATGACAAAGATACATGTCAGCTGCCTGTTCACTCAGAGTCTCACAGCTAGCAACAAAGACCCATAAACACACTACATTAGCAGAAGTAGCAACAGAGAGAGCAATCCACAGCGCAAAAATACAGCAAATTCAAAGATACCACCTCACATTCAGCCACAACTTCAAAAAGTTCCAAAAGAATTCAGGTGTTTTTTCTGATTTTTTGTTTTGTTTTTTTGTTGTTTCTTTGTTTTGGTTTTGTTTTTTGTTTTGAAAGGCAGATGCTTGATTAGGTATTGCTATTTCTCAGCCTCCTCTCCCGTTCTGACAATAACATTTATAGCATTACAATTATTTTTCTGGTATGTATTGCCATACTTCAATGTTCGTATTCCATCGCTAACCGAAGAACACAAAATAATGTAAGAGATTCCACAGGGTGAGGATCTTGCATAATCTCATTAGTAATGCATTATGCAAACTGAAACACAACAGGAGATTCTGAGTACTTTATTAGTATTTTTCTATGCTAAAACCTTCAGGGAGGAGATGAAGAACTAGACATAAAAATGTCAGGTAATAGAAGTATGTACAGGAGTTGCCACAATATAACTGACAAGTGACTTGAGAGAAATGGAAGGGAACACAAAAGTAGTAGCCACTCCTCTAAAGAAGAGATTGCATTGTAAGATAATCATAATAAAATGCTGATATGCAATAAGCATTTTTCTCAGACTAGCTTCCTTCACCTCAGTCTATTACTCCTTAAAATTTCAACATATCAAAAAGTAGCATAAAAGAATAAACACGGTAGTAGCATCACTACAGGACTGTCAGAGTAAGTTCAGTAAATATACTACTTACTGCACTTCATTAGCTACACAATATCTCCTTTTAGTAAAAAGAGATGCCAGCAAAACAAAGGACTTCACATCAAACTGTGAAAGTTATTTTTCTAGCTACTGCAGCTTGGCAGTCACCACAGGCAGTTATAATAGCTTGGAAATTGCCTTAGGGTCTATCATTGAATTCTGTTGTTGATGAGCTTTATATTGCTTCATTCTTAAGCAGCCTTTTACTTTGATTAGTCACTTTTCCTTACCCCAACAGAGCTGCTATTATAGATAAAAATGAACAAAAGTGATCTTCCAATAATTACACCTGATATTTTTCCTGGTTAAATTATAGCTGAGTGGACCTCATCAGGTGTGTGTAAGAATAGGAACTGAATCATGCAAGATTTTACTTCAATCAAACAATGGAATATGGCCTGGCAAGAGATACCTGTCCATGCAACAAACAGCTTATACAAATAAGTTAAACTATGTTAAAATGTAAGAGTGTCATTAAAGACATAGTGCATAATACACTTTTCCCCTCTTCTGGGAAATATTCCTGATATTCCAAAATGTTCAGAGAAATTATATTTAAAGAATAAATTATATTTAAAGATTGTCAAAACAAAGAAAACAAGCATATGGATTCTCACAAGCTTAAATATCAAATGCCATGCTCAAGAAACAATCAGTTTCAGAAAGGCAAGTTCTGGTAAGATCCAACAAACACGGAAGTCTGCATTTGTTTGTTTTCTTGTTCCACATAACATCATATTTCTCAATGACCTACAGTTATAGATACAGTTATCTAGAAATTATTCTTTTATTCTCTAAGGAACCACAGTACATAATGCAGGGCAGTAATAAGGCATACTACAACAACTGTAAAAATGTTACCTGAAGGAAAAAGACCACAGCACTGCAACTAGTACAATTCTTGTACATTAATGAATGATACTGAGAAACAGAGATAACTAATGTACATGAAACAGTACGTAAATATGGCAGCATTAGTATAGGATCTCAGTGCACATAATCAGATCTGGTATCATGATGCAACATTTCATTATGCCATGTATAGGATAGCAATCTATAGGATGGGAGATCTAGAAGTTTTGTCTTTAATTTTCCACAAATTGGAAATAATGTTGACTACTCAGCAAGTAATGAAAATGTTATCCTAGCACATTGATATATGCTCATCCATTTAAAGCTGAACAAACATCACAGCTTAAATCAGATTTTATAATCTTTAATTGGTTAAAAAACATTTAAGGAGTTGTGAATTTTCATGGGCACTTCTGAACTGACAATGCTGAAACTACCTAATCTAACAAACTATTGACAATTGCTGTACATTAACTTTACTTTGTAGGTGAAATAACTGTGTCAGCTGCACTTATATTAAAACTACTTTCTTAAAAATTACAAACTTTCTGAGCAGCTTTCAGCAACATTTCAAATATCACCCTTATTTATAATCCCATTTTAACTTCAAGGAGCACTCTTTAATGTATTCAGTGTACTACCTGAAAGCAGAAAATAAGCTGTATGAACAAATTTCACATGCCATAACACAGTACTTTTTTCTCATACACGTGGCCTCATGACACAATCTTGCACTCAGGCCAGTTACATTTTGTTTTATCTGTAAGAAGGATAAAAGTATAGACATTAAATCAAAGGACTGCCAGTATAGACCTCTGCTCCTATGTGATGTATCTACTGTGATAACTAATAAAAACATCATTTCATGTTACATTTTCTGCAAGCAAGTCTTCACTAAACACAGCACTCTTTTGACAAGTAGAACTGACTGCTGATATGATCCTGGTGGGCTGCTCTGAGATCTGTACAGTTTGTTCTTACATTGTTCTTAATGTTGTTGTTTTCTTGTTGCAAACTCATACTCCTCAAGAACCATTCAGTTCAATAAGGTAGTAGTTTTTATGATCACCAACTCATGTTTTTCCCAAAGGAATAATTATAAAAAAGTATTAGTGTACACTTTAATTCCCATTACTGTTATAGAAGCTCAAATTCCCATGATATAAGCCTATTTTTTTTCCAGTACTACTTCAGCCAAGATCCAAACTTCATTATACAGCTTTAAGGTAAAGACTGTAAGCTGTAAACAATCAAAGCAAAAATATGGCTGGGAAAAGGAAGTACTAGCACTCATAAGAGCTGGAAAACAGAAACAGACCTAGTGACTTTGTCAGGAATACACCTCAAATTGATACAATCTGAACCAAAGCTGGAAACTAAATGCAAATCTCATAATTTGCCTTGGCATCCACAATGAAAAAGATTTTGATAACTGTGTATAACAAAAGCTATTTCAAAATACATTAAATAACATTTTTTAATAGTAGAAATACTATTATTATCATTTAACTATGGATAGGTGGACCAGTTTCAAGAAATCTCCCTCCTTGAATAAATATGTCACCATGTACCAAAACACACTGAGATAATTAGCTGTTATTTTAAGCTGAGCTCTTAAGCGTTTTCCAACATGCATTTTCTCCTCATTACAACAGATGATGATCACTCTTCCTTTGCACTAGACTGACTGAAATGTTAAACACGCAACCTCCAGCCTTCCATTTAAATGATTTCAATGTGTGTACAAATGTTCATGTGCTTATATTCAGAACTGAGAGTAATGGCATCTAAACACAGAACAAATGAATGAATGCCAGGTCTTTTTTATACCCTCCTTAAAGTCTTACCTACTAAGTGGTAAGGTAGTACCTGCCAGTACCCACTTCATTTTCACTGACCATCACTGTCATCTTTCATATTGCTATGTATGCCTGGAATACCTTGTTCACTTTGTTGTCAAAGTTATTGTTGCCTGTATTATAACCCTTATAAACCTACCCTCATAATATACTATCCTTCTAGCAGAAACATTAATCAGACAGGTAAATGCAGCCACTCTCGGAAGTGAGGCAAGGATTAATTAGCTAAGATTGCTTGCAGGAAGCTAACACACTTTAGAAAAATATAGCTATTTCTTTAGAATAGTAATGATTTCCTAAGTTTAATAGCTAGACATTGGGAAACCAGCTTATTTTTCCTGTTAAGATTCCATAAATACTCAAGCACAGAAAAATTTGAAATAGAATGGAACTACAAAAATACTGAACTAAAATGCATAGTGTAGATTTAATCACTCCAACAAATATTTAAAGGTAACTGTTAGTAATTCAGCCTTATTATCTTGCATTTTTACCTTTTTAAAGTCTATTGCTACATCCTTCAATACAATTTAATTCCTTCAGGTAACTGTAGAGCTGATCAGATCTGGCAAGTACTTGAAAGAATATTGTTTGATTTTTATTTTTTAATGTCTTTTTAGGTTTTCAGTCAGCTTATTTTCTGATTAAAAGTACTAAACTGAATTGGAATGCTCTACTTCATGGGCTCTATTTTTATCCATATTAGCTTTGTAAGGAGATTGATGGAGAAACAGTCATGTTTTTACTTAAACCATTTCCTACTAACTTGCTGGAAGCTGAGTTTGGCAACACATTGTTTCAAATCAAATACTAAATGAATATTGCTTACAATCCCACTCTGTAATCAGACTGAAAGGTGTTACTGTAGTGTTGCAATACCTGTCATATCTCATGTGTAACACTGTTCTTAAACTTCCCTGTGATCAAAATCATATTACACAAACTACCTAAATACAGAAATTGTTCAATCAAACTGAAATTCACTGCTGATTGTTCCAAATCCACTTAAAGCTTCCAAGTTCACCAATATTTGTCCTGCTTCTTTTATGCTAGGGATACATAAGGTGCCAGACAGCCCCCATAGCTGCTCAGCATCAGCAGCAATCACAATCAGAGAAGCTAGCACAAGAGCACACAGGAAAATGATGTTTAGCAAAAACTCACTGAGGTTTCTGTTTTATTTACAGAATTTTTGTCCAGCCTAAATGACACAGAGATCAGCAAAGCCTCCCACTATATTTCCTTCAGCTGCTGAGCAGTCTATAAACTTCATACAAACAGAACCATTATTACAGTTCTCCTGACTTTTGTCCACCTTCCTTAAGGGCTCTTCAGGCCCTTTTCATGTAGGCAGAACAGCCTGCCTCAGATGATGGAGACACCTCTGCTGAAAACCCCAAATCATCTCCTGACGTTTAGAACTACAGGACAAAACAGAGCATGACTTTTCCTTAAGGGGAACAGAATACCGCATATATCCATCTCCAGAAAACAACGCATATGTTCATTAAGCTGGTATTGCTTATAGTTTAACAAAGATACTATTGAAGTGAATTTCTGTTACTCAATACTGAATGGGAAATAGTATGCATGGAATAGTTAGGTTTCACTTTATTTTTTAATTAAGCCATACCTTTTTCTAATTTTGTCTCTCGACTATGGTAAGGGAACAGAGGCAATCTTTTTAAAGGTACAAGTACCTGCTAGAACCCAGAAGCCAGCACAACTGTTTTAATGCACTACAGTTTTAAAGTTTATCTTTATTTCTGGTTTTCTTCTTCAACCAATCATCTGAAAGATGTACTACATACAACTTATGCAATAATTTTCTATCATAGCTACAAATAGAATGATGAAGTACAAACTCAAGAAAAAGAATACTCCTCCATTTCAAATCACTATCTGCTAAAGGTGAACATAAATCCTAAAAGTCTCTTGCATGCATCCCAGCCCATGTGACCAGACCGCACACAGACTGCATAAAACTATTACTGTCAGGATTTGCTATTTATAGATTCAAGTTCCACTTACACAACAGATGGATTTCTCTACCAATTTATGTAAAAATGATCAGACTGATTCTCTGCCCGAGTTTCTTCCTGTCTATCACAGGCTAGATTCACTTAACCCCAACCCCAAATATCCAGCATATAGTCTTTGGCTTTCCCATGGATGATCATTCTCCACACTTTCATCTTTCTATACAGATCCTGCATGTAGAGATTCTCAAAAGGTAAATGTGAGACAATTGCTCATGACGAAACACTAACACAGCCACTGCAAACTTCCCAGCCTCTTCTAATCAGATCCATAATTCTGCTTCCCTCTGCTCATGATCAAATTGGACAGCTACACCTCCTCCACATACTCAATTTTTACAGAGCTCACCAGAGCTCTCCTCAGCGAATGCCAACTGTAAAACAAAGCTGCCTGGCCACCAGCCACTAAAATCACCTGCTCCCATCAATTTACAACACAGACTTGTTATCTTATTTCTGTTTGCCCCAATATTTCAAACATGTAAATCTTCACATCGCCATGCAGCACCTCCCCAGGTGTATGATCAGTATGGCACGATCTACAATGATGAGAGGAGCTGGAATTAATTTTTCTTTTAAACAAATAATCAATTTCTTCCTGAGTTAAATATACTATTTCATTAGCTAACCTCAATTGACTGGACTAATTGGCATAAAAATTACACATTTCTGTGCTTAGATCTGGCTGAATGAATATAACATTGTCAGCATTAATTAAATGTAGATCAAGAGCTATAGTTCCACTACTCCAAATGTAAATTTCCTCAAAAGAATTCTAAATAAGGTTTCTGCTTTATGCTACACATAACTGTAATTGGGAAAATATACAGAATCAAAGAGCTAATTTCACAGAGCCCTTGACAAGTCACAGCTGGACTAAAGAAGAAAAAAATATATGAGTACATCCGCTTTTTCCTTATTAGTAGTCAGCATGGTACACTACACATCATTAGCAAACTTGTTTTAAAAAGGAATCTAACAGCTTCAAAAGCCCGTCTTGATTTTATTTTTCTGTATGTGGCTAGATTTTCAAAACCAGCAACACCTATATCTGTAAATACACAACAGGAATCAATCTGAAGAGGAAAAAAGCTCATTTCCAGTTTCAATACTGAAATGAGGTTAAACTCGCTCAACTCAGCAGTTCCCACAGTGACAGTCAGTGTCAGGTTTTTTCAAAAGAACTCAGAGAAGTTATATTAAAAATCTATTCTTAGCCTTTCATCCTGCAAAAATGCTAGAAGGTTCCAAGATAAAAACAGACTGAAATGGTCTTGAAGGCACTTTACTCTTATGAGTTGTTTCACAAAAATCTACGGGACTGTCTACATCCTCAAGCAGATAAAGCTACGTCATATCAGATAAAAAACACAAGCAAGAGCAGGATATGAGTGTCGTTTTCTAACTCCTTCCCCAATGTAACTGCCTACATCTTTTTGAGCTAGTGGGACATACATAGTGACTGCATACCAGTGCAGAATTGAAGCGTAAGAACTTGTTTCCCTTCAATGTAAACAAATATGCTGTCCGGATAAACAGGTAAGCAACTAAATTGCAGCAGTCTTAACTGAGAGAAGAAATGTATTCCAGGAACAAAGGGGATAACCATTCTGAATGATAAATACAGCTGTCATATACATTCCACCAAGGCTGAAAGCAGCACACAAATGTGAAGTAATGTATAAAATTATGCAAAACACTCCATATCCAATCCACTAAGCTGGTCATCTCATCAGAGAAGATCAGGTTAGTCAGGCAGGACCTGCCTTTCATATTTCCATGCTGACTGAGCACCCACATGTCCTGCGAGTGTCACGTGATGGCTTAAGATGACCTGCTGCTTGACCTTCCCTGGCCCTGAGGCCAGACTGACAGGTCTGCAAATCCAGTGCTCCTCCTTCCTGCATGAGCATTATCACATTCAACAGCCTCCAGTCAAATGGGATCTCCCAGACAGCCAGGGCTGCCGACAAATTATTCAGAGCAGCTTAGCAAGCACATCCACAACCCACCTAGTCCAATAGATCTGTGGGTGTCCAGGTGAATACTTGGTAGGTTACTAACCACTTCTCCTGGCTTCCTGCCTCCCTGCTTAACCACAGGACATCTTTGTCCTCCTTCAAAAGGCAGAAGAAACTGTTCAGCCAGGCTGGCCTCATTCTGCACTGGCTCATCTCTCAGCACATAGGGACCGTGTGTTTCTGTGCCTACAACTGTAAGAGTGCTCAGCATTTCTGGACCCCTCTGCCCTTTAGATTTGCCTCTCAAGGAACTCTGTCAACCAGGTATCTCCATGGCCCAAAATCTACCCTACAAAAACCACAGTGTCAGATCATCTGCAATTTTATTTCTTGATTTCTAATATAACACATCAAGCTGCACACCAGCTGTGTTGTGTTTCTCCAAATGCTGAGATATTGAGCTCAAGATGCTCTGTGACTTAGGCTGGCGTTTGCAATCAAATACTTCTAAGGCCATTTAGCAGAAAATATTACATACTGTAACATGTAACTGAGTTATAGCAATCCTACAACCATCAATATAGAATTATTCCATGTTTGATCAGAAAGCCGCTCTCTGCCTCCCACCCACCAAACACCAGGACTCGGCTCTATTTTCAGAGCTGTGTATTTTCCAGCCACTAGATGTTGCTCTGGTTAGAGGAAACAGAGCACTCAGAACCACAAAGAACTCTGTGACCATTCCAAGGCAAAAATGTGTTGATGCAGTATTTAATTTTCTGCTCTGCTCTTTTCTTGGCAAAACAACTCGGGTACTTTTTGTTGTTGTTGTTCCTGTGGCATTTTGTTGTTGTTTTATTTTATGATTTCTAGACAAGTTCACCCAGGTCTAGACTTAAAAAACAAAACATATATAAGAAACACTCTTCATGTTTTCAAGTTTGAGCTGTCACAGATCCTTCATGAGCTACTAAGAATGACAGCATAAAACTTGATTTTGTTCCTAATTTTTTCTCTTTTATATACATCAGATAAAAATATATTGAAGCTCTTTATTTTTGCATTGACTTCTCAGATTTTAAAGGTCTGAACACTTAAAGCATGGAGATTACTTTTACAAAATAATTTTCTTGATCAAGTTTCTGGGATTATTAAACTATTATAGTAGTTTAAAATAGGTTCTTATCTCTTGTTAACTCCAATTTTTATGTAAATTCAATTAAGTCCTCTGTTCAGGAGTCTTTTGTTTCTTTGGAGAACCACTCCAAACAAACTGCAGTTTTGAATTACTGCCCACAACCTAAATCTGAAACCTGAATGGAAATGCATAGGCATGAACATACATTTGCAATCATGAGTGCATGTAGTCACGAATTCATTAACAGAGCTACATGTATATATCACGTACATCAGTACAGACGTATCATTTATCTAAACTAAGCAGTAGGTAAGAATTCTGCATTTAGAGTAAATATTCCTTGGGGCTCAGATTTCATTCAATTTATTATTTGAATTTACATTTGTTGTATGGGAAAAGAAAACAGAATACATCGTGCAAAATTTCCTATTAGTATTTGGGTAATAAAACTCTAAATTCAGATAGTAACTCAGGGCTACTTGCCCAAAAGCTACTATAATTTGTACAGAAGTCAAATAACACAGACCTTGACTGAAGTGATACTTTAGTGGGATTGGGCACTGAAAAAGCTATTATACCTGAAAAAATAAAATAAATCAAGAAATAATGTTATGACCTAAACCAAATCAACAGTAAGAGTGAAAACAAAGAGCCCACTAATAATCACCTAACATCTTAGTACCCAAATTATTTATTTGTATATTACTCCAGTATTTTCTCACTAGCTATAACCTTCCTTAGCATTTTTCATGGAAATTGAAATGCAGATATTTTAAACATTATCTAAATACAACCCTACTTTTACAACTTTGTTCTTCTGGAATTGTTAAATATAGTAACTTTGTCTGTTGTTACCCTGTCTAAAAGAATAGTACATATTTTGGCTCCAAGAGACCTTTGCATGTCACTAGTTTATTTTAAGACTGCATTTTGGGATCAGGAGAAGAAAATGTCAAATAGCAAACAGCCAAAGACCAAGAGCAAGGAGAAATAACAGCAAGAGGAGGAATATTAAATAAGGACACTAACTCTTCTTGTATGGAAACTGCACACTATACCATTCTTACTACTTCAGAGAAATAAGTGGAGCACTGTATAGAAAATGAAAAATGATTACTTGAAATGCACAAAATGGAGAGTATTCCTTTTTTATAAAGATGGACAAACAAACAGCAGTGCTATGACTGGGAGCTAAACTCTACCCTAACATTAAAGGTATAGTAATTTCACATCTATGTAGTAGATAAATTATAGACTCTGGGGCTAGTATGCATGATACCTGGCTAAAGACTAAGCAACAACAAATACAGGCAATCTGGTATCCAAATCTTAGCTAGGCCACCATAAATTTTTATTTTGCCAGTTTGAAACCACCCATAATGAACAACTGGGCTAGCACAAGCCTCTAATGCTCATAAATTCGTATTTAGGTTGGATATCAGGAAAAACTTCTTTACAGATAAGGTTACAGAAAGGCTCCCTGGGGAGGTGGTTGAGTCACCATGCCTGGCTGTGTTTAAAATCCATTTAGATGTGGTGCTCAGTGACATGATTTAGCAGAGGGCCATTAAAGTTAGGGCAGTATGGTTAGGTTGCAGTTGGATATAATGATCTTGAAGGTCTTTTCTAATCTGAGCAATTGTATGATTCTATAATTAGTACAGGCGAGCTTTCACTAAAATATTTAACTCATATCAGTACAATTTGCAACTGCTTACCAGAACTGAATTCCCATCACAGGTTCTATTGAATCTAGTATAACGGTAATCTGGTAGCAGAGACACAGTTTTACATTAGGAAGTCATAGTTAAATACTGGAAAAGCCTTATACATGCTTCCAGATTACAAACTACTCTGTTTTTAATCTAATGAGAAAGAAACAGACAATATTAAAGTATTTCAGTATAATGAGGGTGTCTGCATCACAACATCACCTAAATACAGACTGCCATTCTGGAGTAAAGTAGAAGCAGCAGCATATACACCTATTCTTCCTCTGCACAACTTTCCAAAAGGAAAATGACTGCATGGTCAGCTAAATTTCTTCTAAGATAGCTTTGTCCACCATATATGCATGAGAACATCATACTGACGGTACAAGCTAGAAGACTATGAATCCCCTTCCAGCTAATTTGCCTACTGACACTTTTCTTTCAGTCACCCCAGAAGCAGATCTCATCCTCCTTTGACTTGTACTGCAGGAGAAGCTGAGGCAGGTTGTGTTACACAGACTCAATCAAGGACAGCAAATAGTTTCCAGTTACATTGTTACCATGCTTTGGTCTCATTTCAAGCTTCTAAAATCAATTTCCATTTGGTAATGCCTGAATAGCTATCTGATATGCAACAGAGGTAAAACGTGTCTCTCTAACTCACAGTTGATTGATGTTGCCGAGCCTGTGGGAATAAGAACCATATGGCTGTGGATGCAGACAGCTCTATTACTTTATTTATCCCTATTTATTACATTCAAGTGGCAGCTCCACAGCTCCACCCCATTTGGAGAAGAAAACTAGAAAGAGATGCCTGGGACTCCTTCAAGTGCTTCCCTTTCCTAGCCTCAGCATTCAGCCTGCAAAGCTGTTCTCAGAGGAATCTGTTATTTTCTTTGTGTACATGCAGTTTTGAGAGCAAATGAATAAAAACAAAATGAGCATGTCAAGAACTGCTGGGAAAAAACCCCTTCGTGTCCTGGCTCCTTCACCAAAGGACAAAGCAACACGGGTTTTGACATTTAATCTCAGAACTCCAGAAAGACAGACTCCTTATGCATTTCTTGTGCTCCACCTCCAAACCTTCATATTTCCCTTATTTGAAGGAGCGCATTCTACTCTGAGTCTTTGAGAGAGCCATGTGCCTGCTTTCAGGATTCTCTCATTTAAAAACAACAAAATCTTGTCCACAAATGTGGTCTAGAGCCTTTGTCATGAAAAAAACAAGAAAAACCTCATCTATTTTCGTGACTTGTCTTGTGCACAACCGTAATTTTTACTTGGGTTTTTGTTTTAAACAGTGACATTAGTGACAGCCATAAAGCAAGGCATTTCAAGTCATTCTAGATTGCTCAGACTAGAAGTTCCATCCTAAAATAAAGCTTTTCTATTTAATAACCTAACAAATTAGCTGTTTCAACACCTATGAATCACAAATACTATCTCCTATGTTCCATGGAATTTAAAAAACAATAATTAAAAAAAGAAAAAAGCTTACACTTTGCTGGCAAAAGATAAAGGTCAGGGAACAAGGGAGAAAGGTTTTTTGCAAAGCATACAAGCACACAAATAGAACATGAGCTCATGTTCATCACCCTTAGGTAAAAGAATAGATAAATAATTCCAATTTTCATTAGTTGAACTTTGAGCAATACTTATACAAATATTTGGCCCTTATTCATGGGGTAGGATCAGGGAATCTCCATGCACTGCATGCTATTACAAGATGAATTTCTTAGGATCACTTATGTCACTGAAGCACAATGCATTTCAGATGAATTAATGCATGATGTGATGGGAGAACTCAAAATATACTGGCCAAACCTGAAAGGAAGAGTCAGTTCTGCAGCCAAGAATGTTGACTTATGTTCAAGTTAAATTACATATTACGATCTAGCTCTCTTGTTAAAGTTATTTCTCCCTTTCTGAAATCTTTTGACCTCTGTGAAGTTGCTACATATCTCAGGAACCTGCCTACCTTGAGGCAGCAGCAGGATGATCATCTGGAAAAGGTAGAAACCATAAAAAGGCAAACAATTTACAGGAGCTGATTCCCCAATCTCCCTTTCTCTATTAAAAAAAATGCAATAAGGAATAGCCTGAGGATAGTTTCAAACAATACAAACCCACATCACTTTTGTCAATAGCCTTGGCTGGGTTACTGTTTTCATTCACACACAGATAATTCAAATCTGTGCCCACCTTATGCTTTTGGATCTAATCATTCCGTTTTGAAATCCTACAGAAAGTGGACAATATTAGAATACTACTAGAGGGTTGTATTTCAAAATTAGGTGTGTTGATATTAGAAACAGTCAGTCTAGATCTCTTGATTTTGACAATTTATTCTTAATCTCTTTTTCCTAGCCTATATAGCAACCCATATTAAATTAGAATTCTGCTCACAGGATTATTGGAAGGCAAAGCTCTCCTCACTGCTACGATATTTGGTAGAATCTAGTTTGAGAAAACAAACATTCCATTACACAGTGCTTCATTTTCAAAGGAGCCATTACAAAATAACAAGAAATCTCTTTCCATACTCTATTCTCCAGAGCTAGGTAAACAGTAAATAACCCACAAACAAGTACAGTAGAGCTTCTGTGTGCTATGTCCAAATATCAGACAATGCCAAAATGCATAGGTTCAAATTCTAAGGACTTCCCTGCATCAGTGTTCCACAGCATACATTTTCAGGCTAGACATTTAAGAATGGAAAAATTGCTATGATACAGAGGTTTATAAAAGCTTATATCTTCCTTCCCTTTCACAATACAGCTGGGCACAGACAAAGAAGTAGAATGCGGTGATAGACTAGCAGAGAAAACTTAGAAGTACAGAAAAAGAGAATAGGAAAGAATCTGTAAAATAGACTGCAAGAGAACAAGAGTTCTGTTTGCAAGAACTATGATTTTGAGGTGTATCAGATAAAAAATAATGAAACAGTAGCAGCATCGGAGATGGTACAGCTGTTGAGTTGGACACCTGCACTACAAGTGTCTGGAGCTGTGGAAGTAGAGAAGATAACAGAAGAAACAACAGGTTCTGAAGTTGCATCTTGGTAAGAAACAGCACTGTTTACTTAAATCCCTATGATCCTGATTTAAAAAAAAAAAAAAAAAAAAAAAAAAAAAAAAAAAAAAAAGGTAGTAATATGAACCATTTACTACAAAGAACTTCCCTTCATAAAGCAGATGATGAGACCCCAGTGGCTGAGATCCTGGGCAACACTCTATCTTCAAAGCATTCACCAAATTATTTGTTCAAAGCTTTCTCCTTGCTCTTCACTCCCAAGAATACCTTGCTTAGGCATCTTTCAGAAACAGTACGATCATGAAAGACCTCCAATTTTGTACTTTGAGGATTATGAACTACGGGAAGTACAATGACACTGTAAGATTTTTTTTAAAAGCATGATGAATCAAAAGTATCTTGACTGCACTAAAGTTTACCGTCTACACTGCTGAGCGCAACAGTTGCTTTTATACTCATTAAAGTTCCCATGCTATTTCAGTGGCTGAGCTGATAGAGCAACAACAGACCTTCCATTTGCAAATCTGCCTGGGAAATTTGTAGGAGAAAATGAATATGCATTTGTAAATAGTATCACAAACCAAAATAAATCAGATCTCAGTGTGAGAAAAGAATGAGTCACACATCCTCCACTATGCCACCCTTTCCCTGCTTCAAAAACAACTGGTTGGCTTTTGAAAATACTGTAAGCTTCAGCTAGAACATAAGTAGTCAAATTCATTTTTCTGTTCTGTGGAAGATTGTGTTCAAGTCACTGAGCTTTGCCTACACAGTGCACTGTTAAAAACAACTGTGTCATCCACACTGATTATTTTTCTTCAAGACCTCTTTACCACCAAATAAAGACATATGCTGAAAGACTGCATAATATGCTGAATGCTTTGTCTGTTTCTGTTTGAGGCATGGTAGATGATCCCATCACAGGATGGGAGAGAAAATTTGTATTTCTTTTTTCCTGATGTTACTTTATAACTTAAAAATGCAGTAATACAGGAAAATATTTTAAGCACTATGTTAAGAAATAAACTCATTGTACTGTACTGGCTTCATTCTCAACTTACAACTGCAACAGACAAAACTACAATAAAGAAAATCAAAAACGCAGAACAAAACAAAACAACCATACCACATGTTTTACCAAGATGTAGGGTATCGCAGCATACCACAAGGAGGTCCACAATTAGTACAGCTGTACAACTAACGCTCCATCTACAATTTGCTTGCCAGTGTAGCTGGACTAACCTGCAGCTACAGAAATTCATATCTGCAACAGCCACCTGGAATCACTAATCTCTATGGAAAACCTGCATCCTTCAGCAGCTGGACTGTGACGCTGTTCCAGAATAAGTAGAACAAAGAAGTAGCTTACCTCTCTCCTTAAAACAGTTTTCCAAATCAGGCTTAGCCAGAAAGCAACTACCTGGGAAGAACAGTCCTCTAGAATATGTTGCAAATACTTATTGGCTTGAATTCAATATGAACATGCTTTTGATCTACAGGCATCCATGACTTAATAAGTACTCCTGAAACCTTTAAATATCCTAAATGGTTTACTTGGAATACTGCAACTGTTTGCAGAGAAGATGCTTATTTTCACCTTATAAAGTGGAACATGAAAAACAGCACTGGAACTTCACAGAATATTACTAAATCACATTCATATTCATTTCTTCCTACAACAATAAATCAAATCTCTCCAAAGGATGCACATTATCGCATAATTGCCAAATCTCTAGCTAAATTCTTTTCTTAACTGATGCAGTAATTCGATAACAAATTTTACTAGAACAGTAGTATTAGATAGCCTTGTTTCTCATTCTCAGCTAATACACGGTAGCCAAAATCCAAACTTTTCTTTTCAAGGAAGACTTGGAATTGTTAACATGGCTATTATTCCATTAAATGAAACCAGATGACAATCTTAAATTAAGAAAATACATCTCTCAATCAGAATTGTCACTGAAGCAAATACTTGTGGAAAATATGCAACAAGCATTACTGTTTACCAATAAAAACAGTCATTCCCAACTTCCAATCACTCAAAACTGACATTTCTAAGTTCCCTGTAGGAATTAAGGTAGCAAGGTCAGAAATGGAGAACTCATGCTTAGTGAAATAATGTTCTGCTGTAAAGAACTAGCTGGAATTAAAATTTACAGCTACCATTACAGAGCCCTTTTCCCTAAAGAATTCAATATAACACAGCAAAAAATTGCATAAGGTTTTTTATCCTTTCACTGAAATGCTTGATTATAAAATGTCAATAACTCTCATGCAGACATTCCAAATCAAAATTTTTGTTATTACTTGGATTTTTTACTTACACAGCTCTGTTTTTCTTACTCAGTTTTGGATCTCTTGGAATTTTTTAGCATTTATTCTCTCTCTACTCTACGGCCTTTCCTCATCTTAGCCTTTCTCACAATATTCACAACTCCCAGTTATTAACCCAGTGTGCTAGCACTACTGACACTCACCATTTATATTTTGGCCCAAATATATAACAATGTAGACATACCCCCAGCAAATAAAAAAATAATGCTGTCTTTACACAGGCAGACAAAAAAAAAAAAACAACTCCTTTACAGAAGAAAGGAGAAACTTTATGTTCTCAGCAATCTTGTACAAGATTGATAAGTATAATTTCATCCCTTTTAGACTTGAATAATTCCTATTCCTTTAAGTGCAAAAATGAATTAATTTAACTTTTGAAAAGGGGGATTTTACTGTAAAACTTGTGGGTCTGGCTACTAAGTGTGTTTGAAACAAGAATTCTGTGAATTAAGCTTTCATCTTCTAAATACCTCCTCTGTCTCCTGAGATTTCTCTATTTAAAAGTTCTGCTGTTAGAACTATTTATAAAAGCCACAGAGGATGCATTAAAAAGTATAAAAAGCTCTTTAAATGAACACTACTTTAGATATGAATTTATTTCCCTTTTACATCTTCATAACAATTGCTTTGAGAGGAATCTTTGGTATTTTTCTTTCCATCATGATGGTACTGAAGGTGATTTTAGGTAAAACAAACAAGAATACTTGATTCGTTATGAATTCGCATGGCAGATCAAACTCTGTACTCTTTTTTTGGGCAACAGTAGAGCAATAAGGCTACCAAAGTAAGATGTGATATAAGCTCATTGAGATAATAAGATACAAAGTGAAATCCCTTTGCAGCTATTGAAGTTGTTCCAGCTGGACAGAGTGCTGAAAAAGTGAAGAACATAAAAAGCTGAAGACTCAGAAGCTGTGATTTTTGCACACAGGTAGATGAGACCTAATGAAGTCTGAAGTATGCATAAATTATTTTTGCAATAAAAATGTCCTAATCAGAGGAAACCATGCTTTCATAAGCCAAAGAAGGTGAAACCTGGCAAATGTTTCATTAGCTATCTGCAATACTTGTCACGTAGCTAACAACGGCAATCTACATTTGATTTTACTCTATAGGCCAGTCTCCCTCAAATTAGGACACAGGTAAATGTGAGGACTATGATTTTTCAAAATAAATTGTGCCATGTGAAGAACAATAAGAAGTAGCACCTATCCAAATAAAGCACTGGTTTTGCAGGACTAATCTCTGCCAGTTTTTCAGTGGCTATCACTTCACATGCAGCGAACAAATTAAAACTGAAGTAACTGCACAATGCATATGGTTCTGTTCATGCTCAGAGAACATAAGCTCTATGAAAGTTAATCATACATTAAACAGAAGTGAAAGGAATGTTTTCTGTGGCATTTAGAAACATTTTGACATTTCTTACTTGATAATAGTGAGGAGTCTCAGATGAAATCCAAATATCTGTCAAGAGGTCCAACACTTATTTTCTGAGAAAAAATAGGTAATTGTTTAGGATTCACTCAAGTGGGATGCCATGTAAATAAAGCCAAGTAGATCTACTTCAAACTGTGTTATCTTCAAATCTTCACACACTCATTAGTCTACTGTCAGACTAATAAGGCAACAGCCATTCACTCCTGATGGAAAGCTAAGAAACAGAAGCTTGGAACTTGTTGTATGTGAAGGTAACATGTCCAGAAGTGTTCCCTAAGAGTGGCTAACAAATTTAACACAGACAACACACAACTCCTCAGAATTATCAGTGCCATCCATTCTAACCAAAAATCAGCAACTTGAGATTCACTCAGGTTAAACAGCAGCTGCTTATGCCAACACTGAGAACACATACTTTGTTTGTTTGAAAACAAAACTTCTTCCTAACTGCTCTTCATGCAAAGCCTGCATTTCCCACAGGCACAGTACGCTTTAGCACTTCATTAGATGGACAACATTGAGCTTATTTAAAAATAGGCAAGCAGTGTCACAGCTCATTTGCTCTGATGCAATTGTCAGAAGGTAGTTACAGCCCGTATGCCCAACCACAGGGAACATTTGGTATAGAACGACACAGCAGGAATGATGTTTTTTAATATAACAAAACACAATGGTTTGGCAGAGGGAGGCTTTCACGCTCCAGGCAAATGGTAACCTACTCCCCTGCCCCCAAAGAATTACCACGGAAATTCAGATGTGGCACCCAAACAGTTTTGGGAGTTTTAATGAAGTCAGAGCCACCCAAGTTGTTTCTTTTTGACCAGCAGAATCTTCCTGCATGAAATGATACTAACTTAAATGAATCCCAGCAGTGCTAACAATTATACTGAGCTATCTCAAGTGCCTCAACAGATCCACAAGGTAGCAATACTCAGAGACTCACAAAACAACAGTCCAGTGACAATGCAAACATCTAAATTTGATATGTCAGTATTTTGAATCAGATCTGTAACTGCATCTATATTTTTCCTGTGTTTCATGCCATTCTTCCCTGCTTCTGTTACACAAATGACAACACCAAGAAATAGATCCATGTACCTGCAGTCTTTACATTCTAGAAGCATTAAATATATAACAATATGAAATGAATATCAATCATTTCAGCTTTGATGTGAAATTTTGCTTCACTGAGACACAGTAGGTTCACTTGAAACTCAAATCGCATCAATTGTAAATATAACTGGAAGAATCCTGACAGAGGATTTATCCAGTTTTGCCCAGGAATTGTAGTAATTGGGAAGATACAGTGATTCTAGGATTCCATGCACCTTCTTCAGGAAGGCAAGCAAGCACATGAAGCCTGTCTCCAGATATGGGTCTCTGAAACCTGCTGCAATCAGTTAACAAGTATGCCCCAAGTAATATGCCTATTTGCATGATATTGACATTGTCTCAATGAAAATAAGATGACACCACATTCACCAACCACGAATACTGGAGCTGCCAGTTTAGAAACTAATAATGTTTAATAAGAGTCTTCTAAATCAAACAGTGAGCTTTTCAGATCATCAGTTCTTTTCTGGACCACAAGCAGAATCATTGCCTCAAACATCACAGGAAATCTCTCTCTAGGACAGTAAACGAGATTTTCTGGTCAGCTTATAAGGCAAGTAAGTTAAGTGGGAAAAAATACTTCTATTTAAAATCATATCCAGTTACACATCTGTCTTCTTTTGACAAAGTATATCAGTCAGTCACTTTATGCATATCACACATTGAAGAGGCAGAGCTCAATCTTTTGGCGTTCTCAAAATATCAGTCAGCATCACCTAGAGACACACTAAATAATCTGAAGAAGAAAAGGGTAAGCTACTTTTGCTGCATTGCTCATTTAAATGATCTTTTTTTACACTTTGCATTCATTGTATAGTCACATCTCTAAACACAATTAATACACACCCCCAAATATATTTAACAGACCTTCAGAGAAGCCAATGGTATCAACCTTTACTTTACCATTTCTGCATTTAGAGACATTTTTATCAATAATATATCAATACAAGTCTCACACACTGATTAAATTCAGAACTGAATTCCAGCTTTTGAATTCACATCAAGCTTCTTCATAAATCTTGACGTGGTCCTTTGGATGCAGTATTTGCTTTATCATGGGAAATAATCATCAATTTCAGCTTCATTTTACTGATAAGACAGACAAAATTATTAACATGACTTGAAAGAGCAAATAACACAAAGCAAATTCTCTGAGATTCCATTATGTAGACCAGGACTGCACGTATACTCATTCCCACAGTCTGCAATTGGAGCTGATCCTCCAAAGCCCTTCCAGTATGTTTCTCTGATCCTATTAAAAAGATCTGAATGAAGTGCTACATAACTGGAGTGCAAATGTCCTTGATTCAGAGTTGTTTCCTATGAGAGTTTTCTGAGATCTCAAGACGTCTCTATATCTATGCAAAGTTGCATAGTTCAGGCTTTCCAAAACCGAAAGAAAACACTGAAGAAAAGGTGAAACTATTTTAATATCCAGTGTCCAAAGCAATTCTGTATCATGGCAGCTGGTGTATAAGTTGCTAAAACAGTCATCAACATGTAAGTAATTTCTTGCTTATGGAATCTATTGTAATGAAGTAACTTTAAATCTGTCTGTTAATAACAACAGATGCAAAGCTAACTTGTTTTTTCATAGTATCATAGTATCGTGCGAGTTGGAAGGGACCTTAGAGATCATCGAGTCCAACTCCCGGGTTTCGAGCCCCCTGTGTAGCGAAGCGGCACTTCTACCCCTGCGCCACAGGGGGGGGATTCGAACCCGGGCCCTCCAGTGCCGCAGGCAGCAGCTTATACCACTGCGCCACTGGGGGCACACAGTTTGTTTTTGATGCATGGGGGAAGGGTGACAGGGATGTATGGTTACGAAGAAGTGCAAACTGGGTTCCTATGTACGTATAATGAAAACAAAGACACCTTGTTAGTATATTAATATACCCATCTACATTAAAGCCATCCAGGTACAATTCTTCAAAATGTGCTGCAGAAACACCCTTGTTCCCAACATTTTCAGAAGCACTTCAGTATTTTAGAAGTCTTATCAGAAGACTGCTGGCAGATTATGTCTTGGTCTTGTTCCACAAAGAAGAGGGACTACTTTAGCAGATTTGCAGTTATGCGGTATTCATGCTCCAGCTATTCTTCAAGTTTTCTTTCCAGTTTTTTTTCCTACCTACTCTACAATTAGGTATCTCTGAAAAAGTAGAGTTTTTATAAAAGGCAGAAATCAGAGACAGCACAATACATGTGCCTAAGTGGAACAGTAAGGATAAAAAACAAGTCCCAAACTGACTTATTAGAGAAGTTAAAAAATGAAACACGAATCACCTCAAGAGTGAGGGAAAAGAAAACCTAGCTTTTTGCCACAGACATTCCTAATGTGTCCAATCTCTTGGAATCATCCACATTGGAGGGACTCTCTGTACATGACCTAAGTCCAAATCCCTGCTCAAAACAGGATAACCATCAAATTCTGACCGGGTTGCTTAAAGTGTAGTTTAACAGGATTTCCCATATTCTGACATTCCTTTTGTGCAGTGGGATCCTGTATTTTGTCTAGCAAATGGACAAAAAGCAATAACCTTATCTGCTTGCCTGAATATATTCATTTTAGAGTGCAACTGGCTATGAAAAGTTTGGTTTCTCACTTTCACCAAAGCAAACAAAATTAAACTGAGAAAAAGTAGGTTGTAACAACTCTTCAGAAAGATGGAGAACCTAGCAAAAAAGTTAAAATTAGCTTAACAAAGAATAGCTGCAAAGAATACTTTATTGACATTTTTATAAAGCAGTGCTGTATAAAGCAGTAACATAAAATGGCTGTTGTAGGTCAGCATTACATAAGCATCTCAGAGGAACAAACTGCTAAAATCAGCATGTTAAGACATACAGGAGTCATGGATGGTGATGAACTGTGGTCACCTGTTCATATATTAAAGCATTTTGTATGTAAACATGAATTATTTTGCCACAATAGAGATTCCCATCCAGATCTATTTGGTAACAAGGAGCACTCAACATAAAGTCTCCTTGATGAGTCAATTAGCCTTAAAAAGGCAACAGCAACAAAAATGGAGGTAATTACCCAATTCTTAGAAATGCTAAAAGAAAAAGAATCCTTACCAGACACTCCTAAAACAATGAAAATAGAAAGCATCACAGGCAACTACATTTAGAGAAAAGATAAAAGTAGGTGACCGAAATACGAAGTCTGTTGTGAGAACAGCAGATGGGAAACTGACATTTTTTAAAAGAACATTTCAGAGCAAGTGCTAAATAGAAACAGCAGCTCACCAACAGGATGTGCAAACAAAACCCAGTGAAGTGATAGTCTGGCCTAGAAAGTGTAAATCACACTCAGTTTGTCACATCTGAGTACCACAAGCTGAATAAGCAACAGGCTTCGATACTTCCTGCTTCTTATCCTTTCCCCTCCTAGAACACCAACCCAACTCAATTCTTAGCTAAAATATTTCAATAGTTTTAAAACTAAGTTCTTTCTACAAGGGAAGACCTGTTCAAAAAAATACAATGAGTTGTTCATTCAGTCCTCCACTGAGTGAAGCTGGAAGGAAACCAAAAACTCGATAAGAAAATCTGTCTTAGCAAATTTATGTTGTGCCATCTCCAGTATAGAGATGCAAGTGGTCATAAACTGGGACTACTTACACAACACTTAATCAGGATTAAGGTAGAATGTTCTTCTTGAGCAATACCTTCATTCAACTTCCAAACTAAATCAATGAAGCGATGAGCACAAGCACTATAAACATAAAATTAATCTTGAAATGTTTCAAAATCATCTTTAAATACACCAACCCAAATCATTTGGGTTCATTCTAACTGAATGGTGTAATGTAAATAAGACATGAGATCATGTAATTTTATAGTCTCGTTTTGACCAGAAATATTCTTTTAGAATTAGCACACAGACTAAAAGAAAAAGAAAAAAAAAAAAAAAAATCTTGCTTATGTTTAAACTTTGACCAGTACCTGTGTCCCATCATCTTTCTGTGACTACTGAAAACGCACAGGTCACTCTAAAAGTGAGGCTTCCTATTTACTCCCACGGAAACTAAAAAGAGCACAAAAGCACTATTTGATAGAGCCAATTCTCAGATACAGAACACCATTTTTCAGTATAGTTACCACCATTATCTTCACCAGCTACAAACAACAGCCTGTATACCACACTTGTAAAAATCCGTATGATCTCCTGAAACATTGCTGTCACCACAGCTGAAACACACCACTTACCACCTCACTGTGTTACTGTTCAGTATCACTAAAAACGTTCAGTAAGCACTGATGAGTGCCAATGGGTGAAATTTCTTCCACGGGGAGCAATTCAATTCCACACCTTAGCTTTATATGCACATCCATGTCAGACATCATTTCATCAGACTGCCCCTCTGTTGCCACTAGTTGAATGGCAATGGAAACAGGTGGGAAGGTTCAACCACCACCACCATATAGGAGGCTTTACTTTTGGAGCAGCCTTTGTATTTACAGCTTACTTTACATACCAACTACTCTGACCTAATAGGACACCTATATAGCCACCAGCAAATAGAGTAATTTCAATTCATTGATTGGTGCTCTGCAACTTTTTAACAACATTCCTTTTTTTCTGCTTTTTAAACTTCCTTGTATTCGATTTGATGCAGGTATTTAAAAACAAAACAAAACTCTTGATACACATACTCATCCAAGCGCTATAAATAGCTGATACAGGAACTCCACACAGAAGACAGAACTTCACAGCCCTGATGTCAGCTGCTACACAATGAGCCGCACAGCATAACTCATCTACTTCAATAGTTACATTATGATTTCGAGTCTTTAACTACAGACTAAAGTAACAGGAATAGCGCTATGTGGACTAAAATACATAGTAGCCATAAAGATCTTGATGACTCACTACAGCACTCTGAGACATTGTAATTTAGCTGTATTTATACAAAGTAACTACAGAATCAACTGTCTCGAGCAACACATGAAAGCCTGTGAAAACCACTCGGCTAACTTAACAGCTAACTTAAAAGTATGCAACTACACAGCAGAATTATTTTCCAAAACATTCACCTAAGATACTCTACACAAAGAACAACCACCAGCTGGTAACACAGGAATATACACAAAGGTAATATACAAAGACATACTGCAGGAATACTGAAGAATGGACAAATGTATCTACAACAAATTTGCTTTAGCATTATAAATCTAGACATACTCTGAACACACAGTATTTAATGTCCTGATAAACCAAGAAATGCACAAACTAAAAACAAAGCACACAATTAAGGAACTTCTGATAACATGCAATTGATTAAAGTACAGTTAAGGATTAGTTTTTACCTACAATTTAAGTTTCTATTACAATTGTTAATCCCATACGGCATGAACAGATGTCCTACATCAGTAACTCGTTCATTTACTTCTCCTTTAAGATGTTCTTTACATTCAGAAGTTTTGCCACAGGGCAAAGAATCAGACATGGAAGGACTACTGATTAGCAACATGACAGAGCAGATACATATCAAATTACAAAGTCTGTTATGCACTGTATGCTGATCAGTAGCCTGCCAAGCCTGAAGTCACTTCTCTGCTGCATTCTGAATACTACTCTGAGCAGGTAGCACTGGCAATTTGCTGAATTACCTTTTATTGAGAAACTGTCAAGACTGCTATTTAAAACCATAACTTCTGATTTCTTCTCGATCATTATGTCCCTTCCCGTCTTATCTCAAGATGGATGACTAATAGACAAGGGTCATAAAAAGCCATAAGGAGCAGCTAAATTTAATAAAATTTAAAAATTTAAAAATAAAAAAATAAAAAAAAAGACAAGATCATGGTTTGGGAAAACACGTATGTGAAAATATTAAGACCAAAACTTGTATCTTTTCTCACCAGCAGCCCTTCAGTGCAGTACCAAGCACCCTTCCAGAACAGAGCAATGTTTAGAACACACTACAGGAAATGGTCTTCACATGCCTTGATTTGTGGTTGAAATATCTCTTGCAATTGGACACAAGAATATCTCATTGAGCATTTGTGATGGTAAACCAGTAACAGAGCAAAACAGGCAAGAACATAAGAATATCTAAAAACTTAAAACAGACCAGTTTATCAAGAATCGTCCAGCCTACATTTAACTAATTTATTTGAAAATTCCAATTCTGTAA
This sequence comes from Excalfactoria chinensis, assembly GCF_039878825.1. Taxonomy (NCBI): domain Eukaryota; kingdom Metazoa; phylum Chordata; class Aves; order Galliformes; family Phasianidae; genus Excalfactoria; species Excalfactoria chinensis. The sequence goes on along the minus strand of NC_092835.1, from coordinate 11,820,523 downwards.
TGATATACTGAAAGTCAGACTTCTTCTCATGACATAATAAAGAACAAGATGACACAGATCCCTCCAGTTATTAGCCGTGTGAGCTCAGATGCTCATTACAGACCAAAAGCATCAAGAATATCATAAGATGCCATTTTCTTTCTTTGTTTATATGGAGCCTGAACTGCTATGTACCTATTTCAATTCAAATGAGAGTTACAGTGTTGTTAAATTCCCCTGATTCAACTTAATTAGAAGTATATGCTGTATCTATTCTAGCAAACAAAACAAAAAACCAAACAACGCTGCCTTATTGATTCCTCCCATATCAGCTCTTCTCTGCCATCACTCGGGCCACAAGAATCATATAGACAATGGACAGAACACCCACACATCACACAGCAATGTGAATAAAAAGAACGAAGTACTTACTATGTCCAAAAGGAAGTTATTAAGTTTGAAGCTCATTCAAATTTGCTGTTATAAATTCCTTGTGTACATCTCATATTTCATTAAATACAAGGGTTTAGAAAATGACCTAATGTGAGGAGAACATATTACTCTCCAGTGAGATAAGTGTTAGATGATAAAGTGCCCCAGTGCTGACAAGAAATAAACATTCAGCATCCATCAATCCATAAATTTGTCAAGAACTAATGTAAGAGCTGCGAATACAAGCTTTAGAAAGACTAACAAGAACTTCAGGAATAGTCCTTTTTTCTTCAACAGTCAGCACTGTACTACATCACATGAAAAGAAACATGACTGCCTTTGCAGATAAACAAAGCAGCATAGGTCATAATTCTACTTTTAAGATACTGAGCAATAAATTTTCATTGAAATGAATAGGAGCACTTGCATGAACAGCTCATATGAACATTAGCAAAGGTCATTTATCTGTAATTCTGTGACAAAGAGGGTGTTTGTTGAGCAATAATCAAAGCAAGCAATGCCAATCTTATTTAAAAAAAAAAAAAAAAAAAAAAAAAAAAGAGCTTGGCCTTTTCCTCAGCTACCAAATCTGCTAATTATTATGAATAAGATTAAATGAGTAAGAATATTACGTTATAGAATATTGCTATTGAACCTACTGTTCATAGAAAAATATATGCCTTGAACTTGTTCTGAAACCTCTGCAGCCATTTCAAGCTCCACTGTATTACTAAATGTGTAGCCAGCAGGGCCAAGGAAAGTCTTTTATCCTGAGAGAGCAACCAACAGAAACCCAGGCACTGGACACCTCCAAGGTCTGTAACTTCAAGCCATGGTAATTCACAAATGAATCCTAGACCCTATAAAATGGAACGGAATTTATAACAATTCTTCTACCACGCATCTATAGAGCCTCCTAAGTGATTTATTTTTCTTCACCAGTTTCAAAGTCTACCAGAATGAACGTGAAATTATTGAAATCCAGTAACCCTCGAAGTAAGGAAGACACCAAGTCTGCACCTAAGTACTGGCCTGATGTGAGCTATGAATATGGAAAACAATGAAGGAATTTTACAGCAACAAAGAGTGTGAATACAGCAGAAAAGTAAAGGATTGTTGCCAGAGAAACAGAGATAAGCAAAGGACTGCGTTGCTATAGCAACTCGGTGACATCAACAGAGTTTTCCTACTCAGTGCACTGGGTGATAATGAAGTGGCAAAACAGCAGTTTCTCTATCTGCCTGCTCCCTGGAAGTGGGCAGAACACCAGATTTGATTGTTTGACGATTAGGGCACACCTAATTAGGAGGTTTACAGGTTTCTTGACATTACAGTGTTAGATCCTTTAAGCTCTACTTCCTGTGTGGGAGTCCAAAGAGAGGAACATTCACTCGAAAATAAAAGAACAGTCCTTTCTATCCCTTGGGAACAAAACATTCTGAAAGAGAATCAGGAAAGTCAAGGAAAAGACAGAAATACAGTCCATCACAGAGATGTGTGCCTCTCAGGGATCATCAGGACACAGCTGATCAGCCAGCTGCACAAGAATAATAAAGGATAAAATAAATCAGGTTGGACCTCTCACCAAATTCATGCTTATTTTTTAACTTCCTCCATTTTCCAAGGATAACGGTGTTTTTCCAAGCCACTTAATCACACTGAGCAGAATGCTTTAAAGACAGTTACTTTTTGCTTTGGTTGCTGCTTTTTTTGTTGTTGTTTTTTAAAACCTTGTATGATATTTTGTGTTTGATGAACTCAAAATCCTCTATTGTGTGTGAGAAGAAAATGCATGGGACATAATGGGTAATAACATACATAGAAAACAAAAACTGACAGGCTTGGAGGGGCAAGAAAGCACGTAAATGACAACATCCATATTAGCACCTGAAGCAATAAACACATCTCCAGCTAGGGGACTTGTATTAGTCTTGTCTCTATCACAGGAATGAAGAAACCGTTCCCACATTTCTGTAGAACAGTCCAATTATTAAAACACAGTCACAGATATCAGCACCTAAAAGATGCACAGCATTCACAATAATTTCCATGGGAAACCACAGCAAATATAATTCCCCCTACAATCTCTTATGCGCTTTGGGATTTCACTAGCTTGTGAAAAGAACGGGTAAGGAGAAAGCTTTTCCCTGCGACTAAGAGGCAGAAGAGAAAGGGCACAACTACAGTGACATTTCATAAACACAGCTCATCTATAAATAGCATTTCTCCCCAAGATTTTGTTTTCATACCGTTCTGCATATGCACTATTATACAAGTTGCAAAATAGACAGCAATCTCAAAAAGCACAGTAGAACTTACGGTGTCTGCTAAATTCCCATGAAATCATGGGGAGTCTCAGTTTTATCAGCAGGCTTTGGGTCAGTGCTGTAAAGCTTCTTCATTCGTGAAGCAGGGGACACATGGAATAATTCAGAAAAGACATTCCCCACCTGCAAACCATCTATATCTAATTATTACAACACTAATTAGGATTGTTATTAAGAAAAATTGAAGCAACAAAATCCTGACTCTTACAATACACGTAGCTGTTTTAGGGGAACAAGAAAACAAAAAGGCCACTTCCAATGCAGTTCAAATGCATTAGTTTCGGTTACCTCTCACACACATGGCATTTGCCGATAAAGGAATACTTGTCTTTGCACCACAGCATCTTGGATTTTTTATGGAAATAAGCAATGCAGGCCATATGGAAACAAAAGTTACAAGATATGGCATTCTTTTTGTTATTTCTTAAAGCAGTTCAGATTCTTACCTTCTGAACTGACTCGCACCTAGGACCTCAGTATTGTTCTGGGGTACTCCAAGATGAGCCTCTGCATATGTATTGAGCTCAGCATACCACCAGTTATCTCCTTCAGAATCACTGAATTTAGATTGCAGAAGACCCTTGAGATAGCTTATTAAGTCCAGCCATCAACATAACATTGTCAACTCTACCGCTAAACCACATCCCTAAGGACTACCACCCACATCTCAAACACCTCAAAATATTACCAGAATATCACACACTATTTTTCTTGCACTCAGCACATGCACACTACAATGCGTATCCTTTCTATTAAAAAGAAATCTTGCTTTATGATATTATTTCATTTTCATTAACTTCTACCCAAGCAGCAGGTCAGTTGACCCTTACTCTTATTCTCTAATAGAAAAGTGTTTAGCATTTTTATGACTAAGAGAGCATACCCAGCTGGAATGATCCCATACCATTCTAATAACCAGATCCATACTGACATATACAAAGATCTCACTCAAAAGCAAATTAAAAACAAAGAAAAAACTGACAAAAAAAAGCCACCAACATTACTTCATCTTTTCCTAGCATCAGAACTAAATGGCACTTCCTAAAAAGTAGAAGAAAAAACAAAAGAGAAAATTACTCAATGATTCACATATTTAATAGTGCCCTATACTCCCTGTTTCTCAACTTTCTCTTACATCATGAGGAATCACTCTAGAACCAGTTCCAGAAAGTAATTTGCCAAGGGAATGCAATATAGACAATCCAGAGAAGAGCAGACTTGAAAGAAAAGTCTTAAAATTCAGCTATAACTCAAGTTCAAAGGTGGATAAAAAAAGTAATATTCACATTGTGATTTCTGATGGCATCCCCTTTATTCTCAGGTCATCTATCAATGAGATCACCAGTGAACTGCATGTAAAAAATGTGCAGTTTGGTGAAATGATAAATCAGTACCAGAATAAAAATTAAATTGTCAGACTGCACATAGGGTATTAAAAACTCTTCAACAAAAGTTAGGCATCACCAAGCATAAAACCCATTCAGGACAGCTTTCAGACAGCAATGTACAGTTATTAATAGATGTTTCTCACAGGATGCACTCTTGGATTATTTGGTTGCATCAATTCTCATTCACAAAGAAAAGAATAAAAGAAAAAAGAAAAACCCACTGATCCTAGATTCATGAAAAGCAGCGAGACCAATGTTTACACACCCATGAAAAACAGCAGGTTTTATTGACAGCAGAGCTGTTTATATAGTCATAAAACTTGTCCTGACAACAACATCCAATAATAACTTAACTCACGTAACATAAGAAGGCAACTTTAAACCTTTCCTTTAGTTCAGAGATCTTTTCCAATATCTACAGCCCAACAGAGTAGTAAGAAATTTTACCATGACTTTAAGGAACAGTCAGTAATAAGACATAATGTGCCTGTGTACTTTCCATATTAATGGCATTGCTACATCCTCCACCTTTCCTCCTTCAAAGCAATCTGACTCATGCATAAAATCATATGAGAGAAGTGACTGGTATATCAGGATCCATTATGAATACATGTGCAGTCGAGATGTTCTCACTCAAGAAATCTCATCAAGCGTAGCTTTAGTGCAAAGTCTTGGTAAGAGTACCAGTTCCATCTTCAGGGTAATACCTCCCTGCTCCCAGTTCCTGGACATCAGACTGGTGCTATTTCAAATGCTATTGCCATGGTGCTCCTGGCCTTCAAGATCTCCTAATCTTCTGATTGAGAGTAACCACAAACTTCTATTCTGCTCCCTTTCCTCAAGTCATAAACTTCCTAGGTGCACTCTACAGCAAGCCAACAGTTTCCTTGAAATGAATCCACAACTCAAGTACCAACAGTACACTCTTCCGTGGTTATGACAGCCTTAGGAATGGAGAAACAGGGAGATTACAAGTAACTTTTATAGATGCAGGGCAGGCTGAAGATGTATTATGAGAAAAACTAAGGCAATAGCAACGTTACTACATCAAGAAAGTGAGCACCCCTTGGGGTGCTTCTTTACAGCTTAATACCAACCAAATGCAGTGCTAAACCTTGAGAACCTCCTCCCCTCTAACAGTGAATAGCATTTGCCTAGTGAATCATCATGTGTTATTTAATGAAATGAGGTAGATTCTTCTCTTCATGCAATAAATGACACAAGGCTATAAATGCATGGATTCCAAATTTTTATAAGTATTAAAAGTAGAGTCTGTTGCCATCCCCTCACCTCCTCCTTAAAGCAATGTCTAATTCAGTTTCTTTAAATAGCTATGAGAATGTTTTAAATGAATGACAACACAGCAGGCTTCCTAAGTGAACTTCACCACAGTGCTTCCCAAGCTGTAGATGGTAAAGACTAAACCACAGAAAAGCAAAACATAGCTGTAAGAAGAGAGGAGGTATTTGTTGCTAGCACAGTCTCCACTGAAGTTGACTGAAACTTCCAGTAGTTTCTGAACCAAAATAGTGACAGAATAAAACACAATAACTCGTCAGTAGCTTCTTCACAAAATAGAAACTTGTTCATTTTTTAATCCTTCTTCAGAGGGATACTTTCATAATTCCCTGTATTACTGAATATTGACAATTAAAATAACCACATAGCATCAGAAAATTCATTAATAATCTAACATTCTATAAACAAGATCCCTGTACAACAGGAGAAATTACAATACTGCATTTATCTTTAGTTAGAATAGCATCACCTGTGAAATATGGAGCTAGTGTAGCTTTTAAATGTAAAATATTTCACTACTAATAAACCAAGGCTTACAATCATGAGAGGCAAACATGAAGGTCAGAGAATTTACCTTCACTTAATCCTGTCTCAGCACAGAGCAGATTATCATTTATGCAGAGGACTTTACTGCTGCAAATGGGAACCCAGGCTGACAAGCTCCTACTTAAACACTACTTCAAAAATATAGAGAATGATAACATCCAACAGTAATACCATTCACTGTTAGATAATAAGGATTAACTTAAGTATTTAACATAACCTGAACAGTCAGCCAGCATGTATTTGGGTGTATAATTACTTAAGTCTGACAATCACCTTTCAAGCATGTCCTTTTAAAAACATGATACCATTAACTTGTTAATCTTCCTCAGAACATTACTGAAGCTGGAATTAAGAAAAGCTTCAGGTTAAAGAATTATGCAATAATGGAACAAGAAAACAGATGGATATTTATCCATCAGACAAAGAAACTGCATCTAGAATAAGACAAATTAAGAAAATGATGATAAGTTGGAAATGGAATCAAACCCCTGCAGCATGCAAAACGAACTGGATTGACCTGTATTGGTTTTCTACTGTAATGAAGATGAAATAAACATGTTCCTTAATGTAATGCACTCTGCAATCAAGCTTAATTTAATATTGCTGAAAGAGCAGTTTTAAAGAGTAAACATGGTGCTTTCCCCTGAAAAAACCCTCAGCTCTACAATGTAGTTCTCCAGAATTTCAGAGCATATACAAATATAATAATAAATAAAATAAAAATAAAGCATATACAAAAGAGAAATTTCCTTTAAAAAAAAGTAACAACGCTATACATGGCCTTTGTAGACACTGATCTTTTATAAAAAACAATAGATGTTTTTCTGCATATCAAATGCACAACAAGTTGAGTCTTTAATGATCATTTATCATTGGACTAGACCGTTCTCTTAAGTGCCATCTTCACATTAAGAATGTTCCTGGAGTCATGCTTGGAAGAACATTTCTCCAAGACTTGAGGTTGACGTACCATTTGTTAATAATTATACATGCTAGAAGAAAATTTTATAAAAACCTCTTAAAAGATTGTGTATGTTTTGACATTTTTAATTGGGCATGCATTACGAGTAGGGCTTCCTCCATTCTATACCTTGTTCTGTATGCTGTCTGTGTTTGAAAATACAAATTTTAACTTCCAGACTCCAATTCAGCAGCAATTGTTTTTACTGCATTTCTAGCCACATCAGAGTATCTAATGCAATAGAAAAAAAATAAAATAAAAAAAACAGGCCTAAACGTTGGTGGAATTTTTTTGCTTGTTTGCTGTTGTAGTTTTGGTACTGTCTTTCTTTTTAAGGAAACAACATTTAAGGATACACATCAACACTGTTAAAATTAATAAAAGGTATTATGATGTTAACTCAATATGCCAAGCCATCTTATTGCTATTGCTCATGTTATTTACTAAGGATTTATTCACTTAAAAAAAGAGTTTAAAAGCCTGGCTTCACCATTTAAAGAGCTGGTACCAAGAGACTTACAGTTTCTGATAAGATGCCCTTAAACATGTTGTTCCTTTAGCTGCCTCTTCAAATCCTCCAGCAATAAAGGCTGCAAATTAAAAAGCAGTTGCAACAAATTGATTAGAAGGTCTACCTCCACACACACAAAAAAGAAACAACAAAGACACAAACATATTAAAACATATTACATTACAAGCACTTTACCATATGGAGCATATTATCATAAAAGGATAAATACCAACCAATAGGAAGCCCTGTCTTCGTACATCAAATAAACAGCTCAACAGAATTGTACTCTACTATTACTGATAAAAATAATTTACATTAAACATCTTCCATTAAACATACAACAGCCATGAACTTTTTAAAAAGTAATCAACATGCACACTACATCAATAGGGCTCAGATGCTTTCCTCATTCAGCTTTCTAACAGAACGCCTTCAAAAAACTTGAATAAGTCAACTGTAAATTATGTTACATGTCCTTCTCCTCAGTATTTAAATCTGTCTAATCTATACAGCTGTTGGTATACATGTAAGAGTAGCAGTGATCAAGCCCAACTACACAAGTTGTATTCACAGAAACAAGAAAATTTATAATGAACACTGCAGCTGTCTATTTATTCAGTCTTCCTTAGATACCAATTCTCAGAGCCTGCCAAATTGTCTAAAGATTCATACTGCATCAGAGGACTCAACAAGAGACTGAACATACTCAGCCTGTATTCTTCATTCTCTCAGCTGTACTTGAAATTATACCAATAACAGATGCAAACACATTAAGATTCCTTCTCAGTGAACAGTTTTCCCATTCACAGGATTCAAAATGCTCTCCACACAAATAACTTAAAATTCTCATTCCTAAAATGAGTTTCTAGGTACCATATAGCCCCTTAATCTCAAAGATAATATCTCAAACTTCAATATATGCCATTTGTGAGTACAGCAGTTCTACTACAACAGCATTATCAGAAATGTTCCACATGAAAGGTAATTTGGAAATGGGGAGTTGCATATTTTCAAATATGCCACAGAATACATAAATTGGGTTTTTGTAGTTCTATTTTTTAATCTGTTTTTTTGTTTTGTTTTTAATTTTGAAGCGTATTTTTTTGCAAATTTATTATTAAACAGACACAAAATTTCATACAGACTATCAAGTGAAGGTGAACCTCATCCACCCCAACTGCCAGTGAGAAAGACTTCAATGTTCACAAGAGAAATAATCAATTCAAGCACATAAATGGTTCTAAATGACAAAATAGATGACACTGGTTTAAAAAAACAACAACAACAACAAAACAACAGACAAACATCTTTAAGTTTAGTTCAAGGTCTAAATAAAGTATCAAGTTCAAGACATCCAACTAACAAGTAAGAGAGAATGACTGTACCAAATTAAACAATGAAACACTCTGTTCCTCTCCAGACTATCTGGTAGCAGAAACTACCTTGCTAACATATATGAAGGAGTTGAGATCAATCTGATGAACTGACATACATCTGCTTACCAGCTGCTAGACAATTCATCCAAAGTAGCAGCCAAAGGAAAAAGACTGTCTTGAAATAAGTATGGAAAGAGGGGTGGTATGAAAATACAGGGGAAAAAAAAGAAGAGTTGATATCAAAATAAAATGCAAGGGGGAAAATAGTATTTCATCTCGTGTCCTATTTGTCCATACTTTTCTTTAGAAAACCTGACATCTCATGAGTAACAGAGAAGCTGCTTTTATTCTCAGAATCAAGAGTAAGAAGGAACGCAGTAGTGCAGTGCTGTGAGTAAGAGCTTCTCCATCAAAGCTATTTTCCATCCAGGGAAACTGACAGCTAATGGAGGTTTTTGGAAGATTACACGCTTCACATCAGATACTCCCAATTTTATCTATCTATCATTAAGCACAGCAGACACATCAGACGTTTTCAAAATGCACTCCATCCAACATTTGCTTTCAAAATACCAAATATTACATTTTTTCACTCTGCCATTCAGAAAATCAGTCTCAAACACAATAAAAGCACACTTCCACCTTTTTTCCCAGAGGTTCAAAAGCAGATTTGTGCTTTCATCACATTTTCCTCTAGGTTACAAATTTCTCCACATCTACATTAGAAAAATAGTCATAGCACTACTTTTGCAGTTATCAATTACAAGTACTCCAAATTGCATTCATGTCTATGACAATTCGTCACAATGACAAAGAGTTACTGAGGAAACCGTGTCAAGATGTTACTGAATTGTTTCACGAATAAAGAACACATTTTCCTCTTCCTTTATTCCCTCAAACACAGACCAGACAAGATCCAGGATCAGAAAATCTGTGCTAAAAGTAATACTTGACAGTGTTAAGAACCTGTGGGTACCCTAACTCTGAGGCACGCTTGCCCAGTGGCAGCATGGACAAGAAGGTAGTGGCTACACAAATGCAACTTTTAACTTGTTCTTAAAAAACACAGGGCTAACATCGATACAACAAGCATTCATTAAGATAAGTTAGTTGCTCAAAGACATACACTCAGAAGCCTAGAACACATCAAACATGCAGGATCTTTAGTTTGCTTACAGTTTTGCACAAGTATTTTGTTTAGATGCACTTCCCAAAAACGATTTGACTCCCGCACAAATTAAAATGATAAATGCAAAATGAATATTGCTTTGAGGTTCATTTCTTGACATCTAATTACTCCCCAACCCTGCATTTCTTTAAAATAATTGCTGAAAAAAAAAAAGCCATTTTGCAGGTATCACTAAGCAAACATGGCCATGGCATTCCAAATCACTGGTTTCTGCAGATGTCCAAGGTCCCATTGTTTTCTCCTCCCCTCCCCATCCCCAAATAGACCAAACAGCTGCGGCTTCATTCTTACTCCTCTAAATAACACAGTTGTTATGTGTTTTTTTTAAATCAATCAATTGCTTGAGATAACAAAGAGTTTCCTTCTATTCTATCTTCCCTAATAGATTAAAATTAGCCTTTTCTGTGCAGTAGGTAACAATTTTATTTTTTGTTTCCAACAAATACAACATCACAGTTTCAACCCCTTCTACTTCTATGGGTAACAACTTTCCCTTTGTACTTTTCTTCAGTAATGTCTTCCTATGAGCCACTTTGTTTTGCTGACAAGTACATCCCCTCCCCAATGAGAAGATGTGCAATCTATTGTTCATCCAACCCATTCCATTTCTAACAGCGACAGAGTACCTACTTGATGTCACCTTCTACAGCATGACTAGCAAGAACATAACATTTGAGCTGCACATTTGTATTCTTAGAAGCCTCAAATTAGCACAGTTTTTAATATAACAATAATCCTATTAGCATAATTTCCCTGCTTTTGAATGATAACACACTCAAGTAAATTTAAATAGCTTAAATTACAGACTACGTAGACCATTAAAAACATTAAAGAGTTCATGCTAACTAATTCCTGATCCAAAGTTACAGGATGCTAGAGTCACCCTTACTGGGGTTTAAATGCAGGCCTAAATAACCTGATGCAATTGTTTCTAATTCACTCTCTTCCACTACACTGCAGCTTTGCAATCTTCATATTATTGCCACAATAATTGATTTTATACACATGGAAACAAAAATTAAAGAACCACAGAGGCATTTTTGATTTAGTAAGATCTATTCTAGGCACTCGTAATCAGGTTTAGCAATTACAGCCAAGTAACACAACCCTAAGGAACAATAATTGGTTTAGACAAAAGTCAGACCGATTAAAATTTCTAAAATTGATATTTAACAGAAATAAATGAAACGCTCTTTCAGTTGGGCACTTATATCCTTTGAACTGAACACTTTAGGTTCTCACCAGCAAACTACTAGCGAGCAAATGCAAACATCAACTCTTCTGTAGGAACATTCAGAGTATGCACACTAAGACCATTCCTACATTTACTTCTTTTAGTCTGCTTTCTTTATTGACTACTAGACATACACAGAACACACCTACTTCCTCTTCTAACTACAACTTTCACTGTATATATGAAAACTTATGAGCAGTTCCTGGCCCCCGGCCCTGCCCCGCCTCCAGCTGTCCCTCTTCACCTGGTCAGCACCCACCTCTCTCTGCGCCTTCTTAACTGAACCTTCTTTTCAGGAAGCCTTCTGTGATTTCTCGTTTTCTTCTAGACGAGGAGCTCCTGAAGAAGATGACTAAAGCAAGGCTGTTTCAAACTGTGCAGATGTTTCCACGCCCTCACTTGGCAGTTACTGAGGTAAGGTACTTTCTTCTCTAATGCTTTTCCTAAGACAACCTGAGAAGGTATCGCTGTTCCCAAAAAGGGACATAAAAAGAGTGTAAGCAGACGATACAAAAGGCTAAAAAATAGGGACTTTTCCACATCTCGGGACAGCCGCAGTGCTGTGAGGATGGGAGCTGGTGTGAGCGCCCTGCTCCGGGCAGCTCGACCCTCCGCTCCCTCAGGGGGCGCTCAAAATGGCGGCGCTTCCTTCAGGCGGGAGCGGGCGTGAAGGCGGCTCGTCGCTTCACGTAGGGGGGTGGTGGCTGCCGCTGCGACCTGCAAAGCCCTTTCCCGAATGAGAGGGGCGTTGGAAACGTCCGCGTCCCTCAGCACGGCCGGAGGAATGCCGTCCTTCGGGTACTTTCCTCGGCTCTCTCGAAGCCACGCGGCTCCCGGCGCGTGGCAGCTGGCGCGTGCGCTGCTGCTGCTGCTCAGACTTTCCCGCTATCTCGAGCAGAACCCGGTGCCGGTAATGGAAGGTCTTATCTGCTAAGGAGCTTCTCTTTCCATCGTGTTTCTCTTCAAAGAAGTGCAGTAAGAGTTCTAGTGGGGCTTTTCTTCTTCTTGCTGTGTGTTTTAGTTTCGTATTGCTTGAAGAAGTGAGCAGTAGTTACGGCAGGGTTGGAGCTTGGAGTTCTGCAGCACTGTGCTGGGTGTCTCTGCTCGCCCAGCTAAAGAGCTGAGATTGGAAGGAGCAACCTGAAAGAAACGTCTCCTAAGGTCCCAGTGCACCGGGGCTGTCCTTTGGCATGCCTGATATTGCTCAGAGTTGGTTGTAGAAGTAACTGGTTGTGTGCACGTGGGGCTCATAGTACTACGTGTGGCACCTCTCTTGTCCTGATGATATGCTGCTTCTTTGCAAGTTTGTTTTGTTTTTCTTAGTATCCGTAAATGTGAAAATCTCAGCAGGTGATTTACGTAAGGTGTTATAAAGGAAGTTGTGGAATTGGTTGTAGTACTTTAGCTGCAATAAAATGGAAGTTTCTCCTACAGGGGAAGGAGTGAGCCATTTTTGCTTTGCAGTAACTAACTACTGATTCATTGCGGTTGTTAAATAATTCTAACAGTCTCCTAAGAAGTTAAAAACTGTGACTGTAGCACTTTTTTAAACTAAGCAAAATTTCTGTGCTGTCGAAGTCATAATATTGATAAAGTGTAACATAAAATGTAAATTTGCAGGTTTTATTATTTGTATGTTGGGTCAAATGAAGCCACATGAACATCCTTTCCTTCAGTCAAAAGAAGACAGGGCATTTGCCTATGCTACACGTGTCTTATTATCAGCATACGGATTCCTTTGCACACATCTCACAGTGGCGTCTTAGTTTGCAGTTGTGCAAACAGAACTGCCCTGCCTATGCTAGTAATGCTGGCAAGTCCAGGAGACACCTGCTCAGCTGGATGAAAGGCTGCTCCAACACCCTTGACTCTGTGCTTTCCTTCTGAGCTGAATTATGGTTAGATGTTGCCCATAATAATCTGAGGAGTTTTATGCTTAATTGCTAGTGATCAGTGCATGCGTATACTGCCAACAAAAAGGGAAGGGTAATGGATATGGCTGTCTTGGGAGAGGGTAAGAGAAAGGCACAGAGTCTGCAAGACGATGCTCAGCCTCATTTGTCCAAATTCAGCAGGTTCTGCAATTAAACTCAAGAACATTGTGACAAGCAGTGATGAGGCAGAAAAGAACAAAAGTCACGGGAAGATCAATGGTAGCTGCTTTTAACTGAGCAGGTGACTTAGGTAGCATGGTTTCTATGTTCTTTCAAGTAGGTTTGTGTGGGAGAGACCTTCATTTTAAAAGTTATTGCTTCTTAAAGCAAATGATTTCTTCTGGAGGATTTGTTTTCTTTGCCTGGTTCTTTCCCATTACAGGATATTAAAGAAGCTTTAGAAAATCATATAGAACAACTGTTATGGAAGATGTGTTCCTCCAGTTATATTTTCTAAGACTTATTCGTACCATGTAAATAAAAGCACAGAATATTCTAGCTTTTATTCTTAAATTGTTGTCACAGTAGCCTCTGAGGAACTGAATTACTACTGAGAGAGTGAAGTAAACAAGTGAAGATAGAGAATCTGGAACTATAAAACTAAATCTTCAATAAGTTAAGGAAAAAGTGTCATTCCCTTACACAAGAATACTACATTGCTTCAGCTGGTGTCTTCAACTCAGTAGAAATAAGTGTGGGCTGTGGCAGTGTTTGAAGCAAGCACATATCTTGATTAATTGCTGATAAGATGCAAACCTTGAAGAAGAGCATCCTTCAAAGTAAATAGCTTTTCCTTCCCTAGTATTAGTGATTTATTTCTTTGGCCAGCATAATTTCAATGAAAAGAAGTGTCTTTATTTTCTCTTTTTCATTTGCAGGTCCTTAACTTTTACTTGCAATTTGATTTATTCTTACCTGGTTGCTGTTCTGGGCTCCGTATCTTCTGTACTGTCTTTGTGTGTGTGTGTGTGTGTGTGAAATCTTGTATTTTAAAAAGGCGTAAAGCTTTTTCTGACAATTCTTGGATGAATGCTTCTGTGCAGAGGGGAACTGAATGAGATTCAAAGAGCGGGTTCTGAATTTGTGTTTTGCTTAGGTGAGCAGTTGTAGTAGTAGAAAGTACTATTGGCTCTCTAGGCTAGATAATGCAAGAACACTTCTGAATTTGCTAAACTTCAAATATCTAATTCATTTGAGGAGGACCTCATTATGTTTTCCCAGGGTGATTCAAGTCATTTGGATGAAAAGTATGCCTGCTGTGCTTTAGATTATGTTGGAGGAACTCTTCAATTGAGAAAGAGGCTTTAAATTCAAGACCTACCACTCACAGCCTGTGATGCATGTCTCAACTTAAGATAACAAAACCAACTTGTTCCAGGCAAACTCCATTTAAATAATTAGCAATTCAAAGTTCAGAATATTATTCTAGGCTGGAAAGCCCATACAGTTCTCACTTCATGTATTTGTGAATGTTTACAGCAAAAATAATTTAGGGTTACTTGATGGTGCTTAACAGGTAGCCTAGGAAGAATTCACCTGTATAAAATCCTGTAATGATACTGCAAAGAGAATGATTGAAATACTTAGTTGTTTTGTTGTTTTTTTTTTTATCTCTGAAGGAGAGATCTTGTTTGGTAGTCAGATGATATATAAATAGCACAGTAATTGTTGATGAAATCTTTACCAAGGGAAGCATGAACATCCTCTAGAACATAGAGACAAAGAATAAGTAGTTTTAATGTACTTCTGTGCACTGACACTCTGATAATTTAAGTACGAGTTTCATTTGCTTATATGTAAACAATTTATTTTTTCCCCTAAGCATTCTTAGTAGAGTCAATAGCCTTTAGAACTGAGCATGGAAATTCGCTATGACCTGAAAAGAAAGGAGTAGAATTTGGTCTCCAGACTGTGGATTCTGTCTTAAACCAGCATGAGTGACAGAACATGGTAACATCCTTAAGAATTTGATTTGAAATATGTTCCCTTGCCTTCTTGATAGCTAGATTTTTTTTTTAATCTATGTATTTTGCTCTGAAAGTAATGCCTCATTTATTTCCATGGAAACTACATCAAATACAAAAGAGCATGATAACACTGGTAGAGTGGATTGTGAGTTGCAAAACAGTCCTTTTTAACATAGTTACCACCATTAGCTGATGCATGCAGAGGAGCTGACTGAGATGATCTTTATTTCGTGGTGTGACAGCTGTGCATGGCCATCCAGAATGCGACTGTCACCGCTGCTGAAATGTGCTCCCACCCACTGCCTCACTGTGCTCACACCACTGTTTGGTCTCCATATGCATCCAGCCAGTGCTTATGAATGTCAGTAGGTACAAGCTTTTCCTCATGAAGGAATTCAGTGACATTCCATTGCTTCCTGCACACTTCCATGTCAGGTGCCATTTTGTCAGACTGCTGCCATCTGTTGCATAACAACAAAATGCAGCGGAATATTGATGCAAAAGTTCAGCTTTTACTGCCATACCACCACCGTCCACTTCTGACATTGTGTGGGCAACGTAATAAAACAGGAGGCTGCTGCCAGTGTAGAATGAATAGCTCAGATACTGAATAACGCGTAATAAAAACAAAATGAAAATGGAATTTTAAAGAGCTATAGTGGCTGTGGAATCATTGTGTAGAACACAGCAAGCTAGTAACGTTTTTAAAGATTACAGTAGTTGTGTTTCAGATCTATTCACTGCACTTGTTCCGTTTGCTTTGACTGTTTTGTTCTTTCTCCTGCATAGAGTGCTTATTCAATTCATCTTATTTCCATTGATCTTTTCACCTGTATTTCTGTGACGAACGTTAGTTTTTTACAATACCTGTAAGTGTTTGACTTAGGGAATCAAAGAAGAGGTCTAGGTAGAAAATGAGCTTTAGGCACAATGAAAGCACTGAAGTTAAAGAACAGATCTGATGAAGTTTGATGTGCAGCTCAAAGCTCTGCTTCTGTACATGTCCAGAACTGCTTTTGGCATTACAGGCTTCCTGGTGCACATCTCACTTCTAAGCTTGATAAGTGTCATTATAGTAGCCATTTTCCTACCTAAATCTAACATATATGATCAGTAAGTGCAGTAGAGCACACTGAAGTCATGCTGACAGGAGTGAGGCTATGCACAAAACCCAGAAGTATTCTTAATACAAGATCCCACTGCTATCTCTTATTAAGTCCCAGCATTTGTCTAGAGAGCAAAAAATCAGACCTCTTCTGTCAGGCGAATTTTAAAGCCTCATTTTTTGTTTAATGTTTCACGTTGCTCTGAACAGGACAGTTTTTTTTATTTAAAAGGACCAGGATGTCTCTGCAATATGATAATGATGAGATAACTTGATCAAAGTTTTTTTTCTATCACAGAAAATGTTAGATAGATTAGATGTAACTTATTCAAAATCACATTGCCGCAGCTTATACTTGGGGAGAAATTCCTTTTCTACAAGCTAATGACAGAACTAGAAATTCTTCTCAGCAGTCAGTTAAGATCCAGAGTAAAAGAAATAATGTTAAAAAGGAGGCCATTGGTCATGAGCATGAGATAAGGGTCATAAAATCACTGAGGTGCCTTTACATCTGAGAAAGTCATACCTTAAATACCTTTATTTGGCAGTGTAATTCACATACCATGTCTGTATTGGGTTTACATGGCAAGGGAGCAGGGGGCTGCAGGGATGGCCTCTGTGAGCAGAGCCCAGCAGTTTCTCCATGTCAGATTGGAGCCAGTTCCAGCTGGCACCAGGAGACACACTGCTGGCTGTAGCTGAGCCATGAGCAACACTGGCTGCGTTCTGGGAGAGCAGATTGATGAAAGGGGCAAGAATGCTGTATCACAGCAATTGAGAAGGAAGAGTAAGGAAATGAATAACAGCCCTGCAGACCCTAAGGTCAGTGCACATCAAGGGCAAGAGGTGCTCCAGATGCAGAGGAGAAGTTATCTACAGTCTGTGAGTACCGGTAGAGCAGATCTTATTGGGCAATCCATGTAGGAGCCTGCAGAGCAGCAGGTGGATCTAGCTTCATGGAGGCTGCAGCCCACAGAGCCCCACTGGGAGCCAGCTGCAGGCCAGAGCTGCAGGGAAGAGTGGAAGCAATCCAAAGCTCGTTTTGATCATGAGAAACCCTCTCATTGACTCCAAGGTTTGCTGATAGACTCACTGTATGTATAACGTAATTTAGATGCCACAGAATTGCTAGTAGTACAATAGTTGAAGTGGTATGTCAAGGTCTCAGTAAGTCATGCTTCTATGCATAGTATAGTTTTTAACTGTATAATGAAGTCCAATGCAATTTTAAGCTATCTTGTTTGCCACACAAGCTAAGCGTTTGATTACTTGGAAATAATACTATTAGGAATAGAAAAGTAAAACTGTGAAGGAAATGTTCCCTTTCTGGGACATTAGCTTATATCTTTTCAACACTTCTGCGCTATAACCTGTATTGGTTTTGTGACCTTTAGCTTTTTTATCTGTCATGCATTTAAACTCCATTCATAGTAGTATAATGATCGTGTACTGTCCCTGAGCACCTCAATGAGTTCAGCATTTTTATGAACAATGACTGCCATAAAGCATGGAATTGGTAGGAAGAAAAATAACATTAGGAGAAGTTCCTATTACATCTATTAGAGGGAGGTAGAAGCCTGCCTTTGCTGTGTAGTCCTTTCTTGCTGTGTATTTCTACCTTCTATCAATAGCGTTGTTTCAAGGGAAGCAGTGTATATCTGGACCAGTCTTTACGGATCATTCTGCTACTGCATACTTCCATAGAGTTGTTTGGGATGCTGCCAGAAATCTAAGAGAAAAATAATGTACTGCTTTTATAGACACTTAGACTACGGTTAAAAAAAAGCCACATTGTTTATGAAACTAAATATGTGATGATCTGGATAACAGAAGTCTGAAGCACTGTTTGTAATGGTAGGCAAATAATTCTTATTTTTTTATTGTTTTTTCCCCTCAGTGACATTTGCTTAATGAACATCTAAAGTTTAGCAAATAGTATTCTGTCACTCCAGCCATTCTTTCCTGGTTTAAACTATAGGCCAAGCTCAGCTGGGGGATTGGACTGTTGGGCTTGGAATTTTTCCTCTTTCTGTTGTCACTGCCATACAAATAATCCTGTTTGATTCATTTATTAGATGCCATTTTCTGATACTCTGTCATGAAAACAAATATTAGTGCAAAGTACAAGTCAGAAAGATTTGTGTTTTCATGTCATAAATAGCAAATGAGTTTTGACAGTGTGTGGAAGTGGTATGCCAAGAACAGCTAAGCTACCAGGCAAAGATGCCAGGTGCCGTTTTCTGTCTCACGTAAGCATGGATTTCTCAATAGGTTCCCTGACTGTTGTATCTTGCTGGTTGATATCTGAATATCTTTGAGAATTAAGTATTGTAACATCTGTGTGCAGCAGATCTGAGTATTGAACAGTTCACTGTGGTCTCCGCTGATGTGTTCCACCAGATGAATCTGTTTTGTGCCTTTTCAGATACATAAAGGGAGTTTTGGAGAACACTGCCATGCAAAAATGGTTATCATCAAGTCTTTCCATAGAAAGAGGAGCCCAAAGGAGTAAGATCAAATATTACCTTATGATGCATTGAGGCAAGAAGTCAGACAGGGTTTTATGGTTCATATCAAGAATAAGAAAAACATGACAGCAACTAAACATAAAAAGCTGATCTCTGATGACTGGCTGCAATTTTAAATGACACATACTGAGACATATCAGTACAAAAGAATAGATGGATGGCAGGGCTGTTAAAGTTTTATCATGTATATGAAGTTGCATTAAGTACTGTTTCTCAGTTGGAGTCCCACAGAATCTACTTTGAAACATTCAGAATGTCAAACATTTTCCAATAATACTTGGGCAAATGTATCTCAAAATTTCAGAGGAAGAACACTTGCAATTTTTTTTTAATGTAATGTTATGTCTACAAATTACTTCATCTTCAAAATGCTACGGTTCTCCTCCAGTTCCTACCCATGTCTTTATTTTGTGGTATCTGACTTTCATCACTACTTTTCTAACTTGTTTCCTATTAAACAGTGTTTGCTTTTCTTTGATGCATTTCTCTTAATTATTCTTCATGAAGATTCTCCGGTGTAATTCTAGGTCCAACTTCATACTGTATACTTTCCAGGAAGAGGTTTAGCACACAGCATAAGCCAGCGTTCTCTCCTTTCTCTTTTCTTCCTTTGGCTGCTATATTTTAAGGGTTGTTTTGGCAGTTTCCTCAGATGGGCAACACAAACAAACTGGGTTGTGTTGTTGCTACAAGAGGGATGTTTTTGTGCATGCACACACACATGCAAGCTCCTCTTCATTGTGACTGTGCCCTTGCCTGCTGCATACTTGGCCTAATCTAGACATGGTGGGGAATTCTGGACTCTTCCCTGAATCAGTAGTTACAGGTTTTTTTGCTGGACCATTGCATTAAATTGATGTTCAGGTAACTGTAAGTGCTGTGACCTAAAGCATGATAAAAATGGGGAACAGCACAGTAGAACAGGATAGGCCATAAGCTGTTCAGTTGCTTACTGAATCTTCTGGAAGATTGTGATTTTTGGAGGAGCTGTCAGAAATTATCTAAGCAGCTATGGTAGTTTGCTATCAGGAAGAGTAAGTACTACAGCCTCCTACCTGAATTACAGCCTGATGATGAATGGGAGAATTAATCCACATCATGAAATCAGCTGAAATTTGCCTATGAGTATCTTGAAGAAACGAACCTGTGAAGAAATTCAGATGAAGCCAATTAAGTATTTTGTCTGATAGTTTTTCTTTGCCTTAAGTACTGAAAAATAAACTGATGTAAAAAGCATTTTATATCACTGCAGCATAAGGAAACTACTTTTACAGATTACACAGATGTCAACTCAGGTTCTGTCAAGTCAGGTTGGATTGTGTCAGTCCCATTCTGTTTCATAACAGGACATGAGCAATGCAAGGTGACATTATGTTGCAGACAGGGAATAATATCTAAGGCTTCCTCAAACTTAGAGCAGAATAAATGCCATTGCTTCACAAAGCAGATGGATGCAGCTAATGCAGAGAAGACTCTTAAACAGAAACAGCTCTGCTGATATCCTTAGAACTGTTTTGTCTGCTCTTTACATCACATGCTACTCAGTGCAAATAATTCTGTTCCAGTGGTGCTAGAGTTTCTTTTTGCTGTTTCTTTGTCTTTAAGGTAATCCTGTCAATATATATAGCACAGTTAGGAATAGATTTTTAAACCAAGACAAATTGCTACAGTTCTGTCAATTTGAAGAACACCTCATTAATCACGCAGAGACCACAATAATGTAATCCCAATTAATCAGGAAATATTGGATTTGTAAGTTATTGTCCATTGGCTGAATCATGGTGGCACTTGTGCTCAGAGTTCCAATTCAGTTAGGATAAATTAACCCATTGTGTTTGGTTATCAGCCAGGAGGGTGGTCATTCCATACGGTAGCTTGGTCACCTATAATCTGTAAATGAATGTTTTCTGATAAAAGGACAAGGGTTCGTTCATGCACAGAAAGAAAATATGTTGGTGTGAGGGTTTGAACACCATTCTTACTGTACTCGTTTCATTGGACAATCCATATCTTCTTAATTTTTTTGCGTTGTTCTGTCCTTGTTTCATAATCCTGTATCTATTGAGATACAAACTCCTTTATTTTTTTTCCTAGAGTGACCCCTGTAGTTACTGCATGTACTCTAGAAAAATGCAATTATGATCTAATGTAGGTTCTAGGCTTTCATTGCTTCTGTTTGTGAACTGTGTCTTAACCTAAATGTGATATATAGTGCACTAAAATAATTCTTTGTGAGCCTGAGAGATTCTCATTTTATGCAGCTGGTTTTCTAATCAATACAGAGCCCTTTCATACTTACTACTTGATTTGGTATATCCTGCGGGGAATACTGTTTGAGTTGCCTTTACTTCTGGATGCTATTATCAGGATGCTATTACCTTAGGAGGGAGCATGAGAGCCTGTAATTCCAGAGCACCTGCTTTTTCTTGCCCCATCACTTTGTGCACATACAGGTGTCCACTGAGAAAGGAGAGTCCAGAAGGCAGGTCTGCTTAAGAACTGGTGAAAGGCAAAGAACAGCAAGCGAATCAATCAGATGGATCCAGTGAAGTATGATTTGAATGGGACAACACAGGCTTTTTCTCCTTGTTTCTTCTTTGAACATCTAATTGATCCCTCTGATTCTCCTTTGTGTGGAATTCTTTCCCAGAGGTGCAAGGCCAGCCTCCTTTCAAGGTTAATTGCAAATGTGGTGAGAGACAAACTAGCTTGGGGCAGCTCCGGTGATACTGTAATTAGTCTCAGAAGGAAGGCAGAAGGCCAACTGCCAGGAAGAGCGGGCCCAAATCTATATTGTGCTCAAAGGTCTGCATCGTGTGGGAGATTTTGGCCATGCTGTAAATGTGGCACCTGTATTAGTTTTCAGAGGAAGTAGGAGTGTGTGTGCCCCTATGTGGAGCAGCCATGGCAGCCCACCTTTTTCCTGTGTTTTCTTTCTTCTCAAGTGTTTGGTGGCTTGGGGCTTTGCTGTATGTTGTGTCACAGCGTGAGGCATTTTGGAAAATAAATTATTTCAATGTTAAGCCTGTTTACAGCGTGTCTCAAAATGACTTGGGAGTAGTGATTGCTTCAGAGAATGTGCTTATTGTGTTCAAAAAAAGTAATTTGAGCATTGGGGTTTAATTTGCAGTATAACAGGTGCTACAGTTTTGGGCCACGTTCAATCTCTGCCATCACTGTTGGGTAGGTTGACATGGTTCAGTGCTGCAGCATGTTGTTTGCTCTTTTGCTTTAATCTGAGTTGCTATTCTCAATCAAGCTGTGGTTTCCAGCTTGTTTTCTGCTATGTTTTTCAGTTGTGAGATTCAGTTTTTAGTCTATAGGAGGTCAAACAACATATATATAGATTTGAAATATTACCATCTCTTACTGTGCTTTCTTGAAACATTGATCCAGGAGTTCTTCAGGAATTCTCTCTCATCTTTCCAAACTACAAAAAGCATTTACTTACATAGTCAGTTCTAATTGTCATGTAATTAAAATCACCATGTGCTGTCAGCATGCAGTGCGTTGTTTATCTTGTGCCCCTTTTTCCTAAATTATATCTTTCCCCCCACCATTTTTTCCACATTTGAGAACTAATCTATTAATCTCTTCTTCTGGTATTGAGTCCTCATTTGATTTTTATCAAACATACGTAACAAATAGCATGAAGAGAACAGTAGTTTAATAGAAGGAAGTTTATGCTGCTGTTTTTATTATGAAAGCCAAAAATAACTTCACTAAGTGGATTGTTAGTACTTGCTTATAGGTTTATCTCTGTTCCATGACCCCAAATTGGTAATTGCTGTACTTTCACGGGGAGTTAACTGAACTGTGTTGGTCTGAGAAATTCATTTCACAGCTGTAATGATTTTTTGGTTGTTCAGGGCATGGCGTGTTTGGGGTTTTGCTCTTATTTTGGAAGGTATGAGGTTATTAAACTTACAGTTTTTCTACCGATGTTGTATTTTCTTCTTTGAAGTCTTGGCAGTTTGCCATCCAGTTCACAAAGTCTGGGAACAAAGATAAAGCTTTTGGAAGTGGTGTCTTTAAACATGGTTCTGTTATAACAGATGATTGAGGATGTTTGGATAGAAGTTGGAAAGGGAGGAGCTTACCAAAGGCAGGCATCAGTACTGAATGGACTCCAATTCCTTAAACAGCTTGGATGAGGAAAATCTTTTCAGGACAATTGCACCTCATCTGCTTTACCTAATGTGTATGAATAATGTCTTCTTCACAAAATATTCATTGATGAAACTTGAGAGGAAAATGGAAACCCACAAGTCAGGGATAACTGCAGTATTTTTAGATACAGAATGTATTGGATCTGATGGTAAAGATGGAGTTGTTGTCCCACTGATAATACTTCACTAAAACTGGAAATGTTCCAGTTGCCTCAGCTTAGGAAATACAAGGGTTGAAGCTCTAGGACAGGCCAATTGGGCTTGGGAAAGAGGTCCGACTTCTGCTGACTGGGAGTTTCCATGTGAGTAGAGAAGAAATTATGGTGGTTTTGTTTTGTTTAGATGGAATCATACTTTCTTATCTTGAAACACATTCTGAGCATCCTACCTTCTAATACACAAGGGAAGCATACTTTATTTTTGAATTTTCTAGATGTGTGAATAGGGACACAGAGAATGGGATGCCGCTGATCAACCATTAATCAGAAATATATTTCTTAATGGATGTTAAACTTGTCCTCTTCATATGTGGCTTATAACTTTTAATCTAGAAATACTGCATTGTGTTGAAACAATAATAAAATAACTGAGTCTTAAAAGCATTTAAATAGTTCTTGCCTGCTTAGGCACTGAAAGAAGAATGCATGCTGTCAAGACAATTTCTGGAAGTAGTGGAAACCCATTTCACTGCTGGGATGCGTTGCCTTGAAGAACAACCGTTTGGATCCACATGCAGCATGTTTTGTAAATAAATGCAGTTGCTGACAAGCTTTGTATTATGGAATATGAAAAACTCTCTCTGGAAGTACAAGCAAATTTTTCATGACTCAAGTTTTAAATTCCCTCCATTTATCTAACTGATGTTTACCAGTACAGCACGTCATGACAGATAAATTACCTTATATGCTTCTAGGTATCGCCAGCAATCTATAATCGTAAGCTTTATAGTGACAGCAAGCTAGTAGCAGTGTGTGTGACAGGATTATACAGGGAAACGTATCTAGGTTACAGAAATAAATTCTGCTTCCCCAAAATAGCCTGATGCTGTTTCAGTCTTCATTTAACTTCAGAAGTTCCTGTCTTGAGTCACTGACACCTTTCACGCTAATATCTTACTTTTATTTTAAACCTTGCTTCTAATGAATATGTATGTGTGTCCCTGTCCCTCTGGCTATGTAGTACAGACATCAGACAACTAGCAGTAAACTAAAAGGAAATCCTTGAAAACTTGGTAATTATGTTAGAGTAATTTTGGTATCACATTATATATATATTCCTCCTTTCTGCAGCCTTTAAAGAAGGAAAGAAGAGAGATGTATGTTCCCTGGTTATACTGCACAGACAGAAGAAAATGCAACTGCTATGGAAGCTGTCATATTCCCTTGGGAAGCAGATCTTTCCCAGAGTCCTCTGAGTTTTCTCTCCTCCTGCCATTACTTGCTGACTCTCATTAACCACGAGCATAGGGAAAGTCATTTGGAGGGGAACCTCAGCAGTCTTTATTCTCTGAAAACAAATCGTGTTTGAGTCTTTTTGTCACCACAGAAATAGGATTTCATGCTTCCCTGCTTCCTCCCTAATTATTATATGAAATGAGTCAGCTCTTCTAAAACTGTTTTTGTGGTTTCCTTTAAAGCATGGGAGGAAGGAGGATTTGTTTTGTTTGTCTGATGGAAGTTGTTCTGATTTCAGGTTGCTTGTCATTCCTGGTAGGAAGGTTTGCTGCAGCTGGATAGCACAGCTTCTGCTCAGATTTTGGGCAGAAGCTATTAGAGAACAGGCAATAGCCCAGAAGCATGCCCAAGAACCGGCTTTGCAATAATACATACTGAGAAAAAGCAGTTGCAGCTGGAGCTTTGAAAAAGGGACAAATCTTAAAAATATAGTCTACCTCCCATCCTAGTGCTGAGACCCCAGAGGAGGAGTTTGTGTGCGATAGCTTCTCTCTTTCCATCTTTCCACATTGGCTGCATGCTCTGGAGATCTGTTTGTACAAGGCAAAGGGAAGGAGGTCAACCATCCCAGTCTGTTTTGTGGCTTAACCTAACAATTTTTATTATTATTATTATTTTTAAAAAAAGCTTGTTTTCCATTAATATTTAGTTAGTTTTCTATGTTACATAAATCTAGCATAACTTCTAAATCTAATTTATGTCTTAATTTAGTATGCGACATTCAATCACTAAATATGCATGTTGTGCTAATCACTTCAAAATCAGTTCTGGCAGTCAGTCTACCATGCGCTCTCTAGGGCTGTATATGCTGCTTGTTTGCCCACCATACAACTTTGATTTCTGCTATTTCCCAACTGGAAAAAGTACACAGTGTTTTATTGGGGTAGTGTTCAGAGCCCTAGTTATGGATTATTATGCAACAGAAAACGTAAATGTAATTCTTATCCCTAAGAGCTTGGAATTTGAAGTGTAAGACAAGCAAATAAAACGAAAACAGACAGGCTGGGGAATTCAAAGAAACGAGATTATATTCATTAACTTGCTGCCAGCCTAATTGTAGTCAGCTTGTGAAAAAGCGATAACACAATCTAAGGGACAGATTAACAAATTAATCTCTACAGAAACATTCTGCGTATGCAGCCTTCAATGTGTGACAGTCACAGGAAATGTCTAAGAGCTGGATGAGCGCTTTTGCTCCATGTCTGTACCTCAGCCATGTCTGTATTTTGCCAAGATCTAAGAGAACCCTCTTCAATATGTCATTCCTTTAGCAAGTCCAAAGCAAAGATGATGCCCATTCTGAGTGTGAATGGTGGGAAAGGGAGCAGGCTTGAAAATAACAAGTAGTTTACCTAATTTTCAACACACAAAAAAAGGCAGTTATTTGTATTTGCAGAGGAAATTACCCTTAAATAACAGGCAGGGTGAGGCCAAAGTGTGTAGTGAAACTCTCTCAAAGTGCCTTAGGTTAGAAAATGCAGGAGGGGTTATTACTTGAAGAGTTCCTAGCTTTGAGTGAAGTGAAAACATAAATAAATAAATCTGAAGCACCGAGTACAAGTACACAGTTTATGTACTATGAAGGAATTGGTGCAAGATTCTAAGACTGCTTGTATATTTAGAGAGTTTATCAGACCCCTGGGTTTGTCTGGCTACTGGATGTGGGCTCTGAGTTTCTGAATTACAGATTTTAAGTCACGATGGAGTTAGCAGCTCTCCTGTCATGAAGCATCTTATGAGTTTATCGGCTCTTCTCAGTGCAATTAGTAATTGGTATATCTATAATGTAAAATCCATTGTAGTTTGAAATGAATTTCAGAATGAATTAGCAAAGAAATCTCTCCTGGATGACTTTGCAGCATTTATTAATCTCTGAGAAAATAGTGTCGGAGTAGAAAATCCCACACCTTCCTTCCTTGCATTTAGTCATGTTTTCCCACATCTTTGAGAAGGCTGAATTCTATTGTTTTTCTTATCAGAAAATGAAGGCGTTAGGTCTGCTTATGCACTGGTACTGAAAGAATGAGGTGTTTTAAATGTTTTTACATGCGCAAGGATCTTACAAGTAACAGCTAACAAAGCTTGTAATGAAGCATACCTTCAACAGTATGCCTCCTCTTTCAGGCTGTCATTCTCCTTTGTCTTTGTAAGTTGCCAGCTTGCAGCCATTTTTTGTTTACTCCTATTATTTACTTTGCTGTATTAAGTATTTCTAATAAGTCATGTAGCCATATGGATTATAAAGTTATCTTCCTTATGCATTGGCAGCACATGGTCTTACTTTGTGTTCCATTTGATTGGTTTGAATTGTTTTTGTTTTCCTATCCATTATTGTTTCATTAATAAAATGATTTGGTTTAATTCAGAATTTGTCTTGGAGTTTTGTATTTTGGGGTCACCAGCAATGGGCCAAGATGTACCACATGTAGCTGTCCAAAAAGCCAATTTGCTTTCTCTGTTGTGGCTTTGGTGTGTTTGGGTTTGTTTTTCCCAGAAAGAGGCTTTTTTTGGTGTGTGGTTGCAAGACAATCGATATAACTTGAAGCCATTTTCCTGTAAATATTACCATTTTTCTCCTATTCTTAGTTTTCTGACCTAAAACAAAACGGGGAAAATGTTGGCTATATTTACTCTCTTCCATAACCTTCATTTTAGCCACGTTGCAAATGCAGCTGGGCTTTCGACACAAGAGTTTCAAGATTTTTAGCGCATCTTCTGTCACCAGGACTTTTGGGAGAGAGGATGATTTTAAAAATAATACTCACTTCAAAATTTCTAATGCTTGTATCCATGGAAACTGGATAATGGGGAATGCCAGACAGCTGCGTTGCTCAGATTTTTCTCTTCTAAAATTTTATCTAGGTCTGTCAGTACAAAACTTCACAGGCCATTTCCCAGGCTGCAGCATTGCACACTGGATCAAACTGCGTTTCAGCTTTTCTGTAAAAGACACACCGAGTCTTCTAATGTAATTTTGTTTTTCTAACTCCTTGTAGAGTGTTATTCAACATGCTACGCATTTGTGCCAGCAGCCTCGAACAGATAACTGTATAAGCATTTAAACAGCTGGACAGCATAAGGTTGAGGCTCGCACAGGGTCACAGAAGTCAGTCGCAACCCCGAGAAAAGAAAACGAGTAATGCCTGGGGAATTGTTCCCTGTTATTCACACAGAAGCTGATGGAAACTCGACCACTGGTGTTACAGCATCAAGACTTCAACTGAACGCATTTGAAAATGCTCTACAAATTATTCTCACTTGCTGGCAGTGTGCATTCCTAATAGTGCTAGCTTGCAGTAATGCTCGTGTCTTGATTATCACTTCACGTCAGGTTTTTTTAATGAAAAAATGTAAAATACTTCAAAATATCATCTCATATTAGAATTCTACATTAAAGGGCAGTTATTCTACTAAAACTTCTATGTAAGCCTTAATCCCACTAATAGTTTAATGCAGACAAGTTTTTATTCAAGAGTAGTCTTAATTAAATCTGTGTTAACTAATCTTACATTTATTATGTGTGTGAAGATCTGCATAAAGACAGGATCAGAAATGGAGGTCTGCGATGCACACCACGACACGTACCGTCCTTGAGGTGCGTAGGCTCAAACGACAAAGCTTTGGAAGATTTAATTCTTTTTATTTGATTTTTGACCAAATCTGTTGGCTTCAGTGAAAGTTTGGAATATGTGGTTGTCAGTGAGGCAGTGTGGAGTGGCTTCTTTATCTGCAAGGCTATTTTCTGAAGTCCAAAATTGATTTTAAATCTTCTTGTAAGAAGCTCTGAATAAAACAGATGTATGGCCTTAACAGATCCCTGACCGGGATGCAAATGAAACGCACTGCATCTTGCCAATGAAATGAATGCAGGAATAATCTTTCTAAGATTGTACTGGAATTCAGAGCACTGATTCTAGAATTATACAGCTCTTATATACATCTAATAACTTCCTGTACAGTAAATGCAGTACTTAAAAACAACAAATTACTTCCTTCTTTAAAAAATATATTTTATATGTAGACTGCATGAGTATTCTGAATTTGGTGATGTCTTTGCAAGACTGGGGCTTAAGCTAACAGCCTGGAATTCAATGCTAGAAAGAGCTAGCCACTGTCATCTTCTGCCAGCTTAAGACTTTATTTACATGCAGTACATGAGATCAGCATGAGATCCCTAGACATGTAAAGAGGATGATACAGTGTTCAGGCTAGCTGTCTGGCATCCTTTAGTCTATCCTGAGACTGTACTGCAGTGCAAAGGTGTGAGAAGGGGCAGCAGTCAGTAAATGCAAAAATGGGATCTTTGAGGAAGACAAATACTGACTGCATGGGATTTTTCATATCTGCAATGTCACGATGTAAAGATTTAGTGGGGGAAAACGCAGTTGGATATAGAGACAGTTGTTAGGAAGGACTAGGTAAATGCTTTTGCCAGCCCCGGGGAGAAGTGCTTGGGTCCTGTAGTGGTTGCTGCTAATCTGAGGCTCAGGCATTTACACTTTATCTGTGCCTGTCCCTGTTCTGTCTGTGCCAAATACTTTGAGATCTGACTGAAGTATCTGTATGGAAAAACTGGTATGTATGAAACTTGCAAGCTTTTACATTCTAAATATCTAAAAAATGGATTAAGGACAAATAGTAATGCAGATCAGGTGGTTTGTTTTGTTTGTTTGTTTTTATCCGTTTTTGAGCGAATTCCATGCAAATTTAAGGCTTCCTTTCAGTCTCTTCACATTGCTATCACACACCTAGTGACTGTGCTGTTGTCAGTGAGGGTGTAGCTGATGTCCTCCATCTCATCTCTTAGGTGAAATATTAACATGTAGCATTCTCACACAAATGGAACTGAAAAACATTTTTGAAGAGATCATGTCTGTCATTGATGCTGGGTACACTACAGGATTCCAGTATAGCAGGCCTTCTAGATACAAACTAAATAATAATGTATAATGATAAGTAAATAAATAATAATAAAACTACTGCTGTCTTCTAAGGGTTCTCTATTTCTAATTGCAAACTGCACTGTAGCGAGGGTAGAGATAGTGCACTGTGTATGTGAACGGGGATGTGTCAGTTTCCCACATAGCACTTACTTTCTAGATGGCTCTTAACCTCTGTTATTTATATTCAGTGATATGGAAGGTAGTTTTTGATGAGTTCTGAAATAAAAGCGTTTTAAGCAAATTAGAAGGTCAACTGCAGTAGGAGACTTGAAATTGTAATCAGATAATTCTTTAGCCTGCAATGGGATGTGTAACCTAAAGGCTTCAAGATACAAAATGAGTTCTTATGAATACACCATTAATCTGATCTCCAAGGTAAGGAATACTCCAATACGGGGGGCCAGATAATGATAAGAAAAAAACGTATTCATAAAAAGTAAATTAATTCTGTCACCTGAAGCTTGACCCAAAGCTCGTGTGAAGTCGTGCAATTGATATGGAAGGTGGCAGACAGGATCTGAAAACCTGCATTGTAAAGAAAGCCGACTTGCACAAGAGTTAGTGAGCTTTCTCCTTTGGTCTTGACTAGTGACATAAAAAGACAGGGAAGTAAAAATGCTAAGTCTGAATAAAAAGCAAGTTTTAGAAACCAATTTCAAACATAAAAGCCATGATATGTTTTCACACTCTGATACCTCTTGCTTTTTCTTTCTGGGAAAAACAACTTATGAGGATTAAGTCTCACAATGATATATGTATGTTCACAAGAAAATTCGCAACAAGCTTTGTCATCCTATGCTACATAATATATAGTTCCAATATTTGTTTACACAAGCCATGAAAATATTAGGTACCTTTTCTGCCTAAGCTCTGCAGCAATCGGCTGAGTCTTGTCCATGCTCTGTTCATAATGCCTGGTATAGCAAGGCATGTTACCTTCTGAACTGACTGCTAACTTCTGAGGAAGCTATGCCATAGCTTCAGACTGGAATGGAAAGTGTACTTGATAACTTCAGTAATCTTCTTTAGGATTTCATAGATCTGATCCAAATATAATTTCTATGCTGTGTTTTTTTTCCTTTTGGCTTTAGGGCATGCTGGAACAGAATTCATCCTGAAAATAACACCAGAAGTATAATAGTGTTACATTCATTAGAAAGAATGTGCAATGAGGACTGAAGACTTATGTCACAGTAAGTAAAATCACATCAAATACACTGTTCCTGTTTCTACATTTGGTAACTGTTCACGTTTGTCTTGCATTAATGTTTGAAGGCCAAACAGTGCATCATAAATAGTATTAAAAATGCTTTTGAGGAAATACATGGAAAATGACTGTAATTTTCCACATTGCCTTGTGCTCTCAAAGAGAATGCCAGAAATAGGGGACTTTTGTAAAACAGCATGTTTTTAAACTAGGAAGATGCATGCTTGCTACCTATGTAATCACTGATCTGAGGCCAGCTGTAGCTTCACATGTAATACTGAAAACTACACAAAACCAAGCTCAGCAGGTGGAAGTTGTTGTACCCAATTAACTCCTAAATAGTACTGATCTGAAAAGAAATAAAAACTTGAAGATATGTTGGATTGCTGCTCCACAGTATTACATGTATTAACACAGCACTCTGTATCCAGCAATCACTAATGGGTGTTTCTGCTGCTTTTTTTCTTTACTTCCCCAGTCACTGACTGATAAATGTATTCCAGCAGCACAGCAGAAGGTTGCCACTAAAGTCAATGGGAGTCTGTGTGTAACTCTGAAGTATTTTTATTAATTTATTATTTTTTTTACAAGCATTTGATATATTTTAACTTTTATCAAAATAAAGCATTTAGCATACAGTATTTTCACACATTCTGAAGACAGAAGAATTTATTTTGAAGTCTTTCATGCATTGACAGCTCCTTGAGAGTTTGTGTCACTGATGTTCATTTTAAATACATTTCCTTGCTTGCTTTCTTTAAAAAAAAATAATTAAAAAAAAAGCTATAAAACACCAACATACGGGTTTTTCCTCTTATTGTCACATGTTTCCCTTTATGCAGATATTTGAACAATAAGGAAAGTAGTCGTGTTTATTGCTAGAGATTAAAAAGTCATTCCATTGCAGTGAAACGTGTGTATTGTCAGCAAGGTGAAAGTTAAAACCCCAACAATGAAATGGGAGCTGTGAATGGAAGAGAATTTTTTTTCTTTTTTTCATGATTATGAATTATTTGTAATTATTTTATTCACCTCCGCTTTGTTTGCAGAATCAGGAAAAAACAGTAAATCACAGTTTTATAGTGTTGCAGTTTGTGATGCATTTGTTAATTACGGTATTTTGTGAATTTCATTTAGAATTTACAACAAACTTCTTTGTAATTATAAATAAATAGAGGTATAAAAGCAGAATCTTACATTATATTTCCCTAAGATACCAGCTATGGTAAATGCACTATTTAAGATCACAGGTGCAATGCCTTTACACTTCAAATATTGTGTGCTTTCAGTATGCTTTCATGCTGCATAGTTGAGAAATGCAAAATAAGGAGCACTTTGTGTCTCTAATGGCACTTCTTTCAGCAAAGGACGGTATGTCTTTGTGTTACTAACCAGGGTTACTTTGCAAAACAGTATTTTAATGCGTGCCTGAAAATATGTTTAACACTGAATAAAGCAACAATTACTACACCGTGCTTGAAGCTTTAGCAAATAGTACAAGGATCATCATTGCTCGCTTTCACATCTCCTTCTAGCAATAAACGGATCACAGCCTTACTCAAGTAGCTGCATGTTCCCTTTTTTCCAACTGGATGAGTGTTGTAAAATGCAGTCATGTCATCCTGCAGGACAAGGAAAAGGTATTTCAGTGAAATGCTGATTATGAAAAGCAGACAAACAAAGGTGAACAGGTGCAATATGGATACGCTAGAAATGCCAGTGAGTTATAAACTGTGAAGCTAAAGCATGCTTCCTTCTAATCCATTTTCAGAAAGTGATTTTTACATTTACTTAAACTGAGCATTGGAGGATTTATAAAACATACTGCATGTATCTCTGTACTGGATTTTTCATATATTTTAAATGTAATAGATTGCAGAACTGCTCTCTTAAAGCACGCAGATGGATGATTGCTGTGTGGTAACATGGTGCAACCACAATACCATTATGATCCTGGTCCTTTGGTTATGCATAGAGATGCTGGCTTTAGATTTATTTAAAAATAAATAAAATCTAAGAAGCAAATCAAGGCAACACATGAACTCAGTTGATCAGGTAAGATCAGCAAATAGGTCTGCATCACTGAGCACCTGTTTGGCTCAGTTAATGACGTTAAAACAGCTGTTCATTCTCAAATTATGTATTGGCTGTTTTAATAAAGGTTCATTTCTAATTCAGGAAATGTGTTACTTTCCAATTACTTTATTAAATAGCCGAGATTGTGTGTGAGATTAGACCTTTCACCGTTTTAGGGTATGTGTGAAATTACAGGAATAAACAACTGTGACATTTATTACATGTTAAAATGGAAAAATGTTCAAAATGTTTGCAATTCAGCTTAATGGAAGGACGTCATTCAGACAAAATCAGAATTTTAAAACTTTAGAGGAAATACATGAGGACTGTATCATAATTCATCTCTAAAGAGATCAACTCAGCATCAGGAACTGCTTTTGCACATCAATTTTGTAAATCAGTAGAACTTTCCGGGCAATCACAGACACCTTTGAATACATTGAGCGTAACAGTGCCAGAGCGAGCAAGTAGTGGCAGTGCTTGTCCCACTACTTGTTTCATTTTTCAAACAAACAGTCAAATCAATCCATCTTTATTATAGAATTTCAGAGCTTTGAGGTACCAATACTTGTAGTGAGAATATTTAGAGGTCCTTAAAGCTTAGAACCTTTAAGGTTCTTCCTTTAATATCGTCAGTGATTTCTTTGGTCGCTATGTCTTTCTTCATATCTGTGCACATAAGATTCTAGGTTCATGTGTGCTGAGCATTAGGTTTTTATTTTTTACAAGTTTCTCTTATTCTAAAAACTCCTTTCTCTTCTAGTTTTGTCCTGCAATTAACTCTTTCCTCTTGTAATGACTACTCTGTTTCACCTTTACCCACTTCAGAGCTGGCTAATGCTATGATCCCCTTACCAGATGGATTTGAATTCACAACTCAGAGTGCATGTTTTACCTCTGCTTTTGGCAAATTTATGCAGCATTAACACATATGCAGAATTAAGAATTACAGCTAACTTCAGGTACAACAGTAAATTGTTTCTCTTACTTGTTGTTCAGCTCCTTTTGGCCTGTTGTGATCATTCTGAAAGTCATGAAATGCTTCTTGTACCACTTTGTCCAAGTCCACTTTGTCCTGGAACTCTAGCTCTGGATTTCTCTCCAAAATAACAGATATAACCATCAGCAACTGTAAGGCAGAAAAAGACTTAAATTTAATCTGTTCTGGTTCTACAAGCACTGTAAACAACTGCATATATTTGTTCCAAGATGGAAACAACTTAATAGTGACACAAGTAATAGCCCACAAATAAGAATTACTAGCTTTTGATGAAAGAATCATTAAAAAAACAGGCTGTCATAAACAGCTGCTATTTCAGGTGGCTATCTGGTTAAGGACAAAACAGAAATGACTGACATCAACATCTAACTTGGGGAGGCAGGGAAGTTATTTTCCAGATTATTCATTCATTCCAGTGAGCGACCCCAAATAGTGGTGACGCAAACAGCAGAAACAGTGAAAAGCAGTACATACTGAAACTTAGCATCTGCTGTATAAACACATATGGTATAATTGCACTACAAGCAAGTTCTTAAAAAGTAGAGTCAACAGGTGTAAAAAGCATCAGCTCAAGAGAATTTACATTCCCTGTATCTCAAGGGTTTAAATAGGAAAGTGAACATAAGTGACTTGCAGAAGTGAGCAGCACAATCTATACCGACTGTCTTTTGTTTGGTATCTGTGTTACCTTTTAGCAAAACGTGGCCATGTTTCAGCAAGCAGCATGACCAGCAGCTGTCAGCCAGAACTGGGATGGATTTAAATGCTCTTACTGTGCAAAAAAACAACCTCACAGGCACCAGAGACACAGACTTGGGAACTGACAGTGAACACAGCTGACAGCACAGGTGTCAGTTACCAAAGGTACATATGCTCTTGATCAGTCCAAAAAGTATCCATTATTAGCTGCACTGGTGAGAAAAGGAGTTTAAAGAAGCCTTTTGCTTCACATAGGAGACTTTTGCTGGAACACAGGGAGACTGAAAGTTAGTTGAGTCAGTAACACAAGGCAACTATTAGATGGCCTCAGCAGTATGGGAAAGAAAAATCTATCACAGGGCAAACTGATGCTTTAGAGCAAGTTTTTCCCTAGACCTGAAAACTTGGAGGGAAAAGGCACAGGCTAAGGACTTAATGGAATTATATGTCTCGATAGCTTTTGCATTCTCTGACATACATGTACTGTCATTGTCATTAATATTTATCTATTTGCAAAAAAGAAAAACATCACAGGCTCAACATAATCTGAGCAGGCCGACAGCAACCTGTTTAATCACAAAACAACCCACGGAGAAGACAGTGAAATATAAAAATTCTATAAATATTTGAGCATTTTAAAAGTTATTATTTTTTAAGTTGTAACAAACACCAACACATCACAACATTTCCTTCACTATTAGGGCACAGACCTCTACAATAATTTGCCTGTATTCTGGCTGGTCGATATTTTGCAGCATATCTTCAACCAGGAGGGAAAAATTCATTTCATACATCGTCATATCAGATAAAGTTGGTTGCTGAAAAATAAGAAATACTTGTATTGAGTAAAGATCATCTGCATTAAATCACTCCTCCACACCCCCCAATACAGGCTGTTTGCTTGCTGAATAATAATACACAGCCATCAAAAAGAAAGCATATTTCCAGAGTCCAAGGCAACACAGCTGTGGAAAGGGCATTTTACTTTTACATCTGTAGGATCATGTTTTAAAGTAACTGACTTCCATTCTATTCTAATTGTACTGTACCCAGTGAAGTATACTATGTATGGCAACATGCAATTAAATATTAACAATAGTAATAGTAAGATAGGGAAGAAATAATTGAACACCTCTGCATGTTTTACCTGTGGTAAAAATCTCCCTGCTACTATTAAACCATTTGGAGTTCTCTCCAAGATTTGCCACACCCTGTCATAGAATCCAGTAGGAGTTCGATTGAGAGAACCATCTATTTGTCGTCGGTTAAGCCAGCCTCTGTGAACAAAGGAAATGAATAATTGCAGGGGAAAAAAAGTTTCACATTCAGAATGAGGACATGTTCTATGGTGAAAGCCATAAGGTAAGCAGTGATAGCACAAGCCTTCTCACGATGCATATACAGCACACACTGTGCTGCTTAGAAATTAAGGCTCTGAAGATGGAATCAAATCCACTTGGTGAAGAACTACAAAAATTAACAGCAGTATTATGTGCCAAAGTTAAATTAAACCTAACTAGAAATTGAAGTCTATGGGAGGACTTCTGACATTAATCTTACTAATACAGCTAAGTGGAAGTACTGTAATTATAGTTTGTTTTCTTGCACACCAGTGCAATTTTTGGCAACTAGTTACAGCTTGGAGAAAAGATCACAAGTTTCAGGATGTGTAACCTCTCCAGTATTGTAGAAAAAAAATCAAAATTCATATGATAAACTAGAAGAAAGGGCACTGAACAGCATACATGCTGTTCTTACAAGTTACTTAAGTAGATGGTATTGAGTAATTTTGGCTCCTCTCCCCTAATGTGGGTATCAAGGAATATAATGCTTCACAGTACTGACAAAGCATATAGATGATTACTATAAGGTAGGGCTTCCAAAGGGATAGAGGTGAAAAAGGAAGCTGTAATGTAAAAGGAACAATTGTAGATCTTGGATACAGCTGAGAAAATGAAAAAGTGCTTCTTTGCTACCTCTCTTGAAATAAATCGATTACTGATTGCAGATACTTTAGTATACCTCTTAAATGGGCAGGTATTTCAGAAACACAAATTACTTGACCGGTCTTTTATGAATGAGAACAGGTGCCTCAAGTCCACACATCTCATTACCTCCCCTGCTGCTGTGGCTGAAGAATATCCAACAAAAGCTGTTTCACTTCACTAGGGGACATCTGGTACAAGTCCTTGGCTGGCATATCCCCAGCACGGAATTTCAGTTCATACTTCATGGCATGGATAATCCATCTGAAGTGAAAGGAGGAAAGCATTCATTAACTAGATGTGAAGTTTCCAAGGAGGAAAATTCAGTCTAGTAGAATACCTCAGGAAAATCCCACGTGATCCTGCAGTTGAAGCATTTATTACAATCAAAAGAGAGAAAAACACAACCAGTTTTTCTTCAGGTTGTCCATCATCTAACACCTCATCAAGTCTAGGTTAAATCAAAGAGCTGTTTAGTCTCTATGTGAAGTACTCCTAAAAGGTTTACCTTGTCACCAATATAGCCACATTTGACAGGTACTTTATTACTTTACCTGGAAAGGAAATAAGTGTTTCCCTAAGTCAGGTCATGGTCTTTTGGACTGAGGGATTCTTAGTAGTTTCAGAGGCTTCTGAGATGTCAGGCCAACTAATTCAACCTTGCTTCACATTTGTCATTTCTAGGATTATTCATTGAAGGTACAAGATGGTACAGTGTAATATTAGGCTTCACGGACATGCTACATTATCCAGAACGTACATTTTATTTACTGTGTAAATAAGCATCTTTTTCCTGTTACTAAGATTAACAAGGAAAACTGGTTTGAATTGATTCATTTTTTACTGTCAACTCAACTGTATCTGTGTGCAGGTTCTTCACTGCTCTTTTCTGTTTGCAGTGGCCTGTGACCTAGCAATGTGAAGAGGGGGCCTCTTACTGAACTCTTCACAAATAAGGGTGGGCAGAAGTCAGTTGATTGGAAGGTTTTACAGTAATAGGACTGTCAGGAACTTGATATATTTCAACATGAAACACTGAAAACAAATCAATAACAAGGCACTAAATCAAATCATTATCAAACTGGAATGCTCCTTCTGTGAGAAGGTTAATTTTGCTCACTGAAGTGGGTGATAACACTGGAATAAAGGAAATTGAATCTCCAGAATTAACCTTGGAAGAAAAAAACTACCTGCAAAAAGGATAAGCTGCAGCTGATGAGAAAGGGGAAGAAGATTAACATGGATTTGTAAAGGCTACAGAAAAGTATTTAAGTGCAAAAGAACAGATACACTTCCAGTTAAATGTAAAGCAAGTGACCAAGTTCTTGGTTTTACCAATGACCACTCTGGGGGAGAGTGATGTAGCAGTCGAGAGCTTGTGGGTGAGAATCAAGGGCCAGGCTGGTAAGGGGGACACTGTAGTGGGTGTGTACTACAGGCCTCCTGATCAGGAAGAGGAGGTTGATGAGGCCTTCCGTAGCCAACTGGAAGTAGCATCACGCTCCCGGGCGTTGGTACTTTTGGGGGATTTCAATTATCCAGATATTTGCTGGACGACCAATATGGCCAAGCATGCGCGGTCCAGACAATTCTTGCAGTGTATTGAAGATAACTTTCTAATGCAGATGGTCGAGGTACCGACGCGGGGCGGGGTGCTGCTGGACCTTATTCTCACCAACAAGGAAGGACTCGTTAAGGAAGTAAAAGTCGGGGGTAACTTGGGTTGTAGCGACCACGAGATGGTGGAGTTCGAGATCCTGAGCGGAGGAAGCAAAACAAAAAGTAGGATTGCTACCCTGGACTTCAGGAGAGCCAACTTTGATCTCCTCCGGGACTTACTTGGGGCCATCCCGTGGGCCAGGGTGCTAGAAGGCAAGGGGGCCTGTGAGAGCTGGCTAGCATTCAAACGGCTCCTCTTCCAGGTTCAGGATCGGTGCGTCCCTGTAACTAAGAAGTCAGGAAAAGGTGCCAGGAGACCTGCGTGGATGAGTAAGGAACTCATGTGCAAGCTCCGCAGAAAGAAGAAAGTACACGATATGTGGAAAAAGGGTCTGGCCACTTGGGAACAATATAAGAATGTAGTCAGGGACTGCCGAGATGCGACCAGGAAGGCTAAAGCCCACCTGGAGCTGAATCTAGCTAAGGAGATAAAGGATAATAAAAAAGGGTTTTTTAAGTACATTAACAGCAAAAGGAAGGCTAGGGAGAATGTGGGCCCCATACTAAGTGAGGGGGGTGTTCTGGTAACGGGGGATGCTGAGAAGGCGGAAATACTGAACGCCTTCTTTGCCTCTGTCTTTAGTGAAAGGGCTCTCCCCCAGGAATCCCAGTCCCCGGTGGTTGATGAGAGAATCTGGGGAATGGGAGATTTCCCTTTAGTCAGGGAAGAGGTGGTCCGTGAGTGCTTAGGAAACATTAATGTCCATAAATCCATGGGACCTGATGGGGTGCACCCGCGGGTGCTGAGAGAGCTGGCGGAGGTTATTGCTAAGCCGCTCTCTGTAATTTTTCAAAGGTCTTGGAGAACTGGGGAGGTGCCTGAAGACTGGAGGATGGCCAATGTCACCCCAGTCTTCAAAAAGGGCAAGAAGGATGACCCGGGTAATTATAGGCCAGTCAGCCTCACCTCTGTCCCAGGGAAGGTGATGGAACAGCTTGTGCTGGATGCCATCTCCAGACAACTGGGAGAAAAGGAGGTTATCAGGAGTACTCAGCATGGGTTCACCAAGGGGAGGTCGTGCTCGACCAACCTGGTGGCCTTTTATGAAGATGTCACTGGCTGGGTGGACGGGGGGAGAGCGGTAGATGTAGTCTACCTTGATTTCAGTAAGGCTTTTGATACGGTCCCCCATGACATCCTTATAACAAAGCTGAGGAAGTATGGGATAGATGAGTGGACGGTGAAGTGGATCGAGAATTGGCTGACTGGCAGAGTGCAGAGGGTTGTCATTGGCGGTGCGGTGTCTGGCTGGAGGCCTGTGACTAGTGGTGTCCCCCAGGGGTCTGTGCTGGGTCCAGTCTTGTTCAACATCTTCATCAACGACCTTGATGAGGGGATAGTGGCCACCCTCAGCAAGTTTGCTGATGACACGAAGCTGGGAGGATTGGCTGACACGCCTGAAGGCTGTGCAGCCATTCAGAGAGACCTGGACAGACTGGAGAGCTGGGCAGTAAGAAACCGGATGAGGTTTAACATAAGCAAGTGTAGAGTCTTGCATCTCGGTAGAAATAATTGCATACACCAGTACAGGTTGGGGGAAGACCTGCTGGAGAGGAGCTCTGCTGAGAGGGACCTGGGCGTCCTGGTGGACGACAGGTTGGCCATGAGCCAGCAGTGTGCCCTTGTAGCCAAAAAGGCCAATGGCATTCTGGGGTGCATTAAAAAGAGCGTAGCCAGCAGGTCAAGGGAGGTGATCCTCCCCCTCTACTCTGCCCTGGTGAGGCCTCATCTGGAATACTGTGTCCAGTTCTGGGCTCCCCAGTACAAAAAAGACAGGGATCTCTTGGAAAGAGTCCAGCGGAGGGCCACAAAGATGGTGAAGGGCCTGGACCATCTCCCCTACGAGGAGAGACTTAGGGAACTGGGTCTGTTTAGCCTTGAGAAAAGAAGGCTGAGAGGGGACTTGATCCAGGTTTATAAATACCTGAGGTGTGGGAGCTATAGTGGCGAGGCTGGTCTCTTTTCAGTAGTGCGTGGGGACAGGACTAGGGGCAATGGGCTGAAACTCCAGCATAGGAAGTTCCGCACGAATGTGCGCAAGAACTTCTTTACAGTGAGGGTGACGGAGCACTGGAACAGGCTGCCCAGGGAGGTGGTGGAGTCTCCTTCTCTGGAGATATTCAAGACTCGCCTGGACGCCTACCTGTGCGACGTGGTGTAGGGAGCCTGCTTTGGCAGGGGGGTTGGACTCGATGATCTCTAGAGGTCCCTTCCAACCCCTATAATTCTGTGTGATTCTGTGATTCTGTGACCAAAAAGTAATACTAAATTAGAATCAGGAATCTTATACACTAGAAAATAAGACTGCCAGTATACAACTTCAGTTCTGAAATGCCATGTTTTCCTAATCAAAAATATGGATAGGTAAATTCTAATCTTAAATGTTTTCAATAATTCTGTAAATCTCGGTCACCAGGACCTGCTGTCTTCAAACAGGTGCTTATTCAAATGTGTGTCTGTTCCTACCTGTGAGCAAAATAGTTTCTGGCACGCTAACTCAAAGCAGGCTTCCTAGAAATGTAAACCTGAAGCATACAAATTTTGCTGCATCATCTCATTTACATGTTTTTTTTCAGTGTATCAGCAATCTCTGTTGAGGTGCCTATGTTTACTTGCCATGGTAGTAGTAAGTGCAATAGACTTTACTGACCCAATCCGTATCTTCAGCATGCCACTGAAAAGCTCGGGTGAATTTGAGATGATCCAGCCGATATGTATGACAAGTTCCTGCTGAACTACAGCTTCCCTTTCATCTTGTAACTGACATTTTTCATAGATGATGTTCTTAATGACTGCCGGGGATAAGGGATTAGAAATAACTACTTCCTCATGGCCAAAAGCTCCAAGTGTCACCTACGGTATATTGAAAACAACTCAGAAGAATTGGAAAGAAATAAAAGCACCACAGAAGCAATTAAAAAAACTAAACGTCATGAATTCTGCTTTTAACAGTACAAAAATCATTCACTGTCAATGCTTGACAATTGTTAATACTGTTAGTTGGATGATATTCAATAACAAAACTCAATGAAGACCAAAGAAAATGTGGAGAATGTTTTCCCAAATTAAAACTCAAGTGCAAGTCTGCTGCTACAGCTTCAGATTCAGGCATATAATCAAGACTGAACTTCAGGTCGAGATATTCTTTCATTTCTGGCATCCCAGCTGTGGATGTCACACAAAAACAGGAACTTAATTCTGAAATTTGGTTTCTTATTTCTGTGAGCATCCTAAAAGCTACAGCCTTCATGATAAGAAGCTACTATGGCGCTGTACTGGATTGTTTAACTGCTCACACCCTCCAAAAAATCTTTTTATTTATTGTCAGTAAAACACGCAGTATCTCTACTTTTTCTCGTGCAATAAGGATCTTTATTAAAAAGGACTTGATTAAGACAAGCTGGTTAAAAACTTGAAAATAAACAGCTGTAAATCATGCTCCATGCAGATGCAACTTCCTTGTAAGCTACAGAGCACTAGAAGCACACACCTGGCCATCAACATGGAATAAAATAAGGACAAATCTGTTATCGTAGCATTTCATTTAGTTAAATATATGAATATTTTATTATAGTAATAAATAATATTCATATTCAACTACTATTACTTGGAGATAGCTCTTCATAAACTTAATTAAAATTCCTGTACTAGCAAATAAATTAAAGTCCTCCTCAGGAAGGGAAGAAACACCAATGATTAAAATCTGTTTGGAGCAGAAACCAGAAATTTCAGCTGTCACTCCTTGTGAAAAACTAACTGACTTAAGCCCGATTACAAAGAGAGTGATTTTGTATGGCACGTCGTTCTCTACTTTGAAAAATAAATCTTATTGATTGATTCTATATCCTTTTGTGAAATAAAAGAGCACATATAGGAAAACAAAGCAGTTGTGCCAATCATGCCTTATTCAGACACCAAACTGCCTTTTCAAGATCATGAAACTACTTTCATGATCACTACATGAAAATAAATTTGTAAGCCCATAGTAGATACAAGTATTAAAATTATCTTCATTGGATTTTTATAAGATAATGTATCTTAAAACTATTGGTTACTTTTAAAAGAAGCATTAGCAAAC
Organism: Excalfactoria chinensis; assembly: GCF_039878825.1. NCBI lineage: Eukaryota > Metazoa > Chordata > Aves > Galliformes > Phasianidae > Excalfactoria > Excalfactoria chinensis. The sequence continues at coordinate 11,778,416 of NC_092835.1, read as the reverse complement.
ATCAAAATGAAAACAGAAATTTCTCTATTTTCTGTTATCACTCCTTTACTGAAAAGTAAAGACTTACCTGTTTACCCTGAACTAAAACATTAGTAATAGATGGTGCAAGGCTGTCCACTAGTTTACCTAAAAGACTTGCTGCGAAGCGCACAACAGACCTGAGGGCAGAAAACAGAGCAATCCCACTACATATCAAAAGCTAGTTTAATGAATTCATGTGTAGTTCTGAAGTCTGGCACAGCATTCGGAGATCTCAAAATCAACTGAATACATACATTATTTACAACTTGGAATTCAGATCCGATTTTTATATTATCTCCTCTGGATTTAAATTTTTTAGTCAAGATGCAGGTTAATGGATCAAAATGGAATTAGTTAGAACTCATTAAACTACCTACAAATGCCACAAAAAGCGTGTTCTTTTCTCTGCATTATCTTCAGAACAGACAGCAGATGCCTACTTCTCTTTTGTGACATGTTCATTTTGCAAGATAACCTCGGTAACTTTTAAGGCCACTTAACAATAATTTTGCAGGAGAAAGAACACCTAACATCAACACTTTCTTTTGTTTTCCACAGTCAGGCAATATCTCACTTGGAAAGAAGACCTGCATAAACTGCTTGGATTAAAACTGGCTTGTATAGAGACTTTTTTTTTTTTTTTCATTTATCCAGTTGATATTAAAGATATTTATATTTTTAATACTAATTTCCTGACAAAATACAAATTTAGTAGACACAGATTTAAGGTTTTCTAGCACAGGCTTTGAGGTTGCTAAGACTTATTCACCAACAGAGTTGATGAATGAGTCATAGCACTCTACATTGTTAGTATTAAATTCAAACAGGTGATGTTGATTCCTGCAAGAACTTCTATGCATTTCTCAAGAGATCACGAGCAAAGCATTTCTGAAATGCATAGCTGACAGTATCAAAATGCACATAAGCCATAAAAATCTCGCGGAGTTCTGTTTCAGATCTCTGGGCACTTTACCTGTTTCCCATGTACCAGTAAAGTAGTAATATGTGGGGTTATAGAAGAAGAAAATTTCTGTGCAAATGCAGCACTGTAGCGCAACACCAACCTATATGTATGTCAAATGGCAATCATGGAAGAGAAACGAAAAACAGTTTACGTATTTTCTTTCTAGAAATACTTTTGGTTTTTATTCTTAAAAAAAATATGACCGAGGTATTTTGGTTTTATCTTATTATTGGCAAAGGCCCATTTAACTGCAGGAACAAACTAAAATGAAAACCATTTTTTAAATTATAAGACTCATCTGTTAGGAGGAGTCAGTTTGGGGGAACAGAATTCAGGGCTGGCTCAGCTCATGTCTTCAATAATGATAATATGAAATGAAAATACTACTAAGCTTCCAGGCAAAGTGATTAATAAGCAAAAATAATGAACCACCAGCCTACTTGCTGAGACCTTCTGAAGTTATCATGACAAAGTCAAGCTCCAAGTAAATCATTTCAGGAGGAGCATGCAAAGTGCACGTGTACAAATATCAACTGAGTTATATTTGATCACCAGCCTTGTGGCAGAAAGCAGCTGGTATTATTTTGCCACACTCTGTAAGAAATAAGAATATTAATATTCTTATTTTTTCTCGTTATTTGAATTTAACTACAACTGTATATCAGCATTGGTTCTCATAAGAGAAGCAGCTTACTATTCCCCATTTTAAAAGGTAATGGTAAGAAAGTACTTGTTGTTTTTCTTTAAAGCATTATAGACAAGATCTTCAGCCGCAGTGAACCAATACCATTTTGTCAGAAAAGTTTTCCTTTTGTCCTCTCCTCTAAGGGCGTAAGGAACCACTTTTACTCACACAAAGTATATTAGGGAAAAAAAAGCGTGAACCAGAAGGAACACAGTGTCTGTATACAAACCAGAGCTTCCTGCTGCCAGCTCGTCTATAGATTCTTTCAATATGTTCAGCAACAGTACCTGTGTCATAAACACATTTATTCAAATTACAAAACAACAAAACAACAGCAGCAACAAAAAATACATTTTAAAGATGCATTTTTTTCATTTAATAGAAGGTAATATTGTTGAGATCCACTTCACTGAGCTTCCAAATTCTACATTCTCAGGTGGAATGGCTTATTGTTCATCTATAACAATACTAATGGAATTTAATTGTCAAAATCATAGCTCATGCTTGTCAGTGGGAATATCTATAATCCTTCAGCTTTTGTTTTCAGATTTATTCATTACCAATTGTGTGCTTATTAATGCCAGTTACAGTATTCTCCAGCTGTAAAAGAACAAGAACTTTTAGCCAGTGACTCAGACTGTTTAATGCAAGGTTCACATTAAAAAGTTTATCACCATCTACAGCTTCATATTGTACAAAATGTCTATCCAAGCTGGGCCTAAGCAGCCCAAGATGTAGCAGTACTTCCTACACCAGTGGTCAAATGTGGTTATGCCAGTTGCTTACAGAGTGTAGGAAATCTGCCTCAAGTTGTTCCCAGAGCAAGGAAAGGACAAAACCTACTAAGGGCTGAAGAAAGCTACAGAGATTCTCCAAGTCCAACAATACATGCAATGCTGATGAAAAGCCTTCTTTAGAGGCTATACGTGCTCCAATTCTGAGCATGACTTTGGATTGACATTGTATTTAAACAGTGCTCTGTGAAGTGACCAGTGAATTTTACTCCATCTTACACTGTTGTTACACATGTTACATATGACATCCTTAATAGAGTACTGCTAATAAGAATTATGAATCAAGGATATACAACATGGAGTGGTGAGTTATACTGCTCGTGGAGTACCTGAAAGAATATTATGTACTCATAGTGTTCCTCTTTTTCTGAGAAACTCTAATGTATACTGAGGTAGCTAATAATAATTGTAATAATAGGGGGGAGCAGGGAAACAAACAAGCAAAAACTTTGCAGAACAAAAGCCACAGGTCCAAGTACCTTATTCTGAATTAATTTACACAGATTTAAAGCTTGTGAGCTAATGCAAAGCCATAACATAAAACTGAAGTAGAATACATCTTTTAGATATACTGAATTAGCACTTTATGACCTAAAACTAAAATGAAAACAAATATGCAAATTTGTCTTTAGTTTCAGTTTTATATCCGTCAAATCCCCTATTTCTGTATTCATTTGTTTAGAATTACAATAGATCAAGTGCATACAGACAATCTACAAGAGTTTATATATTTAGCAGCTCATTCCTCACCACACTGTGAATTTGCATGTCACATTTAATGCTGAAATTGCTTTAGTTGCAAGGAAGACAGCTACACAACTGCATGTATTCATGGCTCTTATTCATGTTCATTGCAACTAAACATACAGCTGCTTCACGAAATACTCACATGAAAGAGGCCCTTACCTTCCTTGGTGATGAAATTCGGTCCTTCTCTTTTAAGCAATATGCTCAAAAGTAGCGCTTGACTTGCTAGGCAATTGCAGTCCTTAAAAAACAGCAACAACATAAGCACAAGTAGCCTTCACATTCTCATCAAAGAAAAATAAGAGGAACAATTTAAAAAAAAAATAAGTGAAACCAAAAGGCCTTGTTGTCATTGAAGTGTGTATAAACATCTCTAAAACTTTATTTTTAAGAGAACCTAATCACAAATATTCAATATCCTATGTATGCCGCATCATTTTCACTGCTGCTTGCAGAGACTTCGCCTTGGATCAAATTTAGATGAAATAAGTTGGCTTCAGAAGTTCCCATTGAACGCTGGATCTAGAAATGGTCAACAGCAGTTTCCTTCTAGATATGGGAAAAATACTAGACAGGAACTTTCCCTTGATAACATTAAGAAATGACCAGTTTATTATGGTGAATTTCAACTGAAGTCTTTGGAGCACTAGTCTAAAAACAAAATAGTTATTCATAAGATGGTTGACTAATTCATCCTATTTTAGGTGGTCATTTATTACCAGAAGATTGAGATAGCTGGGAAAAATGAAAGCCAACAGAGCACAACAAGCCAGAAAGTTCTGATGAGTATGAAGAGGCACATCACACATTTTATGTTACTCGCCATGTTAACACTGAACCATAGCACTAATCGTGTTGATTTATCTGGGTCACTTAAAAATAGCACCAGTAAATAACATCTCATTTCATGACTCTGAAGCTGCACTGTATTTTTATCAAGTTTTCTTACATCGAGTTTCTGCAGAATCTCATAGGTTGATTTGTTTTTCCAGTCATTAATATTTATGTCTGGTTGCTGCTCAAGTTCAGAAGCATTTGGAGTACTAGATTGTCTCTTGACTTTTGAATGTTTTGGAAGATCCAGCTCCTCCAAACTCTTAAATACAGGAGCCCTAGAAAACAAGTATTTCATTTCTTAACATTTCAGAAAACATTTTAATTATCAAATACTTTGTCATTAATATTTACAAATAGCCTTACTCTTCTGATTCAGTGATTCTTAGGAAGTCAAGCTGCTCCACAACTGCTCCAGAGATTAATGTCTGAAATTAAAAAATGATAGTTAAAATTTAAAAAAATGCAGAAATGTATATTAATAAATGGCGATTTGACCCAAAAGCCACATTCTCAACATGTTGCTGCTGGTGTCACTTGGAAAATAGTATATCTACAATTCCAAATATCTTTACACTTCCACAGTATTTCTCTCTTTTCTTAAAATCTCACAACAGCAGAAGTCTCAGAGCCCTTCATCTCTGGAATATTAGCTATCGTCAACCAAATCTGCCTTCATTTTGCCTTCAAATGCAATTGTTCTGTAATTTTGGGCTACAGAACAGTTATACACAAATCCATGAAAAATGAAGCAGTGACAATAACGAAAGAAGATCATGAGAAGGTAGAAAATGCCTGTGGTGGGCCTGATGTCAAAAAGAATAATCCAGTTCACTCCAAGTCTACAGCTTAAGTGAGGCTAACAGCAATCCTTCCTCCTCTCTTTAACTCTTACCTGTGCAATTCCTTCTGCTAGTTCTGGCACATGCCTGCCCCACAGAGTACAGGGCTACCTCTAAGCACCTTCAGCAAGGCATCAGATCCCATAACTACGCCTTAGTTATTTCCCATGGTAAATCTTTAGATGAAAAATTGAAGGGAACTCACAATACAAAGTTAACACATCATTTCTTATACACACCTTTTTTTCCCCCCCCCTCAGCTACATTAAAGCCAAAAATAGTTTTTCCATTACTATTCTTAATGGATAAAAAAAAATTAAGCAAAAGCCAATGGCTGCCATCATCATCTTAAATATTTTAAAACTACTAGTTATGTAAGTCGATTGAGTATGCAAGGGGAAATTCACCTCCAGATGACTGTAACAGCACAGTGTTTAAAATAAGGACACAAGACGTAGGTTGAGAAATTTCCTGTCCAGTAATACATCAGTTTAATCAAATGCAAAGCAGGAAGGTCACTGCTGTTACAGTTAAGAACACAAAATCTAGAAAAAATGCAAGATGTTACATGGACAATAATGGCATTTGCTGTAGGATAAGTAAATGCTAACAGGAAACTACATGACCTACATGTGACCAGTTAGAAACATATAAATATTTGAAAGACAGCAAAGATACTTTAAACTATTGTAGCTCTGAATATTTAATATACAAATGTCCCAGCTGTTCCTCAGACTCATGGTTTTCCAACGTACAAGAAATCTTATCTCTGACTTTTGTCTTGTCATCCCTCTTACGAAAAGAGGCGTTCTTTGATAGTTATAAGCGTATATAAATACCTAAAATAGAACCTGACTCAGTAATTTGCACATTTTAATGAAGCAATGTTCCTCTTTAGAATTAATTCAAACAGAAAAGATGTTTAAAAAATAGGCCTTTATTCTTCTAAGAATTTCAATATATGTGAAACACCTTTTTCCTGTTGACTACCTAATCAAAAACCTCTATTTTTAACATGATGTTTTTTCAGGTAATTTCAGAAGATTACTGAACATAAAAACCTCTCCTCCCTTCTGAGAATCCTCTATGAAGATTATTGCTTTTTGAAGTCTCATCACAACAAGCTAAAATAACCCATGGTTTTTCTGAGACAAAAGAAAAACTGTACCAGATGTCTTAGTTCTTGACTTCTTAATTTTCATCATAGAATTGTTTGAGTTGGAAGGGATTTTTACAGGTCATCTGCATGTGAATTTATGACAGCAAGTATGTAATTTCACAATACTGAGAAAAACATTCAGAACTCACATGAAAAACAGAAGCAGTAGTACATATACCAATACTAGGAGATAAGAACGCACTATTCAGGAAAAGCAGCATACCTGCACTCTGTCGACGTGAACTTTCACTCCTCCAACAATTCCCTTTTTAAAGGCTGCCAGCATATCTAATATTGGATTGAATCTGCTCCCTCTGAAATTTTAAACAGAACCTCATTAATCTTGTAGCTAGGAAAGAATTACGCTGCAAATGATGCTTTTATCTTTCTCTACCTTATATTGTCTTCACGGATAAGTACAACAAACAGCGGACGACCGTGCATTTTCCAGTACTGTTTAATGAACTGCAGTGCATTCTAGGCAAGAAATACATATTAGTGACCAGACAATACAGCAGCACAATGTACAACAATATACAAAGCTCAATACTAGAAGAGCTATCTTAAAGTAACACCATTGGAAACCCCAAGAGATTGTAAAAACTTCAGCTAATAATGAAACCACTAATAGTTTCAGATTTCTTCAAAGATAATGTTATTTCAAGTACTCAGATTTTCTGAAAACACTGCTAGGATATGCATTGATTGCAGACTGAACTGGCGTGCAAACCAGTATGTACTGAGCTACTGGTAATGACCTAGCAAGTATGCAGAGGATTCCAACTCTGGAATCACACTCATTATCACCAGTGCCACCATCTATGCATCGGGGACTTAACAGGTAAGATGCACACAGCTGCCATCCTTCCACTGTGGAAGGAAGGCAATTTTTAATAGCTGTACAAAGTCTGGTCATATTTCTCCCAGATGAGGCTTTCATATTTCCCATAAGCAGAATAGTCATTCCTTTCTGCAGCCAAGAACATCTGTTTTCTCAAAGAAACTGAAGGTAATTTGCTTGCTGCACTGAGCCTATCCCAATCACTTTCAGTTTGCTGTTGTTTTTTTTTTGTCAGATACAGATACTCACTAGAATTCATACTGACATAATATTCACCTCAATAATCTAACAAACTGCATTACTTTTACATTAGAAAAATGCACATTATACAGCATTTATCTTTCAGACATCAAACTTCAGTTTATTCTCCTAGACTCTTTTCTGTCAGTTTCTCAAAGGCAGAGTTACAGATAGGTCTGTCTTACCTTAATGTCATCAATCAACATCATAACATCCTGAGACATGTAGAAATCACTTAGATCAAAAATAATCGAGTAGCAAACGACAGTCTTTCCGAGTATTCGATAAATCTATTGGGAGATAAAGCTTCAATTAATCTTTTCTTTAAAACTGTTCAAACATTAAAGTAGCTTAAATGAATAAAAAAAAAAGACTACTTTGAAAATATCAAGGAAACAGTTAATGCAGAACAGTTGAACTTAAAAAACATTACAAATAAAACCTACATATCTAATTTCAAGCACGTAGATTTTTGTAAGGTTTGCAGATCTACACTCCCGTTAAACTGGCTCACGTCAACAGCAGTTTTGTTTTGGACAAGTATTACTGGAAATGCACGTTTAGGAAGCCCTACAGTTTAAAAGCAAGACAGCATGCACCTTCCTAACAGCAAAATATGTTACAAAGATTATAAAAATTAAACATGAGTATAAAACAAATAACACTTAAATTCTATTTCAAACATTTTAGACACTAATGCAATGTTTATCTGAAATGTACATTAATACCAATATTGTAAAAAATGTAAATATTTCTTTCAGAACCTTTGATGTTCCAAGGCATCCTACAGGCCTGTCTGGTCTCCCGGATAATCCCAGTTTGTCATTGATTCCTAAATGGAAGTAGGCCTGTGAGAAATAAACATGAAAACCTCAATACAGGACTTACTTATGCTCACATAGGAAGTTGTGGGAATTCTACTGAGAGTGAGATTCATAAAATATGGTCAGTTTCCCTATTTTTATTTATTTATTTATTTTAACAACTCCATCATGTGGGAGCAACTTCTATTGAAAGCACTGTAATCCTCCCTATCTACACTGTCTCAAAATTCAGCAAAATCTTGATTCCTATAACTAGGTCTTGCTTTCAACTTATCAGTCATATTATTTTTCTCATCTATATAATCTGTAGTATTTTTCAATTATTTAAATAGTTATGTAATGCTTTTCTTATGTGGATATTAAACAGTAATAAAGGACCTATATAAAGATATTTAAGTCCAATTTTAGTAAAGGTGTGCTACATGTAGTACATTCGTGGGATATCTGCCTGTTAAACCAGAATTTCCGGACAAATACAATCAAAGAAAATTTATTCTGAAATATATTGTCAAGAAAATGAGCAAGCAAAAATGGACTGAGAAATGAGCAGGACTGAATATAAGCATGGATATTTATCTTCCCTGTGAATACTTTCAGATGTAAGTGGCAGTCATTGTTTGGGATAATCATTTTTCTGAATAAGCTGGTGAAGTTCTGGTACGTCAATCAGCAACATATTTCAGGCTCTGTAAGCATGGAGAAGTATTTTCTGGTTTTGGTCTTGTTCTTCTCTGAGTCCTAACAAGCTTCTAATACCAATAATGGCATCAGTCACACAACCCTGATTTCAGAAGGAGAAGCCTGTATAGCTGTGAAATGAATCTACCATCACTACCATCACTACCATCTTCATCATGTTCATCACTACCATTTTCAGGACTAGAACATTACACCCATGGATTACACTTTCCCCAAACATTCAGAATTTATCAGGCTTGTTTGAGACTATTTTTGTAATGCAAAGTTCAGCAAGAACTTCATGTACCTGGTTCACGACCAAACTCCATGCGGTAAAGTATAAATACATCAAGAGCACATCTGTGATTCTTGATCACCTTCCCTGTCTGACAGCTTCCTGCGGTTTGTTAAGGGCTATTTATGCACAGATGGGACTCTTTTCAAGGTTTGGTTTTATGCTTTTTTTTCCTCTCCAAAGGACCAGTTGTAACAGAGATCAAGTATTAAACAGACACTCAGTAATCATGTGGATTTCCATAGGACTTTTGACATGTTTATCTCCAATTGCTAATCAAAGCACTTATTCACAGCAGCATTTGTCTTCTTCCTTTGAACATACTTCTAGTGGAAACAGCAGTGGATGGCTTGAGGCACTCACTCAGCATGGTCAAAAGTGCTGTATCTAAAATACTACAAAGAACTGAGCAAAGAGAGGCCACAGTAATGCTAAGAGAAGGCTGAAATAGACCCGTGCAGCCTGTAGATACCACTCATTTTTTACTACTGGCTTCACGTGGCAGTGACATCTGCTGGAATAGATGCAGCTGACCTGGCATCATCAGTGAGCTCAGCATGGATAAGAGCTAAATGGGCCTAGTGAAAGTATGTGGTACTCAACTATAGGACTACTTGCCTGTATAGAAAAAGAAACAGCTGAAGCTTTCACAAGGCGATAAAAATGGTACTGAACATCTCATCTCTCTATTAACTTTTGTCCATAGATCTTTGGATGTGCTGAGTAAAATAAGTATATTCAGAAGAATGGACTTGTAGGAGGAACAGTTATAGAAAATGGTATAATGCCATTTTTAGAGGCACTATCAAACCATACGATGTTTATGCCCGCTGCCTTAAATCCATTTATTTCATTATTGCTCATTTTTTCTGTTCATCCATCAGGTTTTCATTTAGTCCTCTGAGCTATTAATATTTTATTTTATTCTTTTTTTTCTTAAATGGCTCAGGTGAGTATCTGGGCTTCACTGCAAGCTCTAATTGACCAGTGTTGGTATACATTGCAAATGAACTAGATTAATACAAAAAGGTAGATAACAGGCCTAAGGAGATAAAATTCTAACAGCTTGATATAAATTTGTTTTATTAAAAATGATAGATGGGTAGATACATAATTTTTAATACAGACTCTACCTTGACAAGTTCCTTCTGAGCCCATATCTGAATTGGTTCCACCTGCTGGGGGGTCTGAGTTTGGATTCCATATGTGTTCAGAAAAACTTGCAGGCTACAAACAATACAACAAATTTAATCAAGAATTAGTCTTTGCTTTAGCAATTATCTTGGCAGTGGAGACATGAGTAGCAGTATGAAGTTCAACATACTTCCTTGAATACCTTTAGCACATTTAACATGTATATCATTCAGAACTTCTTTACTGTACACATTCTTAATACAACTAAGTACCTACCGTTGACTTTCTGCTATCAGGGCCACATGAACTACCAGATCATTTTCCAGAGGTCCCTAGGATATAATGAAACACTGCTTATTAGCGTTGTTGTGAACAAGAAAAATATCTATTTAAACAATTTAGGAGCATGACAGTCATTCACTGCAAATAAAACGAAAAATAAGAACTTATAGATCTCAATTTGCATTTTGAAGAATTCATTATTAAGCTTCAGATATTCATTTCTACTGTTTAATTAAAATAATAGAAAATAGTGAGGTAGAAAAAATATTTTGCTTTAAACAAAAAATTTAGATGTTAAACAATCAATATATTTTTAAGTGATATGACATAATATTTTGATAATGGTTTTGTAAAGAGTGAAGTAACTCAGCTGTAACTGATAATATCTACTTCAGAGTAATGAACTGACTTCAACCCTTCACTCTGAAATACTTGGACCAGAATAAGAGTTTTATTCATCTAATCTTATATATTACATTGCATACATGAAAATATATAAGATATATTTAACATGAGATAGTAGTATTTCCTTACATTGTTAATAACAAATATATTTCCTTTTTGAAATAAGTAATGTTATTTTACATCAGTAAGTCACACATCAACCATCAATCTGGGACCTTGAAACTGCAACTGACTTTTCAGTGATAACACACATTACTAGCTAAAAAGTTGACATATCTGCGATATTCCCTGTTCATCTCTTCTGTGGAGTTGGATGACTGCAAAAATCAAATGAACCAAAAAGAGCACACACTTTCATACCTTTCATACCTTAGGGGTTGGGGTTTTTCTGCCTGCTTTTGTTTAGAAACTACCAAAACATGAATGAATGAATAATAATAATAATAATAATAATAATCCATTAATTGCTTATATAAAATACTGCATTTTCTGTGCAGATGGATGGATAGATTAATTTGGAACAAAAAGTTCAGAGTGAATGCCTGCTTATTCAGGCATCTGTAAGTCTTGATATCATGTTAGATCTCATTTTGTAACATCTTCCCAAAAGTACAGCAGTTCTATGCTTCTGCTAAAAACACTGGTGTTTCTGCCACAGTGCGATGGAAGATGTGCACAAAGAGACCAGATTCAGAAATCACTAGTTCGAGTGACTTGTTCCTCCTCAAAATCATGCCATCCATCTTTTAAACACACAGCAAGAAAGCACAAACCAGTTCTCCACCATAATCATTGTCATATATTTTATTTCAAACAAACAGCAATGACTCAATGACAGAAAGAGACATCTCCCTCCAAGACAGCCTGAGATATAACTTGGGAACAGACTTCATGTTACGGTTCAGCTTAGTTATCGCTGCATCTCAAAGACAATCTCTGTTGCACTACATAATCAGCCAAATGCAAATCTGTATATTCCAAATCTCCTTTGAGGCACACCCTCCTTTGATACCAGTGCTACTGCCTGTCATACACAGATGCATTCCATGACATGCCTCATTTATAGCAGCCAGTAAGTGGTGGTTCTGCAATGGGCCATAACTAAGCAAACGCATCTGCTGCACAACTGGCACATCACAAAATCTGGTTATAAACTGCTATTCTTAAATAAAATCAAACGTTTTTTACTGACTAAGCAAAGGTGGTTTGTAACAGAGTAAAGACTCAGACAGCAATGAATTCCATCTCAGCATTAGACTCATATGCATGCTTTTATTGTTTCCTCCTTGTTCTAATTTCATCATGCCAAAACCTGAGATTTATAGGAACATATCTTGAAGTAAAAACCTAGATAGAAAGCCTTAGAGCCATGTTCAGATTTATGATGCCTGATTCCTCAATATCTCATTCAAATCTATTTATTGTGTGTTGGGTTTCATGGACTGATGAACTCAAAATCATTTCTCAACACCTATTGCAGTTGTTTTCTAGAAGACATGCAGCTTCCATCATCTTTATTTGGGAAGACATGGCTGTGTGGAATTAGTAGACTTGGCGAAATCCAACTGGAATTGCTGTAAAACTACAGAAATGTTGTAATGTTAAAAGACAAGGAAAGTAACTTTTCATTTAACAGGTAGATGCCTGAAGGATCACAAGTAGTTTGTGGTTGAGAAGAGCACATATAAACAGCCAAACTACTCATGAAAGCAACACCCTTTTCATTAAGGGATAACTATACACAGCATTCACTAAATATGAAAAAGAAAAAAAAAAAAAGAAGAAGTAGAAAAGCAGACTCCAAAGTAGCCCACTACATAAATCTTATTGCTGCTGAAAGTTCCATTTTCATGTGTTGTTTCATGTTTGTCTACTAACCCCAACTAAGCTGCAGTTCACACAACATCAATCACTCTCCCCCCAAGATACTGCCACAGACCCCCTCCACCCTGGGTTCACCCTTCTGCCTTGCATTTCCTTGCTGGGAAGCACAGAGCAGGATCTGTTTCAGCTGCATTCTGCACGCTGTGCAAATGATAAATAGACCCTGGCGTTTTCAGAAGACAAAAATAAATGACAGATTAATTTTCCTCCTCTCCAAAAAAGCCATAGTTTGTAACAAGGTTAAAAACAAAGCAGGTTGAAGGGAGAAATCCCTGGCTCCGTTCCTGGCACTAGAAGAGAAAGCAGCTCAGTATTGGTCTTCTGCTGCGTTCTCGATGGACAGATGCTATCACTATATGCCTTTTGCACATATTCCCAGAAAATCTCACAAGTCTGAAAAAAATCAATTAGTTTTGTACATGTGTGAAAGTGGCACAGTATTCAAATTCAAGAACATTGGTTAGAATGGTACATATTGGGCTTTCTAAGCATATGGAGGAAGATGAGGAATACTGAAATAGAATGCAACATAAGAATTTGTACTTAAGCCAAATAACCCACCTTGCTGTTAATAAACTGCAACTGAAACAAAGCACATCTGCTTCAGAAAGCCTCTAAATGCTGCTTAACAGTTTGTGGTCAAGGCTCCTAATGCACCAGACCTTTTTTAGTGAAATACAATATGGACATAAGTGTGTCTTAAGTTCCAAATAATATTTAACCATTTTAAAACTGTTTTAACTATGGTAGGCAAATGTTTCAATACAAATGAAAGCCTAGAATGTGCTCATAAACAACATTATAAAATAGGTCATCCAACATGATACATCTCTTTAAGCCATCAAAAGTAGACATGGCTGTAACCCTAAACATAATTTACATAGCTGGAAAATCCTAAAAAGCCCCAGTCTACATATACTTTGCCTTTTTATTTCCTTTTTACCTATGTCATCTAGTTCTCTGAAAATAGAAAAATAAGCACTCCATAATTTCCAGTAGCATAAGTGAAGCCTTCACAAATCATTAAGACAACCATGCAAAACATTACAAGATTATAGTCATTCCACAGAGGACAATAATTTCATTAATTAATTGCAAATCTACACATGTATTTCAAGTTAACCTAGCAGATAAATCAGTTTTACTTTGACAATTCAGTAGCATTATGACCTTTTGTTGAATACAAAAAGACAGCAGTAAATCAGCTTTCATCTGCTCCAGTAAAACAAAACAAAACCAGAAAGTCCTTACCCCCAATTCACGATGTTTCCTGCATATTACTGTTACTGTGCAGACCCTCGTATACTCTAAATCACTAAATTCTCCACAAGAGAACCCAACTGAGTCTGTTATAAATGCCTCTGGATATGGAGACCCTAAAACATTTTTCTAATAGCTGAACACAGCTTTTAAGAGAAATTCCCAGTGAAAGAGAATACCCTTCATTACCTTCTTTCAATAAAGTAAATGAAGCATGGATGATTCCACTTTTTTTTCGGTTTTGTTTCTTTTCCTTTTTTTTTTTTTTTTTTTTTTTTTTTTTTTTTTTTTTTTTTAAACTGTGAGAGATTTTCAACATGAAATTAAGCACTGCAAAGCAAATTACAGATGCAAACAAAAACCTGATCGCCATCAGACTTGGCGCGTTTTAGAACAAAGTCTAGAAGTAGCAAAAAGAATCTTCTTGCTGCACCACAGTTATTTCCCTAAGATGGAACATACCAAGGCCTCTCCTTAAAATCAGAGAACTCATTCTCGGGGGACATTAAAGTAGGAAAGAAAACATTTCCTTTTAGCCGTAGACTAGGTACTTCAGTATTAGTGGCAACACATGAAACTGTCCTCTTTTTATCAGAAATTGAAAGCAGAGCAATGTGTTCACAGCTATAATTATACTGATGGTCGAGGTATTAATTCTCCTTTCCAAACCACCTCTGTGGTCCTTCAAACAAACCCCATTTCTGTATGCCTGTTTTTCTATACAAAGTTTATACGCAGCAAATCTTCCGCTATTGCCTCTTCAGCACAGTAAAACCCTTGTTGATATCTGGATTTAACAGAGTTTTGCTTACAGATCCCCATATCAGTAGTTCATGCTTATTGTGCTTCACAGATTGGTTGTGCTATCTGAGCAGCATCCAGAATTCCTCACTGTGTATTACTGATTCCATAAAGATAGTGTTAACCTATTAAACACGGCGTTGTTAGCTTAGTGTCTTCTGAAGCATGCTCAGAAAAGCAAATGAAGAAGCAGCTTGCGTTTGGCCCAAATTACTACCCAGCTGAAATGGGCAGAAGCATTTCCTTAGCACGCTGATGATGAACTTTCCTCTTATGCATTCAGTAAAGATAAGTATGATTGAAGTATACAAAGTTGCACACTAAGCATAAAAGGCCTAAAAATGAAAACACTGTAACTCATTTAAGGATAAAATGTTTCCAACATATTAACAGCTGGTCAAAAGAACTGGTTTCATTTGCTGGATGTTTTTATTGCATGTTTGTACTAAACAAATGGAAATAAAATACATTTCAGAATAAATTCAAAGTGAATTTCAATTTCAGAATAATCACTGCGTACCCTCAGTATTGTTACTTAGTTTCTTTCATTTTCATGTTTAGAGCTAATAGGTACAGCACTGTCACAATGATGACCACACGTTCCTGTATAATATGCCTGAGCAGTGACTGCAAAAACTGCAAAAACTTTGCAGTGGTTAAAATGCTGCCAGCATTCAAAAGGCCATACTGAAACACAGGATACCAGAACGTGGCACCTAAGATTTCTTTTCTGACTAGAGTTAAGATGGATGATGAACAGAGAAGTTTGAAGGGGTGACACTGAGAAATTCAAATTAATTGAGATAAATAGAAAAAGCAGGTTCCAAATCACCTTCTCCCTGGCACATCTTATAACTCAAAAGAAGCACACCTACTTATCTAACTACTTATCACACATTTAATGCACCATTTCAATTGTATCACTTAATGAACATTATTTTTCAGAAAAATATTGTAACGATAAGCTTCTGCTTACCTGATTGGAAAATCTCATACTAACGTTCCGCTGCTCTTCTGGAGGCACATAACGTCCAATAGGGTCAATATCCTTAGGACTCACTAATTTGTCAGCTGGAAGTTAATAAGGAGGCACATAATCAAGGAGACACACAAACATTTTATGTAGTCATTTCTGCTGCTATAATCTCTGTCTTAGATTGGTGATATACACATGGAAAGGACAAATTATATCAATTTTAAAACTAATGACTCAAGAATCAATCTTGCTACAGCTAATTATAATATTGCAGTATTTAAAAACAACACTTTTTCACAAAAATGGCTAAGAACATTTTACACAGACATCAGACTCGACAGCAGGCAAAAGTCACCAAAAAGCTCTCAAGCCACAACTATTATTCTAGAATTTCAAGTTCTACGGCAACAAAAATATGTTTAGTCTTGTTAGCAAAACAGGGGATCTAAAGGCAATCAGAAGACTTGAGTCCCAAAAGGGACGCGAAGTATGGGATATCTCTCAGTATAATGTCCCAAGTAGAAAAACAAACCAAGAAAAAATAAAGACAACACCAACCCTAAACTTCCCTTATTTTATGCTCTCTCTAGAAAGGAGATTAAGCACTCCAATGAAAGTAAGCCTATTATTTTTTAATACTATGCCACACAGTTAATTAAGACAGCAATTTATGAACTCAAAATACACCCTGGCACAGGCCTAAGAGCTGAAGAGACATCACAGTGCAAAGAAGATGCAGGGCAAGCACTCGGGCAGGGCAGCTCAGTGAATAAGACAGGGAGGACCTGCCACTGCTGGGAGCTGTGCCAGCAGCAGCCCTCAGCCACAATCTATGTGAGCTGGATACTGTGAGCATCAACCTTCTGCTGGGAGAGTGCAGCTTGGATCTTGCCAGGAAAGAACCTGGCTTCTCTGCTCTGTACTGCTCCTGCAGAGTCACAGTCTGTGTCCAGGTGGCTGCTTTTTAAAAAAGCAAAAACTAGATTATAGAAAAATTATAAAAAAACATGTGGAGTTTAACAACATCCTAACACATGAGTTACCAAATCACACTTGAAAGAAAACAATCATCCAAAACTACACATGCAATCAGACTTCTCGTGCTGGTTAAAGGTATGAATTAAATTATGTGCAGTACAGGTGATGCAATAAAATCGATTAACCAAATGATGGCGAGGTGACAGCCTCTGCCTCACAGTCCTGAAAGACAAGGGCTGTTCTCAGAATCTTTGTTCCATCTCCACTGTTTTCTTCTGTGATTTACATGGCTCAGAAATTTAAATATACGGTCAAAATCATTTCTTACTGAAGACCAGGATAACAATGGAATATTAGGAGATTTAACCTAATTCTCAATATTGATGCTGTTATTTTTTTTTAAGAAGACACTGAGTGTATATTCATCATTGTCAGAAATACAAGTTTACTGGAATGCAATTTGATCTGTACTCATCCCTAAGAACACATGCCTTATCTCTAGGAAGCACCAAATCCATTAAAAAAAAGAAAAAGTGAAAGTGAAAATCTTAATAAAAAGCAAATAAAGATAATACATAGCCACTAAACTGCATGCATTTTCAATTGCTTAACACAGCCAAATACCTCATGCCTGGGAATTACTTTCCCTTTCTCTAAAATGAAGGCCCTACTGTGAAAACTGTGCAGCATGCTCACCTACAGGAGAGAAGTAGGGAGACTGAGCAAATACAAATTAATTGCTGGCCCCGAGGCAACACGATTTCTGAAATGGATGGCAAAACAGGGAATGACTACCTGTCCAGAAATTTAAGTGTTTGGAGTCGGGTTTCCAATTAATAAGCATCAACTAACAAGCAAAGTAACACACACACCTTGACTTTCATCAAGGACAATGTTTCCACACAGAAAGGAGTGACATTAAAAACACCAATTGTAAATTGAATAAATGGAGTCACTGATATCTGATAGCAATCACAGGTGAATAGACCCAGCTTTGTCAAATAAAAATAAAAATCCAACATATACATACAGCGAGTTTAAGAAAAAAAGGAAATAATATTTGGAGAGAAGGGAGAGGAAGAGCAAAAAGTATTGGATATGGTGGAGATAAAATGCAAAAACAAGAAAGGAAACAGTTGTTAGGACAGCTACAAAAAAGCAATGTAAGAAAGCTCAGCAGAGGGAAAAATTGATATGAAGCAAAAGGAAGTTATGGCAGTCAAACAGCGTGGTCAAATAGCATTTGAAAAGTAATATATCTTTCTCATAAAAGACACATTAAAATTGCTTTCTCGATTAAAAAAATGTTTCTCTATTAGCCCCTGAGCCCTCTCAAGTGAGACCAAGAGTTCATTTGTACAAAAATTCACCACAGTAACCTTCAGTGGTCTTCAAAAGGCAGTGTCAAATGATCTTCTAGTCTACTTTAGGAGAAGGATAAAAATAATACACAGTGAAGAAAACACTGTCACTTTTATTCTGAGACTGTAACCATTCAATATTTAACCGTTTTGTTTAAAGCAATAAATAATTTGGACTAAATTCTTCAGCTCACATATAAACATAATTATTTGGTACAACTTGTATAGGAATAGTTAAGCCACAATAAGTATTGTGTTATTGTATCTCCAGGACCCAAGGGAAAGGCATAGAGCTGAGTCAGAGGAAGTTCAGGATGGCTGTTAGTAAAAGGTTCTTCATCAGGGGGTGGTCAGGAACCAGAACAGGCTGCACAGGGCAGCGGACACAGCCCAAAGCTGCCAGAGTTCAATGAGAGTTTGGATAACACTCTCAGATGTAGGGTTTGAGTTTTGTGTGGTCCTGTGTGAAGCCAGGATCTGAAATTTATGGTCCTTCTGGGTCCCGTCCAACTTCAGATAATTTACAATTCTATGGTTGTTTATGACCACAAAGAAGCAAGGAAATAAGAGGAAAAGTCAGAAAAAAAAAAAACAAAACAGTTGAGAAATCTATCTCGTTAAAAAGATTTTTGATATTCTATAATATAATCCAGTGAACTTCACAGCATGCGACATACAGCACAAAAATTCAACACTAAGAGTAAAAACTAATTTTTGCCTGCCAAGTACATGCCAAAGCAGATGATACACATGCTACCCAGAGTCTATTCAAAACTCAAGCCAGAATGTTCAATCAGATTGAAAGAAACCATTAACAAATAAATATCCTTCACTTATAATGAATCAAAACCTGACAGAATTTCCTCAGCCTCTTACCTAGGAGTTTTGCAATGATATAAACTGCTTGTCCCCACAAGAAAAACCTTCCATCACGTCCACTATTACTAGGAAATCGTTTCTGACTGCCAGGGTTCTTCTTTTCCAGTTCAACAAAATCAGCTGGCACGTAGTAATACTTGGGTACAACAGGACATCCTGTGGAGTTTTAAAATAAATACATTTAGTAAATAAATTCCATTTTCATTATTATTTGATGGTATTTCCCTAATATAGCTCAAGTGTTAACCTGACAGGTATTTGACTGAGCAGAATGTTTGTTGTCACTCATCATTGTCTCTCAAAGCTCAGAGCTAGAGTAAACTACTTTATTTTTCACCAAACATTGCCACACAGCTACTTCCCAGAACACACATTCCATCTGGATTGCACAGAATTTGTATCACAGAAACCAAAATGCAGTACAGAGAAGAAGCCAGACCCAAGAGAAATGAAAGCCACAGAGTGAAATGCCTGATATTTTCTCCTTGCATTTAACAGCCACCTTGGTTGAAATTAAAACGGTGATTAAAAATTAGTATTAGTATTTTACTATCAGGAAACAAAATATTATTATTACCCTTTCATTCTGACTGCAATACTCATTAATAGCCATGACAGTAATTTTATGATAAAAATAAAACAGTGATTTAAAAGAACAATTATCAAATAATACCTTCAGATGTATGTTGAAGCACAGGATCCAGAAGATCCTGATATTCCTTAACTTGTGCAAAATTTCCTCTAAAAACTCCTATAAAACAAAACCAAACAAATTTAAAAAAAAAAAAAAAGCAAAACAGTCATTTAATAGAACAAATAACTTCTGTGAACTTAACGTCTGCAGAAGAAAAATTCAGCAGTGCAGAGCCAACACACTAAATAGTTCATGAAAAAGTAGAATAAACTCTAACTGCATATTTGCTGTTCCAGCTAATTATTGCAGAGATCATGAATCGGCCATTGCTTTATTAACTTTAACTGAAATCAATGTCAAATTGCACCTCACAGCAGAGCTCTGAACTTAGAGAGGACAGAAAAGGGAGTAGAACACAGACACCCTGCAAACCTGGCTCTAAGTAACTTCCTTAATTACTGCAGAAAGATGAAGCAGAGCTTGAGTGCCAGGCTGGTTCTAAATAATCAGAACAGAGTTTCAAGCTTATCTGAAAATGTGTTGCCTAAAACTCCCAAGAAATAAGTACAAAAGAAATTTGGAGAGGTAAATTGAAAAAATCCCCTCAGAAAAATTTTTAGATGGAATCTTCACATTGCTAAGTCATGTAGATATCATATCTTAATATGGCAGAGGTTCAGAACAGCTGACAAGCCTGGAGATGTTAAATAGAATGGCCAAGTCTTTATGACAATGCCTTGGGGGAGAAAATGGTAACTTTGGGAGTACTAGCATCTTAAATATTTCTCTAGTAGAACTTAATTATCTCAGAATTAGTCTGATGAATATTATTACAAGTGTTCAGTTCACCCCAAGTCCTTACATGAAAAGTTGTATCAAAAATAACATACACATTTCTATTCAGCAAAGAAAAAGTAGATAAACATACAAATCATACAGATCTTTTTATAAAACAGAAACACCTTGAAACATTTAAAGGGAAACAAGTTATGGGTAATATTTTCATTGTGAATCTTTCACTCCTGTGCACATCATTTCTTCCCATGGTTTTCCTTTTAATTTACCATATTATTGAAAACAGCCATATTCTTTCCCTTCTTACCTCATCCTAGAAAACTACCATAATCCTCCAGATTCAAATAGAAACATAAAAAAGCTTTCAAAACTGCTAATCAAATATGTATTAGCCAAAAAAACAATCATACTGGTTTATTTAGCTCAATCCTTCCCCACAGCTGTGAATGCAGATCTGCTATCTACAGAATCCTAAACAATCTCCTTTTAAGAAAAACACCAAAGGGAAATTAGTACTGAAGCAGTCTTTTTGTATCCATAGCAGTGTGAATTCAGAAAGGCAAAAATAAGAGAAAACTACCAACAATGAACTCAGTCATTGAAAACAAACATACCAGAACACCTTATTATAAAGACTTCTGTTATTTTAGCAATTTAAATCTCTATGCATGCACTTCAAATTTTACATTAATGCAGCTTCTGCATTTGGAGGTACATGCACAAACTCCATTAACATTTGCTGTATTTGATGAACTTGTGACTTACTCAGACATTCCTTCTATCCTGAGTTCCAGCTTCCATCCTGAAATCATCCTGTGGATGTTTCTGCTCTGACTGCTAAACTCAAGACAAGGTCTGTTGGTAGTGGTTGTATGGTTTTTTTTTTTTAATATCTTTTTTTTCAGTCTAACTGGCTCTAAAGTAAAGCCATGGCCAGGAAGAAAACACATTTCAAGGAAAAGAAAAAATTATATCGAGTTGCTTTCTAAAAATAGAGTTTACATTACAAATACTGAAATATGAGGGGTTTGGTTTTTAAGTTTCTTATGCTTTGACTTGAGGTTTTTGGGGTTTTTTTTGAGTATTCTTTTTGTTCTTCATAATTTTTACCCCATAAGGGTTAAAATTCTCAGCCAGATATTTAGTGTCACTTGTTACAACTCACTCACGCAAGACAAAAATGATTTTATATAGTCTGTTCAAAGGCTTGTCTTTGTAATGCCTCTATCGAACAGGAAAATAAAGCCATACTTACCATCAATTATCATGAAAATAAAAAATAGAGGGAATTCACATTCAATGCCATCAAAAAGCTAAAAAGAAGAAAAATCAATCAGATTTTTCAGCATTTTGGTTTAACAAAACGTATATTCATATCTCATACAACCATCTCAAAACAACAAAAGACAAAGGTGAAAATGCCAAAACATTTCAGGATGCCAGCTCCTCATTTAGCTTACAGACTCGAAATTATACAGGCACTTTAAGTGTACTTTTACATATGCTGTGGCCAATTTTCAAGCAGAATATTTATATGATTTGTGTTTCATTTTCCACTGAGAAACTATTGGTGAGTAAAATAGTAGATTTTAATTTAGATACTTTTTACTGATAAACACTGTGGTCAAAAGCAAAACTGTTTTCTATACACTCAGACTGTAGTCAGCTGTGAAATTAAATAAAATGATAAATAACTTCCTTATTTGTTATGTGAAATCATCTGCATGCTAAATGTAAGTGGAAGTGCATTCATTACAAAACAAATCAACAACTAACTTGCTGACTTGGCAGTCTCTCAAAACCACACATGGCAAATAACAAAACGCATCTCCTTCATTTGAAGCAATCTGGAATCTCAAATTGCAAATACTAAAAGGGACGTCTGTTTGGTTTTATTTTTTTAAGCATGGCCTAAACATTTTAGAAAACCTAGGTTTGTTGCCAGTTACTTTTTACCTTAATTTCTGCTGGTTTATAAAAGCGACGTGTTTTGTCCTCTAGCGCTGTTCTGTATCCATCTCTCAGAAACCTTTTAAATCCATATTTTCCTTTTAATTTTCGAATAATTTTATCTAGTGTTTGACCAAACAAAACCTCATCATCCAAAGCAAATGCAGGATAACTGATACAGGGCAGCAGAGCTGCATCAGTATTCTGCAGGAGAGGAGAAAAAAACACATTATAAATTCAATTAAATCTCTAACATTTATTGGATGCACAAAGACTGCTTAAATTACTCAGTAAAACATACATTTCAAACATAATCTTTACCAAAATCGTAATACCAATATGTTGGAATAATGTGCAAAATAAGACCTCTGAAAGTGTTTAAACTAGAAACCCAGTATTCACATATATGACTTAAACAACACATTTGACTCGGAATGTGACCTACTCTACAGCTGATAATCTGCAAGTGTAAGTGAATTTATTGTAAAACTCCAAGTTTCTAGCCACAAATAAACATCCTCCAAGTTACTCTTGGAGGAAACAACAATGCTAAGGCATACTACGCTCAAATAGAATCACAAGAAATTAACCGTGATTTCTTAATCATTGCTGAATCATTGTTTTTCAGAAATTTCCTCTGAGCGCTGTAACGAACGCTTGTCTGATTTAAGGATATTTCATTAAACACCAAACAAACGTAAGTGACGTTGCTTAAGGAACATGTGCAATTATCGTGAATTAGAAACACACCAAAACTACTACCTAGGATATCACCAGTACATGTAAGCTTACAGAAATACAGAAAGTTAGCTTTAAGATCTAATTCTTATAGAATCACAGAATTGAGTTGGAAGGGACCTTAAAGATCATCTGGCTCCTCCCTAACACCATGGGCAGAGACCTCTTTCACTAGACCAGGTTACCCAAACTGAGATTTCCTTGTTCCTTCCTGCTGATACACCTAAAACCATTTAAAATACTGTATTTTTGACAGTATCACAGAGTATCACCGGCATGAAGCCATAACGGGTGGTCGTGAGGATACTAAGGTTATATAGTACAAGTAACTTAGTAACTAGTAATTATTAAATTGGTTCTGTTGTCATATATCAAGTCTTTAACAAATAATAAACAGCAACAGAGTTAAAGAAGAGCAAAAAAAATTAGCTGATGGTGCATTTTATTTTGATTATACAGCATTGTAACTCTGCTATAATTCTTCTATGTAATGAGTAAACCATTAATGTTGAAGATTAATAGTCTGTTTCATGAACAAAAATGCTATTACATTGCAGAATGAAAAAGTAAAACTCCACTGCTTTTCTTTTTTAGGTTTTTATAATTCATCTGTACCTATGATACTTAGAATTACTCACTGATGAAATATTTACTTGTAACAGTAGTTTATAATAACAAAAAAATCCTCCATGTTCTGCAATTTATGAGAAGTAAATCTTTTTTCCCAACAAAAGAACCAGGATAAAAACAAGACAATAACCAAGACTGCAACCCTAATTAACACGCTGCAGACCATTATTGTTTTATTTTGAAATTATTTAGCAAGCTACCAACTGGCTAACATTCTAACCTCAACATACGTAAAATAAAGCATGACATCATGATTCTACTTCAGCGAGGTATTGCATCACAGTCATGGGAAACAAGCACAAGTTTAACCATTTTCCAAGAAATTCCTATCTTTATTAAGCAGAAGAAAACCATCACCATAAAATGAAGCTACCCGTTTATTTTCTCCCCATACTGTTGAGATTTTATTGTCCATTTTCTCTAATTACTTACATGAGACCTTGATTCTCGGGGCAGCAGTGAAAACAGAGTCTGCCTGTTACGGTTATGGGCATCGAAATCCACAAATATAACAGACCAGGAACAGCCCTGTAAATGCAAATTTATTTAAAGAGAAGTGAAGAAAGGTCGACATATCCTGGTGAAACTAACAAGCTCTTTGTTCTACCAGTGGTAACACCCTGGTAGCTGACAATTTCAATCAGGAAATGAACAATATATATCCAAAAGATTTTGAGAAAAGAACTTGAAATTCTAAACAAAATTAGCTGTCTTTGTCCACTACTGATTAAGAATTGTATCATACGCTCACGTCATGTCTTCCATTACTTCTTGATCAGCAATGGCTGTACTGAGGTAAAACAAAAAAGTAGCTGTCCCTCCCTGTGACTGGAGATGTTCCAAGTGCAGTTTTTAATGAAATATTCAAGTATGCTAGAATACAAATAATTGGATCTTCACCTGAGGTATCACTTTGGAAAAGGACTTCAGTATCAAATAAAAATGGCTTGCTTTTTGTTTACTGTGTTGCACCTCGTTACTCTTAAGCACAAGTTCACGTCTCAGAAAAATAAAAAAAATGTGTGGAAAAACAGTATTTCAAGAACAAAAAAGTTCATCTTTGTATTGCATGGTACAACCTAAATAAAACATGTATTTAAAGAATATTTTCTAGACTTTCTTATAGGGATTTTAAAAGAAACAATCTGTCTCTCAGTCTAATCAAATTTCAATAAGAAAATGACCTCCAATTTTAATCAGTTGACATGCATTTAAGGAGTCCATTTCAGCCACCGTACTACACAATTATATGTAACTAAGCTAATACACTATTTTACACAAAAGAACATATGTGTAAGATATTCATTGCATAATTAAGAGTAATTAAGAACTCCTACACTAGAGTAATATGTATTAACTGCTTCATGTAGATTTATAAATATTGTTTCAGATATGCACAATAGATTGGGAATAAATTTAAGTAGTTTAGCATAGGATATTAAAGTGAAATAATGAGAAACGGAACAAAGAGACAATTTATCTGTTAGATTAAAAATTAACGTGCAAAAAATCTTTTGCTGACAAAGCAGTTCGGTTTGTACCTTGGCTGTATTCTTAAAATTCTCACTTTTTATGAAATAGCATAGATTCTAGTATAACGAAGACAAAAACGAATAGTGTTATAAAAACATGAGCTCCTCTTTACATTAAAGTATATAAAATTCAGAGCACAATTATTTGCTCTTTATTCTACATAGCACCTAAAAAATACACCAAGAGATGAATTAGAATTAGTTGAGTATAAATTAAACAGTGTTTTGCTACATTAAAAAAGTAGTACAATTTGTTATAGAAATACTTTGCTTTTAGTTATTGCAAAAAAAGGAATAGTTCACCAGTAAGTGATGTGATCATCTACCAGTAAGTGAACTTCATGTCTTCTCTGAATACAACCACAAATGCACAGGGAAACTTCCCTGTCCTGAGACAGACAAACATACAACATGCATGCACATATGAAAGGATGGATACAGTAACGTGCATCTATATTTATTAGTTTCCACAGCGTGAGTGGAAAAATCTGCATGGAAAGGCTGAGCAGCCTGTTGTTCCCAGTGATGATTTATGCAGGTTGTACTACTGTAGATGCAGATGCAAACAAGTCCCTCCTGAGGGGCTCAGCAGGATTTCTCAGAGCTATTGGAACACAGCTGGAGCTAAGCACAAAGGCAGACTGCCGCAGACTGAAGGTCAAAATGGTTTCTGCTTATGCAAAATATCTTTGGAATAAATTTGCAGAGCATTTAAACTGGTTTTGCTTCAGCAATTTATTCATCCATTCTAGAATTTTGTAAAATACCATTTGAAAAAAAACAAGCAGCCGCATTTAGTGGTGCTTGAAATTGTTGGGAAGGTAAAAGTTGCAGATAAATATTGCTTGTGATATACTGACAATGTATATATCATGTGTGATCACTACTTAAGATCCTTATTAGCTCCTAGTTCTTAATGCGTAAAATCAGCTTTTAGAACGTAGGTAAGCCAAAAGCAGACCAAAAATAGCTAGGTCTTCCTGAAACAGTGCATTTGTGTATGTACAAAGTGCACTCCTCCACTCATAAGCAAAAAGACATAATTGATTCCTGAAAAGTATAATGTAAACAGAACAAGACTATTGTACAACACTAATATACATGACCAAAAATAAACAAAACCAACACCAAAACACATGAATGGACATCTGAAAAAACAAATTATAACAGGTGCCAAAGCACTTAAGCATCAGAAATGCTCATTTAGGAGGATCACTTGTCACAAGAGAAGACAAAAGGATCCAACAATAAGAGGTGCTACAGCTTTTAATCAGCGCATGATTTAAAGCAGAGCATTTTTCATCTCAGGCATTAGAATAGCTCTAAAAACTCCTAGTCAAAACAGGCTTCTTTATTTGTGTGTTTATTTATTTCTGTGACTAGGCAATAAGAAAGTAATTTCTGACCACTACAAGAAAAGTTCTTACAACTGTCTCTTTCTTATTCAGCTTTTCAAGAAAAAATAAAAATTTAGAAAACACATTTTTATTACCTGATTTCCAAAGAGATTGAAACCATTAATTGCTTCCAAAGCTGCTTTTGCCAACCCCACAGAGCTGAGGAGAAATAAACAAACAAGCAAACAAATAAATAGAGCCACAGCAAATATGTATATTATAATTCAAGCCCAGGCAAATTTAATATGCTTGACAGTTTTCAGAGCTATCATCTTTTCTTGATTTAAATTGTGTGCTTCATCTCTCATTTAATCAGCTGATGATGAAGTAAGGCTTGTGTTATTTCATGGCTTTTTTCAAAAAGTACTTTTTCAGCATTTTTCTTTATCTTCAAATGTCAGAGACCATCTGGAAAAAGCCCTTCTGCTCTCACTTTGCTACTGGACATCTGGCATCATGTATTCCAAGGTCTTGTTAACAGAACATTTACTTCATCACTATTTTCAGTTCAGGTCTCAGGCATTAAACTTGTAATATTCAAAGCAACTTTTCAATATAATAACTTATTGATCTGGATTCACAAAAAGAGGAATATCTGATTTCAAACGTACCATTTTCAAATCTTTTTTCCTTTTCAAACGACATTTCTAATACCAAAAGACAGATATTTTCAGAATTGGGGAAAAATATCTACCAGAAAAAAGGCATAGAATAATAGTTGGTTCAACAGCAACAACCACTGCTATTCAGATAAGGTAAAACAGCTTTCCACAAAATACATGATACTCAAAAACTGCAAGAAAATATGGGTTCCTTCCTTGAAATCAATTATATTTCACGTATGGTCACCATTCTACGTAATAATAATACTTCAATTTTCTACTTCTCCTTACTCAATGCCCATGAAAATTTCAGTACTCCCACAAATATCACTTGCAAATGTAAAAAGATAATATGTGTCTCAATCACGTTCTTTTCCCCCCACCAGGATATGTATGGTGAGGGGAATGCTTGAAATAGCATTTTATTTGAAGTACTTAATCCTATCTCAAGCATTCCCCTCACCATACATATCCTAGTTCAGTATAAAATCTCACTTAAAGCACCATACAAGAACCAAGAGCAATTCACATAAATTTTGGCCTTATTTAGACAAGCATCGAAACTTCAAAAGATGGTGATTGCATTCTTTGAGTATCTTGCTCTGTCGCTTGACTCTCCTCCAACTGGAAAGCATTCTTCCCGTTGTTCATCTTGAACCTCCCAGGATGCAATTTGTAGCCCTTACTCCACATTCCATCCCCTTTACAGAACTTCGTACTACCTATAGCCAAATTCACAGAATTCTGCAAGCTCCTCAAATCAGGCCTGTCTGCTCCCTATTAGTTTAGTCTTGACTACAGGGTACTTCCTCTCCCATCAGCAGTGCAGACCCTCCTTGTCTGGTTAATAGCAGCCATCAAATACATAAAATTTATAACTGCTGCTTCAGACAGTCCAGCTCTTAACAGTCCATCCACCCCTTTTCACACTTTTTGAAAGAAAACAGGGAACAAACATCAACAGTGTTACACTTACCATACACTTAAACTAGGCACATACAAAGCCAGTTATTTCACGAAAAAAGGGGATGAGGTTTGAGCAGCCATGACTTGCGACTAGTAAATCCATAATAACAATTCTTGATCACTTTTGAGCACAAAGGTGCTTATACAGGTTTCATGAGATCATGGAGTGATCTTTTTCAGGGACTAAGGTAAGGCTTCTAGTTCCCTGATTTCTGTCTTTAATAGGGTTGAGTGTAACATTAGTCCTTTTTCAGCTTTCGGGGCCCTCTGCAGATTATTGTGATTTCTCGTACATTATCAAGAACTTTGCAATTGTAGGTTGAATTAGACCCAGATTCACATTTGGAGTGGAGGAAGCTGAAATTAACCTGAAGAAATTATACTTTCAGTTTGCTAAAAGCATTAGTAAATTCACTTAAATATCATTTGTAATTCTCTGTAACTTGAGTTATGCTCTCAGTGAAGTACTTGAGGATAAACTCTAGGGATCTAAGTAATCTACTCTAGGGAACCTGCTTTAGCAGAGGGGTTTGACAAGGTGATCTCCAGAGGACCCTTCCAACCCCCGTGAAACACTAAAATTTGCATAGTCTTAGCAATCACTAACGAAAATGAATCTTACAGAAAAATCTTCAAAGAGCCTTACACATCTTTAATCCTCCTCCCATTCACAATTTCCTGCTTCCATCCAAAACCTTTGCAGTTGATTTATAACATCAAACACTACCAGAAATGTTAAAAAAAACCACAAGGAATAACAACACGATAGCAACTCCATAGCAAAACAACACCTACACTTGTACACTGCAGGGGTGTACAAGAACATGGCTCGACAGGTTTTTTTTATTTGGAAGGCGAGGACACTGCACTTTGGCAACTTCATTATTCCCACAGCACAACTGGGAGATGTCAAAGACATTTTGCAGAGCTGCTTGATCAAATGGCTATAGGACAAAGTAATTTTTCAGAAGTTCAGCCATATGGGAAGGGGAACACAGTATAAAAAGAGCTGTTACAAATCTTGCCTCCGAATCAGTAAAAGACATCAATTTACACACATCACTGAAGACCTGAGTTCACAGAGTGCTTTGCTATTTATCATTTATTAGAAGTGTTTTGAAATGTATTTAGATAGGATATTAAGACTGTGCAGAGACATAAAAAACATACATCTTGTGACATATGCCACAATTTGCAGTCATTATCAACGGGCTTTGTATTATATAATTGCTTTTTTAAAAAGAAAGTCACTTTCAATTAAGTATGAGAATTAACTTCTAATTCTGAATGCAAATACAGGCTGTGTGTAGATCTAAAATGTGAGTTTCTAGGTCCAGAAGTCAAGCATTCATTAACACTGAAACTTAAGTAATTTGTTCTCAGCCCATAACCAGTGAAGAAACATAAATATAATGCACGACTAGCCTTGATATGTTCTAATCACATCTTGAATCAAGTTTTTAGAGATTGCTTAGGTACATAAGCCACAGCAGTAGCACAAGGAAATTATATTTTAGCATAGCCAGGAGTTTCCTCCACAATATCTAATTACATCTTTTTATACCTACTAATCTCCCACACTTCTATGATATTTGAGATCTTTATTGACCTGAAAGAATTTGTCTGCTGGTTCCCTACATTAAGGCAGAGCACGAACATGCGCGCAAGGAAAGATAAATAGGGGCTATATCTACTTCTGATGATCAAAATCTACTTCTTAAAAAAAATCTCTGTACTTCCTTCCGTGCCAGCTCAGTGATCTGTTAGATTGGCCTATCAATCTCATAAAGCTTCTCCCTCAGAAAAACTGACCTACAAATGCCAGTCTTGATTAAGACATAACAACATGCCTGTTTCCATCTGGTTAAAAGGATGCTCCTTCAGTTTTTCCCTGAAGGATGATCACATTTTGAATAACCAGAAAGCTGCAAACAGATGTAGGAGTTTCAGAGTTCCTTTTGCTAATTTGTATGAGATGAGACGTGGAAGGAGGTACATGATTCTCCAGATGAACACTCCTGCAGTCTGGGATTTGACAATTTAATAGACACAAGAAGGGTAAAAAACAACAAATGAATAAAACAAATTACATAACAATATCTTGGAGTATTCAGTTCTCATGCTGGCACTAAAGCTTTATAAAGGTCCTGAAAAAAAATACCTAAATTAATTGTTTTGTTGCAGTGGCATCACTATACTTGCAGTTTAAAACATATACCTGTACGTGAACTAATAAAAATTAATTAGAAATGGGGAACATAGATTAATTCGGCAACATCTTCAAACACTGGAAAAAAGTTGTTTTATTTTCAGGCCTATGATAATTATGACCATCGACAACATTTTTGAAATCCTAGGATATTCAAGTTATTGCCACTTTTGTAATTGATAGAAGCTCAAAAAGACAAGAAAACAGTATTCATGCTAGAAAAAATGGATGCACAGCATGCGGGCCACTCCTCTAGAGTCAAGTGGATAATTCTACTAATAAAATTTTAATATTAAAGCACTAAGAACATTCTTGGTGTTATATGGGACAGGGTGAGGATACAATTACTTCTACAGTCTGAAGAACATTCTTTTTCAAAGAATCTGTGCACTAACCTATACATCACAGTGTACAATGACTTCCTCCCAACATGGCGGAGATGAGAAAATCTAAACTCACGATTCAATACATACTTAAAATCAGCGTATTTCTAAGCACTTCTGTGAATTTGATCTACTGCACGTGGCCTGAGTGTCTCAACTGTTCTGTACATAATTCTCAGAATGATACACATGCAGCTGCACATAATTATTGTAATTTGAATACTCAAACAGCTAAGTATCTATGTGATTACTTCAGTATGCATATGATGATGAAATCATACTTCACATTTTTCCAAAATACGTCTTGGTCTTTAGAGAACATTAATTTAGTCACTTTTAATGAACCTTTACCTTCATACCACATACATTTTCTGAAAAGGTACCAATGGTTGTTCTGTGTTGTTTGGTAATTTTTTTAATCAATTCTTTCTATTCATAGCACATTTAATTTACTTATTTTGTCTGAAAGCACTACGTCCTCTCATGTACCTTGAATGCAGCTCTGGGCAGCCATTGTTGTATTTGCTTCCTCTTTCCCAGACACCAAAGTCGGGTACACGATAGGCCCTTTCCACACAGAACACAAGATTTTGAATGAAGGAAACCTTTGAGAAAGAAAGAAAGAAAAAAAAAAAAAAAAAAAAAAAAAAAAAAAAGAAAAGAAAAAAAAAAGACTTAAGGAAAAATCAAGCATATTTGCTGTTTTCATTTTCTCAAAAAGACAGATTTGCTTCTATCCAAAATTCTTTTCAAAGTTTGATGTTCCCAAGTTCAGATATCCTCCATAAAAATACTTCTCAGTCACTAAACATTAAAATCAGCAAGGTTTTATAGCGATGCCACCCAGTCTGGTAGCAATGTGATTTATATGGAAGTCCCTACAGAGCCAGAGACAAAAATGATTTCATATTCAAGACACATATTTGAAGAGCTCCAAAAAGGTGGCATTTTGATCTTCTAAATCAGATTTATCCTAAAAATAACTTCAGAGAGCAAGATAAATTAAATCCTACAAAATGAGGGCACAGCAACTTGATGCTGTTCCTTAATTCATATGATATGCCAAAAGTTCTACTAAATTAGCTGTAGATAATAATATATACTTATGCAAATTCAAACATACTCCTTTAATAACAAAAATAAAACCGGAACCAATTTATTCTAATTAAAATCCCTTCTTGGATCAACATGTTTCAACTGAATATTCAG
Source organism: Excalfactoria chinensis (assembly GCF_039878825.1). Taxonomy (NCBI): domain Eukaryota; kingdom Metazoa; phylum Chordata; class Aves; order Galliformes; family Phasianidae; genus Excalfactoria; species Excalfactoria chinensis. The sequence goes on along the minus strand of NC_092835.1, from coordinate 11,746,487 downwards.
GTTTTGCAGCCATAGCTGGAGACTCATTTAAGCAGACTTTTTTCCTCATTTGTGCCATTAGAAGAGACAGACATTTGAGTTGTAGACACACCAAAATGCTGAAAGGTGCTGGGTCCCAGTTTTAAGTAACCTGCACATCTGTTTTGTCTTTTGCTCTACAATTTTCTTTAAATCTTAAAATGTTACTACTTTATATGCACTCTTTATGCTAATACCAATTCCCGAGTTATATGTAACATTCTATACTTCCTTGCCTCTATGTATCTGCTAAAATTTCACAATGGGATGCTCATGCACAATTACCTATACACAAGTCTTTTCAGAGCTACTACTTTCAAGGAAACAGACTATCCCAGTCTTAATATATGCCCAGTACTGTTCTTTCCTCTAATTCAGCATTTGGCTGTATTAAAATGACCTTTGTTTGAATTAAGCAAGAATGCTCAGTGATTCAGTGTGGGGCTTCTCTTATCAGTGTCATTAAGCATCACTATAAAACCTTGCTGATGACTTTCTACCAGCAATGCTGCTCAGAACTTCAGAGAAAAATGGTCAGTTACAGATATTTTATGAGAGTAACTTGGAGTTTCCATATGGAAATAGGTAACTAAAGGGGATGAAAATGTTTCCAAATGAAACCTTCACAGAACAATTATTCTTATCGTGGATGCGTAAATATTATAACCAAGTCAGTGCTAAAACACTTACAGGAGTTATGGATTGCATATTAAGCTTATTCATCCATAAGTCAAGCATGTGAAGAGCGAGATGTAATAAAGAATATGAATGAAGCATCAATGAATGCAAATACTGTTATACTTTTTAATACATAGATGTTTCAATCAAGTTCACTCACACAATCATATGCTGTTCTCTTTGCTATGGATGCAAAGATGAGACTAAATTAATTTTTCAGCTACAAACAGATGCAGTTGGAGAATAAGTCATTGATAGTTGCAGTGCCTGACAACAAGCAGCCTAGTATACAATCATTTCCTCTTAAGCCAAGAGTCCTGTGTACAAACATATCCATGCAGACAGCCTGCCAAACATCCACCATCTGTCAGCACCTTCCACTGTGCTAGCACTGGCTCAAAACCCTCTCAATGAAAAGAAAAAGACTAAATACATCATGCAATACACAGCAGGAGCACCAAAATGCAAATAACAACAACAAAAAAAGAACACATTTGAACACAGATTTCAAAGTAAAAGCATATGCACTATTTAATCTACTGAAGACATTATGGCAATTTCTGAAATCTTAAATGTTCTTTTAAATACCAAAGTAAGTGATGAACAAGTGCTCAAAGAAAACCCCATTTATAAAGCAATGGCCAAAGAACACCACTGACATCAATTCCTTGCAATTGCTGTTTAGGAACAATTGACAGGCACATAGAATGCCCACTGCAGTACTCTTCCATTCTGTTGCTTCATCATTCTTGAAATTAACAGGATTAAGCAATTAAGAAAACAGCAGAGTGCTCTAAGGGTTGGACAGTTCTACCCTGTTGTGTCCTCGGGACCTACTTTAAATATTATGTTGAAAAACAGCATTCTCAAAATTCCCCAAATATGAGGAATCAAATGCAACGTAACACTTCCTTCATAATCAAGGTTTTTAGCTTTTCAACACTTGTTCGGTTGTTTGACTGTTTCAAATATACAAACCTTTCCTTCATTCCTGTTATTGTCAGTAATCACTTACTGCTCTCCATCACTATCCTGATCACTGCCTACTACTCTGCCAACATCTGTTTATGCACATATTTTAGGAGAACACTGAGGCACTGTTTAGATAAAACTGCTATGTCACTGACAAGTGGAAAATCATAGATTACATTCATGCAGTGCACCAGCAAAACAGTATTCATTCACAAAAGTATGGAGAAAAAAAAAGGTGTTTTTTTGTGTTCAATAAAGATCTCAAAAATCTAAGAGATAACTTAAAAGTTTTATCCACAGGAAGGTTTTTCATGCACTTGAACTGACAGTGAACTTCCTATTCCATGTGAATTATTTCCAAAGAGCTCGATGGTGCAACATAGATCCTCTGAGTCCAACCTTTCAAAGACAACAACACTTTTCCAATGAAGTATTTCAGACATTTCAGAGGGCTACAGCACCTCTCTTGTGAAAAAAGTCTGAGGTAGCTGGGCTTGTTCAGAAGAGAAGGCTCCAGGGAGACCTCACAGAAGCCTCCAGTACTTGAAGGGAGCTTACAAACAAGAGGGAGATCGACTTTTTCCAGTTTCTGGAAAAAGAGTGAATGGTTTTAAACTAAAAGAAAGGAGGTTAGATATTCAGATTAGATATTACTTGGATATGTATATACGTATATTTATTTTTTTAACTCAGAGGGTGGTGAGGCACTGTCACAGACTGCCCAGAAAAGCTGTGGTTGCCTCATCCCTGGAGGCATTCAAAGCAAGGTTTATTGAGGCCCTGGACAGCCTGATCTGGCAGCTGGCAATCCTGCTCACAGTACTGTGTAGGAACCAAGTTAAGGTCTTTTCCAGACCAAGCCATTCTATGATTCTATGATTCTACGAAAAATACCTTACTTGTTTATTTGCTTTCTTAGCAATTAGTCATTGTTGGAGCCACACATTCTCTGAAAGAGCACTTAGGACAGAATGTTTACAGAAGATTAATGATCAGAAACGGTCCTAAGCTCTTCCATGCAAATTTCACAATTGCTTCAAAGTTACTCAGCAGCCTTAATTTCCTTTCATAAAGACTTCCAGTTTACCATGGAACTCTGACTTTCAAATAGATGGGCATGCTGAAGACATGTAAAATTATTCATGAGTGGCAATAAATATAATTTCCATTGTTCTTATATGTTACCATTGCCCAAGAAGACTTAACTGTGTTTTTTGTTTGTTTTTATGTTTTGGGGTTTGTTTGTTTGTTTGCTTTTTTGTTTGAAAAAACTAACAAAGCAAGAGCGACAAACTTGCAGTTTAAGATTTTTTTTTTATGTTGCCAAGTGAAGGAATCTGCCATAGGCATAAAAACTTATTTCAGTTTTGGAAAAAGAAGCACAAAAGGAAGACATTTCCTTTTCAAACATATATATATATATATATATAAGAACTATTCAGTCAGGTAGCCTAAGGCTGAACTGATACTGTATCACAAGTGTAACTTCTACAGGTAACATCATAAAAGAGAATTCTTATTTTTTTTAAAGGCTGGAAGCAGTGCATTCTGAGGACTCTGACAGACATACTTTCAAGCATTCATGAATTAAAAATAATGGATTTTCTTCTTCTGGGCTTCTTTGGATACATCTTCATAGTACACAGAACTACTAGAGTAGTAATCCAATGAAACACAGACATCCTATCATTAAAGTGAAGAATATCTACTAAAAGGAGACAGCAGACAATGCACTTATTTTCTGAATATTTTGTAATCTAATGAAAATGTCTAGAAGATAATATAATTTATATGCCAAGCTAAGTAAATGTGTGTAAGGGAAACTGTTGATCACAGCCTGAACCTCTGACTGACCACCAATGAGTCAGCTGCAGGAGCACAGGTGAAGGTAATTCAGCTGCGCTACCAGAAGATCATCATGCAATCCCAGATCTCATTTAAGGGCTGACTACCACTAACACAGGATCTCTTTCTCTGGAGATTGCTCCTTTGTGGAGTTTACCGTGAGCCTCCAACATTGGTGAGCATTTTCCATTTATCATAATCACCTTCCTGTCATGATAATCTTTCATACAAAACATCTTATTTAACTTCTGTTTACCTGTTGTATGGGAGATTGGTAATCACAGCCTGAACCTCTGATTAATCAGCTGAGGCAAGTATGGGGTCAGCTGTGGGAGCACAGGTGAGAGTGATGTAGCTGTGCTCCCGGAAGGGGTGGAGCTTGACTCCATCCCCTCTGAGACCTCATTTAAGGGCTGACTCCCACTGGAGCAGTATCTCTTGGAGATCGCTCACCAGGGAGGACTGCCTCAGCTGCCTCAGTCAAGGCACCACCATTGGTGAGTTTTTCCTTTACTTATTCACTTGTATACCTTCTGTACATTTTGTTTCCATCTGTACATTTAAAACCAATACACCTGTCAACTGTACAATGTGTAATTATACACATCTGCTTTCTCATAGACATAAAAGCAACTAATACAAAGCTATCGTGATTTAACTAAGATTTTGTTGATTTTGTTGTGAGAAAGGGGGTAAGTTGCACCTCTTAATTTTTCATTATCTAAAGAAAAGTCATTTATGAACATTTATGTAATAGAAATATGAAGCAAATATGCTACTACGGGATAAATCTTAATTCTTTAAATGTTACTATATTCAGTGTTTTTAAAGCCAAACATTAGCACCTGTTCAGCAGTCCAGGAAAAGTTTAAACATATCTAGATTAAGAAAAACAAAATAAAATTAAAAAATCCATAGTTGAGACAGAAATGGAAACGCCAAACCTCATACTGTAGCAGGGCATCACACTGTCAAGACATGCCTTATTTTCATCAAGGCCATGTTGATTATTATTATCTTATTTTCAGAATAGTTAAACCTAAAAACTTTTTTTTTGTTGTTTAACTATAATATAGAATTGTCCATTGAAGCAAAACTTAATTATAATAAGAAACTTACTGTCATAGCAGACCCTTTCAGCATCAACCATGAACCTTTCAAAAATATCAGGGAGCTACATAGTTTTCAGTGTCGTGCTACATTGACTCACTGTCTATCCAACTCTTTGCTAGCTATTCATTTACTTCACTACTCATCCATTCCATTTATCTTTAATGAGGAGCACTAAAAATGGAAAATATCGATAGTTAATTTCCAGAACAACAGTTGACAAGTTAAAGCATGCTATAACATCAGAAATCATTTTGTACCTCATCTGTGTTGTAGATAATCTGCAGCCCCGAAGAGATCATCTCAACCAAGTAGAGGAGAAATAATGACACTGCATTTATCTGAAGTAATTAAAGACACAATGGAAATAATAATTACATTTACTGAGTCAAATAAACAAACAAGCTAAATGTGAACCTACTAATAAAGATGGTACTGGTACAACACAGGATTAGTTTTGGTTCTTCAAACATATCCTAGTATATCAATTATCCTACATAAATTGAGGTGGTAACAATAAAAAAACGTGCAACAACTAAACAGTCCTCTTAATTTGTTTAATTATTTGAATTAGTGAAAATGAAATACTTTTTGCTGTCAAAAACTGCTTTGATTGATAGGAAGTCATAGCAGTCATAAGCTCCACAAGTTTACATATGTGGCAATTCACCACATAGAGAGAGTAATATTATTAAAAGGCATCCAGACTTTCATTTACACATGTGCACACACAATTTACCTGAAGATGACCATAGTCATTATGGGACAAGACCTCATCTCCAGTATGTGCACTGAAAACAGAATGAAGACATCCAGAGGGTTTGGGATCTTGCTTAAACTGCTGAACCTAAAAGTGAATTAAGATCATTAACATAAAATCAAAGACAACAATTTATGTGTTTGACAACTGCAAATTCACTATAGATAACTCAGCTGTTTCAAAATTTCAAGCTATGTGAAACTTAGAAACTACAATCCCAGCATTTATCAGAACCTACATTAAACATAAAGTGGAGCAACAAAAAATATTCAATCCATTTTCTAATTTATTTTGTTTTCATAGAAAAAAATACCTTGTAGGATGCTACAGATGCTTATTCATCTTTACCTACTGGTGAAACACCTAACTGTATTGGAGCTGAAATGTCACTAGAAAACATGCTGAAGTATATCATGTCTACTTTGAAGTCACAGCAGCGAATGGGCACTTCTGAGAGATGTCCAAGCACATTTATTTCCCATAAAGGGCACAAGAGCTTTCCTCTCCATAATGCTGTCTCATAAGTACCTCCCTATTCACATACATACACTTGGAGCCATTCTGCTTGAGCTGATTGCTACATGCCTCCTGTTTATAGCACTCTGGGCCCTTTGCCTGCCTATCACCACTGATCACCAGCTCACTTGGTTGTGAAGAACTTTCCCTTATCATTTTGGTATAAAGCTCTTCTTGCTGGAGGTCAAAAGTCCAAAGCTTACACTGGGAATAACAATTATCATTTTTACAAATCATAATCCCTACGATTGAATAACTCTTGCTTTATCATTTTATGAGGTTGAGTCTTTTAAACTAAGAGTAATTAATAAATAGATAAGTGTATATGCTGTATGTATGATGAGATGCTTAGAGAGCATCTGGAAAGCACTGCTGATAGTTTAAAATGACAATAAAGCTCACAGAGAGGAAAAACAGAACCCCAGATCATAACAACTTTTTTTTTCATGGGCACTATCATTGGGCCTCAGAATTATTAGCCAGTAAGATAAATTACTATCTACTGCATTTCTATTCTAATATACAAGATTAACAATAAAGGAGCGAAATAAGAATTACAATGATCTTAAAGTAGTTTTGCTTTCAACCTGGAATGTCAGAGAGTAAGATAAGAAAGGCAGAGAAAAGAAATCTTCCCAGAGAATGAAGGTAATGAAAGAAGATCCTTCTCTGCACTTCCTCAAGGCATGCTATGCAGCAGTTTTTTTAATTACTCTAACCAGCATTGACAGTACCTATATCCTGTTTCATGACTTTTTCCACACTGAACTGACCTTTATGGAATATACCTTCCCACCAGAAAAAAATATATAGCATATGGAGTAGGGCCCAGAAGAAAAAGTGATACTGTATGGAGTTATCATGTCTAGTCAGGGAACATAATCAACACATTTTAGTTTATAACTCATGTTCATTAGCAACAAATGCAACATCTGCAATTTCTGTTACAAGTAGCATAACCCATATGGTCTAGTCACACCTCACCATTTGGGTATATATAGTTCATAATATTAAAAACTACCATTCCTTTGCATGAGGTCAGCACATATAAAGCCCCTCAGATGAAATCAAATTGGAATTATGTCCATCAGGTAACTGAGAGAGCTTCCTGCTTACACAGCAGGAAAAGGGAACCTTTTATAGTAATCAAAATGAAAAATGACAACCAGTACATCAACAATTTGCCAACTGTGTTAACTTAATACTTATTAATCATAAATGCACTTATCATCCTCAAAACAAACTACTCCATGCAAAATAGAAAAGTAGCAGCTTGAATGTAACAGGATCAATTTAGGTCAAGATTACTTAACGATCTGAGACTACAAGGAAAATGGAAAAAATATGTCACCATAAAGGGCACTGGTAATATGGCTGATTTCTTCTTATTGTTATTACTATCGACACATGCCTATAGATTTTACATTCCAGTTTGTGTACTTATAAGCAATGTGAACTTCACAGTAACATGAAAATGATTTTTAATAACAGTTTAAACTCAGTGACATGAAACTTAAAATAATCACACAGAATACATATATTTAACTATCTATAGCATAACTGCTAACCACTATGCAAAACTAATCCTCTACATCTACATTTTGACAAGGAGAAGCCTTGTATGCTGACAAGAGGATTACAGGCTGAATATATAAATTGTAAGTGCATTATAGCATAAATAAATTACCGTTTCCTCATTCACTTTGGATTACTGCCCTTCTGAATTTACAGCATTACATAAAATAAGACTGCTGAAGAAAGCAGTCCAAATAATCCTAATGATCATGTACGTAATGGAAAAAATGCAATAACAAAGTTAACAGTCTAAAGAACTCTCTAACCTTAGCTAAATGAAATTCTGTCTTTCCACTCAAGCAATCAAAAGGCATCAAAAAATAAAAATAAAATAAAATCCCACAGTACAAACAACCTAATGTTTAAATGGGGTAAACAGCTACAAAATGAACCCCAAGAAGTTTCAAATATGCCTTGCTGTTCAGTGCCTTTGCAAAATTCTTGTTTCTTTTGTATCTTAGAACAATGCAAACCTGGCAAAAATAAAACAGCTGTTCTTTACTGGACCACACAGTAATATTACATTTCCCTTTTGAATTTTATCTATGTTTAGGACTTAGCATTTACAGCTTAATTAATCCCCTAGAATTAAGTGAGTGCTCCTGTCCAAACTACAGTATTTTACCTTATCAGCCTGACGCATGTAGCAGTAGAGAATTCCTCTCATACACTTTATAGCAGAATGCTCCAGTTCATGAGTTCTTCCCTTGTCATCATCAATACGCCTGGTTAAGAGAGATAATTCATAAAACAAATTGGAAATGCATTACAAAAACAGAAGACACATTAGCGCTTTGGAATATTAAGTACTTAATTAACACTGTATAGCACCTACACCCATATCAACGTTCTTATAGTCCTACCCATCCTTTTGTCACTAAAGAAAAATTGAAATCTGTATTTTTAGGTTATGTTGTAACTAAGGCAAACATTCCTATTTCAAAAGGCACAAAATAAAATAAAATAAAATAAAAAATAAATCCTTGAAGCTATTATAACATTCAAGCCAGTGTAGAGTGTTCTTTGAGAAATCCAAAACATGAAGGTACTTTCAATTCTGCAACACATCTGCCATTCATCATTAAGCACTTTACTCATGTCACACTACAGCTATGCATGCAAGTTCTGAGAGTTAACTACACAATGTCCAGAAACATGTCAAAACACCTTAGATATCTGATACCATGAAATAAAGCAATACTCACAACTGTTACATTACTGCAGACACACTAAAAACAACGCCACATCTCAAATTATTTTAACAAGAAATGTATTGTGGGTATACAAGCCTGATGATTGCATTCACTGGTTAGTCAGTTCTTGATTTCTGACTGAGTTTTTTAGGGTGAAAATTAGGTTTTCTCACATAACTATACTTAAGAAAGCACTTAGCTGAGGCAAACATACAAAGTACCGTAATTTGCATACTGATATTTCTCTGCCCATTTTATGCATAGGAAGCATGTCCTTTCCCACCATAAGGAACACAATGGTAGCCTAGTTTTGCTACCTATACTGAAAATTTGAAAGTTAGTGCTCACTTCAAAAATCATGCAGATCCAACATGCTACTTAAATGATAATCTCAGATACAAAAAATGTACTTCCTTTCAATTACAAGTTGCCATCAGAGGGTATAGGGAAAACCAAATAAAAACATCACACAAAACAAACAGGGCAACATTTTTTCAGCAGTAGGATTTATTTGCTATATTACTATAAATCCAAAGAGCAGGAGAAAGCACAAAAGGCTCTAAAGTCTTCATGTAACAACTTACATTTTGCTTCTTTTATTCACAACAGCAGCATCTGTTTTCTTAACAGCTTCTTAGGAACGTAGCTTTTATTGAACACTACCAGCAGCATGAGTCATGAACAGATTTTGATCTGGTACTTCATGCAGAACACCATGTAAGCCTTGTATCTTGGCCCATTTTGGATTTTAGCCATACACTTAATTTCAGTCATCAACTTCTGCCCATCAAAGGAAATTCACTGTGCAGCAGTGAAGTCCAGGGCCTTGTTCCAAGCATAAGTGAAAATAAAATAAATGACTTGTCTTGCCTCTTTTCCCTTCCTTCAAACTGCAATATATTTTATTTATTATTTATTTAATATCTTACCTAATTCTACAAATTGGGAACTAAAGCCCAAATAACTCAAGCGACACTATGCCATGTTTTTTTCCATAAAGCCCTTTCAGCTGCTTAAAATTCAGAACCACCACCTCTGCCTCTTTTATTCTTCTCAAATTTTCCTGCTTTTTTTTCATTTACAAATGCTTTTATTTCGCCCAAAGAAAGAATAATTAAAAGAAAGATGCAAAGATTTCAATATAATAGAAATGAATAATAATTATGCATTCTGAATATTATTTGCCTCATTATTGGCCTTTTCAGAGGCAAACATAGACTAGAACTTACAAAGATCTGTGACTTCTGTTTCAAAAAGCTTTATTCTGAAACAGCATTTCCTAGAAAACAATTATTAAGAAATGATTTTTCACATTTATGTCTCAGGTATGGAATCTCAAGTAATAAATGGAGACAGAAAACAAACTCAAGACCTTTTTTTCTGCTAAGCAGATCAGGTTTACTACAACAGTAGCTGCTCATGCTATTTCTGGTACTACTTCAGTAAAATATACCAGCATTTAGTCAAAGAATATGATTATTACCTCACCATTAGATTATAACTAAAAGGAAAAAAAAAAAAGGAAATTATTCAGTATTTGCACACCATTATCTTTGCTAAAAACACTACATTTGAGCAATCCATCACCACTGCTTATATATGCTTGAGTGGCTGAGGAAGCAAGGTTAAAGACAATGAATACTTTCTGAACATTCAGGTAGAACTGGTGATGTACTTCTCCCATTAAGACAATCATGCTATTCATTTCCAGAACTTTTTAGTAACTGCAATGTTAGTTGTGAAGCCCCTTGTATTTTACAGTGCCTTGGCCTCCCCCACCCCACCCCTTACACCACCTAGCAGCAACCCCATACTCCTCCTAGGGCACCGGTCCCTGCTTCCACTGTCTGTGCATTTTCTTCTTGCTCTCTATTTTGATCAGCAGGTCCTGGTCCAGCCATGCTGGTGTCCGGCCTTCCTTTCCTGACTTCCTACACCTGAGGATGGAGAACTCTTGTGCCCTAAGAAAAGTTTCGAATCTCTATGACTTTTTGCTTTTTTTGCCAAAAGTGAAATACATTTAATTTTGCTTAAATGACAAATCTGTCATTCAAAAAAGCAATCATATAAATTGGGAGTGCCAAATCTCTAATATTACTGGAGAGGGAACAAAGATCTGTAAATAAAAATGATAGGCACCGATGGAGCACAGATAATACTCAAGTCAGAATGTAGGCTGCACAAGTCTAGACAAGCATGCAGTCTTGGAATGGAACCCTCACTTATCACCTACTGGTTTGATTTATAAAGCAGCCATGGTACAGATTCCTCTAAGAGGAAACTAAAGAAAAATTATACTCTAATACCTCTCATTCCTTCAGCCTTCTAACACAGCATTCAAATTAATGATTAGTCCTTTGTATAGATTTGAATTATATGGTGTGGGGGAGGTGTTTGGTCTAGGAAGCTAGACTAGACCCAGTCTAATACTTCATAATACTTAAATTAGTGGCCCCTCTCAGTATCAACTGCTTCAGCTCATCAGTATGTTTCTTCAGTGCCAAATTATTGATGACTGTGAACATAATTACAGGAAAAAAAAAATACCATCACATGCTGATAACAATGTACAAGAATTCATACAGTAAGTTAACCTGAAAAAATTTAAAAATGAATCTAGAATGATATTTACTATAATCATTGTAAAACACCAATGCAAGTAAAACCAAATAGGTACGTTTTGATGGCTTGAGTGAGTAAGAAAGGATGAAGGTAAGAAGGTATCTTTATTCAGAGGACGAAGGTGAAACTGATAAATGAAGCTTTGATGAGAATTAAGGGAAAAGAAATATATATATATTTTAAAAACAGAATTATCTTTACACATCTGAATAGCAACTAATATTTGTTATATATGATCAAAAACATTTAAACTGAACTCACAAACATTACAATGCACAGAAAGAAACATTATTTTTGTTTATTCTAAAGTGTTTATATTTTAATGACCTTGACAAAGAATGTAACCCTCCAACAATTAATTAGAAAAACATTTACTGTAGAGTTATCACAGAAGCTGAGGAACACAAACTGTTCACAAGAACTGCAACATACGGAAGATACTTCACACTCTCGCTTTCATTACAGTATTACTGTTCTCCTAGAACAGTTTTCTTCAGAAAGAAAAGACTCAAGTGCAGTTTTAATTATACAAACTGGAAAGCAATGCTAGCATAAGTGATGATCACTTGTTTTGATGACTCCATAACATTCCGGTTGTGGTTTCAAATTTGATAGTCTCCAACCCTGGAGGTGTTCAAGATCAGGCTGGATGGGACACTGAGCAACCTGATCTAGCAGGTAGAAAACTATTATGGCAGGGGAGTTGGAACTGGATGGGCTTTAAAGGTCCCTTCCAACCCAAGCCACTTTATGATAATCTTTTAAAACATTCCCAGTGTACTGCACAACCAAAAGTAATATGGCAGAGACATTAACTAAGAAGTTATTCACCTGTAAGCAAGGGCTAATGCCCAGGAGCATGCAGCACAGTAAAGATTGTCATGTACTTTTGCCTTTTGGTTTTCTCCATATGTCTTTGTAGGAAACAGACCTGTGGTTGGACTTTGATAAAGCAGCAGTGTAGACTTAACTGGAAAAAAGGAAAAAGAAATAACAGTGCTAACAATAACATTTCTCCCAGTTTCTGCATACGAATAAATCAAGATCAGATAAGTTACAGTGAGCACAATATAAAATGTTCAAGAGAAGCATACACAGAAACCTTTTTTATGCTGGTTGGACAGGCAGATTCTAATATTTTATAGAAAAGAAAAAAAATTCTAATAATCTATGACTATTTCTATGACTCTGTACAGAATCTCTCCAACAAAATTCACTCTCTGACTAGCACCACAATAACAAGCTACCATTTTATCACTGTTACATCCAAAAGGATTCTAAATCTGGTCTTACAGCTGGGACTGGATTTCCAATATGAATTCTTTGTTTTCAACAAAAAGGATAATTCTGTCCTACCAGTTTTGCTGCTTTCAGACTCCAAGAAGAAATTTAGGAAACTATCCCCAGCAGGAATAAAGTAGCCATAATAATTAGCATGTAAATATCAGTTCCAATTAATACCTGGGGTTAGCTGAAGCTCTTAAAAATTGGAGCAGATCACCTTTATCTGCTACTCAGAATTTATTTTACTCTTTGGCAAATGCAGATGATAATTTTGAACACTATTTACAAATAATGATTTATCAAGTGATGCATGAAATATATGTATTATATTATCATGGGAAACCAAGGAGAAACTGTAATGACTGAACCCTTCGCTTTTCAGAAAACAGAAATCCTTATTAGAAATTGCAAATATTGCTTTAATATAAAAAGCTACTTAGTGTTATAATCTCAATTGTAAATACTTTCACAAGTTGCAGTGAAAATTTGTCATGGTAGGAATAATTCTTAATCAATTTTTTACTTACCAATTCTGTAGTAATGGTCTAATTTATCCCACAAACTTTCCCCCTCAGGTTTAGGAAGGTTAATACTTTTAAGTGGCTCATAAATTGAACCTAAAAAAAACCAAAAACCAACAACTAAAAATTAGTTTCATAATTTCTACTATTCCTAAGCTGCAATATGATTTTTCATGTTAACTATGCAAAGTTCATCTAATTTTAATTCCAACAAAAAATAAATCATTTCTATAATTTCAGTGAATCTAAGATTCCTACTTACATTCTTTCTTAACTACCTGCCCACATAAACGCTGCCTCCAAACAGTGACTCTTACATATTTAGCTGGAGCAAATGCTACATAAACATATAGTTTAATTGTTAGAGACAGCACATGAAATGTTAAGAGTTTCCTAAGAGCCTTAATTTCTTAGATCTCTCTTTTTTCAGTGTCCCATACATTGACTACTTCCTTTTCATACCCGAAAGCTTAGTAGAAGGATAAATTTCTTAAAAATCACTGAGGTAAACCATTTCCAGTTTCTAAAATTAACAGAGACACACATTCTTCTATAAATCACTGTGGCTTTATTCAGTGTTCTAGATGGCAAGAACTCCCACAGTGCCATTTGTAACAGGAAGAATGACAATTTTCCCTTTCTGGACTGCACACTGCCTTTCTGAAAAGCTCAGAGAAAGGAACTGCCTAGGAAGCCCAGGCAGCCAAGCAGCTCTGGCAGAATACAGTAGAGTAATCCTACTCACATTGCCTCTTTGGCACTCCCAGTACATATCCAAGTGTTAGACAAACATCCAGATAAAGGACTCTCAACCAAACCAAATAAATGCGCGGAGTGGTGACAGAGGCTTTATTAATTAAATCCTGTGGTGAGGACGCTGGGGAATGTTTCTTGCTTCCCTGGTGCTCATTAGTAATCATTTTTGCTTTGCAATAGCAGCAGTTAAAAAAAATTCCTTTTCTCCCACCAAAAAACACCACCTCAACTTGAACAGAGTCCTGTGTGTCTGTTGCACTGGGTTCTCTGGTAATGTCTAACCACACAGTGGAGCTTCCACTGCCACCTTGCCTCCCCTCATTGGGAGAGATAAGTTGCTAGGAACAGATGCAGATGGGAAAGGGCCTGAGGGGGAAGCACATAAGACTCACTTGTTTAGTTGCCTAAAATAAGTTAAAAGACATGAAGTTGCTCTGTAATAGCAAAAACAAAACAAAAACAACTTACATCACAGTTCCTGTACCTTCTGTTAAAAAAACAACATTCTGAACCCATGTTTTTTTTTTCAAAGCAATATTAATTTTTTCTACTTCATTTAGCCTAGGAATTTCTGTGCCTTAAAAGATTCATGACCCATACTGCAAAAGCACACTATGTTAACCTAATTTTACATGGTGACACAAAATTGGACAGTGTCTGCACAGAAAAAAACTTCTTTGCATATAAAGTAGCAAGTTTGAGCAGTGTTTCTTGACTAGATTTTCAAAGGCAAAAAAAAAAGATTCTTACTCTCATACTCGTTAACTCTGCAGCACACAGGTATGGCACTGCACTCAGTGCATGAAGCAGGTTCAGAATGCCTGTTTCCTGCTGATCACTAAGCCCAGCACTGCACTGTTTGAGTATTCACAGGCACACGTACACGAACACACAATGTTGAAAAAACACTGCTCTAATTCACATACTTACCAGACAATCTGTGACCATCTGTGGCCAACAGAAAAACAAAAAGTTATCATGAACAAAAAGTATATGCTTTGCTTCTATTTCATTGAAAGAAGACTTGAATTTTGGGCAGAAATGCTGAACAGAACAAAATGCACGTAAATGTTAAAGCATCAGCACCCACAAACTATATTCTTACACACATTTCAAACTTTACCAGAAGAAATAAATGAAACAGTCAGAATTGACTGTTGATGACACAAAAAGATAAAAGATGAAGTATATCAAAGATCAAGACAATAGGCAAACGTGTTTATTGTTCAAGAAGTACTTATATGAGAAATTGTTTAAAGGAACACCCAAAACTGAGTTCTTCCATTCACTCTTCTTAAACACCTACCATAGAATTATAGAATCATTAAGGTTGGAAAAGACCACTAAGATCATGTGGTTTGACCATCAACCCATCACCACCAGGCCTACTAAACACGTCCCTCAGTGCTACTTCTACTCTTTTCCTGAAAGCCTCCAGAGAAATACAGACCACCTTCTGTTTGCAGGTCCAGAGCATTGTGGTAAATTAGGTCTCATTAATACCATAATCAAATCCAAAGCAACAAACAGGCAGAACCAACAAGAAGCGAGGTGCCCCGAGTGGTTTTATACTGAGACCAGCAGCCATGGGGAGCCATTCACAAGTACTTTTAGGACAGTTCAAGAAAGAAGCCTGTCTTACTCTTTTCCAGAATCTATTTGACAGTTTACTTCAGCAAGACATGAACACGCTACATAAAGCTATTTTCAATTACGTATTTAACCTAGGCTTTAAAACTGGAAGAAAACATGACAGCAAGACTTGAAAACTCTATAGCACTGAAACCAAATGACATGCAATACAGTTCTCAGCATGGAGACTGAAGGAATGATGCATGCAATTGAGTTCAGTTTGCATGTCAGCATTCAGAACAAACAGAACAAATATAAACACAAAATTCCAAATCCTCCTCCCCAACTCTTACTTTGTGAAGTTTTGAACACCCACACACCTCTGGACCTGGCCTACAGTTAAAAAGCTGCCTATTTTAAGATGGGTCAATTGTTCACATTTTACAATGTACATAATTAAACCCAACATGTAACAAACACCCTGAAGTTTAATCACAAGCAAATGGAAGCAACATGACAAGAATTTTATTTCTAACATTTCATCAGCCAGAAAAACACAAGCAAATGCACGCTGATAAAACAGGTATCAGAACACAAGAAACAAAAAAGCATGAAAATGCCAAACTTGTTTCCAGTTTTGATGTAAGACGTGGAAATCAAAAGTGACTGCAATCCTTTAACACAACACTAGTTCTGGATGTAACGCAACACTTGAGATGTGAGCA
Organism: Excalfactoria chinensis; assembly: GCF_039878825.1. Taxonomy (NCBI): domain Eukaryota; kingdom Metazoa; phylum Chordata; class Aves; order Galliformes; family Phasianidae; genus Excalfactoria; species Excalfactoria chinensis. The sequence goes on along the minus strand of NC_092835.1, from coordinate 11,730,340 downwards.
AGTTCTGGATCTCAGATCACAGCAATATCACTGCCCGCTATCAGTATGGGCAATAACACCTTCACATTACAGTAACTGGGACCAAACAGGATTTTATTTCTTCACCTAGCAAAGCTTAAGAATGATTCTGTATTATCAACAAATCATATCCTGCAATGTTCTTTTCATCCCCAAGACTCCTATTATCTCTCCTGAGTTGAGGGTGCTGAAGAGAAATGCTAGAAATAGTACTTTAGGCCTTATCCACCAGGCAATACACCTGCTTTAAAGCTCCAGTTCCTGGAGTGGAGCAAGGCAAGATGGGAAAATAATTTTCAGGAGCAAGAAATTACTTCAACTAAAAGGAAAATTAATCTCTCATTTTTACATATCTTTAGTGATATGTGATATCAGACTTAACACACAACCACTGTAGTGCTGGTGCTCACACAGTTCACACAGCAGCAAACTGTGAGCTGACCCTCCTCTAACAAGAAACCGGAGTAGCAGAACTCCTGACATCCCTTCCAGACTGAGCAGTTCTGCAATTCAGTGAAAATACCATCAGAAATCCCTAGAGGTAAACAGCAACAACAAAATAGAGGAAAGGTATTAAGGTATAAAGGTACTCCTGTGCCTGAACAAACATTAGAAGTAAACACGAGATGAAACATTATTGAGACTAAACAATAACAGCACAGGTACAAATGAATAAAACTTTGTTTCATCCGAATGTTTTAAAGTGACAAAATTCATCCATTATCATTTATCATGAAAAATAAACAAAACAAAAAAAAATCAACTGAAGCCCACAGATAAAGCACTGCCTGCCACACCAGCCCATAGGAGCTTCACACAACCAAAACACACCAAGATGCCACCACCTGCCACACAAACCTTGTAAATGCTACAGGCAAGGTGAAAAGGCGTTCTGGATACTCAAGGCAATCATCATTTCTCAGCCTGAGAACTCAAAGCATTACCTTCTAAAACTACTGAAATCATTTATTTCGTATCTTAACTGGCAATAGAAATATTAAAGAGCTGTGTTTTCTTTTTTTGTTTGTTTTTTAATGAAAATATTAAACTCCACATTTCTTGGTGTTGAAAGGGGAAATGCCATGGGAAGGGCAGGGCAGTTCAAGTGGCAAAGGACAGCTGAAATCCTCTTATCTGGTAACTCTCACTTATACTTGTACTGCTAATGTGCTTCAGCACAGAGTAAACAAGAGTCCTCCAGAGGGTTTTCCCAGATTGGCACCTTCACACACAGTGACACTTTTGTTCCTGTCAAATGCTTCTCAAAATATACTAAGGCAAAAATTGTAATAGTCTCAGTAGTTTCACATACATGAGCTTATACCTGAAGAGAAGCTGTGCCCTGGGACTTTATTTTGCTGCCACTTTGAAAAGTCAGTCTTTAGAACCAGGACTGATTTGTAGGAAATTGTACTCCTTTCCTCTGAACAAGTCCCGTTGCTTTTCTTGTAAGAAATTAAACCTTAACACCACTATTAGCACGTTTTTCACATAACACCATCTTAAAAATTCAGTTCAGAGACTGTTATCCTTGCAAGAACACACACACAAAAGCCAAACCCAAGGAGGAAGAGCTGTACAGTAGGTTTCCGTTTCCAGAGATTTAAGTTACACAGTCCAAAAAAGCTGCAAACACAAAACACTGCACGAAACACAAAGCAATTATTTTTGGTTGGATTCAACAGCCACAAACAAAAACACAGAACTGCACACTTACCAAAGTTTATACAAGCATGCGCAGGTGAGGTTCTGTCATCATCCCAACTGGCCATTTCAAACTGGTGCAGCTAATCACAAACGTCTCAGGCTAAGCTACAGCAATTTTCAAAACTGTTTAGTAAATGTTAAAGGCAATCAGCATTAAATTAAGTGAAAGCAATGTTAGTGGAGTTATTGAAATGACAGACTGTACAGAGCACAAAGGTACCATTCTGTTGGATTTTGTGTTTTCCCTCTTCCACTGTACAAATCAGTTCTAGTTTTCCTTCAGTAAAACTTAACTAAGTAAAAATGGCACAGGCGATGCAAACTCCATCTTTTAGACATGGGTTTTGTATTCGATACAAAAACTGCTACTAAAAATCTATAGATGCTGTGTAAGATCTGTTTTGAATACCTCAGGATTGTATAAAAAATATTTAATTAATACACATATAAGTGTAAAGCAAAAGTAAGTAGAGCTAGAATTCTGCTTATGCATAGTGCTGCCTTTATCTGATACCAAATTTACATTGGGATGCTCCTTTCAGTCATAAATTCCTTATGGTACTGAGTGTCTGTAACCTGAAGTAGAACTGCCACTTGGAAGGTTCAATAAAATGTTACTTGTAGCCAAGATGACAACTTGTTCCAAATCTTTAAAGCAGCTTATGCACTTTAAAGGAGATAAAATTTCAGAGGTTGCAGGCTGGACAGCTTGAACACTATTACGATCTGCTCCTGTTAATTATCAGGAGCAACAAATGAAACAGAAATTTATTACTTGGGAAAGAAAAAAATTCTTAGTAAAACTTGTTTTTACTGGTCAAAATGCAATTCAGTTTTTAGCATCCATAAGCATTACATCCTAGAGGACTGGGTCTTAAATGATACTTTGCTCCCAGCTGTGAAGCATGAAGCACTCTTGCACTTAACGCACATGAGCCTACACAGACAGATAGGTTCCATACTTATTTATCTTACTCCAAGCACCACATTAAAAATAGAAACAGTGCTGTTTGTAAACTGGGACTCAGCACAGATTTCACTCAACTCAGAGCAGGCTGGGGGCACTGTGGCCACTTCCCATGACAGTAACGGCCCCAGTCCTTCAGGCTGCCAGAAATCAGGTGTGAGAGCTTTTAGATCACACACATTTCTAAATAATTATAAAAAACGTAGGAGTAAATTTGAGGAACAAGAACAGGACTTTCACTTTTGGGTTAAAATGTTACACGAAGTAGCATATATCAATCTTAATCTCAGAACCAACTCATTTATCGGAAAGACGTTTCAACTAAAACCAGGTTTATTTCTTCAGTAAATAAATTTATTCATATTCTACATGACAAAACCTCTGAACACGAAAAGAAGCAACTGAACTCCAACAGCAGCATATCGCTATCACAGAAGAGACTTTCATACACATCCAATGAAAAAGTACAAGGCAGCAGCAAAGGAAAAGTCAAGCATTTAAATCAGCCAAATGCCTACAGCTGCAGAGCCCATCGTGCATGGGAACCCCTCAGCCAGTGCACAGCCCTGTGACTCTGGGCTCACATACTCAATCACACAGGAGCCAGGCTTTATCTTGTGCTCTATGGCTATGTTCACAAATCAGTTTGCAGACAGCAGCACTGTGCAATCTGTATTGCCTATCAAGTAATGATTCATCCCGTCAGCATCCTTCTAATAACGGTATCTTGAAGATTAGTACTATGCATAAGTAGAATGTGTCAATTCCCATCGATGCCAGCATTCTGCAATTGACCCTTTTCTGTGGGCTCTCCTCAAGGCCCACCTTCTTCCTGCACTGTCTGACCCTCATTACCACAACACGAACAAAAATAACGTTTGAGTTCTGCAATAGTGCATAACAAGCAAAGAAGCACCAGAGAAACTTTGGCGAACTGTTTCCACCACAGCACAGCCAGGGGAGGCCCTGCTAGTCCTGCACTTTGAAACAAAAACTACAACAAAAAAGCAGGGGTTTGGAAGCCCGGAGCCCCACGGTGCACTTCATCCTTCCACCCCGAGGGCTGACAGAACCCAGCTGCCTGCGCTCCAAATTCTGCACAAGAAATTCTCACGTTAAACTCAATAGACAAAGCTTCACCTCAGGGACACCGGGCAAAAGCTGGGACTTCATTTTTTGCCTTCATCTGCTCAACCGCCGAACGGCAGCACAGCACAACCCTCGGAAGCAGCCACCCCCAGCGTGTGCCGTCCGGCACTGGACCCTCCGTCCCTCCGAGGGCACACACGCTCAGGCGGCCGAAGCCCGCGGCTCGCACCCCTGTGTGAGGGGCCGCAGCAGAGCGGGACCGTGTGGGGCTCCTGAGGCGCGGGGCCGCCGTGCACGCGCCGGCAACAGGTGCGCGGCGGGAGGGAGCAGCTCGGGGCGGCCGGGCCCGCGGTGAGTGACACGCGAAGCTGCGGGAGAGGAACAGCCGAGGGGAGAACCCGGCCGAGGGGCAAAGGAGAGCGGGGTCCGCGAGGGGAAGGAGAGAGAAGGGGGGGCAGTTAGTGAGGGGGAGACGCGGCAGCGAGGAGGGGAAGCAGAGCCCTCCCGGGACAAAGCCGAGCGGTCAGACCTGATCGTTTGGTGCGAGCCCGCAGCTCCATCATCTTCCAGCTGACGTCGGCCATATGGGCCGCCGCCGCCGCGGCCACCGCCGCCATCCCGACGAGCTCCCTCCGCTCCCGCCGCTCCGCTCGCACCGGGACGCCGCCGTCCCCTCGGAGCCGCGGGCGGCGATCTCGGCGCGGTTACCACCGCCGGCCGTAAGTCCCCGCGCGGCCCGTCACGGCGCTGTCGCAAAGCCGCCGGGTCAGCGGCGCCGGGCACGCCCCGCGCTGCCGTAAGTGTGGCGGGCGGGGCGGCGGGAGCCGGGCTCGGAGCGGCGCAGCATGGCGGGATGCCGCCTCGCGCCGGGGCTGGCGCTGCTCGCGCTGCTCGCCCTGGCGGAGCTCGGCGCCGCGCTACAGAACGTCACGACGCAGCTGTTCGGCGCCGAGGCCTACGGCACGCCGGCGGCATTCGGAGACTTCAACTCGGACAAGCAGACGGACCTGTTCGTGCTGCGCGGCGGTGAGCGCGGGGCCGGGCCGGGCGATAAGTGGAGGGGTGCCGTGCCCGGTGTGCGGCTCCGCGTTCCGCTGCGGGTCGGGCCGTGTGAGCGCCGGTGCGGGGCTGCGGCTGGCAGCTGCTGTCCGGGGCCGTGTTGTCAGCGGGGTCCTGCCGGAGGGAGAGCGGCGAGCAGGGAGTGATTCTCCAGGGTAACATCGGCGGTCGTGTTACTTCCGAGGTGCTTCCGGTGTGGTAAATAGTATTTGCAGTGAGGCATGGCTGCGGTTAGGAGAAGCTGGCCTTGAAAGTGAGGTAAAGCCCTCGTCCAGTGGAGGGTATAGCCATAATGTGAGGTTAACAGGCTGTTTTCTCCTGCTTTCATGGTATTTTGAGGTGTAGAATGTTTTGCTCTTGTACAGAGGATGGTTATGTGTCGGCCTATTTGGAGTGTTGTGGTGCCGGGCCGGGTGAAGACCCACACAGAAAGAAGGCTGTCATCTCCCTCGGGTCCGTGCTCAGCTGAGGGGAGGGCCCAAACTCATGGCACACCTGCGGTTAGTGCTGCCTGGGGTACTGGCCATGTACCTGGAAGCACCGTGGCAGATGGGGTGCTATTTGTTTAACCCACCACCTTCCACTTCTGTTTGATGCGCCTTCCGATGTAGGGCAATGTAGAGTTGTTCCCCTGGTGCATTTCAGTGGAGAATTTGGAAACTTCACTGGTATCCTCACTCAGATTTTCTAATAGTGGATTTCAGAGCCGCTTAATTGTTGCTTTTCCCTTCTCTTCACTTTCCTGCATACTATTTCCCCTTTCTTCTGTATTCTTTGAGGACAAGAACTGCAACCAACACCAAGGATGTGTGTGCCACAAGTTGATGTAGAGGTATCACGACTAGCACAGAATCACCAAGGTTGGAAAAGACCTACAAGATCAGGCAGTCCAAATTACAGTTGTCTCCTCCTCTGATAATTCCCAGTAGTCTATTTGTTTTCACTACTGATGAGCGCTGAGCCAAGCTTTACATAAATCTGTTCTTAGTGGCTGTAAAATCTCATTTAGCAAAGTGTGATTAACTTGGAACCCAATGTGTGTAAAGATGCATCTGTTTCAGCGCCATTATTTTACCACCTAGATGATAAAAGTCCATGATGTGGGTATGAGAACTATTAAGTCATGGTCTGAACCAGTGACTGAACACCTGGTGAAGGGGCATAGCCAGCCCTGGGAGCACAGGTGGAAGCACCCTGTGGTCCACTCCTCCCTAACCTCATTTAAGAGCTGGCAGTCACATGGGAAGCCTTTCTCCTTGGAAATAATCTCCTTTGGAGCGTATAGTGGGCTCTGGTCCTTGGAAAGGTGTGAGCAATTCCTTCTTTATTATCGGATTATGACCTCTGCCTTTTTTGGGCGATCCAAATACTGGTTTAAAGCAGCTATACCTGCTATCACCTATTTTTACAGCATGAAATCAACATTACAAGTTTTAGCAGTTGACCTACATCTTTATTATCAGAAGCTCAACCAGCCAGCAGGCTTCTTCCTCTCATGTGCCAGCCTTGTTCATCTGTGAACGTACAGTGCAACCCTGGCTGTATTAGCTTGCCAGATGGGACTGCACTGGTTGCTTCTATCTGTTTGGAAAGGGTTTGTTTTCATTTACTCATTCCTTGGCATCTTCTCCTTTGCAAACACATTTATGGCAGCTATCCTTCCTTTTCATACCTAGGAAATTTCTGTTCTTCCCTTTCACAGTTTTGATCTTTGCCACTGAATTATGCCCTTGACATGTGCTCTTGTAGTTCCAATTTAGCTCTGTAGGATTCTTTTCATGTAGGTATTCTAGTTCTTACATACTGGGATGCTGCAGGTGAGTTTATTAGAGATTTCAGAACACAAATATAATAAAAGATGAGTAACAACGTTGTTTTTTTCTTTTAACTCTACACTGTGGTTTTACTTGTAAAAGTACAAGGACTGCTCTGAAAGTAGTATCTCCTGTTTTATTATGTCAGCTCATAATGTTGGAGGTGGATGTTGTTGGTATGGCAGTAGATGTAACGGGGTATATTGGCAGGAAGGTTTAATGTTTTGTTGCTGTGTAATGGATGGCATCAGAGGGGCGATCTAACAGAATGGTGTCCGATGTGGAAGTATCCTTGAAGCAGCTGAATGTCTGTGGCCTGTATTATTGCAAATAAGGAAGTTCTGCAGGGGGTCGGGTTACTTCTCTGAGTTTCTTAACCTGCATTTGTCTGGAGACTTGGCAAAAATGCATCAGATCCTGTTGTGCCAGAGACAGTGTTACAAGAATTTGTTCAAGTTGACTTTTAAGCTGTAAACCTTTATATAGAACTGATGCATAATGTTTTTCCATAGGTAGTATTTGCTAATTCAGTATAGAAAGTATATTCAAACAGTATGGTAACAATAGCGAGGAGAAAGGGTCAATGCCAAGCCCAAAAGAACGTTCTTGATATTAGCATTCCTCTGATGCTAGTCGATCACCTTAATGATACAATTAGGCTTATAGTATTAAACTGAAGAAACATTTCTTTCGCTTCCTTTCTAATGAGAAAGAAGTGGTTGTATTTTTGATCCTACAAGGAATTACCATTTATAGAGTAACTTTTTATGTCTTGTTTTATATTTATGACCCTTATTGTTGCCTTATTTGCTTCACAGGAAATGAACTGATTATCTTTTTGGCAGACCAAAAGGAGCCTTACTTCAAGCCCCGTGTTAAGTTACCAATGAAGTAAGTATTGATATTGAATGGTGAAATAATGGTAGTAGTCTTCCTTTCTTTTTGACCAGGGGGAGGGTGGGAAGTGCATCTTTACAGTCAGGACTAGAACTGTCTGCTGACTTTATCTGTTTGCCTTTGTGGTTTGCCTTGTGCTTAGGTGAGTTCTTTGAGCAAGAGGTTTTTTGAGTAATTTCTGGTACTCTTTTGTTTTCCTTCTTTAATTTTGTGGTTCATGTGGTATAATATCTGGAGACGAGTTTTGTCATGCACGAAATTAAGTAGTAGGTGTGACTTCCCTCCCCCTTAGGCAGTTTGTGTGCTTTGGTTTTTCTTTGTACTCGCATCTGGTTTTTATGTACACATTAGCCCCATTATTTGCACTTGAGGCCCTTTTGTTTTTAATTTTAGATCTCTAGGTGTTATCATAACCAGTGTAGTTCCAGGAGACTACGATGGTGACTCACAAATGGATGTGCTCCTGACTACCCGGACACAAAATCATGGCAAAGATGAACTTTCAGCATTCATTTTCTGGGGACACAACCAAACATTAGGTGAGTTACTGAGACTGCTTATTAACTAGATTTTTGGATTTCTTAATAATTACAAGTGTTTTCAGTAAGTTGTGCCACAGTACATTTATGCTTAAAGTAATGATTAGCAGCTGTGCAACTTCACAACCATGTAGTATTTTGCTATTAAACAGTATTTAGTAATTGTAAGGTGGAATGATACAAAGATGGTAACAGATATTCAAAAGGTTATTTATGAGGAAAAACCTCACCAATATGGATGCCTTCTCTGGGAAATGCTGAGGCAATCTCCAAAAGATGCTGCCCTAGTGGTGGTCAGCCCTTAAATGAGGTCTATAGGAGCTGGAGTCAAGCTCCACCCCTTCCAGGAGCACAGCTAAATTTCTCTCACCTGTGCTCCCGCAGGTGACCTGACACTTGCCTCAGCTGATTAATCAGAGGTTCAGGCTGTGATTACCAACTTCCTGTACAGTAATTAATGTAGAAAACAAAGCTAAAATTCTTGCTTTTATATCATGCAACAGGCATAACCAAACAGTGTTACAGAGTGTAGTAACTGACCATCTAAAAGGTTACTTGTTGCAGCTTCCCTGTTACACCTGTGAGGATAATCACAAGGATTATCCCAGAAGACTACCATATTTGATTATAGAATGTGCTAAGAACATTCTGCGTACAGTTGAGAGCTTACATTTTCAAAATGTCACACCTAAACTGACCCACAATGATATAACTCACATATTGCTGTTTAAACCAAATTGTTTAAAGACAAACTCACTCTGATATAGGTTTTGGGGAAGAAGTTATCAAGTCTCTGTCACTGGAAGTTCTCAAGAACCTTAGACAATCATCTTTCAGCTGTATTCTGGGCATCTAGCAGTGTCCTGACTGTATCTGAGGGTAGAGTCATAGACTATGTGAGCACTTGAAGTCTCTTTATTTTCTTCTGAGTTGGCTAGAAAAGCTTTTTGGGAAGAGTTTACACTTTGAAGGACTGTAAAGCCACAGAACATCATCTTAATTGTACAAAACCTATTGAAAAATAATAATATGAACAACTATATAATAAAATAGCTATAGATGAGGCAAAAGTTGGGTGGTGTTAGAGGCCATTGGCTCTGGCTTTATTCAGAGAAGAAATGAGCAGCCTAGAAGACTGCACTTGATTGAGTGTTGAGAGAAGAATGTAGTTGTAGCATTAGGAGGAACGTGAAGGATTTAGATGATCTAATGCTGTCTTACTTGTGAATAAACAAACTATGGGAGAGATGCAATTAGAGCTTAGAAATGAGGCAGAGGTTGGTATGCAATGAGACTACAGGAAATGTATGTGGTGCTTACCAGGATGATGGAAGTATGACAAATCAAGAGCGAGATAATGTGGAGACTGCAATTAAGACAAGAAGTACGAAGTACAGGGAGACAGGGGTACTGGAATGCTGGGATTAGAAGAGAAAGGAAAGTGTGAGAGGTGATAACCTGGTTAAGACTTAAAATCCTCATTTCCCATTTCAGTAGTCTATCTCTTAATTTCAAATGTGCAGTGGATCTTGTCACTGTACAATATATTGCTAACAAAATGTTAAACAGAAGTCCTGTGTGCAGTGATAACTTTGGAGTATCTTCATCCCAGGTAGTTCAGATTTCATATGAATATGGGTTTTCATAAAACAGATTTCAGTAAGATTGGTTTATGAGTTGGAAGTTTCAGTGAAGAGAGAAGAAGCTTCAGCATTTGAGCTGGTACTTACCTTCCTGTCCAAAATTAAAAGCTTGAAGTTCTCTCCAGGAGCATTTTGTTGTGTATGCTTATATTTTTTCCTTATTATAAAATTAATAGGTCTTAACTAATAGAAGAAGGTTTATATGTGCTAAATGTTACTGTAATAACACATTTGTAATTTAATAGAAGGAATATTTTCTGTTTTCAGATCTTAACCATAAAACTATGATAAATAAGACTTTCCATGATGAGCCTCTAGTGATGGAGTAAGTATTGACTACCTTTTTAGTTAAAGTGTTTTGCGATACTAATAGTAACTGTGTAAGTGTGTTTTAACACTGAAATTTAAAACATGCTCCTCTGAAGAAGAGGATGGTTTGTGGTTTGTTGAGTGACCTAATAAAAGATAATAAAACATAGTTTTGTAAAGATGGCTGATATAAATTATATCACTCTGGCCACAGAAACTAAATAATCTTCGAAATTTTTTCAGTTCAGTACTCAGTATTCTATGCAAAAATTAAATAAATAAATAAAAGTCATTTATTTGTAGTGAATTTCAAAGGAAAAAAATACGTGGAAAATCAAGCAGGAATGACAGGCAGCAGGTACTTGGGGGAAGGAGTTTCTTTGTGTACTTCTTGTAGGCAATGTATATTTGTATATTGTATTTTTAGTTTATATTTATGCCTTATTTGCAATGTCAAATAAGATGTGTTTAGTGGGTTATGCTGCTGAGACCTCATCATCTTCCAGTAGCGATGAAATTTAAAGCTTGTTAAGAAAACTCCTGCTCATTTAAGTGTACAGCTATACAAGATCTATGTATTTATCTGGGAATTGGAGAATCCTTGTTTTGGAAAGAGTGGAATGGTAAGAGAGTCTAGAGAGAAGTTTTTGATCAGTTCTGACTTCTTAAATTTGAATGAGCCTTTAAGGAAAAGAACTAGACATATTTTTTCTTGTTAGGTAACATGAAGTGACTCATACAACTAGGAAATCAAATGCATGGCATAGCTCAAAATACTTAGTGGTCTTTGCATTACTACTAGCAGCTCAGAGAAGAGCCTACACAGCTGAAAACTATTAACTGCCTGTTGGGAAAATGCTAACTAAGTACAGGATCGTTAAAGAATGGTCAGTTTTGAATCCTGGAATGAGTTAAGGTAATACTGAAACTGTTTTTCACTTTCAGCTTTAATGGTGATTTGATTCCTGATATCTTTGGTGTTACAAGTGATTCAGATAAGCCACAGATACTGATAGGCGGGTAAGCTACGTGTTTATTAGCATGAATTTCAGCAACTTGTTTGAAACTTGCGGCTCCTTATGTTTCATAAGAAATGCAGCTATTGATGTAGCCACTGTTTTAGGTTCCTGTACAATCAATACTACTTTGTTCTAAAAGAAAGTGTATGTTAGGAATTCTTTGCTTTCCCATGTGGTTTTCTGGAGTTATTGTTTTAAGAGGTCTGTTATCCCAGGAGAAATCAATCAGATGATTGCTCTGTCTCTATGGCAACTATACATCAGCTTTCTATTGTGCATTTCCATGGCCCTTAAGAAATGTTTGTCTGTTTTGTTTTTTCTCTCCATCATTAAGTATTTGACAAGTGTACTTAACAAGTCTATACCTGCTGCTGAGTGGTGGTTATTGTCATTTCCTCAGAGGTGATTTGGAGGTAACATAGGGCAAATAACATTTAAATGTGTAGTGAAAACTAAATAGTCTTCTTTGCAATGTGGTTTTGTTCATTAATCCTAAGTTGAATTTCATTGCATTTCTTTAAATTGATGGCTTGTGGAACGGAACTTTCACTTCTGTGACACTTTCTGAAAGTAACAGTAGATACTGAAAAATTTGAGCTTTGAAAGAAAGGAAAATGAAGGTTAGATGAGTAGTACGTTAATACAAAGAAGCTGACTGAGGTCAAAATAAAACTGAGCTATGCATAATATAAACGGTGTCTTACATGGGGAAAAAAAGCTTTATTTCCTTTGCTCAGAAAAACGTTTTTCTACTTTAAATTTAAAAACATTTTAAATAAAAGTAGAGCTGCGTAACTTCCTTGGCAAAAGAACTAGAAAATACTTCATCATTTCTGTAAGAGGGCAGAGGATGGTTTTTGTTTGATTGTGGGTTTCTTTGTTATCGTTCTTGTTCACTTTTTATTCTAAACTTTCAGAAAAAGACAAGAAATTGTATCACCTCTTCAGGAAATGTCATCATCAGCGTATGAACTATTTCAACAGGATGAGATTATGTCCGTTTTTTTTATCTGTTGGTCCAAAGGAAATTTCATAAGTGCTGATAGTAAAACGGCTTGAGGAAAAGGGGAGGGTGGGGAAGTTTTCGGGATTTATTGTGGTGGAAGTCCAGGCTGTCTGTTTCAATTTGAGCATAGTGATGCTCTCCTGTGCAAATAAACCTATTTTAGAAAGTTAATATAACCTAACTGAAGCTTCTCCTCTATGAATCATCCCTTAGAAAACATTTCAAGCAGTTACTTATATTGTATGCTAAGCTGTAATGTTCATTAAGTGGTAGAAGAATGCAACTTATGATTTTATTTTTTTGGTGGGGTTTTTTTTGTTTATTGTTTTTGTTTTTTGTTTAGGTATATTATCATATTTAACAGTCTGTTGGCACTGATGAAATTGCTTTTTTTCTTGCCTGATAGGAACTTATCACGGTATGCTGCACTGGATACCCAGAGTAGAATGTATATACCACACTCGCATGCATTTATAGACTTAAACAATGACTTCACAGCTGGTAAGTCTTAAGTGTTAAATATTTTTCTAAGATGATTTATCCCTTTAATTTGTTAAATTATTCGGTTATAATTTAATATTTATTGTGTATACTATACATGAGTTATCACAGTGTTACATATAGTATATATCCTTCTAAAACTGGGCAGTTGCTCTAGAATGCTCTGTTCAGTAACTGTGCTCTTGCTACTTGTGATTTTTAATCAGTATCTACACTTTAATGTTGTTTTTTTATCAGTATCTAAACTCTAAATAATGTTGGTTTTTAATTTAAAAATGCAAGAATGAATAATAAAATTTTCTGGTTTATAATTTAATGGAAAATAATGCTTGTTCTGAATAATTGTTTGCCATCAAAGCATTTTCCTCTTAGTGACATTTCTCCACTATTAAGAGTTTGCAAATCTGTTGGGTGCTTTGCTGCATTTCCTTCATTTTCATCTGAAAGTAGTTCATTCAGAGATGTTTTTTTCAGCACTGGACTTGACTCACAATTTGTTTCCTAAAGATATCAATGTGATTTCATTCTATTTTGTTATAGTTTATTCCCGCACTGAGAAAACTGCACGTGAGACTTCTTATTCTATTACAGTATGAACAATCCTATAGGCTATTTATAATCCAGCATTCACAAAACATACTGCAGGCAGTTTTTGTTGTTGTACATAATAACTGTATTCTTGCTTTGTTGATGGTGATTTTGTTTTGTTTAATGTTTGTTTAGGTCAAATGTGTAATGCATCTTAGCCTTCAATTACCAGAGGTCTATTTATCACTTACGTGGTTCATATTTCAAAGCATATTCAAATATCTTGCTAAACTTCATTTACTTTCTTAGAACACTAAATGGATTTTGAAATGCTTTTTTCTAGATGTGCTTTATACATCAATTCATTTATGGTAGCTTGGGAAGCAGAGATTATTATTATTATTATTTTTTCCCCTTTTTAGTATTATGGGAATGGGAGAGTCCATAAACTTAATTAATATGCTTTTCATTTTCAGGGATTAAGTTAATTACTTTAGCGCACAGTCAAACTGTAACGCTCATTTCTGGCACACTGCTGCATGAAGCTGTCAAGTGAAAATTCCAACTGGAAAATTAAGTATATGGTTGCTTATTATAATCAGTATCACGTCAATAACCAGTGCTAAGGCACTTAGCTCTGTGCACTCTTTGAAATTTTGTTTGGGCAGAGAAGAGGTCCATTCTGGGTGGTTTTTTTTTTAGGCTGAATATATGGACATGTAAGGTAGGTACAAGTAGGAACTACTGAGTAATTCCTGTGAATCAGTCACAATTAGAAGGATTTTGGCAAGCAAACTCAGAGCTATCTGTGACAGCCAAGTTAGCCTAAAACTGTCCTGAAAGTTCCAGTTAGTGCTGGTGATACATGGGAAATGTATCCATTCAGAACAAATAGATGGCAGTATCTGTGTGGGGAGTACTAGGAGCTTTTATTTTCATATTTGGGGATGTGAATAGAAGCTTCTGGGAAACCTCCCCACTCAAAGACACAGATTTTTTTGTTCCTTCTCGCAGCACAGATAGATATCCTTGGGCTGGAATCTATGGGCCAAACCAGTCTGTAAATCGTTGACAGTTATGTTAGAGCAATCTAAGGGAAAGTTTAAGCAAAATAATCCATTCTGAGAAGGAAAATGGAAAAAATATTACAATTAAATTATTTTAAGTAACTGTTAGTAATGTGGGAAGCTGCTTTTGCTAACCCTATGAAAGCTAGATCAACAGTCAGCAATGCATATGTTGCAGAAAAATAACACTTTATCAGTGATATTTGATATTTCATGGCTGACATGTTATTCCAGGACTGGCTGCTGCCAAAATGAAAAGCCACCTGGTCCTGACTGTACATTTATGGCAGTTGGCTCTCATCTGCTCTAGTAACTGTATGAGAGAGAGTTATTAAGCTGATGCAGGTTATCATGGAGCTTCAGGGCTGTCAGAGCTAGTGTAAGCACAGAGAGAAGATAGACTCCTCTCTTTAGTAGCAGCAGATGATCGTAGTTTGCCTGTAGTCAAGCATTAAATTGCACCTTGAGATTCATTGCGACTCTTGGAAAAAAATATGTATATACCTGTTTTGTGTTCTCACAGTGTCTTCTTTAATTTGCACTTGGCTGTAGAGAGTTTGGCAAATGACTCATGGAAGTAATAATAAAAGTAGTCAGCTGTGATGTGGTTTTGTTTACTTTTTGTTTTGCTTTCAGTTAAAAACAAACAAACAAAAAAAGTAACCCATATGTAACTGCACACCTGGTACTGGTAATACTGGGATTCTAAATGCGCTCTGCCAAACAGCACCAAAATAACAGGCTCATACTGCTGAAGTTTGCACACAGCTACCCTGTGTCTCTGCACAGTCTGGGTAGACTTCACAGGACTGTTCAGTGTTTCTTCTATTTGTTTAGTTCTGTCAGTGTAGCTGGGGCAGCACAGCCTTACAACACCAGGAAAGGGAGGTTACCATTCTTGCTATATTATTTTTCAGTGTAATCTGTTATTTATTGGTTGATCGAGGTAGAGCTAGTGAAAATGTTCTTGTGACAATATTAACATGCACTCACTGCCATTCGTGATTTGGAACAAAATTTGAAGGTTTTGGTCCATGTTAAAATCCTATTAATTGCAAGGGAGGAAATGACAAGGGTACAGAAGTGTAGTCTGCATGTTGAAGTCCAAAAGGCTTAATACTATTACAGAATTCAGTACTGCTGTGGTGCTTTTTGACTGAAAAAAATCAAGTCCTCATTTGACAGTGCCACTGTTTATGATTATGAGGATAAGAAGCCCTTACAATGCCCAGTGTTCACTTTTTTTTATATTAAGACTTTTTTCTAATGTTCTGAAATGTTCTGGGGGCTCTTTGTGTTGTACAGCAGATGGAACCAATTCAGTGGTTTTTATTCTAGACTATTTTTGGTAACTCCATTATTATAAACAGCTTATGAGATTTAAAGTGTGCTTGACATTCAAAAAAAATAATAATAAAATCAAAAATCCTCTCTGAGCTGAGAATCTTTTCTGCTAGTTTATTGTCTAATCCATTTTCAACCTGCCAGGATATAAACACTCAAAACAGAGATCTTAATTGGCACGTTTCTCCTGCTCTGGGTGAAATGAAGTCAAATTGTTCTGATTTCATTGTATGAGAACGTGTTCATAAAGATGTTTTTAATCCCTAACAATGCTTCATGAAAGGCCAACTGTGTAAGGATTTTACAAATCCAGAAATCCACTAACCAGAACAAAGATAATACTAATCTTTCTCGGTGAGATTTAAACTATGTTGTTTCAGATAGTAATGCTGCTGCTGTTTTTCAATTAAACCATCATCATATCTCTTTTTATCATTTTTAATTTGGTAAGTAAATTTAAGTTAGGCTCGTAATATTAAATAATCCGTGTAAAAACATGCAGTATCAATTTTTTTTCCAAAGGGTCTATTTGTGCTTTGTGGATAAGGATAAAAAAAAAATACAAAATTTTTAGGCATGCTCTTCGTGTCTATTAAGTGTGTGCTCCTCTGGGGAAGAGTGTCTGGTTCACAGAATGGCTGCATTTGGACAGGGTGTCTGGAGATTGTCTAATTCAACCTGTCCAAAGCGGGATTAGAGCACGTTGTTTAGGGTTATGTCCCGTTGTCTTTTGAATGTCTGCAAGGACAGAAGCTTTGCAACCTCCCTGGGCAATATTTTCCAGCTTTTAACTACTCTGACAGCAGAAAAAGTGTTACATTTTAGTGGAATTTCTTGTGTTCCCGTTTGTGGCTATTGTCTTTCA
Source organism: Excalfactoria chinensis (assembly GCF_039878825.1). Classification (NCBI taxonomy): domain Eukaryota; kingdom Metazoa; phylum Chordata; class Aves; order Galliformes; family Phasianidae; genus Excalfactoria; species Excalfactoria chinensis. Next base: position 11,713,968 of record NC_092835.1, on the reverse strand, counting down.
TTCTGCTGGTGGGTGCCAACCAGGCAAGAATCTGGCTTTGCCAGACCTTGTCTCTACATATGCACATATACTTTATCAAAAAGCAATTTAATTTTAAATATTATATCTCAGTGTTTTCTAAGCAGTACAAGAAGTTGTGCAGTGTATAGTATAGTATATGCTCATTTTTACCTCACAGTTACACTTCGTAATGCCTCAGCCTAAATAAAGTCACACTCTTCACTAGTGTGGTGTGCCCTACTGAAGTGACACAAAAGGAATGTGTGGCCATTGAGAAATGTTCTACCTGCTTAAAAACAAAGAACAGTGAAATTAACGCTGAACTTGAGATAAAAATAGTGCAAGTTCTGCTATCTGCTAGGTTTATCATTATATGCATTTAGTGATATAGCTGAATGAACTCAGCGGTTCATTAAAGAGCTGTGTGTAGCTTACTGAAAAGATAAAATATAACTGGGTAAAAAACACAAAATCAAGTGAGTATCTACATACAAAGTTTGATCATTTCTCAGCAATAAAAGTGTATTTTATAATGAGATGATGTTTTTCATTTTGGAATTTGAAATTTGAGGTCTTTATGTCTTCAGTGTGGAGGAAATGATAAGAATATGTAATTGCAGTGTTTTATAGACGGATGAGACACTGGCTACATTTTAAAACATTGTATTCATTCATTCACTGTTTTTTTTTCCTTCACACCTGAAAGGTACTGGTTTATTCCAGAACCCTTTTTTTTTTTTATTTGCGAAGGATCTGAACTTTCAGCCTAGACATTTGAGGTCAGAATTGTATCTTACATCAATGTCATATTTTACACATACTCTGAAATAGACTGAAAGGTGAGAAAAATGTGGTGACCCTTGTTAGCATGAGGTTACTAGGTGTTTAGTAATATGTAATCACAGTTATTAGCCTGTTTAAGACCATCATCTTTAAGTTAATAACAATAGGCAAGTCTGGACAGATTAAGGTGTGTTTTATACTGCAAGACTGTCTAAATGAGCATTTCCAAAGGACACTCCATGGGTAAGAAACCTGTCTTAAAAATGTCATATCATCAGACAGGAAGATATACATCACATAATATAAGTATTTGAGCAGGATTTAACTCTTGCAGCTTCCAGTAAGATTAAAAGTACCTTCCTTTTGTATTAACCCACTCAGTTTAAAGTGAATAGGAACTCAGTATTTCTCAGAAATGTGTATCAGATGTGTTAGCCAAGAGATGGAGATAGTACTGGTTCATTTAGAAAACAGTGTTCCCAGCATGGTCATCACACTGAGAACTGTTGAACTATGTGGACTCAGAAATGGAGCAAAGTGTTACAGCTGAAAACTGAGGCCAAGACAAGTAGAAAGCACTTGATAAAGGCTACCCAGAACTGCTGTATAGCTGGGTGCTGATTACCAGTCATCTATTTCAAGCTCGACAGCAGAAAGATTTATTTGGTTTTGCTGTAGTTGCTTTGTATCAGTCAGCAGGTTCAGATAAATAACTTGAACCAAGCCAAGGTTCCCGATGAACCTGTATTTACAATAACTGTTAAGTTTACAAGTCTTCTATTAAGAAATAGGGCATCTCTGCAAATATTGAAATGAAAAAGTTTAAAAGTTCAAATCTGTGAGGACAAACTACCTTGGACTCACAATCATGCTGCAGCTTTTATCTTGGGGACAGATGTATCATTGAGTGCTATGGAAGATATCTAGTGTACTATTTTGTGCCTTATTTGGTTCTGTGATTCAAAAGTTTGGAAATACTGCTTTTGCAGCCTGTCGTGTGTTTAACACCAGCACATGGTGTGCATAATTGCAGATATTTCTGGAACTGTTTACAGACAGTGAAAGAAAAATCGTATATTTGATTTTGGGAAGAGTAAAGTGGGAACAGTCGTTAGTCAGAAACAGCTTGGTATAAGCTAATTGCCGGTCTCTTTACTGGTTTCTGATGGTTAATTTTCTTATGTTGTTTTGCTTTAGGAATCTAGAAACCTAATGTCCCAGAACGTTTACGATGTGTTTTCACTTCGATTCCTAATGATTTTAAACACATATACGTAGGCAGCTTTCTTCTTGAAAACCATTCATTCAGTTCTCAAGTCATTTTTCTGTTGTGAAGTTAAACCTTGATTCTGAAGACTCTCCATTCCCTGATGACACATTCAGTTAGATTTTTTTTTTTGGTTAGTTGTGTCTTGCTAGAAGGTAGTGACCCTTCTGCAATATAATGTACTATTAAAGCTTATTTTATGCAGTAGGTCTGTGCTTATTCTCTATCAAAACAACCAGGCTTATTATGATTGTAAACAAATTATCTAGCCTTTTAAAGCTTAGCTCAAGTGGCATTTTAAAAATCTGCAGTGTATGTTTATGTGTATATACACCAATGTGTGCACACTGTCTTTGTCTGAAGTCTATGAACGTTTTGTGGGTTTTACATTTATTTTTGAAAATATTTTTACTATCTGAAAATGAGTTATCTCCTTGGATGTCCTGTGGGATGTGACCTTCTGTTACCTGTTATTTCTCTTGGTATTGAACACTGGGCAGGAACATGGACAGTGCCTGCTACCTTATTTAAGACAAAACCAGAGTTGGTTAAATTACTAGCTATGTATTCTTTTTATGCTGCTGGGATTGGTCTGTCTTTGCCTTTACTGCTTTAATTATATTGATGAGGTAAGCTATAAATAAGAAAATAAGGAAGGAGCTCTATAGAAAAGTAACAGCTATTTTATTTTGTTTTGCCTGATCTTTCTAAAAGATTCCCACCACCTTTGCTATCTGTTTTGTAGCTATAATATTAAAATCACCATAATGAATTACCTTTCTCAATTTTTTAGTTATATACTGATGTATTGATACATTAATATGGTTTTTTTAATGGGAATCAGTAACTTCATATAGGTGAGAAGTAAACTGGTTCTGCCCAATCAGCATTTGGTTGATGAATCATTGAACAAGAAAATAGATTCGGAAAATACTCTTAGTACTGAAAGTGTTTATCTTATATTTCTTGAAATAATATTGTTAGCTTCATAATGAAAATAAACACAATTTTCTGTCTGAGAACTTGCATCTGAAGTACAAAAACCCAGAGGAATAGTCCCTTGTGGTCTGCACATTCAGATGCAATATCTGCTAAGCATACAATTACTTTAGAACTTTTCCATTTAAATTATCCTTTTGAATTAATGCATATACTTGTGTTTTGGTTTGTTTGTTTTTTTTTTTTCTGTAATCATTTTTATTAAGGAAAAGGTATTTCAATGCTTAATCTTTTTGTTTATAAATATCTGTTTCACTAAGGAGTTCTGGGAAACACTTATTAAACAAACCAAAAATTGAAGAGCAGAAGCAATGCAGAATCTCCTTATTATAACTACGTTTCTTAAGGATGTGCAAACAAAAAAACCAAAGTGCTTTTGCTTAGATTTTTCAGAGGATGAAGTGAGTGTATATTTGATGAAGAGTGGTTCCCATAATTATTATTTCACGTGATTAGCACCAAAAATCAATGGCAAGTAAACTGGAAATTGATTAGCATTGGTGCTTGGATTGGTATCTGTGTTCTAAAAGCTAAATTAGTACAGCTGTGAAGTAGATGTACTCGATGTGTGATACTAATGCCAATATGACCAAACAAATCTGAGAACCAAACTAGAGAGTTGCTCTACTCCCATGAAAACTTATGAACTAGGCACAAAAAATTGTTGCTGTTTCCTTGTAATAAAGAAATAAGACCGTGTGTGAAGGTTTTGTATAAAATTAGGGTTTTGCATATGAAAAATATCCGTAGGTACTAAAATAAGTTGTATGTTTTTTCTATTTTAAATATGCTTCTCCTCTTTTTTTCCCCATATTAGGTGGTTGATGTCTGGTGGAAACGGGGGAAAGCTGTATTTTATGTAGGCCTTAGACCTTGGGGCATTTAATGATTTTAATACAGTTGTCAGTTCAACCATCTTGTCAGTGCTTGAATTTGAAGCATAGACTTTTAGTTCAGCACACTGTTTATGTTTACCAATTTGTACAATCAGACATATCCACAAATAACTTGCAGTTGAATGTTGTGCATGTTGGAAATATACACAGACCTGCATGTTCTTCAACAGAAGTGAAAAAATCTTTTTAGGCACGTTTGACGTGTACCCATTTTTTCTAACTGGTTAATACCTTATTTTGTAAGGGGGAGGCTCAGACTTCATGTCTTCTGATAGGGTTTAAAAAATAGGAGCATTTGCTCGTTATTAACCTAGAGTTCTGAAGCAAATATGAAACTGTAACTTAAGAATGTTGCTTATGCCCTGGCGGTTTCTGAAGATAAATGTAGTTGCTGAAGGTTTTAATTTTGAAATAAAGCCCTCTGACATTAAACAGAAAGGTCAAATCAGTTATTAGTGAAATGAACACTCTACCTATAAATAGTAGTGTTTTTTTATAACTCTTAAAAGTGAACAAAAATAACAAGGTTAATTAAAAGTGAACTTGAAGCACATTCTGTATAGTTTGCCTTTGTTGCAGTCTCCTAATAGTGCTAATAAGTAAAAGTAATATTGGAGGTAGTTTTGTAATATCTGCTTCAGCAAGACTACCAGAATTATTCCAGTTGGGCTGAAATCTTCTAAGCTGTCAGTCTGCCTCTGCTCTGAACTTGTTCTAACCTTCAGTTATGTTTGATTGGACCCTCTTACAAACTGAAGCTGGTTTAGTATTTGGTAACTTAGGACAAATTTCCCCAGAATGACCTAGTACTTGTTGTGAGACAGCCTTCCCAAGACACAGTATGGTAGTCTTGCTTTGGCTGTTTTAATTAAAAACCTACATAACATTTAGCCAACTTGAAACACGTTTTGGAAATTTTTAAGTTTTGTCTTCCCTCTCCTTACTTGCTATTGCTGAGATTTAAAACCTCCACGTGACCTGAAAATTGTCAGGGATTAATGAAGCTTTTCCTTCCATGCATTTTGCAGTCAAGATTCTGACTTATAAAATGTATTTAACAAAAAAAAAAAAAGTAGACATTGTAGGAAGAGTAGGAATGCTTTCCTGTTTGAGGAGTTTAAATCCCAGATTGATCAGAAGTGTTAGTAGTTATATGATGTTCTATAGATGTACTATATGAAAATGTTGTCAACCATGGTTCTATCTCAAGTTATGGGTGCTGGGTATTGAAATTTGTTCACTACATGCAGATGTATGTGGTGCAGCCTTGACATCAATACAAGGTAGATCTGAAATCACTAAAGCTGATGCTGTCTAATTGTATAAGTTTTACTTATCTTCCTGGGAAGGTTTTTCATTTTAACTGGGCCATATTTTGATACAATGCCAAAACTAGCTGATCCCATCAAATAAAGGTGGATGGAACCGCAGGCATTCCTCTGTAATGCACTTGTAGCTTATTGATGCTTACTAAATTGAACTATAACTGATTTTTCTCACCAAATCACTTGTTAAGGAAAGTGAGGCTGTGACTGGAATGTTAATAGCAGTGTGTCAGAGCCGGTGCCAGATGTCTTCTGTATTATATATTTCCTTAGCTTGGTTTTCAGTCTCATGGATCTAAAATGACAGGTAGCCTCCTCGGTTCTTTAACTTACTGGTAGATTGTTGACCTCTGTTTATGAATTTTCCTATTACTTATGGTTTTTGTTAACAACTCCCTGCTAAATCAAAAGTAACAAAACCTACCTAAATGCAAACATGCTTCTCTTTGCATTTGTTTAAGAGAAACACTTCCTCTCTGATGATAATGCTTTTTTTTCTTCTAGTCATTCAGTTGCACTGTAGGCATTAAATTTTGTGAGACCTCCCTGAATCTAATGTCACCCGCCATCCCAGCTATCAAGGACTTGTCTTTCTTATGTCCTGAAATAAGAATAGCAGTAAGAACTCCTCCTGCAGACCTAGTTAGTGGTCTGTCCAACAATCCCTATGTTCTTTGGCAGTAGAAGAGTGGCCATACTGATTTTTATGTATTTATACTGTAGTCCATTTTCATTGTATATGTCCAGAATCTACAACTGTTGTAGTGTTGTCAAAGATAAATCCATGCCTGTTCTGCTTAGTGTCCACTTATGTACCTATGATCTATTGAAAGCATACAGAGTAACGTTTTTGTATTTTGTAAATAATACAGTAAACAATGAGCTCAAGTTTATTTCATTTTATAACCTTGGGTTGCAAATATCAAATATTGCACTGCTGTCAGGTTTGTTAGCAGTTGAACAGAGTGGTCCAGCACTCCATGCTTTCTGTTTTTTCAGCTCATAGATACGTGTGCAAATAGTTTTGTTTTCAGCTGAAGTAGCTACCACAGCTTCCTCCCAAAGGCAGTGTGGCAGCATGTCTTTAAACAAGTGACATTTCCCTAGCATTTGTAATATGATATACATTCCTTCTAGGAAGGAGGTGTTCAATTTTCTTGACTTTGCTGGAAGCAAAACAAAATTGTTGCAGTTTTCAAGATGATTAGTGTATTAAAATACAAAAAAAGTATAGAAATTAACTGTGTATGCTGACATGCTGTTCAAGTACTAAACATACTTATCCTAACACATTTGTTCCACGTTTTCTCCTGCAGCACCCATATATTAAAGAAGGTAGTAATGATAGACCGTGGAAAGCAATAGTGACAGTTGTAAAATACACCTGCTATGGACACTCCTTTGGGAAGGAGGTGCTTGCAGATTGTTTGCTATGATTATATAGGAAAGGATATTTATAAATACCACACTTATTAAAGATGGAACCGATAAGAATTAGTTCTTGTTCCTAAGCACCAAAAGTATATGTGATAAAGTCAGGATCTTAGAATAAGTTAGGTCTGAAGTAACCTTTGGAAGTTTTGTGGTCTAAAATAATGCAGCTGGTTCTAGAACTACAGGTGATGTTGCTGTAGAGATGTTAATTTGCCTTATGGGAAATCTCAGTTTGTTGCTTTAATTTTGGAGCAGTGTGGCACCAGCTCATCTGCTATTTATGGAAGATGATCTGCAATCCTTATCTGCCTTCATGTTTTTACCAGCACAGTGTAACATGGCAGTAGGCTTGGAGCTACTTTGTTGCCTTGATTCTCCCTGTCTGTATATAGTGTTACAAGCCTCGAGTTTGCAGAAAGGAGGGAGAGAGGAATGTATCAAAGAGGAAAAAGGGGCAAAAATAACTTAGTTGCGTTCTAGAGAAGCGGTTCTCAAGGTTCTCTTTAGAGGCTGGAGGAAAGTTTGGTGTGAAATGGACATGTTGCTGAATTTAATCATTGTAGCAGGTGATATTCAGAACCTGGTTTGTATGGTGGCTGAAGGCTTTAAATCTGTGAACACCTCTATTATCTTAGCCTAGTAAACATTTTAGACATCTTGAATTACTGTCTTTGTATTAGCTCTTTGTAGTTTGACTTAGATTTAGTGTCATGATTTATTCCTCCTACGCTGCAGATAACTTAATGCGTTCCTTGTGTTTATTACCCTGTGATATAACAGCCACTGTGACTTCTCCCCAGTCTCCCCCACCTTGTTTATTGTTTATCTGAAAGCAACTTTTGATTCTGATCCTCACACCTAAGATTTTATATGCCTGTCCTTCCTTGTCTTTCTATATTGTTTCCATTTCCTATGCAGTTGCATTTCTGAGTATTTCTATATGCTTACTATGAAATCAAATTAAGGAGCACCAGAGAGATGAACATAATCAACTTCTGACTGAGAACTGAAGGGAAAAATTGGTTCTTTTAATGCATAAGGAAAATCTACCTCAAACTATTTTTTTTTTTTTTTTTTTCATATTTTTACGAAGTAGATGCATGTGTGTAATACAGAGTACCTGTGCATGCTCTAATACAAGTCATTTGCTAATACTTGAGTGAGCTGATAGTGGCTGTTGCTGCAGATCAGGATGCATGTGCAGTTTATTTGGCTCTCCTTTTTGTCCAGTCACTGTTGAGTGCCTAACTTTCTGTCACCTGTTTAGATCTATCTGGGCTAAACAACAAGGAATGTCTTCTCAAACATGGCCGTTGTGCTCTCTAAGGAGCAGTAACTGGTGCGTTTATTTTGTCAAGCTCAAATGAAAATGAGATATTTTTACCTATGAGTAGTTTAATTCATACTAATGTTTATGTAACTTCCCATAAATATGTTAAGAACATTCATTTCTCTTTATCTATTTCTCTTCTATTCTAAGGATACTGGTGCTACTATATTTGCCCACTGAAGGAAATATTATTGTTTTTTACTGGGAAGTCGACATAGCTGCTCCAGCATTGGCTTTTACATTAAGAATGAAACCCCATATAAATTAAGTGAAACCCCATCACATGTTGAATCAGTTAAATGTGAGAGGTCAGATCAGGGAGGTATGAAACTGAGTCAGAGCTGTTTTGAGAAAGCAGGTACAGTGTCCATCAAAATTCCTGCTAATGGTTGGGAACCAATTCTCTTTTTTAATCAAATACTGTTCGTTTGCTGTATATTTAAATACAGCATGGAAAGAGCCTGTTGTGCTGTAACATGTTTATGGTGTAGCTCATAATGAATTGCAAATTACAATATAGGTTACAGCACATACTACTGCTACACAGAATACTTATTTGAAACTAAAAAACACTGTAAAAAGACATATAAACTCCAATTTTTCCATGTTTTCTTCCCTCCTAGTCCCCCACCTATCCCAAATGTATCATTTGAGTATTTTTATGGTTTAGATCCATTTTAATGAACAATGTTGCACAAATCTCCTTCTATGTGCACACTTAAACATTCAAAGCTTAGAAATGCTCTCTGTCTTCAGACTGTTTTCATGACTTCTAACTCTCTCTTGAAGAAATGCTTAAGCAGCAATAAAATTCATTCCAATGCAGCACGTTATCATGATAAGTCTTTTTATGTGCGTGCTCTAAAGGAAATTGCCATTTCACATATTCAGGAGAATAAAATTAAGCAGTGCAACTTCCACGGTACACAGTGGGGAAGAGAGAACCTGTAAGCAAAACCTTATTTCATGTGAGGTTTTGGTGGTTGTGGGTTTATTTATTTATTATTTTGGTGTTGTTTTGTTATTATGGTGGTGTTGTTTTGTTTGGGGTTTTTGTTTGTTTGTTTTCCCCTGGAAGTCAATACGTCCTATTGTGCCATCTGAAATTCCTTGTACAGCTACCTGTCTGCTTATTCAGTAAACACCTCAGGGTATGGCATTATCTTTTATATTCTTTAAACTCATTTTTTTCCTACTCAGAATAACCACTGTCTCCCAGCTTTGATAGTGTTATTCTCAACTGGAGGGAAAAGAAGGACAGGTGAACTGAAAACAAGTGCTGAAACCTGAAAGGATGGTTTTCTTAAAATCATTAATATGCTGCACTGCATCCTTTTTTCTTCTTTGACATCTTTAACACACCTGTTTGTTTCCCTTTTCTTCAGCGAGTTCTACTTTAAGCAGATATGATCAGATAAATCCTCTGAAACCCTCTTTTACTATTGAAGAGAATTTAAGTATATGAGAAGCCTGAAATGTTTCGTTTTTTCTTCTCCTGTCAACAGCGTATATATTGCTTAAATTAATACATCCAAAATAAAAGGTTTTTATTTTAGTTTTGACTTACTAAAAACGTAATGATGTATACTACTTTGTTTGAAACCTGTGTCTATCCTTACTCTTAAGAAATGCCCTTAAGTTAATGTGAAATACTTCATTTCTCTTGTTTTTATTCCCAGATTTGTTCCTTACTACCTCAAATCCTGACATTCGGTTTGAGACGTGGATAAATAAGGTAAGACACTCAAGTAACCATGATACTGAAATGCAGAAACATCAAACAGAAAACCATAAAAGTCTGTCTGACGTTCCTGGTTTGAGGAGCAGGTCACTCAAGAAACTCAAGTTTTTCAACGGGACTATAAAGGAAAGCAGTCAGGCTGCCTTCAGACATTCAGCAGGACCCCTGCTGTGTCATCAACTGTTGTAGGAACTTAGTGACACTTAACACAATGGTTTCTGAAGAAATTGCATTTTTAAAGCAATTGATCATTTTTATATCTTCTAATTTTTAAAATCTAATGCCTCTATTAAAAATAATCAGGTTTTAGCTTTGAAGAACTGAGGAATTTAACCCTTGAGCACAACGAATCCCACACTTTGGGGGGGATTTATATATTTATATATACATTATATAATTTGCATCTACAATGGCTGTCAACTTAGGCCTGCAGTTAGATAATTTTTGAGATCTTATGAATAGACTGAATTATTTTCTTCTAAAATAATAAGCATTCCCTTATTAATATCAATTATTCATAAAATTATGTGCTATTTTAAAAGAGATACATAGAGCACAGTAAGAGACGTTGTATCAGGGTGCTTGCTGTTGAAGCTTTGTTTTCATTAACATGCCTCTTTGAGCCTTGACAATAAATATTGCTCAAGAGTGCTCTCTCCCATTTTTTCTTTTATCTGAGCTTTTATATATTACATGTCAAGTAGAAGATGTATAGTTAAACATCCAGGTTCTAACTGTCTAAAGCCGCATTTGCAGCATTCATAATTGCTGTGTGTGTGGTTGGCCCGTGTCAATTTATGAGCTGACTGCAGTGATGAGAAAAGTGAGCCTTGAATTGTCTGTCTTAATTAAAAAATAAAAATTAAAAAGTCACATTTTAAATGGGCTTAAGTCACAGTTGTGATCTAATTTTATAATCAACAAAACTTGAGCATTGCTTTATTGTCCTTCTGATGAAATATGGAATAATTTTTTGCAGGCCAGGGTTTTAGTGAAGACTTAAAACAAGACCTAAACCAGACCTGATATGATATCAAGTTATTTCCTAATTAGAAGGAAAATCAGAAGTCCTAATAGTTTTGTGTGTGTGCTTTTAAATATTATATATCCATAAAATTACGTCACTACATAAATAACAGTAGTATTCTTAAATTGTTGCTAGAAACACTAAAAACACAGAAAAATATGTGGGCAGTTGTATCTAAGCAGTGTTATTATTGGATTTCTCCAGGATTCCATGAATAAATGGAAAAAAAAACAACACCCAAACTCCTATTCCAAACAGTGCATTTTTTCTGTAGCTGTTTATCATCTACGTAATCTGTTCTTTGTTTGTATGTATTTTTTTTTTGGTTCAAAAGTCAAGCTTTATCGCTTGATCTGCAATTCACTCCCTCCTTCATCTTTGTTTGGTAGGATGGGAACTTCTCTAAAGCTGACAAAAGTCAAGCAAAGCCTAGTGGTGCAGTGGTCGTTGGACAGTCAGTATTTGCAGATTTTGGTGAGTGTTACGTTTTAAAATGATGTGAATGCCAAGTGTTTTTCACAACTTAGTTAGCTATTCCACATCGCAGAATGAACAAAGCTGTTTAAAATATGTTCAATTCTAAAGTTCTTCTCTGCTTACTTTGTTTGTTTGAAGATTTTAAATCATTTAAGTCAGATATTTTATTTTATGTGATTTTGTGGTTTTATTGTGTTTTTGTTTATTTGTTTTACCTGAACCAAGAATCAACCAATTACAGCTTCTCAGTGTGTGTGTGCTGTGTTACAGACAACGGGAAATGTTTGTTTTGTGATTCAAAAAGTATTCCTTTTGTGTATGCTGTATGTTATTATTTTGTATATTATGTAGACCTAATTCTGCTGATGCTACTGAATATCAATAATTTTTAAAGAATTAATTTCTTATGTATCCCTCTTCATTGTGTGACTGAGCCTGTCTTTAAACATAGTCCAGCAAAAAGGAGCATAACTGTTCAGGTATTAAAGTTACGATTTTAAAACATCAGTGAAGTCAATGCACACTGCAGTACGCTGTGTGGGTTTGGTGCAGGAAGGGCTATGGAAGATGGGCCAGTATTGTTATGCTGCAGGAGGGAGCTGCCATTGGTTCAGAGTTCCATCACAAATCATTTAATGCTCCGTTCTGCTGATTGTCTCCAAACTTTAGGTGAAGCATCAACATGAGACAACAGGGGAACAGAATTTCTAGTAAAAATATACTGAGGGAGAACACATGTAGGGACTTGAGAAACACACAAAAATAAATGCAGAGGGACAGTGAGCCTGGCAAAGAGATCAGAGAGGTGGGTAATAATAATCAGTATCACCTCTGGAAGGAGATGCTGACTGTTTTGGACCTGGTTATTCTGGGAGCTCTCAATAATTTCAGATGTGAGAACACCCACTATAGATCTTACAGAATGTTTTCCTCAGCATCTCATTACCATCTTTATCTTCACATTACATCTTTATCTTCATTCTTTATATTCACACAAATCTGTCCAGCATGAAATGGGCAACTTCTTATGTTGTTTCTTTTGTCCACTGTCTCTTCAAAGGTGGAACATATTTGGGTAGGTCTCTTGCTAAGCAAATTTTCATGAGATTTTTAGAAATGCTGTTCATAAGATATCATTGCATTTCTTGGTTGATATGAGCTGATGTTCTCAAGACCATTAGAGGAGACATGCCTTTTTTTGGCTAAAAGGTTAGAATTAGGACATTTGTATGTCACTTGTATGCTTTGTTTCTTTTTTCTGGACCTTTTTATGGCCAAGCGCAGGTATGTCTTGCAGTCACTTATAATTAGTGTGCAAAAATCAAGTGTAGAGAAATCTGATGCAAGGACTTCTGCATTTATGGAGAGCTTAAAGGATAAACGAAATACAGAATTTGTTCCAAACTGGCCATATATACACAGATACTGAAGAATGAATGTTCTTTGTACTCTGTTTTGAAAGATGACTCTGTCACATTGTGTCATCTGTTCAGCTGCAGAAACTGAGATTGTTATGGGAAAAGTAAAGCAGATATCTGTCTTCTTTGTTTTGAGAAATGAAGGTCTTGTTAATTGAAACTTCATAGGAAAAATGTGGCTTTTAAGTCAGCTTTATGCAGTCTTTGAGACAAAAGGATGGAAGATAGTTTTGAGGGTTTCATGAGGTTTTTGAGGGACTTTTTTGTTAAATGTTTTGTGGTCTTTCAAGTTAGGGTTGATTGTAAGAGGTTTTTGACTGCCCCGGGGGCTGCAGAGAATAATTTGTTAAATAGGTTTGAATTGCTGTATGTAGAAGATAAGGAAAAATTATCAGCCGTAGTTATGTCTGAAGGAACAAACTTGACATAAGCTTAATATGTATTGCGAATGTATCCGAGCTGGAAACATTTTGATGAATGAAAATAGATACAGAGAGATTTGTGATACTTCATTTCCTTCAGTGATGTGTGTGCACTTTCTAAGGGTTATGTTGGAATCAGGCATCAAGGTTGCATGAATCTTCCCACATCAAGATGCTGCTGATGCATGTTTTAACTTTGCTGAGGAAAAGGAGTGCTGTAAGTGTGTGCGTGTGCCTTTTGATAAAGGAACAGAGATTATTCTGGCAGTTAAAAAATACGTACCACCATGATTTAGAAATTACTACTTGAGAAATACCATGACTTAAATGTTGAATTCATCTTCCTTCTGCTGTAACAGTTGGTAGGAAATTGAATTATGCATTGAATTGTTTTAAATTCATCTCCCCAGAATTTCTCTCAAACGACAAATGATTATTTTCTTTTTGAACAAATTTTTAAAGAATTCTGAAGTACCAAAATAGCGTCTGTAAGTAATGAAGATATTCTCCGTGTTTTCTGTATCTCATTGCTCATGTACAGGGCTCACTGTTCCACAGAGGTCTCAAAGAGTTACATACTTCTCTGTGCTTTCAAGTTTTTGGCCACTTCTCACTTAACCATTTGCACATTAGTCTGTAGAGCTAAAGCCAGTCCAGGAGTGAGCTTGGGAGTCCTGTATCATTTGAGCTGCCTTTTTTTAGCTTTAATTGTGCCTCCCCTGTTTGTGCTCCGTTGTTCCTCTGCAGTCCCAAGATTCTGATTTACTGATCACATACACATCTTAACAAAACGTGCTTTGTTACAAAGGAGAGCTTGTCTGACATTGTCTGCTTCAAGAATTGTTGTATGAGCTTCCCTTTGCAGCCATAAGTTTGTCATTTGAAGAAGAAATGGGGGGAAAATAAATAAAGGGAGTAAGATCTTGACTAGTGGCTGATTTGGGGTAAACTTCTCTTTTTTTTTTTTTTCTAAATTAAGCAAGGTGAGCAATAGCTATTAAATAGAAATTATCTGGATAAATGGAGCTGAGAAAAATAGCAGTTAGATGTTTGTGTAATCTTAGCACAAAGTATTTCTAAAGTACTCAGATAATGAATTTTCATTTTGTTCATGGAATGGTTTGCATGTATTTAAGGTCTACTACATTTCCACGTGTACTTATTTATAAATATATATAACATATGCACACATTTATATTTTAATTTCCAAACAAATGTGGGTGTATGAATGCATTTTAATGTAGTGGATCTCAAACTTGTCTAAATCGAAACCTCTCAGATAAGGAGCACCCCTTGTGACGTCATGGCAATGGTTTGTATATTAACCTGATCAAAGAACACCGAACAGTCAGCGAAGTTTTATTGCCCTTTTTAAAATAAATCAAAAATGCTTTGTGACATATCTGTAACACACGGTGTTTCACTTGATTAAGGTGAGTAGAACTGGGCAGTGGAGAATCCTGCAGTTATTTGGCTTCAACAAGTGTTCTTCATTCATTATTACTTTTTCTATTCTTCTCATGTCACTATGGTAATTGCAGCACAGTGGTTGCTATAGCAAAAATGATTAATCCTCCTTTGCTGTTGTCTGTGTGCGAGCAGAGTCTTTTTATGTAATCTGCTCGTACTGATTTTAAAGGAAATAGAAATGTTGGAATTCTCAGAAGTAATTACAATTAAAAATTGCTTTCTTTGTATTTGAAATTTTGGGAAAAAGTATTTTTTAAAGAATTGTAAGGATTTTAGTGAAGCTTTCTGAAAATGAGACCAATTTTTTTCAGCAATGAAATGAATGTGAGTCATAACTGGACACACAGAGCTGTTATTTTCTGGCTGGTCTGAAGATTAATGAAATATGTCTTTAAGAGAATGACCCAAAAGCAATTAGCATAGAATATGATGCTGTTGATACAGTCTAATAATTCATTTTTATTGTGAACTAATTTTATAACTGCTATTGACCTATGATTGGTTCAGTGGAGATTGTTAAATCATCCTTTGTGATATCTGACAGAAGAATTGAAAGCTTTTATTCCTTTGTCATTGATTTTGCTTAGTTTGGTGGGGAGATCAGGGAAAAGTTGCTGTTGAATTGTGATGATCTTTCCAAAAAGTAACTAGATGGTATTGTTGATAGTGTCCTCATGAGTGAATAAGTTAATAAATACAACATCACAGGCCTTTTCAGGGTTGCATTTAGCCAGCTTCTTACTTGCCACTTGTTTTTTAGCTGTTGCTCAGTAGTCTGTGTGGTCTTCTCTAACTTCTGAAATCGTATTATGCAAGCTTGCTTACTTCTTGACAAAGCGTGGATTGGGATTATTAAAGTTCTACTGAAGTCTTTGAAAGACTTACCTCAATATTTTCTCATGTTTAGTATCTAGTCATGCAACCAGTAACTCTAAAACTATCTTCTCTGTTTTTCTCCTTACCAAGTACCTGCAGTGTTTCATGTGTCTTACTTGAATGTCAGATGGTAGTAATTGTCATTTTTCTTAGAGGTTTTCATAGCTTGTTACTCCCTGCTCATTATACTTAAGCAGCATAACAGAGTGCCTAACCTTTGTTTGTTTTCCTTAAATCCATTGATTGTACTACACAAAATGCATCTTGTTGAGAGAGCTGCAGCTTACTGTAGACTTTGATTGTCCTCCTGCCATTGTTACCTTAATTGTGCTGATTTTATGCCTGTGGAGTTGCATTACTATTCTGCCGCTTTTAGTTTTGTATCTCAACTTTCTCTTAGAACATCCCTGCCCTTATGTTTTTCCTTCAGAATGTCAAATCCTCAGATACATTAGTTCCGTATCAAACAAAATGATGTTTTGCTAACTAACGTCTTTACAAAGTACTTGTTCTTTGAGCACTGTGTTCCTTTAGTCAATAAAAGGACTCACTAAGATGCAGAAAGACAATACTTGTGTTTTGAAATACTCCGCAGATGAGGAAAACTGTAATTACTGTGATAAGTCTAGGTGGAAAGATGTCAAAGCTGATGGTTTTGAAGAATTCTGGGGCACCTTAGATAAGGATGGAGTTGGTTTTGTGATAGATACGCTTTAGTTCATCACTTCGTTTTTAATCTCATCACATTTTAACTCATTTCTCCCTCCTGCTTGGATTTATTAGTATGTTTGAAAGTCTGGAAGTCTTTTCCTGCAGTTTGCTTACACACACTGTTTAAATATTTTTCTTTCTATGGAAGTGTTACTATGAAAGGATACAGATATACCTAAAATCAGAAGTTTAACACGAAGAATAGTGTTATCGAGGTATTTGTTATGTTCACAGAACTTTGAATCATCTTTAAGAGTTCTTTGCACCTGTTTTTTGAAGTTGTGATTCATATTTTCTAAAAGCAGCTGACACTGAATATTTTAATAATGTGTAATTATCTTAGTAATTTATGATAATTATCTCTGTCATGACCATCTATTTGAATGCCTAAAGGAATATGGTGACAAAAGAATTCTAATCATTTTATTACCTCAGAAGATAAACTTAAGATAATGAGCTTTCAAACAAAATAAAGTTGGTTTGATTATCAGTTGTATTGGACGTTAGAAGTCTCGAGTGTATTTAACCACAACTAGTGCTATAATGTGCACTGAAATTACAAGTAACTTTGAGATTTCCAGCAACTTGAAGTAAAATAGTTTAAAATCCAGACAGTTGCCAATAGATAGAATAGTAGACCTTGGGACCTGAGTAAAGATTCTCTTCAATCTCTACAAATAAATGTCATGACTGATTCTAACGTCTTGTTCTTGTGGTTAGTAGTTGTAGCAGAATTAAACATAGATATACATTTTACTCATATAGTATTTCTGTGCTATGTTCTATGCATTTGTGTTCTGTTTGACCAATGAAGCCATTTCCCTCTTAAGACTGATCACAAGATCCTGTGAGCCACTGGACCATATGGAAATGCGTGCAAACTGCGTGCAGCTTTGCAAGAGTAATATTGTTTGCACAGTTATCAAGAAAATGCATACTTGTGTTTAAATATTAGTAAATCTCTTGTGTAACTAGAGAAATTTAAAGTACAAGTATCAACTAACGCTGTGTTCAGATTGATTTACCCTTGTATCTGAGCTAGTTTGGAAATGGGCAGTGTTCATAAAATGTGAGAATAAGCAGTCAAGATCCTCCTAAAAGACACAGAAGTGAACATTGCTCTGGTTGTGACTAAAATAAAGTTTACTTGCAGGATCCCAGGAAGAATTTTGAAAATGGTCACGCTTACAGGAAATGCTACATGGATATCAGGTTTAGCTCACTATGGGTTACAGTACGTTATTAAGTAATGTTATGAAAGGTGTTATTTTGCTTTTTGTTGTTGGTTGTAGTTTTTTTTTTAAGCTGAAACTTGTCTAACTTATTCTACCTAATGAGCTCATCCAGCCATTGTCACCGATGTCATACTCATTAGTAAACCCAGCAGAGCTTCATGCACATTCTTTTCACCTATGAAAACCTTATCAAGCTGCAGCGAGTGTGCTAATGATGATCCTTTTCTGTTTCTGGCTTCCTCCGCCTTTGTAGAGGAATTTAAATTCAAGATTACATTTGAAAATTGAAGGATGTTTATTTAAATAGAGAGTTAAACCAAGCATGAAGATGAGAAGAGATAGCACTGTATGTCCAAGGAAGGTCAGTTATTATGGTGAGATTGAGCTCTTCTGTGATCAGCTCCTGGGGTATTTTTGTGTGGTCTTCAAGATCTGTAGGGTTATGCCAAAACCTGGCATTTTAGCTGGCACTTCAAAACTAGAAAGGCTGCTGTATCCATTTGTTGGTTTCACATAGTGCCTTTGGAAAGGCTACAGGAGACATTCATTGTATTTCTAGTTACTGCAGATCAGGACAATGCAAGATGGAAATATGAAACTGGATAATGAAACATTCTGCTCTAGACCTCTGCTTAGGGCTGGTTTTCAGGGAGTTGCTTCTTGTTGGGTTTACTTTACAAAGACTGAGGCAAAAAATTGCATTTAAATGAGTGCGATATTCATCAATGTTTTGGGTGGATTTTATCCTTATCCTTTCTATTTTTATCAGAAATGATAACAGCTGTAAATGATTAGAAAAACATTATCTTTTTCAACAAGATAGGTTTTCTTAGAAAATTACTTTTGATCAAATAATCTCAATAGTAAGGGAAGGATCTGCACGCTGTATTAAGATATGCATTAGGAAAAAAAAAAGCTGGAGAAGAATTAAGCAAAAATAGTATGACAGACACGAGTGCTTGGCCTTCATTCTCTTGATTGCTACTGTTCTGTAACACAGTATTTAACTAATTGTGGGTTTTCTTAAACTGTTCTGCTACAACTCAGAAGGTATTCTTGTTTCATTGGTAATTTAACGTAATCTTTCACCAAGCACCTGCATCTTTACCAAGCATCTTTGCAACTTAATCTTGTCTAGTAAAGGCCTCTGTTTCTGTAGTTGATAGCCTGCAAATTAGAGTTTCCCCCATTTTAAGCTCTGAAAAAGCCTGCTGTCTGTGCAGTATTTTATCCCAGCTCAGGTAAGCAAAAATTAAAGCAAGTAACTCGCTTTAATTATTCCATTTGATTGATGCAGAAAGAAAACAAACCAGATTAATGAGTTGGTGTTGATTTAAGACTTGTCAAATTCACTACTCGTTATGTTAATTTCTCTGGTCAGAGGTAGCTTACTTTCCACTCTCTCTTGATGCTGACATACTGAATTTCTGCTACCAATTATTCTAAATTATTTGTTCTTGATAGCTGAGCTGCCATTATAATTTGGGAGGGGCTTTACTGTGAGGTAGAATAATTTGAGAGGCAGATGGTAAGTAGAAAGCTACCAAAGGTGACGGTTTGGCTTTATCACTTGGAGGTATTTGGGGAAGTCTGATATTTTTTCACTCTTCCTCCCCCTTATAACCCTATTTTTCAGCTCTCAGCTTCCTTACATAATTAGAGAACGACCTACAAAGCTTAACTGTACATAGAAGTACATACTAAAAAATGGTTCTGCGTCATAGAAATATAATTTGACACACTCTGAAAGCATTAATTATGGTATATGTATAGCGCGACAAAACATGTAGCTTGTGCTCAGTAGTATATTTGGATATAATTAGGGATGCATTAACTTTTGAGGGTGATCTGGTTTCTATATAATCAACTAAGGAGACTTTGTCAAGCAGCTGTACAAAGTCCAATTAAAATATTAATACCAAGATGTTCAAAACTTCGTTATGGACATGGGGTGATTTGAAAAGCTGACTTTTTTATTACAGTGGAATTTTTTTATATTACATTTGTTGTTTGCTGGTTGGGTTGTTTGGTTTGTTTTTCTCTCTTGTATTACATTTTATAGACCGGAAAATCAGATTGTCTGTATTTTTCTCTGGACTGGAGTATAGCATCTCTTTAACAAGTCACATTTGACATATTTGTTTACCACTGAGACTTGCAGTGATAATCTTTAAAGCAGCAGTTCTTATTTTTCTCTGACTGCCTGCATTTAGCTGTTTCACTGTTCTTACTACTCAGCCCATATGAGGAATATGCTAGGAAAGACTGCAAGGTCAAAATCATATAATATGAACAAAGGAATTTCTCCTGGAACAGAGAATGGAAAATCAATTTGCTTGTTATTATACACTGTGTGTCAGAATTCTAGAGGCAAATATATATTGCTTTTTTAAATGTGTAAAAGATCGTTATTCTATTAAAGGTACTGGAAATGAATATGCCCGAAGAATGTTCCTAAAGAGCTGTAATTTACTCAGATTTACCTAATTCTGAAAGCCTGGAACTTAGTAGCCATTCTGTTAGACAACTTTCCTGTGTTGTTTATTTACCTGTTAATATAGATTAATGTACTGTGTGTGGACTTGTGAGGCTTAGTTTTCCTGACTGTGCAGGAGCTGAAAATGAGGTAAAAAACTAAATTAGTTTGTACAGTAGATTTGTGATGGTAGATCTATAGAAGACATAATCATCTTCCCAGCTAAACAGAGGGACTGAGAATATTACTCAGTATTTGCTCTTCTGAGCATTTCTTTTCTGAGGATTTTTTTTTTTTAATATCTAGTCGTTCTTGGTCTAATTTTTCACAATGAGAAAAAAATAATTCCCAGCTGATCATCACCTGCATGCAGAGTTTCTGAGTTTACAAATTTAAGTGGACTTTTTCTATTCTTTTTGGCAGATGGAGATGGACGGAGTGAACATTTGTTACCAGTATGTGAAGACATAAACTGTCAAAAAAGTGCCATCTACTTAACTAAGCTAGGAATGGACCAGGTATTGTGACTTGTGACTTTGGGATTGTCAAGGTGAAGGAAAGTGCTGTGTTCTGTGCATGTGCTCTGGAATAACCAAGTACATAGAAAACATTTCATATTACATCCTCATTTTCTCTTGAGTATTTGTTAACTGCTTCCAAGATCTGACTCAGCACAGAATTGTCAGTTGTTTTAAATAGATTTAGGTATTTTTCCTAAGTGAAATGGATTTCTTTTTCTTTCACAGTGGATTCCAGTCTTGCAAGACTTCAGAAATAAAGACACACTTTGGGGCTTTGTAAAAAATCAAACTGACAAAACAACATCACAAATTTCATTTCCAATGACCCTTCATATTGGAGACTACAACATGGATGGCTACCCAGATGCCCTTGCTATACTAAAGAACACATCTGGAAGGTAAAGATCATTATCTGGATGTTTCATGATCAGTCATACCAATCATTAATTTTAGTGCATCTTGGTCACTTTATCTGGTGAACAACATGTCTGATCTCTGCCCAGTGCAGTATGAAGTGCCATTTTAGGCTTTCCTGCCTGATCACAGGAGCTGTCTCTCCTTGTCCTTTCTCATCTTATGTAAAAGAGCACTTGCAGTGTTAGCTAGTAACACCAGTCTGCTGAGAATTCAAGGAAACCCATTCCATGTCATATCCCATTTTATGTCCACTGGATGGAGACTGCTAATGTATGTGATAGCGTGCTTTGCCCCTTCTGAGATCCTGGTGTTTTATATGCATCTCGTCAGTTGCTGGTCACTTTATATTATCCAGTTTCAACTGAAATAAAATCACAGAATCATGTTGTTTTTTCTCCTGAGAAAAATTTCACTCATCTGTATAATGGCTTTTTTTTTTTTTCCTCATGGTGTGCTGTGATGCACAATTGGCAAGGTTTTCTTAGTGCTAAATAACGAATTGGATTTGGTGATATATGTGATATTTAATAAAGATACCTGTGTGCAAAGACTCCTTGCCATTACTTCACTTCAGGTATAGATGCTCACAGTGTTTTAGCCTATATGCTAAAGGTAGGCTACAAGTACTAGTTTCATTTCAGCTTAATGTTTCGTTTCTTTTGAGTTCTTCTCTTCTTGCCCTGCACTTTTTCTTTTATTTTCTGTATCAATCTATACCCAACTTCTTCATGAAATAAGCTTGTTTTCCCCCCTCTTCTGGGTCCCTCCAAAACAGTTCTTTCATTTAAACTTTACTACTGAGATGTACCACGATAAAATCTCTTTTTCCCTGATGAATACATGGTTATTGGATTCCTTGCTATGTGAATGTCACATATGTTTTTTTTTTTTCTTTTCTTGATCTCATCTTGCTCTCAGGATGTTTAGTGAGGCTACTTCGTGGATTTTTCATTACCTTTCCGTGTTGTTGAGGGTTTGCTTTGCTCCTTATTTGTTTGAATGTTTCGTATACTTTTTGTCCTCAGCAGGAAGTGGGAATTGATCAGCTAAAATCTCTTAAAGTTTTCTGAGCTGTTTTGCCAATTGATCCCTTTTTATGGAAGGCCAAGCAATCATTTGTTCAAAGACAAAATGTTCTGTTTTTTTAAAAGGTTACCTAGTGTTGTATATGCTTAAGTGATCAGAATGTAATGGATGCCCCACTTAGAGTAGCTGGGATTCATCTCGTACTTAGTGGATCGTCATCTCATGATTGTAGCTGAGCAATAAAATTGCTGTGCTCACATAGGATGTTTGTAGGAATCGATTTGGCTTTTTTTTCCTTTGAGATTCCTGATTTATCTATTAGAAAGGGATATTTGTATGAGCAGCAAGGAGTTGATATTTGTTTCAGAGCACAGTAGAGAGATTTTAATTTTTTTCTGGGAAGGAAAGAGAGCTGCCATGGTGAATTATGTGAGGATGAGGACCATTCATTTCTGATTCAGTTTTTCAAACTTCAGTTTATTAATGTATGCTGTCAAATCTTGCTGCATCTCTGCAATCACTGAAATTAATCAAAACCTATTAGGCAGGTCGCAGCCGGAAAATGTGTGCTGTCAGTGGAATATATACTGCAGTGTTTTAAATCTTAGAGGGAAGGAAAATAAAAGCTTCTAACATTCCCTATTAACTTTGTCAGTGTACTTGTTCTCCTACTTTTTCCTTCATTGTTTGCCTTCCAGCCCTTTGTCTTGCTGCAGTCTGGTGTTACGACAGGTGTAGTGATCCAAGCTGGGAGCCTGTTGTACATCGAGCAGTTAGTGATCCGCATAACAGCTGACCTGAGTTCCAGCATGCCTGTGCTGTTCTGCACATATCACTTGGCTGCAGGACAAACTTCACAGCTAACAGAGAAGCCTGTGGGCAGCTCCCACTTGGCACCTGGTGATGATCTCACTGGCATGTCCTTGTCTTTACCTTGAAGCTGTGTGTGTTTATATGAACACTGTTTCGCTTGACAGTAGAAATGATGAATAGAATTGTTTACTTTTCAGAAAAATCTGAAAGAGCTCTAGAGACCATAATGCCAGTGAACCTCACTACCGATAGGATATGCACAGTGTGCTGTGCCCTGTCCTTCAGTCTGTCTAGTACTGTACGATTTGTGTTTTCCAGCTCTCAAAGAGCTCTACGATTATCTATGATACTCACTTTTTCTCTCTCGTGTCATCTCCAGTAAAAGGTATTTTAATCAATACCGTATGAAGTCTTCATATCTTTCTCATTGGGACCTATGATGAATGTGCGATTCTTGCACTAGCGCATTACAGGGAAAGATCTGTCATGGGTGTATTTATAATCTAGCTGTGTATGTTTTATGAGAGTTAGGTGCAGATTCATAGTTTGAATTAATACTCAGAAACAAAAATAACGGAGAAGCTCACTGCAGTGCTTAAAAGAGTATGTAGACAGAATTTAGATTCTTAAGTCACAGTTAATTCAGATCCTCCAGTGGTTGTCTAAACATGAGTGACTCACTGACATTTTTTGTGTTCAAGCTCCTTGCATACTGACACATGCCTAAAACTGAAGAGCTGTGTGCTTGTGTTCTGCCTACACAACGTTGTGATTCAGACACAAAGCAGTGAGCACCAGAGCTCTGCCACTTCATCTGAGCCTTAAGATAACAGCTGTTGTTCTGTTTTGTTTTTTCTTGGTTTTTATTGTTGTTGTTTTTCAAATGTGTCAGAGAAGATGGTAGTTCTGTTACTGCTCAGAATCTACACACACCAAGTTAAACCACTCAGACCATGAACATCAGGGTTTATCCTCCATAGGCTTGCTTAGTTGGAATGTTGCATCTTTTTTGCAGCATCACTGAATAATGGTTGTAAAAAGTGTAGACAGCAAACTAGAACCAAGGTTTTTCCTTTTGCACTTAAATACTGGGGCATCTAAACTGCAAAAGGTGGTTCTTCTGTTTGTTTTTACTTCAGACCCATAAATCTTGTGTTTGGGGCTGTACCGAGTGTGTACCATGATGGTTAGGATATTTCAAATGGAATTCAAGAGGATTTCTGGAATTCAGAGGTGGAGGGAGAGTTATCTTTTCATACTTCAGGGAGCCTCTCTTCTCTGCCAGGCTTATCCTTAGGACAGAA